>NC_047084.1:518124473-518725973 GCF_902459505.1 Geotrypetes seraphini | reverse complement strand
TAGTCCACATAATAAAAACCAACAAGAGAAGGTAATTAGGACATGGGGTTTATTCTGCCCACCATACTTGTATAACCAAAAAAAGGAGTCAGTGGTGATTAAAACATCATCTTTCTTCCCCCAAAAAACACTGTATATATAGAGGCTCATAATCAAAACTTTGAAACGTCCAAAAACCAGCCTAGGTCGGCACTTGGATGTCCTTAATAGCGTGGACATTCAAGTGCCAATAATCAAAACCAACTTTCTGGATGTGCAGCAGCACTTCTAAGCTGATGTGCTATGTTGTATTCAGCCTATGCTTGCTAGGTCTGTCCCCAGAGCAGTGCACAAACCAAAAGCAGATGCACTAGAAACAGCTCACTTTAAACCTCAAACTGATCATTTTGAGGACTTTTCTTCTTTGGCATCTAGAGGGAACAGGAGAGCAGATTTGCCTGTTCCACATCACACACAGAGCTCTAGCTTGGTTCCCAACAGTCATGTGCAGGCTGAAACTAGAATCAGCAGGAAAGCCTTTGCACCTGAGGGTTTGGGACGTGGCTGCAGGCTTTTATTCCAGAGAGCAGAACAGCTAGAGAGGCAGAGGGAAAATAAGGAGCAGCATGGAAGGCAGGAATGCTCAGGGATGAGAGTTCTGGAGGCAGAGAGCAGCCAGAATGTATGGAGCTGGTAGAGGCTGGTTCTGAGCTACCGAATCTAGTGCACCAGGATTTTCAATCCATGGAGCTAGAGCCTTATTGTGCCCTTCCAATGGACTGGAAAAGCATCACGAATGGAGTGCCGCAGGGTTCAGTGCTCGGACCCATGCTCTTCAACATATTTATAAACGACCTGGAAATTGGTGCGACGAGTGAGGTGATTAAATTTGCAGATGATACAAAGTTATTCAGAGTAGTGAAGACGCGGGAGGATTGCGAAGACCTGCAACGTGACATAAACACTCTCAAGAAATGGGCTGCAACACGGCAAATGAGGTTTAACGTGGATAAGTGTAAGGTGATGCATGTCGGTAACAAAAATCTTATACATGAATACAGGATGTCTGGTGCGATACTTGGAGAGACCCCCCCAGGAAAGAGACTTGGGAGAACTGGTCGACAAGTTGATGAAGGCTTCCGCGCAATGTGCGGCGGTGGTGAAAAGGGCGAACAGAATGCTAGGAATGATTAAGAAAGGGATCACAAACAGTTCAGAGAGGGTTATCATGCAGCTGTACCGGGCCATGGTACGCCCTCACCTGAAGTACTGTGTCCAGCACTGATCACCGTATATGAAGAAGGACAGAGTACTATTCGAAAGGGTCCAGAGAAGAGCAACCAAAATGGGTAAGGGGCTGGAGGAGTTGCCAAACAGTGATAGGTTAGAGAAACTGGGCCTCTTCTCCCTTGAAAAGAGGAAACTGAGAGGTGACATGATCGACACGTTCAAGATAATGAAGGGAATAGGCTTAGTAGATAAAGACAGGTTGTTCACCCTCTGCAAGGTGGAGAGAACGAGAGGGCACTCTCTAAAGTTAAAAGGGGATAAATTCCATACAAATGTAAGGAAGTTCTTCTTCACCCAGAGAGTGGTAGAAAACTGGAATGCTCTTCAGGAGGCTGTTATAGGGGAAAACACCCTCCAGGGATTCAAGACAAAGTTAGACAACTTTCTGCTGAACCAGAACGTACGCAGGTAAGGCTGGTCTCAGTTAGGGCACTGATCTTTGACCTAAGGTCTGCCATGTGAGCGGACTGCTGGGCACAATGGACCACTGGTCTGACCCAGCAGCAGTAATTCTTATGTTCTTAAGTCTGCTGCACTAAAGGCAAGTGAACGAAACTGCCTATATTTTTGGATTAGCTTACTGAATGTTTTGCTGAGTAACCCTGAAGAAGTGGGGTGATTTTTGGCACCTGAACTTTGAAAAAACTGTTTTGTTTTCTATGGTTTTTTTCCCCCTTTCCCTCTGTGTGGGGGGAAGTGTGATTAATAGTCCCAGGAAGTGGGGACTGCTCTGTGTTTTACTGTGGTGGGTTTTTGAGGACATAAATTTTGCATATTGAGACCACACAGTGCACACTCCCTGGCCAGCAAGTCATATGTTGGGGCCTAGTGCTGTAGCACTAGTGCAGCCTAAGTTGGTGATATCAGCCCAAGAAACTGTTTTTGAGATATCTAAAAGTTGTGAATAATTGATCAGCTGGAGAACCTGTGGCAGCTTTGAAAAGCTAGAACTGTGGATTTTTTGGATTTAATTATTTTCCCAATACTGAGAGACCCAAGGGAAAGGGTTTCAAAGAACTTCATTGGCTGGCATTAATCCAGGGACTGTTTGAAAATACAGTTTGTTTGGTTTTTGTTTGTTTTTGTACACGGTGGACACTAGCAGAAGGACATAACATAACATAATATCGTATTTCTTAACTGCGTAATTGTAAGTTCAACACGGTTTACAAAAGATTATAAACAATAGACAATTTAATAAAGGCAAGAAGAATTATTTGACCAAGTGTTCTGAAAAAAGATAGGTTTTCTACTGAGTTCTAAAATGTTTATAAGAACAAGCTCCATGCAATAATGATTGAAATTCTCTATCGTGGGAAGCTGCTTGAAATGCTAAAGTATGGTCAAGAAATTTCTTGCTTTTGCAACCTAGTACTGGTGGAAAAGTAAGCAGGGCATGAGATCTTCTACTGTGTTTGTACAATGCTAAAGAAAATCTATTGACCATATAAAACGGAGTGGTGCCATAAATAACCTTCTAACAAAAACAACCCAACTTGAACAGGACAAGAGCTTCCATCAGAAGCCAATACAACGCACAATAAATCAGAGTTACATGATCATACTTCTTGAGACCGTGGATCAGTCTGACCGCTGTATTCTGAATCAATATAAGTCTGGCCATGTCTTGTGGAGCATTCTGACAATATTGATTTTCCTTCTTCCAATATGGAACTGTTTAACCCTATGCAGGCAGGCTGGTTTAAAATGGGGGGTTTTTTGTGAATAAATTCAGACCTTGCTTTATGAGATACACTTACCTGGTGCTGTGCTGTTTCCTTTTGGTTGCCTATTTTTTCCTTGTGCAGCCCGTAGCAGCTCACAAAACATTTCTCTTGTCACTGGGCCCTAGGACTCATTGTCCTGAGGCTGCCGGTGACAGCGTCCAGAGCTCAAAGGGGCATGTTTGGAGGTGTGTTATAGGTGGGAATCAAGAGGCTTAAACCTGGACTTACTGCACCAATAATAATCAAAGCTTTCATAGAAGGACTTAGACCTGTTTTAGTTGTGTCTACATGCAGTTTGACCTGCCAGCAGTTAGACCTGTGTCTACATGCCCCAAAGCTGCCCATATTGATCAGATGACCACTGGAGGGATTAAGACATGATCCCCTCCTTACTCCCCTTGTCCCCTTCCTACCACCCAGAGATGGGGAAAAGAACATCATATTGAGGGCTTTCATCAGCTGATTGGGGCAGGGATTCCTGCCGGCTCAACTGATGGGGATCTCCTCTGCCAAGATCAGCTGAACAGACAGAGAGATTCTTCTCTCCCTCCTTCCTTCACAGGCATCGATTCCCTAGACCCCTCCACAGAGAGCCCCCGCACTACACCCCTCCCCCAAAATCCCTTGACACCTCTGACAACACTGGCAACACCCCCCATCACCCGATACACCTGATAGCACTGGCAAACACCCTTCCCCCCACACATCACCTGACACTCCTGCAACTTGCGCTGCAAAATCGTCAGGAGGGAAGCCCACTCCCTCCTGCCTACAGGGCCGTATGCTGCAAATGACGGGCCTACCCCCTCCCATTACGTTTTGAGATGCAGTAGGAGGGTCCTAAGGCCCTGATTGGCTCAACATTGCAATGCTGGAAAGTTATGCTAAGCATCTGAATCTAAGGTTTCCTAGTGGCTCTTTTTCTAAACCAAGATGATAAAGGACATGGAACTCCTCTCTTATGAGGAAAAACTAAAGAGGTTAGGGCTGTTCAGCTTGGAAAAGAGACAACTGATAGCAGATATGATTGAAGTCTACAAAATCCTGAGTGGTGTAGAACTGGTACAAGTAGATTGATTTTTCACTACATCAAAAATTAGAAAGATTAGGGGACATTCGATGAAGTTACAGGAAAATACTTTTAAAACCAATAGGAAGAAATAGTGATCACTCAGAGAACAGTTAAGCTCTGGAATGCATTGCCAGAGAATGTGGTAAGAGCAGGTAATGTAGCTGGGTTTAAAAAAGTTTTGGACAGGTTTCAGGTGGAGAAGTCCATAGTCTGCTATTGAGACAGACATGGGAAAAGGCTAAAGTGGCTAGGGCTTTTCAGCTTGGAGAAGAGATGGCTCAGGGATGATATGATAGAGGTCTATAAAATAATGAGTGGAGTGGAAAGGGTAGAAGTGAATCACTTGTTCACTGTTTCCAAAAATACTAGGACTAGGGGACATGCGATGAAGCTACTAAGTAGTAGATTTAAAACAAACCGGATAAAATATTTCTTCACACAATGTATATTTAAACTCTGGAATTCGTTACCGGAGAATGTGGTGAAATCAGTTAGCTTAGTGGGATTTAAAAAAGGTTTGGATAATTTCCTAAAAGAGAAGTCCATAGGCCATATTGAGATGGCCTGGGGATTTCCACTATTCATTCCTAGGATGAGCAGCGTAGAATCTGTTTTGCTACGTGGGCTCTAGCTAGGTGCTTGGGACCTGGGTTGGCCACTTTTGGAAACAGGATACGAGGCTTGATAAACCTTCAGCCTTTCCCAGTATGGCAATTTTTATGTCATGGAATGTTGCTACTATTTGGTTTTTTGCCAGGTACTTATAACCTGGATTGGCCACAGTGAAGACGGGATACTGGGCTAGAGTCTTATGTTCTAAGATTGAATGCACGGTTTAGCACCTGGTAACTGCTAACAGAGCCCTGTTAAGGGCTTTTGTGGTACTGTGGCAATCACCATGCAGTAAACCACAAGTTAAGTTCTTTTTGTGTTGGGGTGATGCGGGCATGGCGAGTGTGTGGGTGTGTTGAAGGCATTTCGGAGTTAATGTGCTGCACTTACTGTGTGCTGACTAATGCAGAGTTAATGCCACATCACTTACAATCTCCTTCATAGGAGGTGCTAAGTGCTTCCACTGGGTGCAGGTATCACACAATAATGTGAATGTTCACATATTAATGTGAATATTAACATAACTGCTTTGGGTGAATCTCTTCGGAGGTGATGAATGGCTTAGGGGTAGAGCGGCTGCCTCAGGTCCCTGAGGTTGTGAGATCAATTCCCACCACTGCTCCTTGTGACTCTGGGCAAGTCACGTAATCCTCATTGCCCCAGGAACAATAAGTACCTGTATGTATGTAAACCACTTTGAATGTGTAACCACAAAAAGGCAGTATACAAGTCCCATCCCCCTTTCTCCTTTATGAAAAGGCAGTTAATAAATCTAAATAAATATGACCTGCAACAAAAAAAATACTAGGAATGCCCCCATATTAAATTTGAAACTACCACAAAGTAAAAATTCCCACTTTAAGCCACAGTAAGTGCAGGTTTTACCATGGCTAAGTAAAGGGGCTCCTTAATTTTCCTAAACTGGCATTGATTTCTCCAGAGTAAATGCTACAGCAATATTATAACGAGATCCCGAGAGCTCTCAGTAAATCATTTCCTCTCATTACAAGGCTTTCTTTGTGAATTGGGACTTTGAAAATATAACAAGACATTTTAAAGAAACAAGAAAACAAATCATACAGTATATCCTCCATTAGAAGGCAAGAAGCCCATGTCAAGAGGAGAATCATGGAAATTAAAACAAACAAACGAAAACCCAAATAAAGAAAATACAGGATGGGCCACGGAAAAGTAGCCCGCCTCTAATACCGGTGCCAGAAAGATGGTGTTCTCACTCTGTGGCTTTACTGCATGCCCAAAGGTGCATATAGAAACATAGAAACATAGCAGGAGAGACTACAAAAGAAGTTCGCTGATAGAACAGTTCAAGATTCTGGGAAGGAAGCTGAAGATGAGGACCCAGAAGATAGCATTCTCAGAGATCCTACCGGTACCGAGGGCAGATGTGAAAAGGCAGGATGAACTACAATCAATAAATGCGTGGATGAGGAGATGGTGTGAGGAAGAAGGATTCCACTTCGTGAGGAACTGGACGACGTTCTGGGGCAAGAGCAAGCTCTACAGGAGAGATGGATTGCACCTGAGCACAGCGGGAACTAGACTTCTAGCAAACAATGTCAAGAGAGGAATAGAACAGGCTTTAAACTAAGAAGAAGGGGAAAGCCGACAGTCGACCAAGCGTCGATGTTTCGGAAAAAGGTATCCCGTGAAGATACTGAGGGGAAAAAAGGCTGGGAAGAAACAATGGACAAATTACAGGAGTCAACTAACCAAGAAGAGAAGGTTAGAAAGATTGTAGCCCAAGAGAAGTATCTAAAGACCGAAGCACAGGGAAAGGAATTAAAGGCAGCAAAATTCCAGGAGCTAAATTGCATATATACTAATGCAAGGAGCCTAAGAAACAAATGGGGGAATTAGAAGCCATGATCATTGCAGAAGACATAGACATCATTGGAATCTCTGAAACATGGTGGAATGAGGAAAGCAAATGGGATACAGCACTGCCGGGGTACAAGCTCTATCGCCAGGACAGGTCAGGACAGAAAGGAGGTGGAATAGCACTATACATAAAAGAAAGCATACAATCAACAAGAATGGACACAGCGGAGACGACCAACAAGCTAGAATCACTATGGGTTAAAATACCAGGAAGGAAAGGGCCTGAAATAAAGATAGGCCTATACTATCGTCCACCCGGACAAACCGGAGACATCGATGAAGAAATGGAAGCCGAGATGAAGCGAGAATGCAAAGGCGGTAACACGGTTATTATGGGAGACTTCAACTACCCTGGGATAGACTGGAGTCTCGGAAGTTCAAGATGCGCTAGGGAGACAGAATTTCTGGAGGCTGTACAAGATTGCTTCATGGAACAGCTTGTTAGAGAACCGACAAGAGAAAATGCCACTCTGGATCTAATCCTAAATGGGCTAAGGGGACCTGCAAAGGAAGTGGAAGTAGTGGGACCGTTGGGAAACAGCGATCATAATATGATCAAGTTCAAGATGGAAGTAGGAATACTGAAAGGAAAGAGAACCATAGCGACAACTTTTAACTTCAGGAAGGGTAACTACGAAGCAATGAGGGGAATGGTAAAGAAGAAACTTAGGAACACTTCCCAAAAATGGCAGACGGTAGAACATGCCTGGTCCTTTTTCAAGGACACGGTGAGCGAGGCGCAAAATCTATATATCCCCAAATTCAGAAAAGGGTGCAACAAGAGTCGAATAAAAGACCCGGCGTGGATAACTAAAATAGTGAAGGAAGTGATAAGCAATAAGAAAAATTCATTCAGAAAATGGAAAAGGGACAAAACTGAGGTAAACTGGAGAGAGCACAGGAAGTATCAAAAAGAATGTCACCGTGTGGTACGAAAAGCCAAAAGAGAGTATGAAGAGACACTAGCCAGGGAAGCACGAAATTTCAAACCGTTCTTTAGATATGTTAAAGGGAAACAGCCGGCTAGGGAGGAGGTGGGACCACTGGATGACGGAGACAGGAAGGGAGCGGTGAAGGAAGAGAAAGAGGTCGCAGAAAGACTTAACATGTTCTTTTCATCTGTATTCACAAACGAAGACACAACCAACATACCGGAACCTGAGCAATTCTTCAATGGAAATCAAGCACAAAAGTTAACATCCATAGAAGTGAGCCTTGATGATGTGCGCAGACAGATAGAAAAACTAAAAACTGACAAATCCCCGGGTCCGGATGGAATCCATCCAAGGGTGCTGAAGGAACTAAAAGAGGAAATAGCGGAACTACTACAGCAAATTTGCAACCTGTCTCTGAAAACAGGTGTGATTCCGGAGGATTGGAAGATAGCCAACGTTACGCCCATCTTTAAAAAGGGATCAAGAGGAGACCCGGGAAACTACAGACCGGTGAGTCTGACCTCTGTTCCGGGGAAAATGACGGAAGCACTAATAAAAGAAAAAATTGATGAACATTTTGAAAAACACGAACTTCTGATAACCAGCCAACATGGTTTCTGCAGGGGGAGATCGTGTCTGACCAACTTATTGCACTTCTTCGAGGGAATTAACAAACAGATGGACAAAGGAGACCCCATAGACATCATATACCTAGATTTCCAGAAAGCCTTTGACAAGGTGCCTCATGAACGTCTACTCCGGAAACTGAAGAACCATGGGGTGGACGGAGCCGTGCATAGATGGATCAGAAACTGGTTAGCGGGTAGGAAACAGAGGGTAGGGGTGAAGGGACACTACTCAGACTGGAGGAAAGTCACGAGTGGTGTCCCGCAGGGCTCAGTGCTCGGGCCACTGCTATTTAATATATTCATAAATGATCTAGAAACAGGAACAAAGAGTGAGATAATAAAATTTGCGGATGACACCAAACTATTTAGTGGAGCTCGGACAAAGGAAGACTGTGAAAAATTGCAAAGAGACTTGGACAAATTGGGAGAATGGGCAGAGAGATGGCAGATGAAGTTCAATGTTGAGAAATGTAAAGTATTGCATGTGGGAATCAGAAACCCGAGGCACAGCTATACAATGGGAGGGATGTTATTGAATGAGAGTACCCAAGAAAGGGACTTGGGGGGTAATGGTGGACATGACAATGAAGCCGACGGCACAGTGCGCAGCGGCCGCCAAGAGAGCGAATAAAATGCTGGGGATAATCAAGAAGGGTATTACAACAAGAACGAAAGAAGTTATCCTGCCGCTGTACCGGGCAATGGTGCGTCCGCATCTTGAGTACTGCGTCCAGTATTGGTCACCATACCTTAAGAAGGATATGGTGTTACTCGAGAGAGTTCAGAGGAGAGCGACACGACTGATTAAGGGGATGGAAAACCTTTCATACGCTGAGAGATTGGAGAAAACTGGGTCTCTTTTCCCTGGAGAAGAGAAGACTTAGAGGGGATATGATAGAGACTTACAAGATCATGAAGGGCATAGAGAGAGTAGAGAGGGACAGATTCTTCAAACTTTCAGAACATAAAAAAACAAGAGGGCATTCGGAAAAGTTGAAAGGGGACAGATTCAAAACAAATGCTAGGAAGTTCTTCTTTACCCAACGTGTGGTGGACACCTGGAATGCGCTTCCAGAGGACGTTATAGGGCAGCGAACGGTACTGGGGTTTAAGAAAGGATTGGACAATTTCCTGCTGGAAAAGGGGATAGAGGGGTATAGATAAAAGATTACTGCACAGGTCCTGGACCTGATGGGCCGCCGCGTGAGCGGACTGCTGGGCGCGATGGACCTTAGGTCTGACCCAGCGGAGGCATTTCTTATGTTCTTATGTTCTTATGACGGCAGAAAAGGGCCATAGCCCATCAAGTCTACCCACTCTAACGACCCCACCCCCTTGAATTTACCCCTAGAGATACCACATGTGTATCCCATTTCCATTTTTACCCCCCCTAGAGATCCCACATGTGTATCCCATTTCCTTTTAAAATCTGGCACGCTGCTCGCCTTAATCACCTGAAGTGGAAGTTCATTCCAACGATCGACCACCCTTTCGGTGAAGAAGAACTTCCTGGTGTCGCCATGAAATTTCCCACCCCTGATTTTTCAGCGGATGCCCTCTTGTGGCCGAGGGACCTTTAAGAAAGAAGATATCATCCTCCACCTCAATACAGCCCGTGATATATTTAAACGTCTCTAGACGTGAATGGCGACCACCGTCATCATCTGTTGTAATTTATGGGTAAGTGAATAAAAACAATCCACTTGCTCGTTCATCTTGTCATACTGTCGCCGGAGGTGGGCTGCTTTTCCGTAGTCCATCCTGTATAAGAGGGAAAAACCCTGAACTCAAAATAGTGAACATACATAGAGATGCTTAGGGCGCCTTTTACGAAGGTGCGCTAGGGCTTTTAGCGCATGCACAAAATTACAGCGCGCTATAGCGCACAGTAGCCGAAAATCTACCGCCTCTTAAAAAGGAGGCGGTAGTGGCTAGCGCGCTCGGGAATTTAACATGCTCTATTGCGCGCGTTAAGGCCCTAGCGCACCTTTGTAAAAGGAGCCCTTAGTCTCAATAAATCATCGAGTTGCCAGATCTGGTGAGCTGGTGAAGATTTTGGATGTTACTGGACTTTATCTTGTGTTTCACTTCAGAAGTGATATTTTTTTCAGAGGAGGAGGCTACTGTCTTTGTTTTTGGAGATGCTTTGAAAACCTTTCATGGGAGGTGTAAGGCCTTTTCAAACAAGAATTAATGAGTAATTCCTTTGGGGGCACCATTTGTTTTACATTTTCTCCTGTTTCTGTGTGATAAGATGGCAAAGATCAAAGTATAATTTTATAACCCCCAACTACAATAATTATTAGATAATAGGAAAGTGCCTGTTACTCTCTATAGTTCCTGCTATCTGACACTTGGGCAGTAGAAGATGGAATAGTATAAATAGTGGTCGATTTATTCTACCCCGTGTTTTTTTTTTTTTCATTATTCCTTCTTTGCTGTCACCTTCCATTTTCTTTGGTTCACTCCCCTTAGGGACTTCTTACGCTGTGTTTATAATGTTTGTTTGTTTGTCTTTGAACTTTCTTCATTTTTTTGTTGCAATGCATATAGCACAATGGCTATTATTTTCTTGAGGTCTGATCTTCAGATGTATTTGAAAGCTTATGAATAAAACATTCAAAAGTAATCCCAAGAAATAGACTTGTAGCCATTTACACCTGCTAATTTGAGAATATCTTTGCCGGCTAAAGAAATGCATTTATTTATTATAATGTATTTTTATTTATTGGACTAGATGTGCTGCAATAAACCAAAGTAACTTGTGGTTTGCACTAATCATATACAGCTCCCTTTTAGAAAGATTGTAGAAATAAGAATTTGATGTGCACGTTAGTGCCTCTTCAGCATTTTAGAATAATATCTGAAGATGTAAAGCCTGTTCTAAAATGCAGGAGACCTGGATGTTTATCTGCTGGCTGCGTGCAGCATAAATATTCATTTTAAAAAATAAATATATATAAAAAGAATGGATTCAAAGCCTGCATCTAACTAATTATCTTTGTGTCCTTGGACACATTTTTTTGGTCCAGATATTTTAAATCTGGTCCATACCAGCTTGGCTACAGGAATAGTTCCCAAAATGTGGAAAGAAGCAACTATTTACCCAATAATTAAAGACCGTAAAATCAGTTCACTTGATGCCTCTAATTATCGACCAATTGCAAATATTCCCTTTTTGGCTAAACTCACATCTTGGCTAAAATCATCTTTCGACAAATTTCAGACTTCGTTGAACAAACAAAAGTTCTACATCCAAACCAGACTGGATTCCGTCAACATCACTCCACCGAACTTTCACTTATCGGGTTGACCACTAAAATCCTTTATCATCTAGACCAATGGTTCCCAACTCTGTCCTGGAGGACCACCAGGCCAATCGAGTTTTCAGGCTAGCCCTAATGAATATGCATGAGAGAGAATTGCATATAATGGAAGTGAGAGGCATGCAAATCTGCTCCATGCATATTCATTAGGGCTATCCTGAAAACCCGATTGGCCTGGTGGTCCTCCAGGATAGGGTTGGGAACCACTGATCTAGACCATCATCAGTCCGTATTACTCATTTCATTAGATCTCTCATCAACCTTCAATACAATAGATCAGGGGTGCCCACACTTTTTGGGCTTGCGAGCTACTTTTTAAATGACCAAGTCAAAATGATCTACCAACAATAAAATAAAAAAAAAAACACATAACGCACACTGTACGCATAGAAAATGTTAATTATCATTCCTATTCCAGGGTTTTTTCAAAGAGGTCAAGCAGATGACTCTATGCACTATCACCTCAGTAACAACCATACAAAAATAGACAAATATACCCCCCTCCCTTTTTACTAAACCACGATAGCAGTTTTTAGCGCAGGGAGCTGCGCTGAATGCCCAGCGCTGCTCTCGACACTCATAGGCTCCCTGAGCTAAAAACCTCTATTGCGGTTTAGTAAAAGGGGACCTTAGTGTAAAATATAGACAGCAGATATAAATTCAGACACATTTTGATCACTAAATTTAAAATAAAATAATTTTTCCTACCTTGTCTGGTGATTTCATGAGTCTCTGGTTGCACTTTCTTCTCCTGACTGTGCATACAATCTTTCTTGCCTTCTTTTAGCCTGTATGCTTCCTCTCCTCCAGACCTCATTCCTTCCCCCAACTTTTCCTTCCTCTTCCCTACCCTTTCTTTCTCTCTGCCTCCCTTTCTTTTTTTTCTGTTTCTCTTCTTTCCTTCTGTCTCCCTGCCTGCCCTTTTTCTTTCTTTCTCCCTGCCCTCCCCCAAGCCACTGCCACTGCCATCGGGGACCAGGACCCAAACACCACCAATAACAGGCCCCAAGTTCTCCCTGCTTCGGCCAACCAGCATTCCTCTCCCCGACGTCAATTCTGCCGTCGGGAAGAGGAAGGCTAATCAGCCCAAGATCGTGATCAATCTATTGGGGAAATGCTGCCGGGTCCTGCCTTCGCGGAAACTGAAAGTAGGCAGGACCCGGTAGCAAGAAGAGGAAATGCTTCATTTACTTGTCTCCCACCTTAGCCCATAGCGAACGCTTGCTTCAGGGCTCTCAACATGTGCGTGCCGGTTTCCCTTCTCCCCTCCCCCCCGGACATAACTTCCGGTTTCGGAAGGAAGAGAAGAGAAGCCGGCACGCACACTTTAGAGCCCGGAGCATAAGTTCGCTACGGGCTGAAATCTCCAAGCCGGTTTTTTGGTTTTTTTTTTAATGTTCAGCAGCGGCAGGTGACAGCTGGGCGGACCGCCCAGCTAAAAGGCCCTAGGGAGAACACTGGAGAGGAAGGCTGATCGGCCCGTAGATCAGGACGGCAACACGAGTCTGCGATCGACTCACGTTGCCTTCCTGAGCTACTGGTCGATCGCGATCGACGTGTTGGGCACCCCTGCAATAGATCATAAACTTCTTTTGTCGCATTTATACGATATTGGTATCACAGATCAAGTTTTAGACTGGTTTTCTTCTTTTTTCACTGATCGGACCTCCAAGGTTGTTTTCAATTCAACATCTTCAGATTCTATAACAACTGAATACGGTATTCCACAAGGCTCAGTTCTATCCCCTTTACTTGTCAACGTTTTCTTAGTCCCCCCTCTTAACTCTAGGACAGTCTATTGGTTTTACAACATTCGCCTATGCAGACGATGTTCAACTAGTACATCTGATTGACTTAAACAATTTGAATGAAATTACATTCATTAACCAAAAACTAAAAAATATTAACTCCTGGCTTGACACACATATGCTTTCATTAAACGTTGATAAGTCAAAATTTAATGATTTTTCCAATCAAAGATGGACTTTCTCTCCAAACCCCTCTCAAACTCAAAAATCTACCTATCAAAGTGGTATCTTCATTAAAATTATTGGGAGTCACATTCGATTGTAAATTTACTTATCACTTACATATCAGCACAGTGGTCCACCGCTGCTTTTATCGACTGCACATGATAAAAGCTTTAGCAAAATTGTTAGAGCCTGCGTCCCTGAACATTTTAATCAACTCCCTTGTTATTTCATGTATGGATTACTGCAACACCCTCCTCAAAGGCATAACAAAAAAGGAAATAAGAAGACTCCAAATAGTACAAAACACTGCAGTAAAAATTTTATTTAATGCAAAAAATATGACCACATTACTCCTCTTTTACATACAGCTCACTGGTTACCAATAGAACATAGGATCACATATAAAATTATCTTACTAACTTTCAAAACCAGAGAAAATAATCAGCCAGAATTCATTAATAACCTACTTATCCCCTATAATCAAACAAGGACTTTAAGATCTACAGCCCATAATCTTCTTACTATCCCTTCATTGAAACATATAAGCACAATGAGGTCTACAATTTTCTCTGTTAGCGCCACCTCTCTTTGGAACAGTATCCCGAATCACTTACGCAAAAAAAAATCAACTCTTGCCAACTTTAAGATGAAGTTAAAGACATTTCTCTTTCTTGATACTTTTGAAACCTAAACTGTCCTTTAAAGGGCGACTTAGATCTTAGAAAGGTTTTTACCTTTAGCTCCTCTCCCTTTGTTATTTTTCCCTTTGCATGTTTCTCTTTCTCTTTATCAATTGTAGTTCTAACCCTTCGTTCCCGTTTGTCAACGTCTTTAAAAGTTGTCATTACTCCTGGTTTTGTCTTTCTTTAAAATGTATTTTGTTTAACACATTGTTTTAGCGCTTTTGTACATCGCCTAGAAGGCTTGATTAGGCGGTGTAAGAAATTTTAAATAAACTTGAAACTTGAAATAAGTGGCTATTTATCCTAATGCTCTCACGGTAACCAGTACTCTTTACCCATCTTTTATGAAACTGCGATAGCAGTTTCTAGCGTTGGGAGCTGCGCTGAATGGCTCGTGCTGCTCCCGACGCTCATAGAAACTGAATGAGCGTCGGGAGCAGCGTGGGCCATTCAATGCTAGAAACTGCTATCACAGTTTCGCAAAAGGAGGCCTTAATCTTTGTTAAACCATTACTGAACTGAGAGGTACCGCAGTATATAAATAAATTTTATGCTACGTTTTAGTTATAGAATCAAGTTTTCAAGTTTGTTTAACATTTGTTATCTCGCTTATCTAAGCAGAGTACAAAGTAAAAAATTTAAAAATCTGGGATTTACATGTGAATATCATAGGACAGACATATCAGACAAGAGGTTAGGGGGTGGAAGTACAATAGTGGATAGGATAGAGAGAATCTTGTAAATGTTTGTAATAATTTTGTAAGGTCAAGACTGCAAATTTATATTGTTTATTCCTCCCTCCTGAAAAACATCTGTAGTTCCACCTGGTAAAGGATGTGTTACAGCTGGTTCTAGATGACAGAATAGATTGCTTTAACTCACAATGTATGTGTAACTTTTTTTGTTTGTTTGTTTTTTTTTATGGAAGTCAAAACTACCAGTCCATGCATGCAGTGGGATGAAACAAGGATTGGATCAATCTATGCTTTAAAACAGAAAACCTGCATAATCCTAGAGAACTTCTGTTGATCTTCTTAGCATGGGTTGCTGCATACAGTAAATCGAGCCATCACCACAGCAGCACCTGTCCAAAGGTGTCTGAGCACCGTAGGTGAACTTTCAAGTGTGCACCCTCCTCCCCCTCCCCCCACACTCTTTCCTCCTTTCCCCTAAGGCAGGGGGTCCTCAAACTTTTTAAACAGGGCGCCAGTTCAAGGTCCCACAGACTATTGGGGGCTGCACTATAGTTTGAAAAAATAAACCATGAACGAATTTCCAATGCACACCGCACATATCTTATTTGTAGTGAAAAAATAACAACCCCTCAAAACATGAAAAAACAATACAAAATGAAGAACAATTTTAACCAACATAAACTTTCCAGTATTTCAATGGGAAGCGTGGGCCTGCTTTTGGCTGATGAGATAGTCGATGTCCGGTTCCATGTTTGTCACTGGTAGTAGCCAGGTCAGCAATGCCATCAGTCAGGCCTCTTATGCTGAGGCAGACCAGTAGTCCTGGCTCTGAGGCAGACTGGTAGTAGCCAGGCCTAGAGCAGGGCTCCCTACTGCCTACAAAACATCAGGCCAGCAATGCTGCCAGTCAAGCCCTGAGCTCAGGCCAGGCCAGCAGGCCAGAATCAGTCAATTGCCCACTCCCTGGACCTGACTGGAGCCCCACAGCACCAGGTGAAGAGAGAAGCAATTGGAGCACTAGCATGAGGCTCGAAATATACTGAGAAAAGCTATTGGAGCGCCAGAATGAGGTTTGGAATTCACAAAAAAGAGCTAAACAGCATACTGAAGTTTGGAATGTCAGTGAAGTACTACCAATCCCCCTGCAATAAAGTAGCCAAATATTCAGCAACTCAGTAATGCCAAATATTTCCCACCAGCTTTACCAAACTTCCAAGAAACCCTCCCAGCGGCAGCAGGGCTGTACACACCAGCCCACACATTCAGCGGTTGGGTCACGCGGCATGGAAACATGATGTCAGCGCTGTGTGTCTGGCCGTCCAGCTTAAGTGAGGGGGTTACTGGCGGCGTGCAGTGAGGAGTGGTGAGAACTGCGCTATAGTGAGAAAGACACAATGGAATAGGTCAGCAATGGTTAGGAACATGAGCAGTAAACTTTTGAGCAGGAGCTGGGTAAATGACCTTGGAGGGCTATTTAAGGACCCCTGCCCTAAGGTATCCAGCTTTTCCCATTCCTTCCTCTTTCCCTCCTAGGGTTCCCTTATGCCCTATATCCTCCTTTGGACTTCTTCAGATACGTCCTCTAGGTGGTTTTTTTTTAATTTTTAGGAAAATATTCTTTTTCCTTTATGTGCCTATGACCAACAGACTTACCCACATAATGAGAGAAACCATCTCTGGCCTATTAGTCAACCTGGACCCCAAGGTCTTCAACATCTCCAGTTCCCTGCTCACTCCCTGCTAAGGTGTTCAGTTGGTTTTCCTTCTCTAACCCCTCTAGGGTGGCACCAGTGAGGCAGTCAGTGTGTGTAAAAAAAAAAAAAAAAAAAAAGACTCACTGCTGCCAATGAGAGACCCTGAGTACCAGCACATGCTGAAGGCCTGAAGAATTCTACCCCCTCCAAAACATGAGGTTCAGAAAGGCAGGACCCAGCAAACCTTGAGACTATATGAATGCTCAAAACCTGACATTGGCAATGATGAGTCTTTTGAAGATTTAATTTCTGCCCCTCCCCCCCCAAATTGTGCCTGCTCTGCACCAAGAAATAATTTACAGTGTTATTAATGAAAATGAGTTTATTCTTCTGGGTGATACTATAACTGACACCGTCTACAAGGTGTGCGCTGAGTTTTTGGTATTATGGAGGCTCATGTGAGGCATTTTTACACAGACCTGAGATTACTGAAAATACCTTCTGATTGACAACAACCCACTTTGTATTCAGTACAGCCATACCTCGGCAGTTTAGATTGTTGCTAGGTAGTGAATGAAGCTTTGTGCTCCCTCGTCTGTCAACTGACATCATTTATCCACTGCCATTCAAGAATGATGCAACAGATATCATCTTTGAACTTGTGTTTTATATTTATTTTTTCATGTTAATAACATGCTTCTTTCTCATGTTATTTATGAATATTTGTTGCACCCTGACATTTGGATTTTTGGTTCAGAATGAAGTAAGACTGAGCAATATTCATTCACAGTTCTAGTGCCTGTAATCATCTTGGATACAGCTAATTTTCTTTTTTAGAGGTTTGAAATCTTTTAATAGACTGATATAAACATTAGCTGTAGATCATGATACACATACGATTCGGAGACCACAAAGGTCTCCACTGAAGATATGTTCTTAGAATTATTATATATGTAGGGTATTGAATAACAATTTGTAAGGTGGAACCTAATTTTTCCTATAAGCCTCACCAAAGAACTATAAGCTCCTTTTATCAACCATGGTAGAGCATTTTATTACAGGCCAGCAAGGTAAATGCTTTGTCGCTCATAGGAATTGGTTTTTTTTTTTGTTTTTTTTAATAAATCTTTATTCATTTTTTAAACTCATAATAAGTATAACACAAATACAATCATTTTATACTTTAACATTACTTATTATATCATCAAATTATAACTCATAGGAACTGAATGAGCATCAGAGCATTTACTACGCTATCCCTCGATAAAATGCTCTACCACTGCTTGATAAAAGGAGCCCTATATACAGTATATATGTTTGAAGGAACTCTATTTCTGAGCCAAAATAATTATACTACCCCCCCCCTCTCCTTTTTACTAAGCTTCGGTACCCTGGCCAGGGGTGCTAAATGCTCTGATGCTGCTCCGATGCTCATAGGAATTCTATTGTAGCTTAGTAAAAGAGGGCCTAAACTCCTTGAAAATTTCTTTCTTTTTAATATTACTGCTTAGTTAAATATTACTACTCAAAAAGTAGCTATATTTCATCTACTAATAATCATTTATTAAAACCCTGATCTTATTTATGTACCTCCCACCCCATTTGAGCGTCAGGAGCAGCACAGACCATTCAATGCGCTGGCCTGCACTAAAAATCGCTTCCGCGGATTTATAAAAGGGGGAGGGGATATTTATTTATTTATTTTTAACATTTATACTCCACTTAAAACCTAAACGGATCATAAATTTAATATATTGAATTATGGCACACTGAAAAACGTCCCTCTCTGGCCTATAAAGGCTCATAATCTAAACTAAAGTGCCAGGAAGAAAAGATTATGAAATATATTACAATTGATATAAACATGTGTCAGAGAAATAAATGAAGAAAAAAAGTAAAAGAAAAAGGCAAAAAAAACCCCAACCTATCAGAATATTCAAATAAGTAAAATCAAATCAAAAACAAAATTAATAAATTCCAGACTGCTTGTTTTTGTGGCCACTAAATTTGTACAGGAAGTGTGACCAGCTGCTGAAATGAATTTCACCTCAGCCGTGCTGGCCAAGAAAATCAGACAACGGCAGCAGGATGGGAACCGGACGGGAAGCAGGCGAACACACTGCACAGCACGCCAAACAGTCACACCAGGAAAGAGATGGGCGTCATCCCCCGGTGGACACCTACACAAACTTTATAATTATAATTAGCTCCCTGGGTATTCCTAGGTTTTACATATTGGACACATAGAAGTCAATATTCAGCTGGTGGAGGTGAGCTAATTTAGACCTGGATTTTCAATGTCAGGCCATGTCTAGGCATCAGCATTGAATGGTTAGTCGTGGTACCCAGAGATTATGTGGCCGATATTAAGGGGCCCCTTTACCAAACTGTGGTAACAAGTGGCTTTACCATATGCTTATGCGGGTTATTTCCCATGTGGTAAGGCCATTTTTCCCATTAGCACATGGCCCTCAGTGCATGAGCCCCTACCGCAATCTATTATGTACTAAGGCCAGATTATATAAATGGTGCCTAAGCACAACCTATAATGCAGGTGCTGCTCGGTGCAATTGCCAATCAACTGCTAGGCGCCACTTATAGAATCCCACATAGTGGCGCCAAGGCATGCTTAGTTGTTGCTAGGCGACCTAGAAGTAGGCACTGGTATATTAGGCCAGGTTTTACTGGCACCTAACTGAGATACCTAGCGATGCCTAAGTAAACCACGCTTATTCTTTGCCCCTAACCATGCCTACTTTTCAGGTAGGCATGGTTTGATACCGAGAGCGTCTCCACGTAGGCATTGCTAGGCATCCTAAGAGTTCGGCGCTGAACTCTTACTTGGTTGTGCTAACTTTTTTTTTTTTGATTGGCTGTAAACTGACACAGTCAATTACCATGCCAATTAAGCCAATTTAAAAAAAAAAAGTTGAGCATGGATTCCAAAGTTATCCATCGCTAGGCGTTCTCAATTAGGGTGCCTAGCAGCACCTAATGTAGGTGTCCTATACAGAATCTGGCCCTAAGGGCTCATATGCTAGTCACTTGCTAATCGGTTAATGTGCAGCAATGTGCCCCTTGACCACACTCCCTGCGCTAAAAATTAAAATCTCATTTTTAGCATGTGGGAAACGTGTGCCGATGCCAAAATTACCGCTGGATGCCTGAGAAGGCATTTGAACTGCATTTAAGTTACACATTAGTGCTTGATGCATGCTTACTAAAAAGACCCCTTAGTGTCATACCCACACAGATAACTGGACAAAGTCAGGGCTGCTATTTAAGAGGGTCCTACTGGCCCAATTGGCTATGTAGACAACTGGCATTGAATATTTCTGGTGCCACATAAACTTCTGGAATCACCTTGGCTGTGTCTTTCGACTGCCCTGGTACTGTGGCACAGTGCTGCAGTGGTCAGAGCGAATATTCAGTGACACTGCCTGGTTAAGTCCCACTGAATAACACCTCTAACCTACGCAGTGTGGTTTATTTAGACAGGAATCTTTCCTGACCCGTTAATTTGTTTTTCAATATTATGTCCTAGAAATGGTGAGCTCAGAATATGGGGAATCACCTCATACTCTCAGTAAGGAAACCTTTTTAACTCATCATTGTTCACGAATTCAAATACTAGTTAATAACAGATCATCAGCACTAATATAATTTCAGTTATATCTAGCACTTAATAATATTTTATCTTATCCAGAAGTCTTTTGTGGCTAAATACACTAATTTCAGCCAGATGTTCAGATTTCAATCATTTACTGCAGGGGTGTCTAAAAGGTCGATTGCGATCGACCAGTAGATCGTGAAGGCAACACGAGTCAATCGCGGCTCCATCCCAGGCTCCGTGATAGACTCGCATTGCCTTCACATTCTACCCTGCTTCCCTGACGCGGTAAACAGGACGCGGAAGCGCCGGGTCGACCAGCCTTTCCTCCCCCCCCCCCCCCGACGTCAATTCTGACGTCGGAGAGGAAGTTCCGTGCCAGCCAATCGCTGCCTGGCTGGCCCAAAATTTCCTCTCCGACGTCAGAATTCATGTTGGGGGGAGGGGAAGGCTGGTCGGCCCAGCGCTTCTTCCTGTTTACTGCGTTGGGAAGCAGGGAGAGATCAGAACTCGGCAGCGGTGGTTTGGAGGCCTGTTCCCCGATGGCGGTGGCTTGGGGAGGGCAGGGTGAAAGAAAAAGAAAGAAAGGGGGCAGGCAGGGAGACAGAAAGAAAGAAGGGAAACAGACAGAAAGAAAGAGGGGCAAGGAGAAAGAAAGAAAGGGCAGGGAGAGAGGAAGAAAAAGTTGGGAGAGGGAATGAGGTCTGGAGGAGAGGAAGCATGCAGGAGGCAGAAAGAAGGGAAGAAATATTGGATGCAGAGCCAGAAGAAGAAAGTGCAACCAGAGACTCATGAAATCGCTAGACAACAAAGGTAGGAAAAATAATTTTATTTTCAATTTAGTGATCAAAATGTGTCCGAATTTATATCTGCTGTCTATATTTTGCACCATGGCCCCCTTTTACTAAACCGCAGTAGCGGATTTTAGCGCAGGGAGCCTATGAGCGTCGAGAGTAGCGCAGGGCATTCAGCGCAGCTCCCTGTGCTAAAAAATGCTATCGCGGTTTAGTAAAAGGGGAGAGGGTCTATTTGTCTATTTTTGAATAGTTGTTACTGAGGTGACATTGCATATTTTAAAGTCATCTGCCTTGACCTCTTTGAAAAACCCCCCAAATATAAATGATAATTAACATTTTCTCTGCGTACAGTGTGCTTAGGTCACCTAAGCTGTCTAGGCCTGCTTTGAAATGGGCTCACTCAGCCCTACAATCCAAGTTTCAAATAATCACTTCTCAGTAGCTAAGCAAAAAAACAAAAAGAATTTTAAAAAAGACAAACCCCAGTTTAAAACTAACTTCTAGCCCAGGGGAAGGGAACTCCGGTCCTCGAGAGCCGTATTCCAGTCGGGTTTTCAGGATTTCCCCAATGAATATGCATTGAAAGCAGTGCATGCAAATAGATCTCATGCATATTCATTGAGGAAATCCTGAAAACACGACTGGAATACGGCTCTCGAGGACCGGAGTTCCCTACCCCTGTTCTAGCTACTCAAAGTCCAGCTATCCCTTTTGTCTCAGTTCACACAGTTTTTGGGTTTAAAACCTCCAAGTCCAGGAATCCCTGGGCACCTGGGTAGGTACTAGAGCCCCCCCTGCTCTGGCTTCTCTCTCTTTCACTTCTTGCATAGCCACTGACTCCCTGAATAAGGTACTGTATTCCCCAACTGACCAGCTTGGAGTGCTGGGCAGGGGAATGAGGAGCCTAAACCACCCTCTTGAAAATGATGGTCCTTTCCCTTCCCGATTCCTATTTCCAGGTCACTTTAACTGTCAGGGCTCTGAATCACCTTCAAAGTTTTTATAGTGGTTTGCCTTAGTCCATCCCCCCTTCTAACAAACTTTCAAAGCAGCAAAGGGATTCTGGCGTCCTTATAATTAGTTTCTCAGCCTGCACAATCATTCCAGAAACATTCTTAAGTACAGTGGTACCTTGGTTCTCGAGCATAATTTGTTCTAGAAGCATGCTCGTAATCCAAAGCACTCATATATCAAAGCAAAGTTCCCCATAGAAAATAATGGCAACGCAGACGATTCGTTCCACAACCCAAAAGGTGCTATAAGGAACTGGGAGGAAAGTGGCGAGGGTTGGCCCAGGGATGGGTACCTGTCTGGATGATGCCCGGGTGCTGGCACCCTTGGGGTCCCTGTGCAGCTGCAGGCAGCGCCACTTCAGGGGAGATGCCTCTGCTGTCCACCAGCCTTCCACACCACATTGGAGAACCCCCAAGTCCACGTCCCACATGCGCGTTACGTATAAACACGCACAACGTCGATGAGTGCGTCATCAATGTTGTGTGTGCTTACATGTGACACACACATGTGCTTGTTTATCGGGATGGCGCTCGTCTTACGAGTCAAAGTTTGCTGGAGTGTTTTGCTCATCTTGCAAAACACTCGCAAACCGCGTTACTTGCAAACTGAGGTTTGACTGTACTATAATTATTTCTCACTGAGTTTGACCATCATGCATTGTTTGAAACTTTACCATAACTTTCCCACAGACTTTCATTCACACATCCAGTCCTCATTCACACATACTTCTTCAGGTTCCCAATCCATCTCAGGGTTACTGAACATGTCAGAATAGTCCTGCCCTACTTCCAGGGGCATCTCCTCCTCTTCTGAGCAAATGGATTCCCTCTGCTAGGAGCAGTTTCACAAGCATTCGGCCCAGGCTGTTTCCCAATCACCTCTAACCTCAGTCTTAGAGCAGGATTCCTAGGTGCTCTGGTGCAGCCTGGAATTGTGTTTGCGAGGCACAGGGACTGACTGGAGCATAGATCCCTGCTGTACGTCCTCTGAAGCATTCTCTGCTGTGTCTTCCTGCCTGCAAAGAGCCTTTGCCTGAGTGCTGGGGTTAGCTTTTGGAAAGGAATTATAGGGAAAGGAGCAAAATTGCCTTTCTCAAAAGTGTCCCCCTTTAGGTACCTGCCTGCCCTCCTTTAGGCCTGGTCATAGTCTTTGTGGGCAAGTTTCTCTCTTTGGGCACAGGAGTGTTCAGGGCAGGATTAATTTGTCAAGGGCCCCTAGGCACACAGGTACACTAGGCCCTCTGCCCCACCCTGCTCCACCCTAGGCCCCACCCCATGTATTTACCCATTTTCTTATTTACTTCTTTATTTCCTCTTTATTTCTTTTATTTTAAAATTCAAAACAAACAAAGATTACCATACCAGTGCCAGTGTACAGTTTTTCTTCTATGCAACCTCCAAACATCTCTGAACAAACCTCCCCTTCCTTCCTAGAGGAAGAGATCTTCAGCTGCCAGGGCTTTGGGAAGACCATCAATTTATATTTTGCATATGGGTAGGAGGCATGGGACATAGCGGGAAGAAAATTTAGTGCCCATAATTTTATTGGACTAATACATTTCTCACTTAGCTTTCAGAGGTTAAAACCTCTTTCTTCAGATCAATAAACTGTACTGCTGTTACAGTATCCCTGTCCTGACCTAAAGAAAAGGAGTTATGGTCTCTGAATAGTAAAAAATGTATTAAAATTAGTTCAATAAACAGTATCATCTTATTTCCATTTTCTATTAATAAACAATTCTCAACACAGCTACAATAATACCTTATCCTAAAACAAAAATAAATAAAATAAATAAAACAAATAGAAATTTTTTTTCTACCTTTGTTTGGTTTCTGACTTCCTCATCTTCTCATCATTCTCTTCCTTCCATCTACTGTATACCCTCTCTCTGCCTCTTCCATATGGCATCTGCTCTCTTTCTATGCCTCTTCCAGAAAATGGCTGCCTCTCCTTTCCATCTCTCCCTCCCCCCTCCATTGGTGTGACATCCATCTTCTTCCCTTCCCTCCTCCAATGGTCTGGCATCTCTCTCCTCTCCTTCCCTTCCCTCTCCCATACCTCCAAGGTCTGGACATTTCGCTCTATCCTCTCCCTTCCATCCTTCCATCAGCATCTGCCCCCTTTCTTTCCCTTCAACCCAATTGCATCCTGTATCCTTCCCCCTTATGTCTCTCTCCCCTTTCCTTGCACACCAATTCCATCAGCATCTTCCCCCTATCTCTCACTCCACCACCCTTCCATGCTCCTTTCTCTCTCCCCCTCCAAAACATTGCTGCTGCCGGCTCTGTCCTCTGAGCTCCTTTGCAAAAGGTAGCCCGAAAGCAGAATTAGAACAGCTGTCAACAACGCACCCCCCTCCTCCCCCGCATCAATGACAACACGGCCGGATCTGTTATAGGAAGGTCCCGCAATGACTTTGTCTGCCGGTCCATCCCCTCCGACATCACTTCTTCTGGAGCAAGTAAGTGACGTCGGAGGGGGATGAACCGGCAGACGCAGTCATTGCGGGACCCTCCTGTAACAGAGCCAGCCGCGTTGCCGTCGATGGGGGTGGGCCCGTTACCGTCGATGCCGGGAGGGGGGGGCCGTTGCTGTTTAAAAAAAATGGCAAGGTGAATTGTCCTTCAGCAGGACCCCCTCACAATTTTGGGCCCTAGGCACATGCTTACTGGGCCAATTCATTAATCTGGCCCTGGGTGTGTTTTCTTTCCTGGCTTGGTTAGAACCAGTGATAGGGGCTTCCCTGTCACAATATTAAATGTGGTCCATAAGAGGAGCTCTTGATGTGAGCTGGAAATTCTCTGTGAATCATGTGCTCCAAATAAACATTTCTGCTGATGAAAAATTCAACATCTGCTAGACATTGTAATACTGTAAATATTGTCCATGTCACATATCGCCTACAAACATAGTCTCCTTTAATCAAGCTTCTTTAGAGAGGTTCACTCAACAGCATGGGATTCTAATGAACAATGCACTGAATGAGCCTCTCCGAAGAAGCCTGGATTAAGCAAAATCTTAGCTGGAGGTGATGTGTATTTCAGAGCTCAAAAATGAAGGGCGTGAACGAATCTCATAGTGATTGCTGAAGGGCTATCAGTGTCTGTAAATTCAGCTAGTGAAATAGAGAAAATACTAATTTGGCAGATGATGTGGAGCAGCTAACAATGTCTTCAAAAATGTATTTAACTGCTTTCTGCATTATCAGCCCTGATACTGATGTGCATTATCATGTGGCCACTAGGTTTAAGTAGGAGGTCGGTCATCACCAAATGCCTGGAATGCTCCCTACAATTACTGTTGATGTTTTGCAATTAATATGTATGAACTGCATAACCTCAATGCATGTACGGGCATGCTTACTAAACTACAGTATGTTTTATTGCACTTCTATATGCATTTCTGAGTCTCATTCCAATAAGACCCCAAAACCATGGTATGATTTTCTAAAGGGCTGCTGAGGAAGGATGGTGTGCATCTATCAAAGAAGGGAAGAAATGTCTTCTGCAGCAGATTGGCTAACCTAGTGAAGAGGGCTTTAAATTAGAATTGTTGGGGCAGGTTGATAAAAGCCCCCAAGTAAGTATAAGCCCTCAGGTAACCGAATCACTAAATACCTTTACACAAATGAGAAAAAGGGATAATGTCTGGAAAACAGTATATACTAATGTTCGAAGTATGGGAAACAAGGTTCTGAATCTAGAGGCTGTGATGGAAGACACTGAGTGGAATTTAGTGGTGATCACGGAGATGTGTTTCACAGAGAGCCATGACTGGGATATACCTAAACCAGCCTATAATCTGTTCAGGAAAGACAGGGTTGGAAGAAAAGGAGGGGTAGTGGGGTTATATGTTAAAGATCATATTAAAGCCACACAATTACAGGATCTACAGGGTAAGGAAGAGGCACTGTGGGTTAAGCTAGAAAGAGGGAATGGAAAATATATTTACATTCATGTGATATAGAGGCCTCCTTCACAGATGGAAGAAATGGCCGGAGATTTAATAGAAGACATTCAAAATATAGCTGTAAAAGGTGAAGTACTACTAATAGGAAATTTTAATCTAATCTAGTCTTCAATTTATATACCGGGTCATCTCCCAATGGAGCTCGACTCGGTTTACATGTAATTAAGACTAGAGTATATAAGAAAGAGAACATAGAAGAAAAAAAGCTGGATTATCGTCAGTTCTTTGATACTATAGTTAAGCCATTTAAGTTTTGTATAAATAGCAGAATTTTCAGGGTTTTACGAAATTGTTGTAGCTGGCTTATCAGTCTAATGGAGTCAGAAAATTCATTCCACATCTCTACCAGCTTGAAGGAAAAGATTGACTAAGCTTTCCTATAGATTTAATACCCTTAAAAGAAGGGAAAGATAGTTTATATCTCTGTGTATTCCTCAAATGGCAAGATCTGAAGGGGTTCCAATATAAGGGAACTAAAGGATCAAATATTCCATAGAGAAGATTAAAGATCATGCATGCACATTTGAATTGAATCTTGAAGCGGACTGGAAGCCAGTGAAGCTTTGTGAACAAAGGAGAAACCTGATCGTACTTTCGCTTTCCGAATATAAGCTTAGCTGACGTATTTTGTATCAGCTGGTCATTTTAGAGTGCCCTGCTTAATGCCTAAATAGACTGAATTACAATAGTCTAGATGTTGATTGGGGGTATCACTATAGCGTGATATCCTAGAAGTAGGGAGATCTTGGATTCTCTACAAGGAGAATTGTTCCAGCAATTGGCAATGGAACCTACATGGGATGGGGCCATTCTGGACTTTGTGCTTACAAATGGGGAAAATGGGTGATCGTATGGCATCCAGTGATCACCTTATGGTGTGGTTTAATATTAAAGACAAATGTAGAGAGGAATCATTCAAAAATGAAGGTTCTAAGCCAGTGAAGCTTTGTGAACAAAGGAGAAACATGATCGTACTTTCGCTTTCCAAATATAAGCTTAGCTGCCGTATTTTGTATCAGCTGAAGTCATTTTAGAGTGCCCTGCTTAATGCCTAAATAGACTGAATTACAATAGTCTAAATGTTGATTGGGGTATCACTATAGCGTGATATCCTAGAAGTAGGGAGATCCTGGATTCTCTACAAGGAGAATTGTTCCAGCAATTGGCAATGGAACCTACACGGGATGGGGCCATTCTGGACTTTGTGCTTACAAATGGGGAAAATGTTTCTGATGTTATAGTGGGTGATCGTATGGCATCCAGTGATCACCATATGGTGTGGTTTAATATTAAGACAAATGTAGAGAGGAATCATTCAAAAATGAAGGTTCTAAGCTTGACATCAATCTGTACTTGATTTCCTGGTTCTACTGAGCTCGGTTTCGAGGTAATATTCCCCTTTTTCAGGAACCTAAAGTAATCAGAAACCAGAACTGAAATTGTAAAGCCTGCCATGGAAGCTAGGAAAAGTCATGATTTACTTCTGACATGCAGCCCGAACAGGAGGACACCATGAGACCGCTCTAAAATTTGCCCTGTGTGGCATCATATTTAACAAACTTTATCAACATAAAGATGCTAAACTGCATGGTTAAAACACCAACTGCTTTCTTCGATGTTAACACAAAGTGTACCCAAAAGGAAGTGAACACAGGTGCTGCTGAGGGGGAATAAATTGACTGCAGAACAAGTTGATGTAAAAGTTCATAGCCCAAAGTGCCAAAGGACATGAATTTAACAGTCCCCTCAATACAGTCGTCGAATGCACAATTCCTAAATAATGGTGATCCATTCAATGTATTCATTAAGTCCTTTAGGTATTACCGCATCAAGCTCAAATATCCAAAACTGTTTACTGTCCCCAACATAGGTCTCAGGAATTTGTTCAATAACGAACCATTTCAGATCGAGTCTGTGCAATTTTATAGAGATGTTATTTCACATGTGTGGATGTTACTTTGATTTCATTGATTTATTATTTCATTTACAATGTTGCACACACAATGTGTGTGCCTATGATGGTGTGTGTCAAAGGGCTGCAGTAATCGCTTAGAAAGTCTAAGCAAGCCTCAGAGCATTAACCATTATGGTTACACATAAATATAAAGTATTAGCATAAATAAGTAATTCAGTTGTTATTAGTTGCCAGCAATGTTCCATGTGAATTAACATTTCTAGCACTGAAGACTTATTGGGCCAGAACTTCCTTTCCGACGTCATAATTGATGTCGGTGGTGAAGTCTTGTGAGTCCGGCACTTGTACTTGCCTGACCTGGCTCGGGAAAGCAGCAGGGAGAAAAAGATCGTAAAGGCAACGCGATCGACTTGCGTTGCCTTTGCGATCTACTAGTCAATCGTGATTGGCCATTTGGGCACCCCTGACTTAGGCCATAAGTGGTATAGAAATACTAAAAATAAATTAATAAATTCATGCTATGGTGGATCCTCCTTCGCTGCCATCCCACTATTAATCAATGTTCTCCAAGGCTCTGTCCTGGACCTTCTCCTTTTCTCTCTCTATACCTGCTCCCTCAGTGCACTGATCTCCTCCCATGGTTTTCAGTACCATCTCTATGCTGATGACTTCCAGATCTACCTCTTCACATCAAGTATCTCTACAGGAATCCAAGCCTGTGTCTCAGCCTGCCTGTCTGGCATTGCTGCCTGAATGTCTCACCACCACCTAAAATTGAACATGGCTAAGACCAAGTTTCTTTTCTTTCTACCTAAACCCAGTTCTCCCTCCCCCCATTCTCTATTTCTGTGGACAACACTCTTATTCTCCCTGTCTTATTGTCTTTGACTCCTCTCTCTCCTCTGCTCAGATTCAACAAACCGCTAAAGCCAGTTGCTTCTTCCTCGATATTACCAAAAGCTAATCTCTCCTCTCTGAGCACACTACCAAAACCATTATCCACACTCTCATCACCTGTTTCTTAGATTATTGCAACTCGCTTCTCTCAGGTCTTCTTCTCAACCATCTCTTTCCTCTTCAATCCATCCAAAATTCTGCTGAATGACTTATATTCCACAAGAGCCGCCATACTCACATTACCCCTCTTCTCAGATCACTTCATTGGCTCCCCATCCATTTCCAAATACAGTTCAAACTTCTCTTATTGACCTACAAGTGCATTTACTTGCCAGCCCCTCAATATGATTGAAGTCTACAAAATCCTGAGCGGAGTAGAACGGGTACAAGTGGATCGATTTTTCACTTCATCAAAAATTACAAAGACTAGGGGACACTCAATGAAGTTACAGGGAAATACTTTTAAAACCAATAGGATGACATTTGTTTTCACTCAGAGAATAGTTAAGCTCTGGAACACCAGAGGATGTGGTAAGAGCGGATAGCGTAGCTGGTTTTAAGAAAGGTTTGGACAAATTTGTGGAGGAAAAGTCCATAGTCTGGTATTGAGTAAGACATGCTTGCCCTGTATTGGTAGCATGGAATATTGCTACACCTTGGTTTTGGCTAGGTTCTAGTGACCTGGATTGGCCACCGTGAGAACGGGCTACTGGGCTTGATGGACCATTGGTCAGACCCAATAAGGCTATTTTTATGTTCTCACCCTATGCTCCCTCCCATGAACTCCATTCATCAGGTAAGTCCCTCCTATCCATACCCTTCTCCCCTACTGTCAACTCCAGACTCTGTCCCTTCTATCTTGCTGCATCGTATGCCCAGAACAGACTGCTTTAGTCATTATGTCATGTTCCATCTCTAGTAGTATTCAAATCCTACTCACCCTAAGATACCTACGCCCATCTTACCATTCTCTATGTGAGAAACTCCCTAACCCCTATATGTCCTGTTTGTCTGTCTAAATTAGATTGTAAGCTCTTCTGATCAGGGACTGTCTATTATATGTTAAATACACATGTACAGAACTACGTATGCCTTTCAGTGCTTTAGAAATGATAAATAGTAGTAGTAGTAGTGCATAGTGCTACCCTATAAACAGCACTCCGAGTTAGATGCCATTTACATAAAAGCGCTTAGGCACGGACTCCATAAAAAGGTGCCAGCAACATCGACCACCTTAAAAACAGTCGGCGATTGCCTGCCAGTCACGCAACGGCTCTGCCTCTAGAATGACACCTTCGAGAAAGGTAGGTGCCAGAAATGTAGGCCAGAGTTTTGAAGGCCTACATTTCCTAAGTTCCTATGGCCTTAATGCTAGGGTCCCACAACTACCCATACGTGTGAGCATTTACACCAGCTGAACCCTGGTGTAAATCCCCGTGCCTAAATTAAGCATGGATTCCCCTTATTTTATGAAAACTGCAGTATCGCCAGCCAAAGCAAAATCAAAAAACAAACTGCAGCCTCCTATGTACGAGATGCAGGCAATGTTTATTATACCACACATTTTATGCAGTTTGAAAATACCACCTTATAACAAACCAAGAGACGTTTACTAGTTTTGTGTCGCACATTTTAAGTGGAGGAGGATACCACACAGGCGGTTGTTTTATACCTTTCATTGCGGTTTATTTTATACCTTAGCAACCATGGAGCTCTGAGGAAGGAGTGTTTTCCGAAACAGGTCCCTTGGTTTGTTACAAGGTGGTATTTTCAACTGCATAAAATATGTGGTATAATAAACATTGCCTGCATCTCGTACATAGGAGGCTGCAGTTTGTTTTTGCTTCCCCTTATTTTATAACATCATGCATAAATTGCGGGAACGCCCCTGATCATGCCCCCTTTTCGAAGCCTCATGTGAAAATTTAAATTGTTGCCAATTACCACAATTAAATTGATAGGGACAATTATCAGCACTAATTGGCTCGTTATTCGATTAAATTGCATGTGCAAATTAGGAGTGTGTCCAATTTTTAGTACAATTTCTTTGTAAATATTTAACATCCCTCCCCCGCCCCCCCCCCCCTTACCGGACACTCAGCTCTCTTAATCAAAATAGGTTAGTAGTTCCATCATTTAGAGAGATATTTTTAGACTATTCAAAACTCCATTTTTTCGGTTGAAGGGCCTGAATTATGGAATCTACTTCCTAGCAACCGTACCCCCTCCTTTACTAACGCGTGGGTTTTAGCGCTGGCAGCAGCGGTAACTGCACTGACACTCATGGAATTCCTATGAGCGTCGGAGCAGTTACCGCCACTGCTGGCGCTAAAACCCGCGCTACGCGTTAGTAAAGGAGGGGGTTAGACTCCAGACATCACTCAATACTTTTAAGAAAGATCTTAAGACTTTTTTATTCAGAGATGTGTTCTCTTAGGCACCTGCACTGTTAAAATTTTGTAATACGTGATACCTATGATAAGTTTCCCTTAATCTTATATAATTTCCTTCCCCTCACTTTTCTGTTACAAACTGGAGTTCTTTCCTTGTTCCTTTTTGTGTTGTACGTTATTTTTACTATTTTGGTTAAATGATATTAATATTATTGTAAGCTACTTAGTTACTATGCGATTTGTGGGATATCGAGAAACAATAAACTTGAAACTTAAAAATTTTGGAGTTTACGTGTAAATGCCGCTATCGACGTGAGGAGATGCATTTACCACAAACTCCTTAAATCTTCGCCTGTGTTATCTCTGTTTTCCATACCGAATGCCAACAACAGAAAAGGAAGGCGATTTGTTTCCAAAGGTAGAATAGTAATTACAGCTAGTGTATTCGGTGGGAAATTTTAATTATGTCAAGCTTAAGTACTAGAGTTTGGGCTGTTGGCCTTCAAAAGGAAGGAGTGGCGTAGTGGTTAAAGCTACAGCCTCAGCACCCTGAGGTTGTGGGTTCAAATCCTGCGCTGCTCCTCGTGACCCTGGGCAAGTCACTCAATCCTCCATTGCCCCAGGTATGATAGATTGTGAGCTCACCAGGAGAGAAAGGGAAAAGTGTTTGATAGGCGGTATAGAAGTATCTAAAATAAATAAAAATTACCAAAAAGGATTAACTACAGTCAAATGAGTGAACAATGCATGCAGCGTTACCCAAATAATGTATTTCTTCCTTGTCCTTTGGTTTGTCTTTCGACTTGCTCTTTGCTTCATGCCATGTATAACAAATGTATTTGTTTTGTGTTTTAATTGGCGGCAACTTGACAAACTGCTGCTGATGTTTGCAGATTATTGTGATGTTATGCGTGCCAGCATCAGGATGCCTCAGCATATTTTGATTTGGTGTCTCATGAGACACATTTGCACTGGAAAGTACTGTCCTATATTTGCAAATCATGTCTGAACTATAATATTTCTTTTTGGTTGTTTTAGTCCGCAAATATGTTGTGTACGGTGCAAGTGCTGTTACATAAACTGACTTTCAGTCTCCTTTAATTTGGCAAGAATTTTTTTTTTTTTTTTTTAATTGGATTCAGGCACCAGTGTATAAATTAATATACGCTTTCCTTCAACCAACCTATTGCTTTGATTGCATACACGGCGCCAGTACGTGAACAGATGCCAGTTGAAGGGCTTATTCCAAAACCCTTTAAGTCTAATGGACTTAGTGGGTTTTGGAAATAAGCCCTTCAACTGATGCTGCTATACTGGAAAAAAAATTGTGAAAATATCCAGATCTCGGATTCCCCCTCCTTTTTTTTCTTCTTTCTCCGGTTCTGTTGTTATATTTCTATTACTATTGTACTTCTTTTCTGTATTTATATTTTTTAATATTTGTATTGCTACCTAGTAGCACTATTTAGGTGGTATATAAATTGCACTTAAAGAAATAAAATAATTAAAATGAACAATAGGAGCCTTCAATAATGTAAAGCAGCTTTTTTTTAAACAAGGCTACAGAAAAGAAACCTCTTGATGAAATAATGTTTGAGGCTCTATATTATGTACATTATAATCAGCATAGATCCTTCAGAAGAACAGTGGGTTGTGTGTCTTGTGTGCTAGATAAAAACAGGTTTATGTTGTGCCTTTTCCTGTAAAAAATACATTTTTAATAAGCTGCCCCACTGTTCAAAGAGACAAAGTCAAACATTGTTTTTTTTGCTGCTCCATTCACTGTAAAAAGCTGAAGCACCCAGTGAAATGGACTTGCTCAGCCTCTTGGACAGAGCTATGGAGTCGGTAGATAAATGTTCCGACTCTGACTCCGACTCCTCAGTTTTTTGTACTTCAGACTCCAACTCCGACTCCAGGTACCCGAAATTTCCTCCGACTCCGACTCCTCGACTCCGACTCCACAGCACTGGTTAATTTTCAGATCGTTAAAATGGAATGTCAAGTTGAGAGAAATGAGCAATTTCGACACCACCTTCTTTTTGCTTTTAATCAAGGTTCTAAGGCCGCAGAAGCTGCTCGCATCATTTGTGCTGTGTATATAGTGGGTGCTATAGCTGAAAGAATCGCTCGTGATTGGTATGCCAAGTTCAAAAATGGAGTCGGTAGATAAATGTTTCGACTCCGACTCCTCAGTTTTTTGTACTTCTGACTCCGACTCCGACTCCAGGTACCCGATATTTCCTCCGACTCCGACTCCTCGACTCCGACTCCACAGCCCTGCTCCTGGAGTGAATAAATGCCTGGTGGTCGATGCATATTTACGGACTACAGAAAGGTTGGACTCATCCTGAGACGTATGAGGTTTCTCATTTCATAGACATGTCAGTACTCTAATCTACACACTTCTAACAGATTTTATTCTGCTGTGCTTCGAAGTGCTAGTGCACATTGTGAGATTCTGCCCCAAATTTCAAGAAATAAAAAAGTATTATAGATCATCTTAAGGTTTCCTTGAATGAAGTCTGCGTTTGATTGTTATTTGGAAAAGAAAAATAAAGCACGCTGTTCTTATTAAATAGCTGTTATTTCTTTTGTACTAAAACTTGTTAATGTTTATCTGAATATATTAATTTATGCTGCTGTGCTTTGGCTTCAGCAGACTGAATTTAGATCATTTTAATGAGCTTAAATACCAGCTAGCAGCATCTGTGGCTGTAGCCTCACTTGATTCTCAACCAGCAATGAAATTTTTTTTAATCTTGTTTTTAAAATAGAAAACTTCAAAAAATCCTCTGTTTTATTTGTAGGGGTATAATCAAAAAAACTAAGCTGTCCCCAAAAAACGCCTAAGTCGGCACTTCGATGTTCTAATCACCAGGATGTCCAAGTGCTGATTTCCAAATCCGGTTTCCTGGACATCTGGCGGGACGTTTCATCCGCGGTGCGTCCAGAGTTCAAGGGGGCATGTTAAAAGGAGTGTTATGGGCATTCTTTGGGCAGGCTGTGGGCATACAGGTTGGATGTCTTACAGGGATAATCAAACCTTTCTCAAGACGTCCTGGATGGAACTTAGACGTTTGGGACTAGACCTCTTTTGGAAGCATCTAAGTAGCAAAAAGATACCCAAACTGACCAGATGACTACTGGAGGGATTAGGTAAGGACCCTCCCCCACTCCCCCACAAAGATCTGGATGAAACAGTACATACTTGGCTTTGTAACAACAGCATCTGTTATGGGAAATCCTAGTAGAGCATCCTACAGGTGTTTTAAGTAGCCAGGTGGGTGGGCTAGTGAACCCTAGAGAGGAGAACCCAGACCCATAATCACTCTAACCACAGCATCTATGGTGTTAAGTATGAGACGGTCAAAACCTTACTATACTATCATATAGGTGCTACCTTCAGCCATAAGAGCTATTGGGTTAGTAGACAGGTAGGTATTATAGGTTTGGGGGGAGTTTTGGAGGGCTCATCCTAAATTATAAGGGGTATATGGTGAGTATATCTGGCATCCTTTATGTGACATTCACAGTAGTGCTCCCTAAGGTGCCCCACTGCTCTGTTGGCATGTCTATTTGGCCAGTCCATTAAAATGCTCGTCCCTCCCATGTCTAAATGGTGCTGATGTGGACGTTTCTAACTTGGACGTTTTTGTGGTTGAAAATGGCGAATAAAGTTAGACATCCTGGCAGTCTAGACGTTTTGGCAGTTGAGAAGTCCAAGTAAACAATTTTTGAAAATAAAATTATTTGGCCATCCCGTTTGAAAATGGATGCTTCTCTGCTTCCAACTTTGGACATAGATGTCCTATCGAAAATGGCTCTCTTTATATTCACCAACAAGTCTGCAAAAGAGGGGACAAGAACATTTGACTTACAGGCCAAACCAAATTACCATACATGGAAATCATATGGCCACAGTGGTGCTGCTACACTCACTCTCTGCTCCCAGACACACAGCTCCCTAAGAAAAATAAATAAGAATTTTTTAGCATGTGGTTTGTGTATTTACATTAGGCTTTTACTACAGAACACTTTAGAACAGGGCTGCCCAAGTCTGGTCCTCGAGATCTACTGGCAGGCCAGGTTTTCAGGATATCCACAATGAATATGCATATGAAAGATTTGCCTGTACTTCCTTCTTGGTATGCAAATCTCTCTCATGCATATTTATTGTGGATATCCTGAAAACCTGGTCTGCCAGTAGATCTTGAGGGACCAGACTTGGGCAGCCCTTCTTTAGAACATCCAAAGCCCTATTAAGCTGCAATAAGCACGTGCTACTGCATACCACAGCTTAGTAAAAGGAGCTTTAATGATCATATACCCGAAAAATTGTGGAATAAAAAGTCCAGAATATGGAATCTAAGTACAACAAAAAACATTTATAGTGTTTACCCCTTATGCAATCTTATTTCAAGCACTCTTTTCTGTATCAAAGAGGAATACAACTGTAATTTTTTTTTTTTTAATTTGCTAGACATCCATTTTGCCCCAGCAGATTCTTAGCTGGTAAATGATCATGGAAATAAAAGGATCCTTTTACTAAGCTGCAATAAAAAGTGGTTTTATGCATCCTTATACTACTACTACGACCACTATAACATAACATCACATAAAATCGGATTTCTATACCGCATAACTAGCACTGGTAGATGTACGCAGTGCTGTACATTAGAACATTCAAGACACGGTCCCTTCTCAGAAGAGCTTACTTAACCGACAAACATGACAAGCAAGGGGTTAGGACGTTCATCATGCACAAATGCCTTACAGTGAGTGGGAATTAAGGACAATTAGGGGGTTAGGTAGGCTTTCCTGCATGTTAAGGCCATTTTTACATCGGCTGTCAAAATAGCTTTCTTTTTACTGCATGAATGGCCATGTGCTAATATTGATAAATTGATGAACATCAGTTGGTAAACACTTATACTTATTTTGTTATGTTCGCAACCATGCTTCTTGTGTGTTCAGAGATCTTTACAAGTGAGACCATCTCCCATCTGAAGATCAACTCTTGCTCCTTTTGCCATAGACGCACTGACAAATTTCCTCCCTGCGGCAATCGGATAGATTGTAAAACTAAATATTGAAGATCTGATGTGTCATGGTTGTGTGACATCCATATGGCAAAAGGAGCAAGAGTGGATCTTCAGAAGGGAAACGGTCGACCCACTTGGCCTCAATAGGGAGGTCGAGCGGTGGGCGTTCTACACTGACATTTACCACTGCATGTTCCCTTTAAGGGCTCCTTTTACAAAGACGTGCTAGGGCCTTAACGCTCGGAATAGCACGCGCTAAATTGCTGCACGCGCTAGCCGCTACCGCCTCCTTTTGAGCAGGCAGTAGATTTTCAGCTGGCGCACGCTATAGCACGCGCTAATCCGGGGCGTGCGCTAAAACCGCTAGCGCGGCTTTGTAAAAGGAGCCCTAAGGGTTAGCGCGTCGGACATTTCATCGGACATTTCGTCAGACATTTCATCGGACATTTCATCACGCGCTAACCCCTGCGGCAAGCCAAAAAACTAACGCCTTCTCAATGGAGGCATTAGCGACTAGCGCGGCAGGTGGCTGAACGCGTGGTATTCCGCACGTTAACCACCTACCGCATCTTGATAAAAGGAGCCCTAAGTCTTATTTAGAGCAACTCATCTATTGGTTTTTTTTACTTGTTTCTGTTTTTTTATGTAATTCAAATTTTATGAAGGAAAAAAGTGGGCGGAAATTCTGTTTTCAGTTCAACTGTAATTTTCTGTTTTTAGAACATGTACAAAATTGGTTTACAAGACCACATGTTGACATCTTATTATCTTGTATTTTCATCACTTGTTACAACTTCAAGAGAGGAATTGCTATTTAAAAGAAATAAACAGAATATAAGAAAAGAAGTTGTCAGGCTTTAATTGAAAAGGTGGCTTGATGAGGTCTGACAGAACTAATACCCCTAGTGGAGCAATTTATCATCTGTCATTTATAATCACATGAGTTTTATAATTCAATATGTTTTTATATAACTTTTTAATATAACATTTTATTTCTTAAAAGAAGGGATGAAAAAGACCCCAGACACCCCATTTACGATGCCTCAACACCCTTACCACTTTACTTTGTTCAATTACATTGGTTACCAGTTTCTGCTAAGATAACTTATAAGCTCTGTGTATTGGTTTTTAATATTTTACATGGCTTAGCTCCTTCTTATTTGTTGGATTTAGGTTCCTTAATGATTGATAGGCAGGGTCATATACAGCAAAATCAATTCTGTGTAGAATTTCCATCGCCTAAATCAATTAAGCTATTCCATCAACTTAGGGCTCCTTTTACGAAGCCGCGCTAACGGCTTGATCGCACACAACTTTTTAGTGCGCGCTAACCCCCGCGCTAGCCGGAAAACTACTGCCTGCTGGACTATGGGGAAGTTAAATTAGGAAATAAAAGGAGAGATACTGGACAATGGGAAGTTAGGGAATTAAAGGGAAGATGCTAGACTATTAGGTTTAAGGATGGGAAAGGGAGATGCTGGACCTCAAGGGTGATTAGGGAGGAGAAGAGGAGATTCTGGGCTATGGGAGGGTTAGATAGAGGAAAGGAAGATGCTGGACAATGGAGGTGGTGAGAAGGGAAGGGGAGATGCTAGACTGCAAGGGGGGGTGTTATGGAGCAGAAAGGGATACACTGGACTAAGGGATAAGGGTGAAGAGGCCTTGAATTATCCCTGAAGAGAGAGTTCATGGCTCAATGATTGCCTAGTACAGACATGGGCAACTCCGGTTCTTGAGGGCCGGAATTCAATTGGGTTTTCATGCATATTCATTGGGGAAATCCTGAAAACCCGATTGGATTCTGGCCTTCGAGGACCGGAGTTGCCCACGTCTGGCCTAGGGCAACAGATATCCTTAAGCTGGCTCTGGGCAGTGCTTGATGGAGGGCATAAATTATGGGATCCTGATAATGATCTTTCCTTATCCCAATCTTCTGACACCTTCAGACCCAAATATATTTTCCCTTATTTGAACATTGCATAACTGTGGCAGGAGTTCTGTTATACCCATGTAGCTCTCATTATAAAGTACGGTAGATTTTTTTTTTCCAAACTTTGCAATCTTCATTTCCTGTAACAGTATTCCATTTCAGTATATTCTTATTGCACACAAAGCAAGTCTCTCAATCTTTATCATATTTCAGAAAATGTCTTGCAGCCTCATATATTTTCTGTCATGCTGCCTATCAGTTTAGTGCCTGTGTCTTGTCATTGCAGCATCAGATAACATGCTCTTCTCTGTTTTATGTCCAAGCAATACATTGAGCAGTTGTGGAAAACATTCTGCTTGTTGTATGCAGGAGACACTTGTGGAGCAACCGAAAACATAAGCAATCAGACGTCACAATTAACCTTTGCAAAAAGAGTTCAAATGCGGAACATCCAAATGCTCTAAATCTCTGCAAATGCCTATACATTTGGAATGCAGCTATTTCCTTGTCTTGTTTGCTCAACATCCTTAAATAAGGAGAATTATTAAGATACAATGTACACAACAGAATGCATTCACATTTCAAAATCATCCAAAGGCATTGATGAACCAACACAATTTCTTAAGCCTAAACCACTTATTTAGAAACAGAGACAATGACGGTAGATAAAAGACCGTACGGCCTAACTTGTATGCCTATTCACTTCAACTGCTAAGCTCTACAATCTCTGCCTCAGAGATCCTCTGTGTTTTTCCCATGCTTTGTTGACTTTAGATGCTGCTCTCCTCTCTACCAGCTCCATAGGGAGACTGATCTGTGCACCTACTACCTTTTCTCTACAGAAACATTTCCTAAAAATATCTTTTCATCCCATACCCATTTTCAACCTCATCTCATGACACCTTTGTTTCAGCATATCTTTTTCATTGAGGGGCCTATCTCCTATTCATTTATACCGGGGGTATCCAACATTTTGGCTTCCCTGGGCCGCATTGGCTGAAAAAAATTTTTATGGGACCGCACAAACGCTGCAGCAAGACAGAGGAGGGAGCCGGCAAGATGGTAAACACCTGGGGCAGCAGAGGAAAACACTGCATCACTAAGGTTACCATATGGCTCCAGAAAAAGGGGACGGATTGAGACATCCGGGTTTTACTTCCATTGAAAGCAACCAAGATGTCTCAATCTGTTCTCCTTACTTCCATTGCTTTCAATGGAAGTAAAACCCGGATGTCTCAATCCTTCCCCTTTTTTCTGGAGCCATATGGTAACACTATGCATCACCCATGACCGAGGCCACACAAAATACTTCACGGGGCCGCAGGTTGGACACCCCTGATTTATACCATGGACCTATTTAAATGTCTCAGTGGTGTCTCTCCCATCCCACCTTTACTCCAGTGTACATGTCTTAGCATGTTTAAGCCCTTCACCATATGTCTTATGATGATGACTATTGACCATTATATTAGTCACCCTCTGGACAAACTATCCAGTTTACAGTATTGTGTATCAATTTGAAGGTACAGCCTCTAAAATTACTCATTACCGACTTTTCGTACAACTGTTTCTCCTTTCTTCTACTCTATCTGAGGACTGAAGATCCTGGTGCTAAAGTCAAAATGGGTTTTAAAATCTTATAGGTCAGTATTTAAATATCACAGTCAATGTTTCTTTTAAATACCGACAATGGCATTTAAACGTTATATCTGAGCATTCAGCGCTGGCCAATATCCAACTGCCGGTGCTAAATATCCGGGTAAGGTGGTGACCGTCACCTTATCTGAGTAATGGTGACATTCAGTACCATTATTTGGACAGATATCCAGACCAGTTAGAACAGCTTTTGCTTTTAAATTGTTCTAAATTATCCAGATACCAATTAAATATCCTAGCTGCACCCTGTCTGTGCCCGCTGGTGCTATCTAGATGATTTCAGGGCAGTCTGTAATAATTTCAGTGGCATTAACCAGACACAGCTGTTGAAAATCCATGGATGACCCCGGTCAATGCTATGTATCTGAGTATCATCACCTGCAACCCAGGTAAGCATCTTTGAACATTGGGTCCTTATATAATATACAAATACTTGAAAGCAGCTGAAATAGACCAATTCCTGTGGCTATTGCTGATAGAAAACAATGGTGCTTCTTGTTCTCCCCATTCTAAGTTATCTGTTTTTATGTTAAACTAGTGTTTAAGCCCGTTACATTAACGGGTGCTTTTAGCACAATAGGGTCCTGAGGCCTTTCTTTATTTCTTTCTTTCTCTTTCTTTCTTTGCTTCCTGCACCCCCTGTCCAGCAGTAGCCCTTCTCCCTTCCTTTTACCTCCCCCCTGTCCAGCAGCACCCCTTCCCTGCTCCCCCTGTCCAGCAGTAGCCCTTCTCCCTTCCTTTTACCTCCCCCCCTGTCCAGCAGCACACTTTCCCTGCTCCCCTTGTCCAGGAGTAGCCCTTTTCCCCCTGTCCAGCATCCGCAAGCCTGGGCAGCCTCGAAGCTTTTGCTAGGCTGGCCCACCTCGCATTATCGAAGTGGACCGGCCTAGTAAATGCCCCGCAGCTGCTTGATGAAGCCACGGCTGCTGCTGCTGGTCCGGGGGTGAGAAGAAGAGGCATCCTGGTAGCGGCAGCATAGTCAGCAGGCAGGAAGTCAGCCGTCATTGTAGATCATGGCAGAAGGCAGGAAATCAGCGGAGACAGGCACTGTGCATGCGTGGCATGGCCGCACGGAGGCACGGAACATGGAGATTGAAGTGCGCATGCGCGCTAAGGGTTTTATTATATCGGATACTTTAACACCCTATCTTCCCTTTTTCTCTCTCTTTCCTAGTCTTGTGGGTGATATCTGTTAGATTTATTTGTACTAACAGTATATATATTGTAATTTTTGTACCTTCTTTGCTGCCTTTTTTGACATAAGAGAGTATAGTAAGAATGTTAATAAATGAAACTAAACTAACCATAACTACCTGCAAGGAATGCAGAACAAATTAATGCCAGGAATGCATAAGGTAAGAAGAAGAACCACCATTCTAACAGCATAAAGAGTGGAAAAGAGAGAGCAAGGAGAAAATGTTCTGTAGGTTACGGGAGGAAGTGGTGAAATCACTTAGCTTAGCGGGGTTTAAAAAAGGCCTGGATAACTTCCTAAAAGAGAAGTCCATAGGCCATTTTTGAGATGACTTGGGGAAAATCCACTTCTTATTCCTATGATAAGCAGCATAAAATCTGTTTTACTACTTGGGATCTAGCTAGATCCCGGGACCTGGGTTGGCCACCGTTGGAAATAGGATACTGGGCTTGACGGACCTTTGGTCTGTACCACTGTGGCAATTCTTATGTTCTTATATTTTGATACCCTCTTAAGTGTCACATTTTTTTTTTGCATTTTTAAATGTATTTATATTATTTGGTCGATAGATCAGGTGAATACACTCTATTTATAGCATTATACACTTGGGTTTACAGTGTTTGATTTATCTCTGTTTTGTTTTGGTGTATTATTTGGTCTACATATCAATGTTATTTATCTGCAAGGCTATCAACACTAATGGGTTATCACAGAACAAACATTAGTTTCTAAGTGTATATATCTTATTTTTCTTTTTGTTTTACAACTATATATTTATAACAAATCAAGCTGAAAATGTAGCATGGTTCCTTAAGTTCCTAATATACCCACTTGTATTAGCATCAGTAAAGTTGTGCAGAATTTATCCATCTAAATGCTTTGCATCAAAAGATTACACAGCTCAATTACTCTAATGGACCTGAATGTCTATAGTCCTGAAAGTCTTGGCAGTTTATTGTTTGGTAAAATTAGAAGATGCAAACATTAGACTCATTACTCCTGTTTGTTGTTCATTTCATAAATGATAACGTAAAAATACTTTGGAAATTTCAAACTTGTGGCCATAGTTGTTGCTATCTGCAGTGCTAACCTGAAACAGGCAAAGGATGCAATTCTGTAATTTGCTGTCAAGAAGTAGTCGCCACAATGGGGTGTGCTTGGTGCCAAATCTAAAATGGCACTTAGGTAAGCCTAAGACACTATACTAGTGCAAACCTACTTTGCTTGCTAAAAGTTAGATTTCTCATTCAAAGAGTAGAGTTGGGGAAGGTAATGATGCTTCTTTTTGTCCTAAGTGACCCTCTGCCCGAATGACATTGAAACAGAAGGAACTGATTTTTGAAATAAGGTTGATATTTCAACTGACAGGTAGTTCATCAAGATCTCCATTCATGTTCTTATTCACATTTTATTCCTGGGGAGATGCTTTTAAAATGACACAGGACTTCTGGGTAATGAGGAAGAGGAGAGTACATGGCAGTACTCAAGCATGGCCCTAGGGTTAACATATAGCTCTAGAAAAAAGAGGACATATTGAGATATCTGGGTTTTACTTCCATTGAAAGTTTTAAGTTTTATTTAAAATTTGATGAATCGCTTAATCTTATACAAAGCGATGAGCAGATCAAAAAAAAAATAGTGCATCACAATATTCAGGGAGACAATACAAATGACATAAACGTGTCACATAGCGTAGACAGGACCGAGAGGGAAGTGGAGGTAGAAATACAATTTATGAAAGTAAATAAGACGAGTAAGGGAAATAGCAAAAGGGAGAGTTTAAAAAATCACAAAGCAATAGAAGTAAGGCGAACAGATTGAGACATCTGGGTTTTATTTCCAGTGAAAGCAATGGAAGTAAAACCTGGATGTCTCAATCCGTCCTCCTTTTTCTGGAGCCATATGGTAACCCTTCCTGGAAGAGTTATGTAAAATACAGAATATACCTAATGTGTTTCCCCCCCCCCTTCTATTCTTTTAAATTGTAGTTCTCCCTCCTAACCTAACATCATGTGGTTGGTTTTTTGGCTTTATGTTTTATTTTAAATTTGTTATCAAATTTTAGATTGTAAGCTGCCCAGAAGGTTCACCATTGGTGCGGGATAGTAAGTTTTTAATCAATTTGAAAACTTAGTCAACCCTGTTTGAAAGTTCCTTCTGCTTAACCATGCCCACCATTATTTATTACAGGGAATCTTGAATGCTGTTGAGACATATGTTATTAAGTATCACAGTGAAACGTGTCTATACTATGGGAGGAAGAGGTATTGAGTAACTTAAATGACTTCAAAGCATGCTGGCACTCGACACCAGAAGGTTTTCGAAGGGAGTATTAACATGTAGTTGTACTTATGCATTTTATTGTTCCATTCCAAATGTTTTTCTTTCCCTAAAAAGGGCTTTTATGTAGCAAAAATGAAATGTGTGTTAAGTACTCTTATTCGCAATCTTAGACAGGTAGCTGACCAGTAAAAATCCCTTTGAAAACCTGAAGTATCAGCCCAAATAAGGAGATTTACAAAAACATGCTCTGTGCCTGCAGTGCTAGGCATCTACCTTTCATTTCTTTTTTTTTTATAAATCTTTACTGACATTTCAAACTTTGATAATGTATACAATTGAAGAATCAGAAAAACTGTATGAAAATACATTGTTATCATCACAATTATTACATTAAACAATTCTTTTATCCCCTTCTTATCCTAATTATAAACAATAATATTATATATTATGATATCAATATAATAAAGAATTAATTTTACTCTTCCAACTAAATATTCCACAAGGAATCTAACGAAAAAAGGAGAAAAATAATTTTAATTATAATGTAATAAAATTAGTCAATGGACTCCATACCTCATTAACCCTTTCAGGACCAAGGGACATATTTGTCCCATAACTTTAAAATCCTATAAATTTTGATTGGGATAGTCTACAGTTCTAAATTTGATATGTACGGATTCCATATGATACTGCCTTTATGTAAACAAACTGGTTCCGACATTCATTCATTAGCGTCGTTGCCAGATTGACTAGAAGATTCACTTGCCACACTGTCCATAAGCCAGAAGTTTGATTTTTTTTAAATAAAAATAATGATATTTCACAAAAAAATCAATTTTTTGGCATCTGCAAGCCCTTTTTACCATAAAAATGTCGTCAAAACCACAAAAATTGGCCTACGATCCTTATGGTCCTGAAAGGGTTAAAGGACTTATTAGTACCTAAAGGTTCTGCCATCTTTTTTTCATATTTATACGTTGTACATACAGTTACCCACCAAAAATGAAAAAGATGAAAAAAGGAAAGTGTACAATTGTAAATCATTAAAAAAACAGAAAGAACCCTGGAAATAAGGCTCTGTCATCAAAGATTTATTCCTGTGAATATTTTTTCCACACCTCTGAATTTTGCAGACTAGGTCATAAATGCTGATTTATGTGTTTCCCTCTCACTACAATGTGAGTAATAAATCAGTAATCAAGTCGGTGGCAAACTGTGTTCACTCAGTTTAGAAAACTCCGTATCATGATTTCTTTTCTGGCTATATCTTATGATCTCTGGGTTGGTCGCAAATCACTGAACACAGTGAAAACAATTTTATAACTAGGTGCTAACATGTATGCACATGCTAGAGGGGTAAATATTCACTTCCTTATATAGGGGTCCTTTTATTAAGGCGCACTAACTGATTTAGCACACGGGCTCCTTAGCACTTAGCATGCACTAAATCGGTTAGCGCGCCTTAATAAAAGGACCCCATAGTATGTATTTGCAAAAGGGTGTACATAGGGGCAGTGAGTGGATTTTTTTTGTGTGGCTATAGTATATATTTTTTAAAAGCCATACATTCAGAATCGCTTACATGTATAACCAGCATTGTTGACCACACTTCTGGCCATGTATAAAGGCCACTGACTAGCAATCAGTAGCTGTAATAAGTGTGAATTCATGCTTAACACATTGAAAACAGACTAGCGTGGGACAGCATGCCTCATTAGTTTTGGCATATGTATGCAATAACCAGCTAGTAATGATTTTTTTGTAATTATTTTTTGAGGGGGCAGCTGAGCGGGATTCCTCCATCAGTGGGTGCTGTTTCATTATCACATTTTCAATAATGAGGGACAGGCAAGCTCTGCAGGACTGCAGGGAACCTGCCTGGCCCTAGAAATTGAAAAGACAATATTGAACCAATACCACTTAATGGTAGGAATGTAGCTGGAGAACTCCCACTCAGCCTAGAGCAGGGGTGTCAAAGTCCCTCCTCGATGGCCTCAGTCTGGTCGGATTTTCAGGATTTCCCCAATGAATATGCATGAGATCTATTTTCATGCACTGCTTTCATGGTATGCTAATAGATCTCATGCATATTCATTGGGGAAATCCTGAAAATCCGACCGGATTGCGGCCCTCGAGGAGGGACTTTGACACCCCTGGCCTAGAGGGAACAGTTGGTTTGTCAGAGGCAGCTATCACATCTACATTACCATTATAGTGATGCCTTGGAATCCGTACTTAATCCGTTCCAGAACCCAGTTCGAGTTCCAAAACGTTCGAGTTCCAAGACAATTTTTCCCATTGAAAATAATAGAAACTGGATTAATCCATTCTTGAGTCCCACAAATTCAAATTTTAACAGTAAATACACTGGATTTAAGGGGCAGAAACACACACATACAATGTGCAGGGTGTTCGGATTCCAAAGCAGAGTTCAGATTCTGGGGCAAAATTTACTACAAAAAAAAGTTCAGATTCCAAAACATTCGAGTTCTAGGGCATTCGGATTCCGAGGTACCACTGTAAGTGGTTAGTGAACCGTTAACACCGGAGCCCATGCCACTTCCTAAATAGGGTTCCTGCAATGATCCCTTTTTAATGGCTGTGCTGATATCATTAGCGCACTAAAGCCACTTTTTTTTTTTACCACAGCTCAGTTGAGGCAATGGAGATTAAAGGGTCCTTTGACTAAGCTACACTAAAAAGTGGCCAGCGCTATCCTCAGCATGGGGTTTTCGTGCACGTTGAAACTACTTTTAGCACAGTGGTAAAATGGACTTATTTTCCAATTTCCCTACCAATGGCCATTAACATGTGGCTATTATTGCATGAGCACTTATGTCACCTATTTTCAAGGTGGTAAAGTCTCATGCAATAATTCTGCGCTAATCGGTTAATGTGCGGTGATATAGCTGTGCTAACCGATTAGCACAGTAATGGTCTACTCTCTACCCCCCCCCCCCTTTCTCAAATTCTATTTTATATTTTAGCACTTGGGAAGCACGTACCAATGCTGAAACTGCTGCGGGACATCTGAGCATCTCTGCAGGAGTGGCTTTTTTTAACCTGCAATAAGCATGCATTAGTGCTTACCGCAGCTTAGTAAACGGGCTTCTAAGTGACTAGTCCAAGATCACAAGGAGCAGCAGCAGGTTTTTTGTTATCAGCCTAATGCTCTAACCACTTGAAGGCTACTCCATTCCAGACTCTTCCAATGCCCCACACACTCACAAGGGGTGACTGACTTAGTAACATAGTAAATGACGGCAGATAAAGACCTGAATGGTCCATTCTAGGGTTACTAGACTTCCTGGTTTTGAAAAGCTTCCAGCTCGGGATGTCATGCACGGTGATGTCATGCACATGCGTGCATGCATGTGACATCATCATGTCACACCTGCGCATGCGCAGATGACCTCCCAATGCGGCTCTGAGCACGAGAACAGGTTGAGGGGATGGGGGGGGTGAGACCAAGATGGTACGGGGCATGACTTAGATGAAACAGGGTGGGGCTGGGTGGAACTGGGCGGGCCTGTGGGCAGGACCATGTGTCCGGATTTTACAATAGTAAAATCTGATAATCCTAGTCCATTCAGCTTGCCCAACCGTACACTCTCTATAAATTAATGATTTAATTTAAATTGTCCTTTTTCTTAGATATTTCTGGGCCAGAAATCCAGTTAAATCAACCTTCCACAAAAAATCTCCATGGCATGCGCTTGTTCCACTCCATGCTTATATTCATAGGAGTAAAAACCTAGAATAACCTGCCAGAAATGATCAGAAAAGAAACTAAACATACAACATTCTGGAAAAAAAACTGAAAACCTTCCTCTTTGACAGCTGAACCTACTTGATGTCTCAGAAATGAATCTTTCTACCTCTTTATCTAGATGAAGCTCCTAGACAACAATGATTTCTCGCCCCCCCCCCTTCTTGCCCTCACCCCTTTCAAGGCCCCCTTATATTCCCCTCCTCCTGATCCTCTTTCAACCCCTCTGAATTTCGCCTAGAGCCTGAATAGGTTTGTGCGACACACAAATAGAAGATTAGATTAGAATTCAGGGATCTCAAAGTCCCTCCTTGAAGGCCACAATCCAGTCGGGTTTTCAGGATTTCCCCAATGAATATGCATTGAAAGCAGTGCATGCACATAAATCTCATGCATATTCATTGGGGAAATCCTGAAAACCCGACTGGATTGCGGCCCTCAAGGAGGGACTTTGAGATCCCTGGATTAGATTAAGTTCCATCTACTGGAGTCTCAGTCAAAGCTCACTCCAGCTCATCTAAACCATCCCAGCAATCGATGTCCTCCCCAGCCCATCCTCAATTGAATGGCCATATATGGGGCACAGACCATACAAATCTGCTCAGTACTGGACTTATATGAGGGCAGTTAGTACCATAGTAGCCATCCTAAAAAAAATGCTATAGCCAGAGAGTATTTACTTCCTCTAACTACTCTGAGTTGGTATTTTCCTTGGAGCAGGGCTGAACTGCTGAGGGTCCTGCAAGAATCCTTACACAACAAAGAAACAATGGAAACAGAGCTTCAGTAGCACTTTTTTTTTTTTTTGCTTTCATAAAATGTGATTGCTACCCTACATATGGTGTGAACAAAACTTGGATTCTGTAACTTATTAGTCTGGCACGAGTCCACTGTTATGCTAGTATTGAGGCAGCAGATGTAATTGCTTCAGGACACACACTCTTCTTTTGTAAATTTTTTTCCACTGGCATTTGCTGCAGGGTTTGTGCAACAATGGGCTTTAAAACGTAATTTAGTTATTAAACTAAGCATGGTAAGGGCAATTCTGTTTTGGGTGCCTGCATCTACATACCCCCTGTGCATGTAAATATACAGAATACTGGCTCTTATATGTGTAAGTGCACACTTACCCCTGAAAAGGCCAGCCGGGTGCTTAAGTAATATTCTGTAAGAGAACACAAAAGTGGCATGGGTGGGGCTCCCTCATATGCACATAAGCTACATATGTCCCTGCTACATTTATACAACCACAATTACACCAGGTTTTTGGTTAGTGTCCCTGTGAACACTTAGGCACACCAATACTGGGTTATGCAAATATCCTGTGATGGAATCTGGGCACCTAGATGCCATTATCGGGGGGGGGGGGGTGTGTCTAAAAGGAGTGGCTTAATAGCTAAATATAAATTACACATTTTCACCCCTTCGCTGCTGCTGTTCAATGAAATTGCTTCTTTGGATCACATTTTGGACTATTTAGATTTTTTTTTTCTGATCTGTTCACAAAAAAAGTCTTCCTTATAGAGCTGGGTAACTTGGCAGCTCTGCAGCAGTGGCCTTAGACCTAGGCAAGTTGGGCAAGTCATTTTCACCTTCATTTGCCTCAGATACAAACCAGAGATGACAGGGATGGACTGTCCAAAGAGTGATATTTACATTTAACACGTCTGAGGTATAAATTTACAAAGTTTTACATATGGAAAAATCATTGCAAATGAGAGAAGCAATAGAAAATGATATATAGATTTATTTGGTGCTTCTGAAAAGATATAGACAGAGTGGAGCAGTATTATGACAGTTTTCAAAGAAATTTGCCCAGGTAACTTAATAGTTAGCTGATTACTTCACTCATTTTATCATGCATACACATACAGTTGTATTAGAGAGCTGCACAGGAATGGGGATTCATGTGGGTGTAGAAGAAATTGCCACAGGCTTCCCACAGGGATAGAAGTGTGATGCAGTAAAAATCTCTTGTGACTCCAGAATGAGGCTTGAAATGCACTGAGAGATGCAATTGGGGCACCAGAATGAGGTTTGGAATGCCCACAAAGGCAGCAGAACACCAGACTGAGGTGTAGTGAATACCATCCAAATTACAATGTGAGACTGTTGGGGGTTGGGAGGGAACAGAGGGCTGGGAGGAAATAAAAAAACAATAGCTGATTCCTGTGGTATGGTTGGAGATGGAGAAAATTAATTGTGGGTATGGGTTAGATTCCATTGGGGATGGGCAGGGATGAGTGAAATTTCTGTCCCCCACAATTCTCTAACTTGTACCACTGGACTTCTCCACTTCAGCCCAATTTTTCAAAGGGAAACTCTATTTATATAAAATCATCCTTACAAGAGACACTGAAAAATAATCACATGTATATATGTACTGTCACTTTTCAGACACACACAAGCACACTTTCTTTCTTCAGATATACAAAGGGGTGCTGAAAGTTGTCAGCCTAACCAAGAAGAGTATGATATAGATATGGTTCAATCAATGATATGAAACAATGTCAAAAACATAGAATTTTGTTTTTGCAAATTGTTACTTAATGAACTAAAATAATGCTCTTGTCAGCTAGTGGCAAATGGCTGGGCTGAGAACTTTTCAGCAACCCCTCATTCTTTCACATATATTCTGCTAATCAGATACTATATATTGTTACAAGGTACTGATCTAACCCCTGAGGATTGAAGAATTAAGGACTTAAGTAAAGATTAACCAGAGCAAGTCCATGCTGTAGTCTTGGCTAGCTGCAGTAGCCTGTAAACCTGGATACACTCAGAGTATGGTACCATAACATCTCGCCTCTTTTTCTGAAAGCTCTCCATCACTTCTTAAGGCCTTTGTAATGATGTCAGTGATATCCAGAATAGAACATGACATGGGTTCAAATTTGTCCCCGTCCCCGCAGAAGCTCAATTTCCCCAACCCTGCAAATTTTGGTGCCATTCTTGTCCCTGCCCCATTCCTGTAAGCTCTGCCTTAACTGCACAAGCCTTGAACACTCATGATTTTAAAGTTGTTTGAGGCTTGTGCAGATGAATATAGAGTTTGTAGGAATGGGGCAGGGAAACGAAAAGAACTCGATGGGATGGGAAAACGAGTTCCCGTGGGGACAGGTGAAAAATTTGTCTCCGTGCCATTCTCTAGTCCAGAACTCTTAACTCTGTTTCTCTCACAAAGAGGAACGCAAAAACAATACAAATCAATTTCCAAGGCTCGCTCTAGCTCCAACAGGTTGCAGAGGTGTTTTCTTTTCTGTTTCCTTTAAATAGTCTGCTTGCTTAAATGAAGAAATGGGAGGCTTTATCCCGATAGCCTCCTCTTCCTGGAAAGTGGCGACTCTCCAGTCCTGTCCTTTCCAAGCAAGCTTCTTCTGTTCCCCAGGAACCCTTTTCTGTTAGTGGTGCCTTACACTTCTTCTTCCTCATTGCCAAGCCAGCCTTTTTATATGCTGGATAGGAAGTTTCTGAAATGTGCCTATCACTTGACATACCCAACACATTTCCCATACTTCCCTCCTATTTGCTTTTCCCATATCTTGAGGGTTATTGGGATTCCCTAGTTTCCTCTCTCCTTAAGGGAGTCTCACAGTCTCGCAGCTGTCATTTTTTCACTACGGAGACTGCTGGGCAGGAGCGTAAAGGGATCGTGCCTGCCCTGCCTCACTGCTGGGCCACCAGGGACCTAAGATAGACCTGCAGGGGGACCGAGAAGGAAGAGGAGGGCCAGGCTAGTTGCACAAAGTCAGTGGGAGGGAGGGATTGATGGCAGCTCCGATTCCCCACTCCACTGGACCACCAGGGCAGAACTTGAGGCCCGTAGTAAGTCCGGGTTGGGGGCAGACTGACTGCACCACTGGACCACCAGGGTAGTACTGCAGGCCTGCAGTGGGTCTGGGAGGGAGGAGGGGCATTCCGGGATAGGGTGGGGTTGATTGACTGGTTGTTTGGCTGCAGAGCTAGCAGACAGGACACCAAGGAAGGGAAGAGGGGTTGCTTCTACCCTGTACCAGTACTTGAATATAAACCATTGATTTATATTCGAGTCAACCTTTTTTCCTCCTTTTTGCAGGGAAAAAGGTTACCTCAGTTTATATTCGGATTGGTGTATATTCAAGTATATACGGTGCTCAGATAAGTAGCTTTTAGGAATTGTTTGGACGAGGGTCATTTTTTAATAGGTCACCTAGGTTAGGAGGTTAATGGTGCAAATTTCCTGGTATTATAGCTATAACTTTTATGTTTTCACACTTAGCAATGATACATTGATAAAAAGACATTTTATGCAAAAAAAATCTAGCAGTATTTTATTAAATGAACCTTCAATATATACACTGTATTGTGGAAAATAACAGAACATTAACATACTTTGCTAATAGCTAAACACATACACTTCAGTGAACAGTTTTGTTCGGGTAAACCGGCTTTCAAACGTGTAAACCAAAGCGCATCACTGGGAAGACTTGGTTAGACCTGAATTGGATTTCCTATTTCACGCTCTTGATCTTACCAAAGCCAGGGGACAGGTGGTCTGAAGATCCAAACTTCCACACTGCTGAACAGTTTGTCAACACAGTGAAGGTGTTTAATGACATAGACTAGTGGGTTGTTAAACAGATAACTAACTTTACCACTGACATCACCACAGATCAGTGCAGTGCGAGGCCTTGTTGCAGAACAGCATTGCAGGCTTTATCCTGACTATCTCAAGAAGACATTGAATGCTTGAGTGTTTGGAATGTCATTGGTAGATGACTACACCAAAATTTACGTACTTAGCAATTAGAAAGTATGTTAAAGTATATAAGTACATACTGTAAAGTGCACTTCCTTGATAGACTGTAGTGCTGCACATAGATGTCCTTTTATGAAGCTGTTAGGCTTTTTTATTGCCGTCGCGGCTGCATTAGCTACGGACGCTCATAGGAATCCTATGAGCATTGGAGCTTTTACCGCCACAGCCAGTGATTTAAAAAAAGCCTAATTCGGCTTCAAAAAAGGGAGCCATAATTTCACATGGGCCACAGTGATCTCGGATATTTGGTGCCAGCGCTGTATTCAGCCGTGGCATTGAATATCCAGGGTAAAGTTCGGCAGCTTGCACTTAGCCAGCCACGCTGATTTTCATCAGCTGGCCAGCTAAGGCAAAGGCAGATCTGCTTTTTAGGTAGGTCTGTCTGGCCGTGTGCCTTAGCCGGCCAGCCAATGAAAATCAGCAGTAACCGGCTATGTTGCGCAATATAGAAGTCCCTAATGTAATGTAATGTAATATAGCAAGTCACCTGGCTAGCTGACAAGCGTGATATTCAGTGGAAGATAGCTGGATATCTCCTGCTGAATATCAGCAGATAGCTGATCAAACGGGACTTAGCAGTTTAAAGCTTTTTCCCCATGATATTCAGCACTATGTAACTAGCCAGGAATGGCTTCTGGCCAGATAACCACGAATATTCAGTGGCAGATAGTTGGCTATCTCTTCTGGATATTCACGGTTAGCAGCTAGACGTTAGACGGCTATGTCAGGCGACTTAGCCGGCTAGTTGCAAATATTCAAACGCTGGCTGACTAAGTTTAGCGGCCAAATTGGACCACGTAAATAGCAGGCCTATGTATGGTCGCTATTAACTTAGGCCCCATTTTATGAAAACATGTTAGACTTTTTTAATCGCCACTGCGGCGGTATTAGTTTCGACGCTCCTAGGAATTCTATGAGCATCGGAGTTTTAACCGTCTCGGCTGGCAATAAAAAAGCCTAACATGATTTCATAAAAGGGGGAAGGGGGGTTAATCAGCTAGTGCTGAATATTGACATAGCTGGCTAAGTTAGTGCCAGTCAAACTCCTCCCTCCCCCTCCCAGATATTTAGTGCTGGTCACCGGAAATAGCCAGAAATTGAATGTCTGAGTTGAACGCTGGATTAGGCGGACCATGCACTGCCCAAAGCTGGCTGAATATTAGCCTCATTAACCCCCCTCTTTTATCAAGCTTATTCTAGAGGTTTTTAGTACGGACTGGTGAGGTAAACGCTCCAACACTCATAGGAATTCTATGAGCATTGGAGCATTTATTGCGCCGGCTCGTGCTAAAAACCTCTAGCGTAGCTCAATAAAAGGGGCCCTAAGTCTATGCATATTTCTGGGAAGCATAATGAACTTAATACAAGCAGATTGATAAGGGAAGAAGGCTGATGTGCTTCTCCTTGTTAAAAAAAACCGAGGAATAGCAAAAGATTTTACCAGCTTCGAAAGTGAAAAACTATTTATAATATGTTAATTTGGTGGTAAATTTAAATATGTCTTTGCTGTTCTTTAGTGTGTCAATCATTTCTGTATCCCTTTTTTGAGCCAGCTACATTCAGATGGTTATTTTCAGAAATCAGTTCAGCTCATTATAGTGGCAGCATAGGAAATAGGATAATGAGGAATTCCATTTTAGCTCTAGAACTTTCTGAAGACTGGACTATGTCTTATTGTCAGAGAGGATTATTTCATTGTCAGAATGCTTACGGTAACTGTGCTCTTTGATAATGAGATTTTTAATCTGAGGGGCCCACATTTTGTTTTACTGTAACTTTGCTGGATTCTCATAAAGCACTGCTCTACAGTAACACTTTTAACTGCCTTTCAAAAGGATATCTCAGTTGTTTGGTGGATGCAGAGCCTGGAGTTGTAGACTTGCTCAAATATACAATCTTGATCTGCAGAAGGCCTTTTTCATTTTACAGTACTGTGTTAGTGATATAAATTCTCCAGAGCCTCATAAGTGACCTTTAGTAAAATTCCAGTCTGCTTTGACAGCCCTTTATTAAATGATTTTAGCAACTAGCTAACCAGAGCACAAAGACTTTTTTAAATAAAGTTGTCTTTCTGATTTTATCTGGAGTGGCGTTAAAGCTTTTGCAGTGATTTGCATGTATGCACAAGCTAATTGTGCATGATTTATTTTTATGTATATATTTTTGGAGGGGGTGTGGCATAGGTTTCTGCATTATCCGGCTAGTGTGTTCTGATTAGTGTGCATTAATTTCAGGATTCTATATATGGCAACCAAAGTTGCACTGGCAAATTTGGACATGGAGCCAAATTGTGCACGTAACTTATTGTTTAATGAGTCAATCGACACAGATAATTGGCCCCCCAACAAGCAATTATCATCACTAATTGGCATTAATTAGAATTAACCTGTACCACTTTCGAAGCATATTTTATAAAGTGGTGCATGTAAATTCTAATGAAGGACTTCAAATATGGAATGTGGACCCTACTAGGATTGTTACAATTTAAGAAGCAGTTATGTTAAGTCTGTATTATCCAGTTTCTGTTTACACAAGACTTTAATAAGAAGCAGTAATCCTAATCATGAATGGCACTAATAATGTGATAACAGTTTTTAGATGGTGTTTTATGAACGCTAGCTTATGTTTTTGTTTTGTCTTGTGTATTTCTGTATGATTTTATTATGCATGTTTTATTTAATTCTACCCCACATAGAACAGTGGGATATTGCGGGTTGTAAAAATGTAACCAAATGATGCATTGATCTGAAAAGGGGGCATGAGTTGGCCATGAGCATTCAGATAAATTATGTGCACTGTAATAGGATCTGCACCCGATCTGCACAGAATTTAGTTGTGGGCATTTTAGTTGGCATAAATGGTCACGCCTAAATTTTAATCTCGGGATGCTTATTTGCCCTGATTCTATAAATGACACCATTTGGCATGGTTGTCAATAACCCACCAGCCATCTTTTATAGAATCTCGTCTAACTCAATTTAGGCATCGATAGGCATCCTAATATTAGACACTGGCATATTAAGCCAGAGTTTTCGTGACCTAATATTCTGGTGTCTAACACAAATGCCTGCCAACGCCTAAGCCATTTATCTCCCAAACTCTGTCTCCTAATCATGCCTACTTTTCGTATACTTTTCATATACTTTTCGTATACCTGGTTTTTGCCAGGTACTTGTGACTTGGAATGACCTCTGTGAAGCTGGGATATTGGGCTAGATGGACCATTGATCTGACCCAGTAAGGCTAGTCTTATGTTCATATTTTAGCACATTTTAATATAGGGCCCCTTAATTAGTTTAGTTTATTGTCATTCTAGCCCACCTGTATCCAAGGCGGATTATAAAATATACATACACAATAAACAGTTAAAATACACACACACAACAATTAACAAGACTGCTTGCCTATAAACCCAACGTCTTACCAAATACTATACTTAATGGCACAGCACACATACCTTATTATCCACTGTTTAAGTTAGTTACAGTACTTCTGTATTTGGAAGTCTATTATTTGAATGGTCATCATAGCAGTATGCAGAATCAGTAATTTATAAGACTGAACATTTGAAAAGAAAGAAAGAACACCACTGGGACCGGTGCTATTTAACTTATTTATAAATGATCTGGAAATTGCAATGACAAGTGAGGTGATTAAATTTGCAGATGACATTAAACTGTTCAAAGTTGGTAAAACGCATGCGGATTGAGAAAAATTGCAGGCAGACCTTAGGAAATTGGAAGACTGGGCGTCCAAGTGGCAGATGAAATTTAATGTGGAGAAATGCAAAGTGATGCATATTGGGAAGAATACCCTGAATCACAATTACCGGATGCTAGGGTCGACCTTGGGGATTAGCTCCCAAGAAAAGGATCTAGGTATCATCGTAGACAATACGATGAAACCTTCCACCTAATGCTGAGAATGTTGGGAATTATTAAAAAAGGGATGGTTAACAAGACTAAGAATGTTAGAATGCCCCTGTATCGCTCCATGGTGCAACCTCATCTGGAGTATTGCGTTCAATTCTGTTCTCCTTATCTCAAGAAAGATATAGTGGTGCTAGAAAAGGTTCAAAGAAGAGTGATCAAGATGATAAAGGGGATGGAACTCCGCTCGGATAAGGAAAGATTAAAAAGATTAGGGCTCTTCAGCTTGGAAAACTGACGGCTGAGGGGAGATATGATTAAAGTCTACAAAATCCTGAGTGGAGTAGAACGAGTACAAGTGGATCAATTTTTCACTTCGTCAAAAATTGCAAGGAGGTTGTTTTAGGGGAAGCACTCTTCAGGGATTCAAGATAAGGTTGGATAAGTTCCTACTGGAACAGAACATATGCAAGTAAGGCTAGACTCAAATAGGGCACTGGTTTTTGACCTGGGGCCGCCCCGTGAGCGGACTGCTGGGCACGATGGACCACTGGTCTGACCCAGCAGCGGCAAATCGTATGTTCTTATGACTAGGGGACACTCAATGATGTTACAGGGAAATACTTTTAAAACCAATAGGAGGAAAGTTTTTTTCACTCAGAGAATAGTTAAGCTCTGGAACTTGAGAACGGGCTACTGGGCTTGATGGACCATTGGTCTGACTCAGTAAGGCTATTCTTATGTTCTTAAGAAGGAGGGAAAATGAATAGTACAAGACACACAACTTTGGGGTTAAGAAAAATGAGAATGGGAAAGTTAAAAACAGATGGATGCTAAGGACACAGGTCCACAAGTCTTTGATATTGAAGTTTTTCCTTCTGTTGTGCCTTTTATCACCTTTAGTACTGAATTTATTGTATTATCTTTTCCCTCTTCCTTCTCTTTATATAGGTAAATGCAATTGGTACCATAGATTGTGAGCCCGTTGGAACAGAGAGGGAAATTCAAAGTACCTGATTAGATTTTTGGCCTTTACTTAAGTCAATTTAATTGTTTGTAAATCGTTTCAAATTCTTTGGGAGATTTATTGGTATATAAGACACTGCATTATATTAAATTAAATTATAGCAGAAATATTCATAAGCTGCGATGCATGTGGAAAAGCTTGAATAAAAAGCCAAGATTCCATTCTCTAAACTAAACTAAACCTTAGGTTTATATACCACATCCTCTCCATGAATATAGAGCTCAGCACGGTTTACTAGAGCTTAATAAAAGAAAATATAACACATTGAGTTTGGTGGTTGAGTAAACGGGGGAGGAGAGCATTACGGTTTTGTGAAAAGCCTAGTTTTCAGGTGCTTACGGAATAGTTGGAAGAAGACCTGATTCCGCAATGGGGTAGTAAGGTTATTCCAAAGTCCTGTGATTCTGAAGAAGAGATCTTTTCAATATTTTCCCGCATGGAGGATACCTTTTAGAGAGGGGAAGGATAGTTTAAGTTTTTGGGTGTGCCTGGTGTTGTCGGGATTAGGGGAGTTCCAAGATAGAGGGATTAGGGGAGGGAGGATGCCATGTAGGATTTTAAAAGCTAGACAGGAACATTTAAAATGAACCCTGGCGATTATTGGGAGCCAGTGGAGTTTGGACAAAAGTGGGGAAACATGGTCAAATTTACATTTTGCGAAGATCAACTTGGCTGCAGTGTTCTGAATTAGTTGAACTCTTTTAAGACTCTTTTTAGTTAAACTTAGGAAGATGGAATTACAGTAATCTAGTTTGGAAAGGATGATGGATTGAACAAGGACGACAAAATGTTGTTGGCGGAAGCAGGATCTTACTTCCCTCAGCATGTGGAAGCTGAAAAAGCATGATTTTACCAGGGAGTTGAGGTGGTCGTTGAAGGACAGAGAAGAGTCGATGATGATGCCTAGAACTTTGCTCAAAGCAGCGTGGTGCCAGAGGGCAGTGCGAAGAGGGTGGGCAGCTGTTCTAATTTTGGACCAAGCCAGAGAAGTTTTGTTTTGGACTCATTCAGTTTCATTTGAACAGAGAGGGACCAGGATTGGAGTGTCGTTATGCAGGCTATTATGTTCTCAGAGAGGTTGGTAAGGTTCGAGTCTGTCTCGAGAAGGACAAGGATGTCGTCAGCATAATTATAGATTGTTTCGAGGGAAGATTTTCAGGGAAGACATGTAGATGTTGAAGAGAATAGGGGATAGAGGGTGATCCCTGCGGGACTCCACAAGTCAGTTTCCAAGGAGCGGATGTGGTGCCTTTTGTGTTGATAGTGTAGGAGCAGGAATGTAAGAAGTTTGAGAACCACTCTAAAACTGTGGAGTCGATGCCTATCTCAGAAAGTTGATAAATTAGAATATCATGGTGGACAACATCAAAAGCTGCAGAGAGATCGAATTGTAATAGGACAGCAAACTTATTGCGAGAGTGTAATTGTTGCACCTTTGAAATTAATGAAACCAGGAGGGATTCAGTGCTGAAGTTGGGTCTGAAGCCGTATTGGTAAGGTAAGAGAATGGAGAATCTCTCTAGGTAGGATGAGAGCTGGGTGGAAATGATGGTCTCTAGCATTTTAGTCAGGAGAAGGATGTTTGCTATGGGATGGCAGTTAGAAGGAGAGGAAGGGTCAAGATTAGCTTTTTTTCAGTAATGGAGACAAGGCAATATGTCCCATTTCTGCGGAGAATAAGCCCAATAGTAAAGCAGAGTTCATAAGTCTGGTGAGGGATGAGATGGCCTGCGCGGGAATATTCTCATACAGGTAGGAAGAGAATGGATCCAGGGAACATTTACAGGATTTCAGTTTGAGGCAGAGTTTAGAGATCTGGGGTTCAGATACGAGTTCGAAAGTAGTCCAGGATCTGTCTGCTGGGATAGAGTTAGAGTTGTTGGGGGCCAGGGAGTTGTAGGAGACTGATGGAGGGAAGGAGCTTTTATGGTAGTGATCTTTTCGTTGAAGAATTTTGCTCGGGCGTCTGCTGATGGGGAGGAGGGGGGGAATGGTGGAGTCGTTTTTAGATGTTAAGGTGCGCCAGATGTTAAACAGAGTGCTACTCTGGATGTTGGATCTGTAAATTTTATCACCATAGAAGTTCTTCCTTGCTTTTTTTTAGTACTGAGTTATAAAGCTTGATATTGTCCCTCCAGGATTGTCTGTCTGAAAGGGATTTGGATTTTTTTTTCCATTTGCGCTCCAGTGCTCGGCATTTCTGCTTCAGTTCTCTGTGGTACAGAAGATACCAAGGGGCCTTACGGGAGTAAGAGATAGATTTGGTAGATAAAGGGGCAAGAGCACAATAGGTAGTCTTGGAGAGGTTTATCCAGTTGCGCCAGTTGGATTCTGGGTCAGCAGGCTTAGAACAAGAGGAAAGTTGGTTGAGAAATTGGGACCAGAACAGTTCGTTTGCGATTTTTTTGCGGAAGGTGATAGGATTTGTGGCATGGGGTGGAGATCCAAGGTGGTACATGAAAATGGGGAGGCAGAAAGAGCCTAGAAAGTGATCGGACCAAGGGACAAGTTCCCAACGAGCATCTTCGGCACAAGTTTTGTGTTTGGTCAGGTCGAGGAAGCTGATGATGTCTAGTGTGTGCCCCTTTTCGTGGGTTGGGGAAGGACGCAGGAGAAGGGAAACGTAGAAAAGTGAGGAAATTGTTGAATTCGGTTGCATCATTGCTGGTGTTGTTATCTAGGTGGAGATTAATATCGCCAATGATCAATAGTCTCTGAAATTTTAGGAAGGCGCTTGTTATGGTCTCGAGGATGAGTTCGGAGGATTTGTTCCAGGGGGTTGGTAGCCGGTATAGTAACAAGATACCTAAAGGGTAGGGATGAACATAACATAAGCACATAAGCAATGCCTCCACTGGGTCAGACCTGAGGTCCATTGAGCCCAGCAGCCCGCTCACGCGGCGGCCCAACAGGTCCAGGACCTGTGTAGTAATCCTCTATCTATACCCTTCTATCCCCTTTTCCAGCAGGAAATTGTCCAATCCTTTCTTAAACCCCAGTGTCGTACCCTGCCCTATTACGTCCTCTGGAAGCACATTCCAGGTGTCCACCACATGTTGGGTAAAGAACTTCCTAGCATTTGTTTTGAATCTGTCCCCTTTCAACTTTTCCGAATGCCCTCTTGTTCTTTTATTTTTTGAAAGTTTGAAGAATCGGGCCCTCTCACTCTCTCTATGCCCTTCATGATCTTGTAAGTCTCTATCATATCCCCTCTAAGTCTCCTCTTCTCCAGGGAAAAGAGACCCAGTTTCTCCAATCTCTCAGCGTATGAAAGATTTTCCATCCCTTTTATCAGATGTGTCGCTCTCCTCTGAAACTTCTCGAGTAACACCATATCCTTCTTAAGGTACGGTGACCAATATTGTACCAGAGCTGCCAAGTTGTCCATTTCCAGGAGGGAAACTCTTTGGTCAGTCCTGGTTTTGAACTTATATCTCAAAATAGTATGAGAGTTGCCTTAATTCTGTCCACTGAAATCAGAGCAGCAGCTCCCATAATGCACTAGGATGAGGTTAGCAGAAATCCAGAATCTCCCTCCTGAAACTAGGGAACTTAGAAGCTCTATTGTATGTTCAGATTTGGAAGGGGGGGGGGGTTTGTAAAAGCAGGACTGCCAATCCATGCAGATCATGGGGAAAAACAACAGGGTTAGATCAGTGTGACCAGCAGAAATGGCAGAACCTGTACTCTAATGCCTGTTGTATAGATAAGCAGGTGCTTTCACTTGGCCAGATAAATCTTTTTTTTCTATAAATATTTTATTAAATTTTAAATAAGTACATAATGTACATATAGAAAACAAAAAGACAAATGAACAATACTAATGCAATAAATATAAAAGATTAGTCATGAGATATTGTAAAAGTACCATATTAACTGTCACACCATTTAAGCAAAGGTTCACATATTTGGTTAAATCTCCTCAAATTGCCACACTTACCTGCAACCATTTTTTCATATTTAGCATATAGACCCACCAAGTTCCACCAATTATTTTAATCCAACTGAGAATCCTTCTAAGGAGTTCGTCCTTGACTTAAGCTAGCATATATTCTAGTGAGGTGTAGCTACCCTTTTTGAGGAGCTGAACGTCAAAAAATGATTTGTAGAGGAGTGCCAGGCCTCCTCCTTTCCGATTTATTCTGGGAAAGAAGAGGCCATGCTAACCATAGGAGCAGAGTTCATTTTGCGTGAATAAATCATCTTTTTCAATCCATGTTTCTGTGATGCACAGGAATCAAGGATCGAAGTCCGCAAGTAGGACCTTTAATATTAGGGTCTTGTTGCAAGCAGATCTAGCGTTACAATAGAGGGTTGGGACTGGGGTGAGAGAGTCAGAGGTGAGGCTAGGTAGGTTGTCAGGAGGAATGGGTTTTAAAGAGGAGTAGTTGACTCCTCTGAGGTTTTTTTTGAAGGGGTGATTTCTGGTGCGATTCTGAGGCCAGGGCAAATATTATTGACATTTGTATAGTCGAGTAGATAGGGGAGGAGAGATTTCAGGAAGTGAATAGTGTTGGTAAATGAGCAGAGTAAGAGAAGAAGAAACCAAGAAGGTGGCTTCATGGTGAGATCTAGGAGAACCAGTAAGAGGATTGAAGGCAGAACCTGTTTGTTTAATGTGTGAGGATCTGGAATTGGAGGTTAGGTTCTTGTTGGGTATTTGATAGTAGATGTCTTAGGACTTGTTTGACTTTCTAAAAAGTGGCTTAAACAGATAAAGAACTTGGCACAGTGGCTTGAAATGGAAGAAAATTTAGCATCTGATTGCTTCTAGGGAGACAGAGTGGAGGTAAAAACTTAAATCAAAATGAAAGACTTAGCACCCAATTGCTTCTAGTAGGACGTAAGACGTAGGCAGAGGTAAAATTTAGCAGCTGATTGCTTCTAGTAACTTTGCACCTAATTACATCTAGTAGGACAAGCGGAGATAGAAACTAAATCAGATGAAAACTTAGCGCCAAATTTCTTCTAGTAAGAGCATATTGGTCTATAAGACAGACGCTTCTGGTAAGACATTGAAACTGGTAAGATAAAACTTAAAGAAGACTTAGCATCTAATTGCTTCTGGTAAGATAAAACTTAAGAAGGCTTAGCATCTAATTACTTCTGGTAAGACAGAATGGAGGAGAAACTTAAGTCAGAAGGTAATTCAGCACCCAATTGCTTCTAGTAAGACATAAGCAGGATAGAACTATTAAGCAGCTATTGGTGTTATGTAAGGACTTGAATTGAGATAGGACCTAACATCGAGATTAAGGTAAAACAGCACCGAGATCAGTCCTTCCTGCACAAGTGGTGTCAGGCAGAAGAGGGATGGCAGAAATGGCAGGGGGCTATCTCCTTCCTCTGCCTTAAATAGCAGGAATGGTAGTTGTTGGCCCTAAACACAGGGCAGAAGAGTGAGCTGGGTGGGCAGAATCTGGCCTGATCGGCGTCGCTGTGCTGCAGAGTCGGGCTGAGGAAGGAGAGACAAAATGGAAGCCGCCTTCCTCTGCCTGCAGAACAGCAGAAACGGTGGTCTGTCGGCCCTGAACACATTCTCTTTTTAAAAGTCTTGTATGAACTAAGTGAAGCTTTAAAGGAAGTCTATAGCTGTATTTTATGGGTTTTCCAAGGACAAGCAGGACATCCATTACCACAGTTGGATGATGTAACAGATGGAGAACCAATGCAGACCCTGCCTATCGTTCTTTATTTATAGAAGCATTTAGCAGCCCCGACTGAGCATGTGCATGCGCTTTCCCGCCCACATCAGTTACATGAGAGTAGCAGGTGTCTTCTTTCCACAGAGCTGAGAGAGCTTTTTTTCAGTGCTCTCTTCACTGCAGGTTTTTCCTTTGTGGCCTTCCCTGCCTTTTGGCTTTTTTCCTTTGTGGCCTTCCCTGCCTTTTGGCTTTATTTCTGGCAGCTCTAACCACTAGGAGTGATCTAGTGGTTAGAGCTGCTGCTCCAGCACCCTGAGGCTGCACAGACTCAATCCCAGCACCTCTCCCTGTGACTCTGGGTAAGTCACTTAACTCTCCATAGGTGGCATAGTTAGATTGTTAGCCCACCGAAACAGATAGGGAAAATACGTAAGAATACCTGATTACTATTCAGTGTATTGTAAACCACTTTGATATCCATATATATTTGCCGTTGATCCGAGTATAAGACAAAGTACACTTGTTCCCCCCAAAAAGGAGGAGAAAAGGTTTAAGAACATAAGAACATAAGCAATGCCTCTGCTGGGTCAGACCTGAGGTCCATCTTGCCCAGCAGTCCGCTCACGCGGCGGCCCAACAGGTCCAGGACTTGAGCAGTAATCCTCTATTTATACCCTTCTATTCCCTTTTCCAGCAGGAAAATGTCCAATCCTCTCTTAAATCCCAGTACTGTATTCTGCCCTATAACGTCCTCTGGAAGCGCATTCCAAGTGTCCACCACATGTTGGGTAAAGAAGAACTTCCTGGCATTTGTATTGAATCTGTCCCCTTTCAACTTTTCTGAATGCCCTCTTGTTCTTTTATTTTTTGAAAGTTTGAAGAATCTGTCCCTCTCTACTCTCTCTATGCCCCTCATGATCTTATAAGTCTCTATCATATCCCCTCTAAGTCTCCTCTTCTCCAGGGAAAAGAGACCCAGTTTCTCCAATCTCTCAGTGTATGAAAGGTTTTCCATTCCTTTTATCAGACGTGTCGCTCTTCTCTGAACTCTCTCGAGTAACGCCATATCCTTCTTAAGGTATGGCGACCAAAACTGGACACAGTATTCCAGGTGTGGGCGCACCATCGCCCGATACAGCGGCAGAATAACTTCTTTCATCCTGGCTGTAATACCCTTCTTGATTATACCTAGCATTCTATTCGCTCTCTTAGCGGCCGCTGCGCACTGTGCAGTCGGCTTCATTGACCTGTCCACCATTACCCCCAAGTCCCTCTCTTGGGTACTCTCATTCAATGACATCCCTCCCATCGGATAAGTTGTACCTCGGGTTTCTGCTTCCCACATGCAATACTTTACATTTATCAACGTTGAACTTCATTTGCCATTTTGTCACCCATTCTCCTAGTTTGTTCAAGTCCCTTTGCAATTCCTCACAGTCCTCTTTAGTTCGAGCTTCCCTAAATAGTTTGGTGTCATCTGCAAATTTTATTATCTCACACTTCGTCCCTGTTTCTAGATCATTTATGAATATTTTAAATAACAGCGGCCCGAGCACCGAGCCCTGCGGAACACCACTCGTGACCCTCCTCCAGTCAGAGTAGTGTCCCTTCAACCCTACCCTTTGTTTCCTACCTGCCAACCAGTTTCTGATCCATCTATGTACGTCTCCGTCCACCCCATGGTTCTTCAGTTTCCGGAGTAATCGTTCATGGGGCACCTTGTCAAAGGCTTTTTGGAAATCAAGGTATATGATGTCTATGGGGTCACCTCTGTCCATCTGTTTGTTAATTCATTTGAAGAAGTGTAGTAAGTTGGTTAGGCACGATCTCCCCCTGCAGAAACCATGTTGGCTGGTTATCAGAAGTTTGTTTCTTTCCAAGTGATCATCGATGTTTTCTTTTATCAGTGCTTCCGCCATTTTTCCGGGAACCGAGGTCAGACTCACCGGTCTGTAGTTTCCCGGGTCACCTCTTGATCCCTTTTTAAAGATGGGCGTGATGTTGGCCGTCTTCCAATCCTCCGGGATCACGCCTGATTTCAGGGATAGATTGCATATTTGCTGCAGTAGTTCTGCTATCTCCTCCTTTAGTTCCTTCAGAACCCTTGGATGGATTCCGTCCGGACCTGGAGTCCAGGATCTGGTTCTACACTTTTTGCTCTTGAGTATTTTTTTGCTTTTGTGGTTACTATGGAGATTAGGACTGTCCTAGGGACATAGACCACCCCACAGTACTGTTTTTCTGTTAGAGTGCATCTTTTTAGAAAGGCATTAATTTGCACAAAGGAGCATGGGTGTCTAGCTGTCAAATTTCCCTTTTATGTAGGTAAGTGGCCTCTTTAAAGAATACCAACTCATGCAAAAGTACACACTGTGATTCAATCACATGTAAAGTACTTTGCCGGTGGAGTGGGCAAGTACCGTACACATATAAATTATAGAATTCTATCATTTATTTATTTATTTCATTTGTGCGTCGCACATACCTATACAAGATGTAGGCAACATTGCAGAGGAAGGGGTTAGCAGAGGGTAGGGAGGACAATGGAGGGCAGGAAGATACAGGAGGAGAGTATACAGATGATTAAGTGTCAAATAGATGAGTTTTCAGTTTCTTCCGGAATATGGTGCGGTTAGGTTCCATCGTGGTCATTTCAGTAAGGTCATTCCAAGTTTTTACGCCTAGAAAGGTGAACATGGAGTGGAAAACACGTTTGTATTGCAGATTTTTTTGTGGAAAGGAGATTTAGAAGTATTCTGTTGAGGGTTCTGCGGGAAGTAGACCGTGCCTTGGAGAAGAGCTGGATGAGAGGAGCAGAGTTTCCGTAAAGTATACGGTGAATGATGCATGAAGTTTTGAAGGTTATTCGTGACGGGGTGGGTAGCCAGTGCAGTTTACTCGTGCTCTTGCTAACATCCAGACTGGGCATTTACACCACCTGTAGGGCTGGTGCAAGTGATCACATCTTAAATTTAAGTGCATTTTCATCCACTTCTGCTAGTATTCGATAAAGAAAATAGGCTTAAAATAGGCACCATAGTCAGCACCTTAATTAGGTGCCTTGTTATAGAATTGCTGCCCACATGTGAAAGGCACAGTTGGAATTGTTAATAAGAGGGTATATCATAAAATAAAACTAAACTAACAAATCAGATCTCATTGTTTCTTAAAGTAGAGTAATAATTCTTCATCCCCTCCACCTTTTCTTTCTCCTGTTTGATCTTGGGCTGTGCTGAATAGAATGACACCAATTGATGCTGTCAAACTGCCTTACTATTATTACAAATTCCCCTACAGCCGCTAGCAAAGACCTTATTTTCTGGCGATGCAATGTCAGAGAGCTTCAGATATTTCTGGAATTTAGGTGGACTTGGTGTCACAGATAATTGTTCAGTTTGTCAAAAGTGTAATGTGAAAATAAATCACTGGGGCTCTTTGTGGGCCATTTGCAGCATCATTTCAGGTCACAAGGGCAAAATATTTTGGTGGTCTCATTATATGTCATCCTTTGGGCCATGGAATATATCTTACATCCTGTAACTGCAGTAACAGAAGCAATATAGATTACAGGCTGCAGCTTCATCACCCTGAGGTTGTAGGTTCAAACCCAGAATTGCTCCTTGTGACCCTGGGCAAGTCGCTTTAACACTCCTTTGCTCCAGGTATGTTAGTCAGATGCCCACCGGGACATACAGGGAGAAATACTTGAGTATCTGAATGTAAACCATTTAGGTTATAAGCGGTGTATAAATAATAATAATAATAATTGAATACTGGAAACATTTTTGAGTTGGGCAAGTCTGAAAATTACATTCAGCTCAGTTCAGCCAGGTTTTGGTTGATTTTTAGAACATGAACATTGCCAAGGGCAACCATTGCAAATGCAGACATTTGGGTGATATATTTTCAGTATAAATAAAGCATTCTGCCTGATATTCAGTCTGCGGCACTATGCAACACGGGCGCCGATCACAACCACGGGCTGACCTGACCCCAGATATTCAGTGCCAGGAAATGTATGACACTCAACATTGAATATGCAGGTATCAGCAGTCACCCAGACGTTAACTGGGCATCAGCTGGTTAACTTTAGTACATAAAGGCCCCCTTTTATCAAGCCGCATTAGGGTTTTTCATTACCGGCCGCTGTGGTAAAAGCTTCAATACTCAAAGCGTCGGACCTTTTACTGCAGTGGCCGGCAATAAAAACCCTAACGTAGCTTGATAAAAGGGGGCTAAACAGTGGCATAGTGAGGTTTGGAGGTGCTCAGGCCAGTAGCACCCCCCTTGCACCCTCCTCTCCACCCTCCCACCCCCGCTCCTTCTGGCGACACCCCCCCCCCCACACACACACACATCACACTGGTACCCTTCCTTCCAACCCCCGTACCTCTTTACATTTTCACCAGCGCAAGTACCTTCTATGATCTGCTGCTTGCACAGGCATTGGCTTTCCCTCTGACATTACTTCCTGGCCCCACGACCCAGAAGTGATTTCAGAGGGAGCCAGGCCGGCGCAAGCGGCAGGCCAGAGTAGTTGCTCGCACTGGTGAAGATTTAAAGAGGTACCTGGGGTGGGGAAGGGAGGGCATGAGCCTGGCATGGGGGGGAGGTGGAGTGGAGCCTGCGCCCCCACCAAGACATTGCCCGGGGCAGTCCATCCCCCCTTACTACACCATTGGGGCAAAGTTAGGACATTCTTTTTGCTGCCTTAACTTTACCCAATTTTTAGGAAAAATGTTAAAACTTATCTTTTTGAAAAATTTGTGTGATGCTATCACGAATTTTAATTCTATTGCTGTACTATCACTGTTTTGTTCAGCTTTTCATTATTGTTAACCATAGCATTAGGTAACTATGATTTGGAATATTCTTTCCGAAGTGCATCACTTTGTATTTGAAAAAACAAAGAGAACCCAAAAAGTCCATGGGATAAACATGGAGTATAGTTTTTCTTCTGTTTTGCCCTCAGTAGTCAGTACGCATATGTGTACTTTTCATTTTCACCATGTCAAGGGTACTGCTTGTTGAGCTCATCAATATTAGGTGTTATTCATTTGGCTAATCTTGTGTGAATTGCATTGAATGGTTTTATACTGTGCTATTGCTTTCATCAGCATTTTGTGCCTTCAAAAGTTATGTTCTCAAAGCTTGGGACTCCTGAAGAAGGCATTTTTAGCCAAAACATATTTATTGTTCCCTTGTGCTATGCCTGGATGTATTTTTTATGTTGGATCAAGAACATCTACTCCACATCGTTATTTTTTTATTCTGTGGTTTTGGTTTCAATTTGTATTTGTCTACAAATAAATTCATCTGTCATTTGGATACCCAGTCCCAAGGTCTTCCTGCAATTTTACACAGTCCGTATGTGTTTTGACAACTTTGAATAGTTTTGTGTCATCTGCAAATTTAGGCTGGCATTTATTAAGCTGCGCAAGAGGTTTTTAGCACCAGCCGGCACACTGAATGCTCTTCACTGCTCCGACGCTCATATAAACTCTATGACCGTCGGAGCAGCACAGAGCTGGCTGGCACTAAAAACCTGTTGCATGGTTTTGTAAAAAGGGGGGAGGGGGGTTAATCACTTCACTTGTTCCAATTTCCAGATCATTTATAAATATGTTAAATAGCACCGGACCCAGTATAGATCCCTGGGTACTCCACTATTCACCCTCCTCCATTGAGAAAAAATAGCTATTTAACCCTACCCTCTGTTAAGTTGATATTCAGAACTTAAGCGGGTATATAAACCCCCTTCCTTTACAAAGCCATGCTAGCATGTTTAGCATTGGCTGCAGCGGTAACAGCTCGGATGCTCATAGTAATTCTATGAGTTTCAGAGCTGTAACCACGGTGGCCAGCGCTAAAAACTCTAGCGCGGCTTTGTAAAGGAGGGGGAAAGATAGGACTGTGTTTTATGCAGCCCTACTTATATGGTTTCCCTGGCTAGTTAAGTACTGAATATTGGCACTTAGCCAGGCAGCTAACTCTATTCCCAGAACATCCCCAAAATAAGCAGTTTTCACGTAAGCACTAACTGTCAGCGGCGATAAACCAGTGCAGATAGCTCCAAACAAACGATGTAACCAGTCAACATCTGTTCCTGGCCAGTTAAATCATTTTGAATATTGGTAAATGTTTATTCCACCTCAAAGCTAGTATCATCACTGAAATTCTATGTTTCATGTCAACCAAGTGGAATGAAATATCAGTCTGCCATTGAACTCAAAATGTTTCTTGAGACGTCTCCCTGGGATTGAACAGTTGTCTGTTAATTTTTAATTTTAATTTGTGGTGCCTTGCTCTGTACTTGGTGAGGGACTGTCTGCATTTTGCTTGTTGGACTTAGGTATGGTGTTCTGCTGGTGTAAGTTTCTCATTTGAAGCATATTCGCATTGTTCTGTTTTTCCATTAAGAGAACTATTGGTGTACTGCGTTTTGACTTCAAAAAGATTTTATTGAATTTTTTTATCAAGAAAAGAAAAATAACTAAAATGAACCAATACTAATGAATGTAGAAAAGGTATCAATATATAGGACCTTTTTCCAGTGGCGTAACGAGGATAGGAGCGACCAGGGCGAAGGCACACTTTCCCCCCCCCCTTCTATGCATGCACCCCCTTCCCCTACCTCCAAAACTGGAACTTTCTGACAACCCCCCCAACTTCAAGTGCCCCTCCGCCTTCCGATCACCCCTCCCACAAAATGCTGGTGGTCTAATGGGCTGGGGGGTCAGATCAGACCCCCCACCAGCTCAAGAACCCTCCACCCCCGACACGCCCCCCCCCCACTGTTTTATTACTTGGGATCTAGCTAGGTATTTGGGACCTTGTTGGCCACTGTTGGATCGGGGATTCCCAAGCTACGATCAGCTGATGGCATTGGAAATGTAGGCCAGGGTTTTCCGGGCCTACATTTCTGGTGCCTATCTTTGTATGAATTGCACCTATGTAATGCGCTGTAGGCCTCCTAATACCACTTGTCGTTCGGTGGCCTAAATCACCTACGTAGGTGCAATTCCGGTGCCTTTTATTTAAGCGCCAGTGGGGCCTTTTTTTTAAACCATTTTTCGCCATTTTAAACAGCATTTCTCAATTACATTTTGGCATCATTTATAGAATATACCCCTATATCAGTGGACTCAAACTCAAACCCTTTGCAGGGCCATATTTTGGGATTTCTAGGTACTTGGAGGGCCTCAGAAAAAAATAGTTAATGTCTTATTTAAAAAATTACAGTTTTTCATGAGGTAAAACTCTATATAGTTTATAAATCTTTCCTTTTGTCTGTCTTAATAATAATATTGTAATTTATAGCTAAAGAGACATATGATCAAGAAACTTTTATTTTACTTTCGTGATTATGATAAACATACTGAGGGCCTCAAAATATTACCTAGTGGGCCGCATGTGGCCCCCGGGCCACGGGTTTGAGACCACTGCCCTATATAATTTCCACTCACTAAGCTTGGCCCTGTTTTAATACTGGCATCTTTTTCATTGGAGAAAAAAACAAACAAACCACTGAATAGGCCCTTAATATATATATTAGTGCCACAGGTTGTTTGGCATGGCAGCATTCAGTAATATGTTGTGTTCAATGCAGTTAAATTCAAGTTGTTGTTCTGTAGGGATTAGTGTAATGAAAATGACCATTTTACCCATACGGGTACTGTATAATCCAGACATGCAAAAAAAAAAAAAAACAACAAGTTAAATTGCATTTGATGTGCATAATGACATGTGTCCTTTAATATAACATGACCACAAGAACATATTAGAGAAATATTTTTTAAAAATAATAATTTGCATTTACACAGTCTGTTACATCCAGACAGTCCCATTATGTTTTTCAATGTTACTGCTTCAGAGAAATGTATACAGCTGCTTCTGGGACAGAGGGTCTGGCTTAGCATATCTGACATCTGGGCTGCATTATTGTTTCCAAAGAAGACAAGAAAAGGAGAGAACTTATTATGACTATCCTGTTAAAGTTTATAACCTTGAGGCAACTAGGAACAAATCAAATTGAAGAATTCATATTGCAGATGGATAAGCAGGATTTCAAAAAAAAGGTAGAAGTACTGTACAACAATAAGAAGGTATAATATGAATAAATATACGATATATTTTATATAGGTATAAGCAGGTAGATTTTATATATAGGTATAAGCAGGTAGATTTTATATAGGTATAAGAGGTAGATTGATTATATATTATAAGCAGAAATAAGAAAGAGGATTGATTATGGTTTAAGAGGGCTGTATTGGAAATCAACTCAGAAAACGCTAACTATGTATTGTAACACCTTCACAAAAACACAAGTATTGATTAAGGTTTAATAATATATTGATTATGGTTTAATGTCTGTATTAAACCCCCCCCCCAAAAAAATTAAAAAAACGTGCTGTGTACCGTATTTTCGCGGATATAACGCGCACCTGTGTAAAACGCGCACAGGGGTATAGCGCGCAGAAATCACGATGATATGTACCAAAACTTTTCTATACCGCGCTCAGGCATATAACGCGCATGATGCCCGACGCTCCTTTCGCCCGCCCTGACTTTCCGTGCGCTGTCCCGACTCTCCGTTCACCCCCCTGACTTCCGTGCACTGCCCTGACTTTCCGTGCGCTGTCCCGACTCTCCGTTCACCCCCCCTGACTTTCCGTGCACTGTCCCCCCTTGAAGTCCTGTCCCCCTTGAAGGTCTGTCCCCATTCTGAAAGCCTGATGCCCCCCCCCCCGACGTCCGATACATCCCCCCCCCGGCAGGACCACTCGCACCCTCACCCCGAAGGACCGCCGACTCCCCAACAATATCGGGCCAGGAGGGAGCCCAAACCCTCCTGGCCACGGCGACCCCCTAACCCCACCCCGCACTACATTACGGGCAGGAGGGATCCCAGGCCCTCCTGCCCTCGACGCAAACCCCCTCCCCCCAACGACCGCCCCCCCCCAAGAACCTCCGCCCGTCCCCCAGCCGCCCCGCGACCCCCCTGGCCGACCCCCCCGCCCCCCCCCACCCCCCTTCCGCGTACCTTTGGAAGTTGGCCGGACAGACGGGAGCCAAACCCGCCTGTCCGGCAGGCAGCCAGCCAACGAAGAAATGAGGCCGGATTGGCCCATCCGTCCTAAAGCTCCGCCTACTGGTGGGGCCTAAGGCGCGTGGGCCAATCAGAATAGGCCCTGGAGCCTTAGGTCCCACCTGGGGGCGCGGCCTGAGGCACATGGGCCAAACCCGACCATGTGTCTCAGGCCGCGCCCCCAGGTGGGACCTAAGGCTCCAGGGCCTATTCTGATTGGCCCACGCGCCTTAGGCCCCACCAGTAGGCGGAGCTTTAGGACGGATGGGCCAATCCGGCCTCATTTCTTCGTTGGCTGCCTGCCGGACAGGCGGGTTTGGCTCCCGTCTGTCCGGCCAACTTCCAAAGGTACGGGGAAGGGGGGTGGGGGGGGTCGTGGGGGTCGGCCAGGGGGGTCGCGGGTCGGCTGGGGGGGCGGTCGGAGGTTCTTGGGGGCGGGCGGTCGTTGGAGGGAGGGGGGTTTGCGTCGAGGGCAGGAGGGCCTGGGATCCCTCCTGCCCGTAATGTAGTGCGGGGTGGGGTTAGGGGGTCGTCGTGGCCAGGAGGGTTTGGGCTCCCTTCTGGCCCAACTACACAAAGGTACGGGGAAGGCGGGTGGGGGTGTCGTGGGGGTCGGCCAGGGGGGTCGCGGGTCGGCTGGGGGACGGGCGGAGGTTCTTGGGGGGGGCGGTCGTTGGGGGGAGGGGGTTTGCGTCGAGGGCAGGAGGGCCTGGGATCCCTCCTGCCCGTAATGTAGTGCGGGGTGGGGGTAGGGGGTCGCCGTGGCCAGGAGGGTTTGGGCTCCCTCCTGGCCCGATATTGTCGGGAAGTCGGCGGTCCTTCGGGGTGGGGGTGCGAGTGGTCCTGCCGGGGGGGGGGGATGTATCGGACGTCGGGGAGTCGGCCGGGCAAGAGGGCTTGGGCTCCCTCTTGCTCCGATCGTGGATGCGGGTGCGGGTGGGAGCGCGTGCGAGCGGTCGTTCGGGGTGGGGGTGCGAGCGGTCCTGCTGGGGGGGTGAATCGGGCGTCGGGCGGGGTGGGAACTATGTTTAAAAACTTTTGTATACCGCGCTCAGCCATATAACGCGCGAGGGGTATGCGCGGTACGTAAAATCACGTATAACGCGCGCGTTATATCCGCGAAAATACGGTAATTAGGTCTCCTTTCACAAAGGTGCGCTAGCGTTTTAATGCACGCACCGGATTAGTGCGTGCTAGCCGAAAAACTACCACCTGCTCAAAAGGAGGTGGTAGCGGCTAGCGCACGTGGCAATGTAGCGCGCGCTATTCTGCGCATTAAGGCCCTAGCACATCTTTGTAAAAGGAGCCCTTAGTTTAGCAGAAGGGTTTCATTCATATCACATCAAAAGACACAACGGACAAAAATGATAAATACAAAGACGGAGAAAAACAAACCTTATACACAGGTAGCTGGGACTATACAAGTGCCCTAAGCCATCTGTATCATCACTGGTTTGATTAAAAGCTCCATACATAAATATATAAATATACTTTCATTCGCTTCAAAAACTTATTTTTCAAAAATTCATTTTGTCTCGTTCATCAAATTTATGAGTAGAAATCCAATCTGTCTAAAACTGGTTATAATGGCAACAGCCTGATATAAATACAGTGGAACTTTGGTTAATGAGCATAATTTGTTCCAGAAGCATGCTCATAAACCAAAATACTCGTATATCAAAGTGAGTTTACCCATAGCGTTGGTGCCAGTGCCAAATGGGGGTAAAGAATGTGATCGGGTGGGTGCCTGGGGGATGCTGGATCTTAGCGGGGGGGAGGGGGGGTACGGCGCGAGCGGGGGGTGCTGGATCGCGGGGGGGGGGGGGGGTTGCTCGTAAATCGAGGCATGCTCGGTTTCTGATGTGCCGATTTTGCTCGTCTTGCAAAACACTCGGAAACCGGTGCACTCATAAACCGAGGTACCACTGTATAAGCAATTCTTAATAACGTGAAAGAAGAATGTGAAAACTGGGAAAAACTTATTTCAAATTGTATCAATAATCATTCTTTTATCCAATGTTCCACTTCCCGACAGAAAACACTTCTGTTTCGCCTCAAAAGGCTACTTCAGGGGAAAAAGCTCTGTAATCATATAACTGATATTTTTTCAAACGCTCCCACATAACAGACTTAATAGAGCTGGCTCCTCTCAAAATGGCTGTGGGACTGAGAGAGATGCGCCCGGCTCATTCAAAAAGAGAGAAAGAGTCGGGTGTCATGACGTCATCACCAATGTGATGCGTGATTCGCTAAGCATCAGCCTGTAAGGAGAGATCAAACAAAGGCAACCTTTTCTTATTCATGCTTAGAAACTTCAAAATATAGAACTGTAACAGGAAATAGGACAGCAGCACACCAGAGGTGAAAAAAAGCCGTACAGGCTAAAAAATCTTTGAAATTGATATAGCAAACACTCCCGTTATAGTTTAGATGAAATTTAAAAATCTTTAATAGAATGGTTTCCATTCATAGGTAGTGTTCAACCCCAAGGGGTCTAAAGTTTGCAAATGTTTAATCCATTGTTGCTCTTTTTGCCAAAGTATCTCCTCTTCTTAACAACAGAGCCAATTTCTCAATCACCCAGCATTTCAAGTTGTTAAATTGTGTTGAAATTCTACACAATGAGCTATCATTGGAGCTGACAGTTTACGGGTATTCAGACAACTTTTATTTTCTGTCAGTCTAACAGAGAAGGTCCGAGATGTTTGACATATATATAAAAGTTCACAAGGGCACTGAATCACATAAGTAATATTGAGAGATTAACAATTAGAAGTGTGCCTTAAAACATAACTTTTTCCATCAGTAGGATTAACAAATCTAGAAATGGTAGCCATCACATTGCAATTAGAACAGTGTCCACAAGGACTATGACCAAGTGTTATATCATCTTTACTATTTTTAAATGTTTCTTTAAATGTATGACATAATTATTAAAAAAAAATTTTCTTCACTGAGAAAAAAAATGAATTTTTTGTTTGCAAAACAGGTTAAAGTTTTGAGAAGTGGTAGATGTTTTTGACATTGTTTCAAATCATTAATTAAACCATTTCCACATCATTCTCTTCATGCATGGGCTGAGAACTTTACAGCACCCCCTCGTATAAAGGTACTCCTTAGAAATGCTGCTAATCCACATTTTATAAATGCAATAATATATGATTTCAATGTGTTTGAGTAATTAGGCCTCTAAATCACTAGCATGCTTTGATTTGCTACTAATTCATTCCTTAATTACCCACTGTGCAAGATGAAGTTAGCTATGAATCAAAAGAATGTTTAGAATTTAGGAGTACAAATCCCAGTTTTCCATGGACTCTGTCTGACCTTAACCAAATTTATCTCTCAGAGCCTTAGGGGTCCTTTTACAAAGGCGCGGTAGCAGTTTAACACCTGCCGCGGGGGTTAGTGCGTGATGAAATGTCCGACGCTCTAACCCCCGTAGTGCGCCTTGATAAAAGGAGCCCTTAATGTTCTATTTGTCATGTTTTATTCAGTCTTCTATTTGAAAGGTACACTAAAAATATTTTTGTATGGACATTCCTGAAGTACAGTTGTAAAGGTCATTCCATCCTATTTTGGATTAAACTCACTATCTAATATAATAAAACGCTAGGCCGCGCATGCGCACTTCCTATGTGTGCGTCGGTTTTCCGTGAGCTGTAGCGACACATAGGAAGTGCGCATGCGTGGCTTACGGTCTGTCCTGCTCCCTGTTGAAAGACGCAGCGGTCGCCGCCTCTCCGCTCTCTCTCTTCCTCCCCCCCCCGAGGCGGATGTCGACCGCGGCAGCCAAACCCGGAAAACATTTTAAAGGTAACACTTTTCTTGCAACTTTGCATCCAGAGAGCTACATTCTTCCTTGCACCAAACTCCTTATGTCGTTACGATCAGGACAGATTAACTGTGCCGCTCACATCAAAAGCCAACCCTTCCGGGTTTTAAGTTGGCCACTGCTTCTCCTGCGGTGCGGCGGCCCGAGTCGGATGTCGGCCGCGGCAGCCCAAGTCGGATGTCGGCTGCGGCGACTGCTGGCCGCGGCGGCTGTCGGCGGTTGCAGGCCGCGGCAGCCAAACCTGGAAAACATTTTAACATAAGTAGGTTCAGAAGGAATGTATGGGAGGGAGGAAAATACTGCACAGGGAAGTGGGGTGGGAGGGAAATGCTGCAACACATGGAAATGGAGGGCAGAAAAGGGGTTGATGGACAGGGGAAGAAGTGCTGATGAACAGGGGGGGGCAGAAAAATAAAGACAGGCCTACTGCTGGACAGGGGGAGCAGGAAGGAGGTGATGATGGACAGGGGGAGGTAAAACAAAGGGAGAAGGGCTTCTGCTGGATAAGGTGAGCAGTGATGGGGTGGTGGAGGACACAGGGAGGTAAAAGAAAGGGATAATGGACAGGGGGAGCAGGCAAGGGGTGGTAGTGGACAGCCAAGGAAAAAAAAAAAAAGACAGACAGAAAGCGACTAAGGAGAGAGAAAAAAAAATAAAAACAGACACACACATATATATTCTAGCACCCGTTAATGTAACGGGCTCTAAGACTAGTATGTAAATAATATTTAATTATGAAGTTATAATTTTTCAAGTTATTGCTACATTTTTGCATATTTATTTATAAGGGTCATGTTTAATATCAGCATTGGCAGAAGCAGAAAATCTGTTCATTTAAAATCCCTATATGATTTGGGATTTACATGGGCTTAATTGTTTAAATGCAGGACTGGGGTTTTGTTAAACTGCTCACCTGGAGTATTGCATTTAATTCTGGATGCCTTATCTAAAAAAAGATATAGTGGAAATAGAAAAGGAGAAAAAGGGGATGGAACTCCTCTCGTATGAGGAAAGACTAAAAAGGTTAGGGCTTTTCATCTTGGAAAAGAAACAGATGACGGGAGATATGATTGAAGTCTACAAAATCCTGAGTGGTGTAGAACAGGTACAAGTCAATCAATTTTTTTTACTCCATCAAAAATTACAAAGACTAGGGGACACTCCAAGTTACAGGGAAATACTTTTAAAACCAATAAGAGGAAATATTTTTTCAGTTAGAGAAGAGTTAAGCTGTGGAACGCATTGCCAGAGGATGTGGTAACAGTAGTTAATGTAGTTGGTTTTAAAAAAGGTTTGGACAATTTCCTGGAAGAAAGGTCCATAGTCTGCTATTGAGACAGACATGGAGGAAGCCACTGCTTGCCCTGGATTGGTAGCATGGAATGTTGCTACTCTTTGGGCTTTTGCCAGATACTTGTGACCTCAATTGGTCACCGTGAAAACAGAATATTGGGCTAGATAGACCACTGATCAGACCCAGTGAGGCTGTTTGTATGTTCTTCTGTTGATATGTTGACAGTTAATTGGAAATTATCATAGTCAGAAGACATGATTAATCAAATATATATTTTACGGGGGGGGGGAGGGGGGAGGGCGTTACTGAGCCCGCGAGGAATGGCAGTTTGAGAACGGAGCTCCTGCACCCGATATCTTAATTCGATACTTTACTCATACCAAATCTGAATTTTACATCTTTATAGTAAGCTATTCGACACTTTTCTTTGCAGTGCTCAGTAATTACGCATTAAAATCCGCGAGAATGGCAGATAAAAAGGTCAGCAAGAGACATAAACCTGGGCCGTCATCACCATCCAAGACGCCATTACCAGAAAGCAGTACAGACAACAATCGCAAAATCCTGTCTGAACTCAAAGAATTGAAAGAACTGGTAACAGACACAAAAGCAGAGACCATTGAAATCAACGAGAAACTCACCAACTTAACATCTACACTATGCTACAGACTAGTGTCACCACGCTGGAAAACAAAATGGATGCTACCAACAACAACGTAGCTGAACTTCGTAAGCATACTCAACGCATCACCGCACTGGAAAAAGAACTTGAGGATAGTAACAACAGATCGAGAAGAAGTAATTTTAGAATCCTTGGCTTACTGGAAGGGATACCGGATCATGATCTTATTAAACATCTGGAAGCCTGGATCCCGAAGCTCCTCAACCTCACCTTCCAAAAAGATTTTGAAATCGAAATAGCGCATCGTGTACCATCCTACCGCAACTCTAACGATCGCTATCCCAGACCATTGGTGGTGAAACTGCTCCGTTACCAACAAGTGCTTGATATTATGCAGCGCGCCAAAATACGTGCACTTCTGAAACATGAGGGAGCCACCATTCTCTTCATCCCTGACCTCAGCAAAACAACGGCTTATAAATGCAAGCAATTCCTATCCTATAGGCCCCAACTGAAACAGCTCAACGCCAAATACGGGCTTCTCTACCCGGCCAGAATAAGGGTGACACTCAACAATCAAACGAAGGATTACACCAACCCTGAAAATCTTGCTGCATTTATTGAACAACACTCTCCGACTCCCATACACCAGGTTTGACTTGTGCTGCACACCCCTCTGCATGTTACACTTGCACTGAAAAACATGCATGTCATTTTTACTGCTAGTTTGGTGACACTTGACAGCATGCTGCCTCACAACTTGACTGTTGTTTAATCATACTGCATGAGGTCTCCACAAACATTTGAGTAGTTTATCCTGCATTGAATCAGTTTTTTTTTTAATGTTTTAGAGTGCTCTGTCCCTGCCACTCTTTGCCTGCTATTTTAGCTGCACTCACTTTAGGCTTTTCAGAGATGTTTGCATCGCTACTGCACTGTGTTCCTTCCTGCATGTTGTTGTTTATCACAAAGGTTGAAATGTTTGTTCATTCTTTTTTCTTGACAACTACTCGTGTGCATATACATGGGCTCTATATTCATTACAATCTATGTTCAAATTGCACTATGACATCTGACAGTGATCTTGCATATGTCACTTAAAATACTTTCTTTAAATGCTAAAGGGCTTAACAATAAGATCAAAGCAAAAAAATATTATCTTATATTGAACATTTTACTCCAGACATTGTCCTGATTCAAGAGTCTCATCTTGATGAGTCTGCCTCTAGGAGAATATAATTACCTTGGGCTTTACCTACTTATTTCTCTCCTGCAGTAGAGAAAAGAGGAGGTGTGTTAACTATTGTTAGAAATCGCCTAGACCTATCTGTACTCTCCTCTTCCACTAATTTAAATGGGAGATGGGTCAAGGTTACTATATCATGTGGTGCATCAAATTTCACAGTTTACAATATATATGCTCCAAACGCAGATAGACCCGAATTCTTTCATGAGCTCTCAGCATCAATTCTTAATGTCATTGATTCCCAAATCATCCTTGGTGGTGATTTTAATCTGGTGCTTCATCCAATCAGTGATCGCAAATCCCAGGTTGGTTACAAAAAATCGAGATCATGGTTTGCTTTACACCAAATGTCTGAGTCCTTGCATTTATCTGATATATGGAGAATTATGCACCCTACACAAAACGAGTACTCTTTTTTCTCACACTCACACCTCTCATATTCCAGGATTGATTATTTCCTTCTTAGTCACCCTATAATATCTGATGTCACTGATTCTACTATACAACCAATCACCATTTCAGATCATGCAGCCATCACTTTAACAATAACATCAAAACCCCTACTGCTCCACCCAAACAATGGAGGTTTAACTCCGCTCTCCTACAAGACCCTAAGTTTAAAGAACACATTAGGGCTGCTATTGCTGAATATTTCCTTATCAATCAACCTGAACACACCTCATGGTGTAGCTGGTGAGATGCTTTTAAAGCATTCATCAGGGGAGTCATAATTACGTTTGTGGCCTATAAACATACAACTCAGAGGAGCGAATTAAGACGTACTGAGTCAGAAATCCACCATCTGGAATCTTTACACCAACAAACTCCATTGGACATGGCATTATTGAATGAACTTGGCAAATTAAAATTCCAATATAATGTCCAATTAAGCAACTCTGCTGCTAACACCATATTTCAGAAATCGGCTTCCTACTTTGCTGAAAACAACAAATGTGGTCATCTCCGGCTGCATCCCTAAAACAAAGAGAGGATAAATCATCCATAGCTAGTATAATATTAGCCAATGCTTCTATTCTCACTGAATTATCTGACATATCACAAGCCTTTATTGATTATTATCGAACACTATATACCACAGAACCGACAAAAACAAACCCCCACCTTTTCCTTTCTGGATAATCTTCCTTATCCTAAATTAGAACCTGCTGACACCGAACTACTTGACCTACCAATCACGATTGAGGAACTATCTCGTGTCATAAATACAATGGCTCCTGGGAAGTCCCCGGATCCTGATGGCCTAACTGTGGAATTTTACAAGGAATTTCAGGATGTCTTATTACCTTACTACCTACAATACATTGATTATCTCGTGGAATCGGGTAATATTTCTGGAACTTTCACGGAGGCAACCATGATTGTTTTACCAAAACCAGGCAAAGACCCAAAACACATCCCAAATTACAGACCGTTATCTCTAATAAACGTTGATGCCAATATATTTGCCAAATTGCTCTCCTGCAGAATACAATCAATTATCACCAAACTTATTGAACCAGATCAGTGTGGCTTCATCACTGGCCGCTACTCCTCAGACAATACATATATGTTTTCTAATATTATTTCACAACTACAAAATCGACAACCTCCTTACGATCAACAAATTCTGTCTATGGGGCTTATAATTAAAAAAAAAACAAACATCTAAAAAGTGGCCTAAATGGCTACTTGGATGATCAAAAAGCCTGATCGTCCAAGTACCCATAATCAAAGCTGGTTTTAGACGTATCTAAAACCAGCTTAGGCCTTTCCCCTGCCTCTAAACGCATAGAGCGAAAGAGGCGTTTTTAGAGGCTGGGAAAGGGCGGGAGGTGGGCCGACCTACACCTAGGCATACAACAGGTATAACCAAATGTTTTGACAGGTTGCCTAGTCGGCACTTATATGTTTTGGCTTAGACCAAGTCAAAACAGGTATAAGTGCCGAAAAAGGGGCCGCTGAGCTGATCGATGCAGCTCAGCGGCCCCAGCAACCTACCTATCGCTGCAGGAGAGATGGTTCATCTCTCCTGCCACGATGATGATCGTCTACACCCCTCAGAACCGCGGCACTTTGGGGTGAGCATTGGAGCAGGGCATTTCCCCTGCCGGCGATGCTCACCCCGAAGTGCTGCGATTCGGAAGGGTGTAGGCGATCATCATCGCGGCAGGAGAGATGAGCCATCTCTCCTGCAGCGATGAGCCCTCCCCCTTACAACAATCGGGCAAGAGGGAGCCCAAGCCCTCCTGGCCCGGCAGCACCCTCACCCCCCCACCGGCCAATTCCGATGGGGCCAGGAGGAGCCCAAGCCCTTCAGGCCCGGCAACACCCTCTAACCCCCACCCCCCACTAAAATACGGGCAGGAGGGATCCCAGGCCCTCCTGCCCTCGATGCAACCCCCCCACGACCGCCCCCCCTGAACCCACGATCGGCCCCCCCTATGATCTGCGACTCCCCCCCTGACCCCACAACCCCCCACCCACAATCCCACCCCCGTACCTTGAAATTGTTGAAATCATTGCCCGGACGGACGGGTGCCAAGCCCGCCCGTCCGACAGGCCAGCCGTCGCAGGAATGGGGCCGGATTGGCCCAGGCAGCTCAAACCCCGCCCACAGGTGGGGGCTGAGGTGCCTGGGCCAACCAGAATAGACCCAGGAGCCTTAGGCTCCTCCTGTGGGCGGGGCCTTAGGCACATGGGCCAGGTTGGGCAGGCCATTATCAAAAAAACCCTCCTTTTGGACGTTTTTTTTTTATAATGGACATTTTCCCTGCTTCTACTTTCAACGTTTAAGGCCTTAGGCCAAAAGGGGACTTAGACCTTTTTTTTTTATTATGCCCTCCACAGGTCTAGATGCCGAAAAGGCATTCGACAGAGTTGAATGGCCATTTTTATTCAAGTACTCCAATGGTTTGGTTTCTCTCCTAGCTTCATACAAAAAATTTGAGTGCTTTACACCTCTCCTACCACCAGAACTTGTATAAATGGTAACTTATCTTCCACATTCACTCCTAGTAGAGGAACTAGACAGGGATGCCCACTCTCTCCACTTCTATTCGATATTGTTCTGGAACCTCTATTGATTGCCTTTAGTAATAACTCCTCCATACAAGGGTACCGTCATAATGGTCAAGAAATAAAAATATCAGCTTATGCTGATGATATATTGTTATGTCACCCCAGATTCCCTGGAATCAATATTAGATACGATTGAAAGTTACTCAAAGGAGTCTGGGTATAAGTTAAATACAGGTAAATCTATAATTATGCCCCTAAATTGCCCTGAAGCCAAATATGAGGCTGCGCTACATGGCTTTCAACTATGAAAAATTTAAGAGTGTATCTAGCTCCAACTATTGAGGAATCAATTCAGCTTAATGCTGACTTTTTGATAGAAACTGTAAAGACCCTCATTCATAAATGGTCCCCTCTCAATCTCACTTGGTGGGGCAGATTAGAGTCAGTCCATATGGTAGTTTCTCCTAAAATAACATATGTTTTAAGCATGCTCCCATTTCTCCTTCCCAAACATGTTTACAAAACTATAGATACTCTGCTATCCCAATTCCTCTGGAATAAGAAACAACCACAGATTGAAGGCTATCAGATCACATGATGGAGTAAATTTTCCTTGTTTTCTACAATATCATCATGCATTTATTTTACATCACTGGACTCAAACTTTACCAGGATGCAACAAAGGCTCTATACCCGCTTGGGCCAAACCTGAGCAGGCCTCTTATGGACAAGTTAATTTACAATGTATTGCTTGTTTACCTATATCTAAACAAGATAAGACGGATCATATTCTTACTTCACTGCAGATGGCTGTGATAGCAGTTGACTCTAACCTACCAGTTCCATGTCTAACTCTCAAATGACTCCCATTTGGAATAATCCACAAATTAAAATACAAGATGAGAAGATATCCTGGTCTATTTGCAACATAGTGGAATATGTTTCCTTCAGGATTTATTAGATCAAGACCGAAGGCTTTCTTTTACAAAATTATCCAACAAATTTAACCTTCAATCAAATCAATACTTCCAATGGTTACAACTCAGGCATTGTTTATTGAAAACATTCTCTAATATAGCCAATTTAGGACATCCTCCGAGCCTCCTTTCTTACATCACTCAAATCTCCAATATGGGCAGTAAAGCCTCTCTATAGTACAAATTGCTCCAACTGGCAAATTATAGCGCTCCAATTACTACCGAGAACAAATGGTTTCAAGAATTGAACCTACCATCCGATGCTATAGACTGGACCATAGTATGGACCTACCTTTTTAAATCAATAAGATCAGCTTCAGTATTACAATCCATTTACTTCCTCTTACATAAAGCTACATGGACTCCTCTTCTTTCTCACAAAATTGATTCATCCATGTCACCTAATTGTTGGTCCTGCCAACAGAAGCCTGGCACACTGATGCATCTTTTATTTGCATGCAACCATCTCACAGTATATTGGACAAAGGTCTGGAGTACCATAAGTTCTATTTTTGCATTCACAGACACTTTGACCTTTCCCATAATAATCTTTATGGCACAGGGTCTCAAATCTTCATTAGATATTTATAAGATTAAATTGTTTACCCTCTTAATGTCATTAGCTATTCAAAATATACTATATAATTGGAAAGACCTATCATACATAGTGGAACTCTGTTTGTTTAACTGGAAAATACGAAAAGAAATAATAACCTTCCCCGCTATGAACTTATATGGGCACCATTACTGAGATACTGCGAATCTTAGATGGCCTGCGTTATTCCCTTTAGACTTTGCATCCTTTTTACTGATTCCTAACTTTTCGTTCCTTTCCTACTATTGTAATGTAAACTGAATACTACCCTGTATATGCTTAGTTTTCTCTATCTTTTATGTACACAGTGCTTTTATTGTACACAACTGTTAAATATTGCTGAACTTTATCTTTAAAAATTAATAAAAAATTTTGAACAAAAATATATATATATTTTACAGGCTAAATAAGCCAAAGACGTTGTTCTCAACACTTTGTAGAAATCATTTACCTGTTGTGTAGTGTCCTTAATGCATTATGATCATATTTTATTTTAGAAGAAAGTAAATTGAACTTTTTTTTCAAGTTAAAAATAACTGTATTTGGGATGATGACCTGTAATTCCTGCATAAGCTTCTTATCTTCCATTAGGAGTATATCTAGCATAGTGATGAGTACTCAGGAAAATGACTCATAGTATCAGTGTTAATTGCTATTCATCAGAATACTCAGAAGTCAACCCACTCACACACTCTAGCAGGAAGCATACCAATCTAGAGGTAAACCATAGGATTATACAAGATTTACAAGCTTGTATCATGCCTTTTATTTCAGAATTACTGACATTATGAACCAGTTTCTATGGTATTTAATTTTTTACCTATCTTAGAAAGTCTCTTTATAGTGATAACGTATCCTCTGTGTTACAAAATACAGTGGTGCCTCGCATAACGGCCGCCTCGCACAGCGAACGCTGCGCACAACGAACTTCTTGTCTTGATTCGTACAACGGACTTCGTTTCACACAACGAAGTCGCCCGAGCTGCATCGCAAACCTCCCCCCGCCGCCACCGCATATTTTTAAACCTCCCCCCGCCGCCACCGCATATTGTTAAACCTCCCCCCGCCGCCACCGCATATTTTTAAACCTCCCCCCGCCGCCACCGCATATTTTTAAACCTCCCCCCGCCGCCTGGGCCTGCGCTGATCTCTGAATGGCTGCAGTCAGCTCTCGCGGGACTCACAAGAACTAACTGCAGCCAGCTCTCGCGGGACTCACAAGAACTAACTGCAGCCATTCGGAGATCGGCATGGGCCCACACAGGCGTGCAGAGGAATTGCTCCTGATCTCTGCGCTTCTGGCCTGTACGCCACTGGCTGGGAAAGATGGGAGGAATTAAAAAAGGTACTGGGGAGTATGTGGGGGGTGATTATAATACACAGCAAGGATCAACAAAACCCCTGTCTCCCCTCCCCTTCACATATATCCCCTCTATATCATGCTAACAGCTCTAACAAGATAAATTTATCTTTTTTTATGTCATCTTAGCATATTTTATGCTACAGAACGAATTATTTTTTTTTACATGTATTGTTATGGGAAAACGCGTTTCACATAACGAACTTTTCGCATAACAAACTTGCTCCTGGAACGAATTAAGTTCGTTGTGTGAGGCACCACTGTACAGTGGAACCTTGGTTTACGGGCATAATTCATTCCAGAAGCATGCTCGTAAACCAAATTACTCGTATATCAAAGCGAGTTTCCCCATAGGAAGTAAGGAAAACTCGCTTGATTGGTTCCACCTCGCCCCCCCCCCCCGGGCCACCGCCGCTGCTCCACCCCACCCCACCACATCCCCAAAAGACCCCCCCACCCCTGAAGCCACTGGTGTGCTTCCACATCCCCCCCCATAAACCAGCATCGCCCCCCCCTTGCAAACTGGCATCCCCCGCCCACCCAAACTGAAGGCTTACCTCCAATCCTGCACCGGCACGCAGCACCAACCACAGGAGGTGCTAGTGCCAGTGTCCGAAGATCCTGCTTCTTGCCGGACTGGGCCTTGAGCATCTGCACATGCGCAAGGCCTTCTGGCTCTCATTCTCTCTGAGAATCTCGGAGAGAGGTCGGAGCCTGAAGGCCTTGAGCATGCGCAGATGCTCAAGGCTCTGTCTGGCAAGAGGCAGGATCTTCGGGCACCGGCGCCTCCTGTGGGTTGGTGCTGCATGCCATTGCTAGATTGGGGGTAAGCCTTCAGTTTGGGCAGGTGGGGGATGCCGGTTCGCGCGAGGGGGGGCAGTGCCAAATTGCAGGGGAGTGGTGTTTGCAGGCAAGGGGGCCGATGCTGGTTTGTGGGTGGGGGGACTTGCAAATCAAGTCAATGCTCGGTTTGCAAGTCAAGATGTGCAAAAATGTTTTGCTCGTCTTGCAAAACACTCGTAAGCCGCGTTACTCGCAAACCGAGGTTTGACTGTATAGGCTTTTTTTTTTTTTAAATTGGGAGCAATTTAAGTTAGTTTTGCACATACCATGGATAGTAATGAACCTCATTCCTAAACTAGGGTACGCAGAGCAGCTATTTGTTGCTGCATTGTGTCTCTACTGGGTGTTTGTTTTTTATTGCTTTAAACAATATTTTCATGTGCTCAGGGTGTGATACACTGTGGTCCTGTTATAGGATAAGGCATTATCTAGAGGTGCTAGGTTATTATCCATGGATATCTGTGATGTCAAGTGTGCTGAACTCTGACTTTTGTTTTTCATGTTGCGATAATGTCCATTAGCATTATAGAAATGATAACTAATAGAAGTAGAAAGTAAGTGAAAATTTATTTATTTTTCTGTACTGTTCTCCCGGGAGAGCTCAGAATGGTTTACATGAATTTATTCAGGTACTCAAGTATTTTTCCCTGTCTGTCCTGGTGGGCTCACAATCTATCTAATGTACCTGGGTCAGTGGGGGGATTAAGTGACTTGCCCAGGGTCACATGGAGCAGTGTGGGTTTGAACCTACAACACAGCAAAAATCAGGGTGCTGAGGCTGTAGCTTTAACCACTGCACCACACTCTCCCTGTCATGGTATCCATTTATTTGGAGATACATCTAAGAATGTACACAATGTAAAACAGGATGTTCACAAATATAACATAGTAACATAGTAGATGACGGCAGATAAAGACCCCAATGGTCCATCCAGTCTGCCCAATCTGATTCAATTTACATTTTTTCTTCTTAGCTATTTCTGGGCAAGAATCCAAAGCTCTACCCAGTACTGTGCTTGGGTTCCAACTGCAAAAATCTCTGTCAAAATCTACTCTAGGCCATCTACACCCTCCCAGCCATTGAAACTCTCTCCAGCCCATCCTCCCCCAAACGGCCATATACAGACACAGACCGTGCAAGTCTGCCCAGTACTGGCCTTAGTTCAATGTTTACTATTATTTTCTGATTCTAGATCCTCTGTGTTCATCCCATGCTTCTTTGAACTCAGTCACCGTTTTCCTCTCCACCACCTCTCTCGGGAGCGCATTCCAGGCATCCACCACCCTCACCGTAAAGTAGAATTTCCTAACATTGCTCTTGAATCTACCACCCCTCAACCTCAAATTATGTTCTCTGGCTTTACCATTTTCCTTTCTCTGGAAAAGATTTTGTTCTAGTATTTGAACGTCTGAATCATATCTCTCCTGTCCCTCCTTTCCTCTAGGGTATACATATTCAGTCTCTCCTCATACGTCTTCTGGCCGATTTATGATGGTTTTTGGACATAATGGTATCTAAACAAATCAAAAAGTTTACCCCTTTTTTGCTGCTATTTATTTTATATTATGTCTGTGACACCAGCAATGGGACTGGAAGTACTAACAAGACTGTACAGCAATCTGGCAGGAAGGAAAACTTCCAAAAGAGTGGAAGGACAGCAGAGCAAGCCCACTCTTTAAATGAAAAGATAATGTGCAAGATGGTGATAACTTTTCCCCTCTTTTTTATCAAGTTGCGCTAGAGGTTTTTGGCATGGGCTGGTGAGGTAAGTGCTCTAATGTAGCTTGATAAAAGGAGCCGTATATAGGCTATGATAGAGGATTTAAAAGATAGAGAAAAAGAGCAAAGTAAAGATGCATAAAAACCAAAACAGCAAAAGTCCATTAAGAAGCAATACAATTTGTTTTAGGCAACCCATTAGACTGTCACTAAAAGTGGTGGGAGATTGGTTTTTTAAAAAAAATAGTACGTTCATACCAGTTAATATGTCACTCCATATAAATTGGGGGTTATGATGAACTGTAAATGTAGGCTTTGTACGAGCACATGCATACACTTACATGTAAAAAAAACCCCCTCATACCTTAAATAATCCCAAAAATATTTGAGGAATTTAGCATATTTAATGAAATTACTAAAACCTTGAAAAATAATCTTAAATAAAAATCATATCAAATGCAGGGGTATAGCCACGAGTGACCCTGATCCCAACCACTTTCAGCTCAGACCCACCCAACAGAGGCCAGCTTGGCCACTTTTCACTGGGGGAGGCTGACAGGCAGTACAAAAAAATTGACCACTATAAATGCCAGTTTTCCGCCGACTTTCAGATTCATGTGGTGCTTCCTCCCAAATTACTTTCTCCTCTGCTGCTGCTGTGAATTGCATTAGTCTGTTAGAAGAGCTGCAGCAGCAATTAAAGACCAGAAGGCAGCATGAGACCTCCCAGCTGCCTATGTGCCGATGACTGCAGCATCCCACTCTCAGGATTTAGACTTTCTGTTTCTGTAGGGGTAGGATGCTGCAAAGTTGCCAGCATATTTGTTGCCTTCTGATCTGGAATAGCCACTGCAGGTCTTTGGATGACATGGGGGGTGACAGTAAATGAAGTGAAATTTGGTGGAGAGATGGAGGTGGGGGGAATTGGAAGTTAGGATCCAGAAGAAAGATGGACCAGGGAGGGGGGAATAAAGACACAGAGGAAGATAGAGGAGATGCTTGTGTACATGCATCCAGTAGGCTAACCATGATTAGCACACAAGTTCTTCATGCTTCAAATTTGTATGTAATTAGCTTACTGCATTGGCAAGCAAAGCATCCTCATTATGTTTGTGTTAGAAGCTGGGCACTCAGCCATCACAAGGCTTTTTGAATTAGCCCTTGAGTATGCTATGCAATTAATAATCATATTCTTCTTTTTCTTCATTTTTCCTTTTTCTTCTTTGTTCACCTTTTTTCCTTCATTCCCTTTTCTTCCCTTCTTCTTTTGTACATTTCCCTACCCCATACCTTCCCCTTTCTTTCCTTTTCCCACATTCCTCTCTCTTCTTCCTTCCTCTGCCCCTTTCCTATTTCTTCACTCTCTTTTCCCCTATTTTCTCTTCCCCTTTCTTTCATCATGTGCACCAATCTGCGCCTAACTTAATTGCTTTAATTAGTTTTAATCGGGGGAGTAATTGACTGCACCTTTAAAATCCAATTAAAAACTCTTAAAAAAAAATAGGCACTGGAATTATGCCTACAGCATGGTGTCTAGAGGCACCTAAGGTCAAAGTAGGCTTGGTTAGGGGTGGAAATGACCTTAGGTGCCCCTAAGCATGATTCTTCATAAAACCTGGGCACCGGAAATTTATGCCTTTTAAACCCTGGCCTAAGATTTTTCTAAGGAACCAGTAGCTGTGATTCTTTTAATGTTGCCTAAACATGATTGACACACAGCCGGTGCAATTTTTGTAGGCGACTGTTGATTTAGGTATGGTTTACAGAAACTGGGCCTCAAACATCAATAATTGGGTGCCAACAACAATTGTTGATGTTACTTGGCATTCATTAAAATCTGTTCATGCATCTAGCTGTGTGTTATTCTATGAGGCATGGCACTAACGCTTAACTCAAAATGGAATTTGGCCATGGGCATGTCAAGGATGTTCCAAAAAGTTGCATGTGTAGTTTTAGAATACCACCTTAGTGCACCTAACTTGACCAACTTTCAGCAGATGTTAAGTCTGGTGTGTAAAGTTAAGCACAGGAATCAGCGCTACATGTTATTCTATAAAGGACAAGTGCCCTTTATAAAATAGCACTTATCACCTTTTTTTTTTTTGCGGCCCTTTTCGAGTGCATTTACAGAATTCCCCCCTTCAAGTTTTAATTGATACTGTTCATATTTATACATACATAGCCATTGATTTTTGCCAAGTAATCATTTGTATATTATTTTCATCTAATTTTTTTATTTAATAATCCATTTTATATTTGAATAGGTGTGGCAATAAAAAAACCCTAATGTGGCTTTGTTAAAAAAAAAAAAAAAATGGGGGTTATGTATCATCACATGTAATTACTTATTAATTACTTTTTAATTTTTGTGTATTGTTTGCAAATTTATTTTATGTGTTTCTTTGTTTAATTATTTATTTATATATTCTTTATTTACAATTTTTTGAATATTTCACCCCTGATGCAAACATTCACATTGAAACGCAGCCATGTCGAGTCTTGTTTCTCCTTAACATGTGGTTTGAGGAATAAATCGGTGATTTTCCTTACATCTGGTAGACTCTTTGGTTTCTTTGACCTCACTACAGTTTTATTTAATAAAATCTGATGCAGTATGATCTGTTCTATTTTACAGATTGTTGTTTTGTTGCTTTTCTACTGACAGCAACAAGAGAGAAAAAGCAATGATAGTTTAATAGATCAAACATGAGCACAAAACAGCTGAGTTAGTAAAAAGCTAATGTTGCTTTTCTTTCTGAATTAAAATTATGCACCTTCCGGAAATGAATTTATGATTGCTTACTGAAGACAATATACTCATACACAGAAGAAATGATAATATATACATAATTTATAAATATAATATATTTTGTGGAAATAAATCCTTCATTTTAGTTATCCATTTAATCAGTGGTCTTCCCACTGCACATCTGTCAATTTATAGGAACTGATATAACAAATTATTTTAGAAGGATCCCCATGTATATATATATATATGTAGATTATCATACCTGTGTAACTATACCCCTCTTTTACAAACGCATAGAGTGGGTTTTAGCGCTGGCATTGGCGGTAACTGCTCTGACGCTCATAGAATTCCTATGAGCGTCAGAGCAGTTACCGCCACTGCTGTCGCTAAAACCCGCGCTACACACTTGTAAAAGGAGGGGTATGATTTTAGAAAGCCACCAATTATACATGGGGATTTATACCATATTTAGACATCAAAGGGGAGCAGTTAGGGCATAAAGGGCATAAAGGTTTGGAGCGGGCTACAATATCAATGTGTATTTCCTGTTTTCCAAGGCCAGCTCCCCTCTCTTATCACCCCCACAATATCAAAGACCCTAACCCAAGCACCCCCTGACATTAAAGGCTCCAGTTTGATCATATGCTTGAGTGCCTGATTGTAGACTGCTTAGATAACCTGATAGGCGGTATATAAATACCTAAATAAATGAATAAAATATCATAGACAACTATATTCCAACTTTATCACTCCCTGGTAACCATAACCCAGCTTGATCACCCAATATCAAAAACCCTATTATCGCCTTGCCAAAATCTATGTCATCCCCAAGTGACCCATCTTCAAGCAGATTCCCACTTCCTAACCCACCCACCCACCACCACCACCACCAATGTCCTTGGCAGTCTAGTGGGCCAAAGAGCAATTTCAAGTTGCTCCTGCTTCTGCGAGTTCTGGGTTCAACATGGCACTCAAGACCTCTAATGCTACCACTAAGGGTCAGGCAGCCTGAGGCCTAGTGATAATATAGCAAGATACAAATAGGGGTCATGAGTGCCAATTTGAACCCAAAACTATGAAGAGCTAGAGGTTGCTCCTGACCCCACAATTTATTGATTGATTGCAAGAATTTATATTCTACTCATTCAGAACAACTAATCCCTATTCTAGATTACCAAAAGAGGGGATTAGGGGTAGGGAATCTACCAGGAGAGGGGGCATGTCAGATGTTTTGCCTTTCTGAAGGGGGCTGTAATTTGAAGCTCTTTGATATTTGTTCATGATGTTTACTGGGAGGGTTATTTATATTGGGATAAGGTTGCTGGGGAGGGAGGATGGTCAAATTGGGGGTCTTTGATAGTAGGGATTTCATGTTGAGATCTTTGATGTCAGAGATCAGGATTATCAAGGCTGTCTGGGGATGACTGACAGATGGGGAGCGGTTGTGCTTCAGGTGAGAGTGGATTGGGAGTGCATGATGTCAGGAGCAGTGATTTTTAAAAGCTGTCCCCATACATGTTTGAGGTAAAGCTACATGCTTATTTTCCTTCATGTAGATTTTTTTAAATTGCTGCTCCCGCTGGATGTGGCAAGACAGACATATGCACTCTTGCATGTCTTTAAATGTGTAAGAGATTCTTTGGCAGAGCCTTTGTAACATTGCACTAGGAATTTTAATGTCTTGATCTGGATATTTTAAGTCCTTTCTTTGGTAGGTTTACAGGCCCTGATTCTATAAAGTCCTCCTAAAGATAGGCACTGATTCTAAAAAATATAGTCGCCCGTTATAGAATCACACTTAATGTTGCCTAAGCGTGCTTAGGTGGTGCTCAGCATCCTAACATTTAGCATCCCCAATTTATGCACCTAATTAGGTGCTGATATCAGAGCCTAATGGCACCTAGTTCACAAAGAGGCACCTAACTCGAAAATACGCCCATGATATGCCCCCTAACCATGCCCACTTGTAGTGAAGGAGCTTACTTTTTATAGAATTGAGTTTTTTGAGTTAAGCGCCTAATATTCACTTAAATCCAATTAAAGCCAATTGTGAGGTGCTGAATGCCAATATCAACACTGATTAAGCCTATTGATCAATTAAGTTAGGAGGTGCCAATATCAGCACCTAACTTTAGGCAGACTTTAAAGAATCAGGGCTACAGTGTTTAGCACATATGTTCTAATGCTTCAGATTTGCATATGATTAATTTATTACATCAGCAGGCAAAGTTTTCTCATTGCATTATCTTCATGCCAACTACCATGTCAATATAAACAGTCAGTGCCTTTACTGGGGGGGGGGGAGCATTATCATGCTTGTTTGAAAAATTAACAATAAAATATGATAATTTTTTGTACCTTTCCAGGTACTAAGACACCTAGGAGTATTTATGCTAACCTACAATAAATTGTAGAATATCCACAATACAATACACAATGAATGTTAAAGGTCTATATGAAATTTAGTTTACAAAGAGGCTTAACTCTCATTATCATATTAATAGCAAGGCCCTTATAGTGGTGCCATATATATCAAAATTTGGTAAATAATACAACACACAAAGTTGTTCAGATTATGCACAAGTGTGGTGATCATGACATTTTCCAAAAATCTCTGTTTATGATGGATTGAGGAGGGAGACTGACATTTTTAGACTTATATCTTAGCCAGAGTTACCACCTATGGAACAGGAAGCATCTAGTTATCAATCTGCTGTCCCTACACCCAGACATTGAAGAGCTTCATATAAATTTATAATGATAATTTCATTACTGGATTTGTTTTCTGTTTTGCTTTATAAACACAACATCTGGGAATTAGTTTCCTGTCTGCCAAACTAAGAGACAACTTCACTGCCTATCTTCTGTTTGATGGTCTTACCAAAACCAATAAGCTTGTTGGACAGTAGCCTCATCTCTTAGAAGAGAACCAGGGAATAATCATGCATATTGACTGTGGACTACGTGGATTACATTATCCAGTTTTGAGTGCAAATCTCTCCTCTGAGGTGCTTGAAAGGAGATTGGAAGTACGTAGCAAGGAGAAAGGAGTTTCTTTCAGAAAACTACAAGGGAATTATGTGTGGCCTGTGCCCTATAAAAGGGGGGAGCTGGTTGCCCTAAAATAGTGATAGGCTACATTCCTTAGCAACAGCAGCAGATGAATCCAGAAACCAATGGGATGGCACACATCTACCAGCAGGCGGAGATAGAGAAACTGATTAAAACAGGTGGTCCTATTGGCTGGCACTCCTCCTGTATCTTCAGTATGCTCTATCTCCCAGCAGGTGATGGTCGCTATTCAACTAGCTCCTGAATTCTGGCTGTGACTGGAAAATTATTTTCTCCTGTTGAGGTTTCTCTTCAGTGAGACTGCCATTCTATTTCTCCTGTTGAGGTTTCTCTTCAGTGAGATGGCAATTTTATTTCTCCTGTTGAGATTTCTCTTCAGTGAGACAGGGGTGTCTGGCTGAATGGTGCCGGCTTTAGGGGTTACACCTAGGCCCCCCCAGGTCCCTGCCTCACCCTCCCTCCAATGATAGAGGGTCTGACTGGGTCTCCATTTTTTCTTCTTTCCCTTCTCTGTTTAAAAAACAAACAACAAAAAAAAAACCCAGGAAGACCACAGTTGCTACATTCTGCCCTGTTAGTGCTGCACAACCAGCTCTTACTGGCTTCAACTGGCCCTAACAACAAGCTTGTGAGTATGAATGTGTTTTTTACTGTTGTTTGAACTTCAGGTTCTGTTTGGATCTTAGTACTGTGGGTTCGGTCAACGTACGTTTAAGGAATGGATATTTTATTGAGGCTAAGTTTTATGACTAGAAATCCGTTCAGGGAGCTGAAACTTTCCCACCCTTTGCATGCACGCGCTTGGTTTCCTTTTTGGTTACAGCGCGGCAGTAGCAGTGCAATTTCATGCTCGCACTTGTTCTCCTCGTTGGGTTTCAGTACAGCAGTAGTAGTCCTGTTTATTCCGAGGCTCTCTTTCGTCGGTGTTTGAAGCGGCCATGTGCAGCTGATTGTGCAGGTTCCGGTTTATAGCAGCACGCATGAGATGGGACATGTTTTTTCCGGCGCTGTGGGAAGCATCTGCACCGTTCTTCTAGTTATTCCCTGAGTCTAATTTTCTTTCTATGCAGGCCGTGGCAGGGTAAATTTTGCGGGACTTGAATCCGACTATGTTTCTAGGAGTGTTGATGCAGCGGCCATGTGTCAGCAAGAAACAGGCATGCGCTTAGGTCTCCGGCGATGGCGGGAGAGCTGCAGCATTCCGGTAGTTTATTTCCAGCTGACTTTGGTCAGGGTGTGCCGTGGCTTCTCTCCTTTCTGGTTCAGACAAGTTGTACGTGTTTCACCAGCTTTGGGACAAGCTTGGGCGGATTTATATGTCTATGTCTGTGTTCCTGCTGTATTCACTTGAAGGAAGCTGCTTGTTTAATCGGACTCTGGGGTTAGCACTCAAGGGGATTACAAGAGAGACTCTGATCTGTGCTAGGTCATCCAGTCTCGGTTTGTCTCCGGACTGGGTCGACATACGGCAAATCAGGGCACAGTGAGATCAGCAGTAAGATAGTGCCCTGTATTTCACATGGATATCTCATTGTCTCTCTTGGTGACCCTGCAGATTGAGCCTTTGTCTGCTGGTAATTGTCCTTCTTATTTGGGCCTCTGTGCTGCACTGCATGTGTCTAGTAGTGGCATAGGATATATATGTCTAAAGGTAGTTCAAACAGTTTCCAAGTTCGGGCTGTCTCTATGGGCATAATGACACTTTGCATCTTCCTGCGGCCAGGACTCTCTTTCTCTATTTCTGAGAGGGCCTAGACTTCAGATTTCCATGCTTATCACGCTGGTTTTTCCTGTCGCCATTTTCTCATGGCACATGCTAGACCAGTGGTCTCAAACTCGCGGCCCGCCAGGTACTATTTTGAGGCCCTCTGTATGTTTATCATAATCACAAAAATAAAATAAAACAGTTTCTTGATCATATGTCTCTTTAGCTATAAATGACAATATTATTATTAAGACAGCTCAAAGGAAAGATTTATAAACTATAAAATTGTCATACAAAATTGTCATTTCTTTAATAAGACATTAACTATTTTTTCTGCGGCCCTCCAAGTACCTACAAATCCAAAATGTGGCCCTGCAAAGGGTTTGAGTTTGAGACCACTGTGCTAGACGGACCCCCCGACCAGACAGGAAGGGCTGTACAGCTCCTTCTAACCAGGAGCCAATTACCTATTATATCAAACCCGCGGAGGAGCATGTGCTATGTGGATGTTAGCCTCATCCCTGAAGCTCTCATTAGCGATGTGAGCTTTGTATGATACTTGTTAGGATGCTGTTGTTTTCCACGGGGAGGTAGATGCAGCATCTTGATTGCATCTAGTACGTTTTCACTTTAAAGCCCTGTCCGAAGTACAGTCTTCAGGTACTTCTTCGCAGTTTACCGAAGGCTTCATTTCATCCTTGTTTTTTGAGACTCTAAAAGGCTGTGCTGTTGAACACGGGGTTTCTTGTGGCCATAGCTTCAGCTCGGCGGTTTTCTGAGTTGCAGGCCTTCTTCGGCTGGGATTCCTATTTCTGATTTACAAAATCTGGGGTGTCAGTTCGGACAGTACCACAATTTCTTTCTAAGGAGGTGTCACCAACATGGTGCCCAGGGCAGATGGCCCCCCTCGCCTCCCCCACTTACTACGCCACTGTCTGGGTTTCTTCTTTATCAACTCCCGCAGTAGGCATCATACCGCCGCCTAACTTATTGCTTTAATTGGTTTTAATTGGCATTGTACTTGACTGGGCCATTGCATTTCTCTCCATTTGGGAAGGGGGGGAAGGGGGGATGGTGAGTGAGACTTGCGGGAAGGGGGGAACAAGGGGAGGTTGGGGTTTATGGGTAGTTATAACTGAATCGGCCAAAAAGAACCAAAAAAATACCAATACTGGAAATTAATCAACGTCACAAAAATTGGTACTACAATATATTATTCTCCCAACCAGAACAACAACGGCGTGAAAAATGCACTACCGGCTTAATCCTTAAATAAGGAAAAAATATATTTTAAAAAAGCAAAAGGCAATAATCAGATAGTTCCAAATCTGGGACATTGGATCATTTGTTATACTATTGTTCCTTGATACTGAAATTTTGGAGATCTATTTGGGATCAAGTTAATAAATTATTGGAGAATCCAGTGGCACTATCATATGATACCATTTTATTTGGTACATTTATGAGAGCGAAGAGTCAGCTATACATGAGAAGTAACAAAACTTCTCTTTATAATGACAGGGGTTGCCATGCAGCTTATTTTTAAAAAATTGGAAAAATTGGGATAGACTAAATTACACATTTTGGTGGGAATCTCTGTGCTATATTTTTTAAATGGAGTGGTTTATGGTCATTCAGCAGGAAAATTACAAGAAATTTATGGATGTTTGGGAACCGTTAACTAATTACTGTAAGGACTGATTTCTTTAGTTGTCCCTTTAACATACACATCCAGGGTATGTTAAAGGGGGTATGTATCCAGGGGGTACATTTTGGAATTGGTTTCAGGGGTATGTATTTATTGTTCTTGAAGGTATTTATTTATTGATTATTAGGTGGAAGGGTGGGAGGATTAATTTTCCTTTATATACATTTTTGTAAGTTAAGGTGTTTTAATTTTAATATAAGTAAATGTATTAATTATTGTGCACTTCTGTAGTTTAAAAATTGAATAAAGAATTTTTTTAAAAAGTAAGATATACTCAATTACCGTACTGTTCGTCAGCTAATAATCTTGGATAGCTATTGTGTAAACAACCAAGTTTTAAAATTTTTTTTGAATCTGGGAGTCTATTCCAAATTTGGTCAGGCCTCATTTGAAGTACTAAATTCAGTGTTTTGTAGGTTGTATCTCATTAAGAATATAAAAAGATTTGACGCGGTTCACAGGAAAGCACCCAAGATGATATGAGGCGGGGGGGAGGTCTGTGCCAGAAGATGTGTAAAAGAGACATGAATAAATGTGCTTGGAGAAGAGGAGGGACAGGAGATATATAATACATACATTGAAATACATACAAGAAAAGCATCAATGAGTAAATAAACCCTTTCTTTTTAAAAAAATATCTTTATTCATTTTAAAGCCAGAAATAAGTGCAACATAATTTACAGACGTTTTATAGTTTAACATCACTAAAATTCTATCAAATTATATTTTATGCCAAATACATATATGATCCCCCCTTTCTACATATCCAACAATTGCACTCAAATTAAAAATATCTTTCTACCCACCCACCCTGGATGTGTATTATCAAAGGGCAAAATCAACAATCACTCCTTACAAAATTTTGTCAAAGGCTCCCAAATAGCCATAAACTTCTTATAATGTCCCTGTTGTATGGCCATCATACGTTCCATTTTAAAAGTATGACATAGAGATCCCAGTTTTTCCAGTTCCTCAAAATAAGTTGTATGGCAATACCTGTCATAATAAAAAGAAGTTTGTTATTCCGAGCAGATATTTGGCTTTTAGCCCTCATTAATGTACCAAATAGGATGGTATTGTACGTCAATGCCACTGGATTTTCCAATATTTTGTTCACTTGATCCCAGATGGATCTCCAAAATGTAAGTATCAAGGGTCAATGATACAATCTAATGTCCCAACTTTGAGAAGGCAGTGCCAGCATCTATCAAGACAGAAAAATCTGCAGGCAAAGTCATGGCAATTGTCTTCTGGGATGATGAAGGACTTTTGCTTCTGGAGTTCATGCCACACAAGACAGCCATATCTGGGGAAAGTAACAGACCTGACATGGCTCCATTGGATTATTTCCTGTTCCAAGTTTTGAAGAAATCTCTCCATGGACAGTGGTTTCCAAGTGATGAAGATGTCAAGGAAACTGTGAAGGTCAAACAGAAGAATTCTTTTCTAAGGGGTCATAGTCATTGCAGGAAAAGTGGATGAAGTGTATGGAGCTATCAGAGGGACTATATTGAAAAATAAAACAAACATTTTTTGAAAATTCTTTTCTTTCCTACTGAGAAAGATAAATTATTGAACATATTTTCCCCCTCCCTTTGAAATACACAGCACCCTTACTCATTGCAAATGATAATAAAGTGATATATACTTGATCTACATCTGCGGGACACAGACTGTAGATGGCCACACAACATTGCCCTTAGTTTCCAAATGCTGAATCTTTATCTTTTTGTCATTTGCAGGACACAGACCATAGAAGTCTGTCTGCACTGGCCTTGGTTCCCAGTACTCTTGCCCAACATAACACCTCAACGGCCAAGTTTTGCTTCCATTCTTTTCTATTTGGGCACCCCCTGTTTTGTGGAAGACTCTTCCTATTGAACTTCAGGAGGAGCGTTCCCTAGCCTGTTTTAAAACATTGATCAAGGCTTTTTTTTCCAGCAGGCTTTCTCTGTTGTGCTCTAGGAGATTGGTGTGGAGAGGACACAGGTAACATATCAGTTCGCTAGTGGGGTATTTTACCTGCTTATTTTGTGATTTGTTGGGGAGGGCTGTCCTATCTTTTTTTTTTTTATGGAATTCCTTTCTCAATATGTGTTATATTTTTTTTAATATTGTAAACCACTTAGACTGCTTTTGTAATGAGGCAGTATTTCAAGATAAATAAGCCAGTAAAACCTGAATGCAGCCTTGCATTCTTCTGGCTAAAGCCACCATCTAGTCACATTGCTTTGTTTTGGTACTTTGAGGACACAGACACTTTCTTTCCCCCAAGGTCTTTCTTCTGATCCGTGCACATTAGTCTCTCGCCATGGAACGCATACAGCTCTTTTTGATTTCTACACCCCAAACCACTGGATTCTATGTATGGCACACAAAATTATGCTCAGAAATTTGGATGCACACCCAATCTATGTGCAGAATTGGAGTAATGAAGCAATTAGCGCTGATAAAAGTAGCAAATTGGAAGGGTGTGGCAAGAAAAACATCCATCTGCCCCTTTATAACACTTTTGGACGGTTTTCTTTTTTAAATGAGCCTCATATTGCATTTATAAAGGAAAATATTAAAAATTGCACGTGAAAGATTTGATAAGATGGATAAAATTTCAATGTCTGATGAATTCTAAGTATGATATTAATTTGCAGATAATTATAATGCACTGTTCTAAAAATATTTTAATATGAAATTCAGGAATATGTAGCTCACGAGTGCTTCACAGACAGGTAAAAAATCTGTCCAAAATGCCTATATCAAGTTTCAAGTTTATTTAAAATTTGATAAAATGCTTCTAAAAGGATTTGAAAGGAAGGATAAAGTGCTTATAAAAAAGGAAGTAGAAAAGAGGGCTTGCATGTAAAGCATGCACGTCTATAGCTTCATCAACTTCTTAAATGAATCTGCAGCCAGGCCAAACTATAAAGATTAGTTTTTCCCACAAACCTTTTCTTAGTTTAATTATATAAGCATTTCTTTTATCACATACTTCTGTGAGTCAAACTTTCGTAACATATGCTATAATTATTCTGAACATCCCTGCCTTGTCATTTAGTCATTGGATGGTGAAGGAGTAAGTATTCCAGTTTATGTTTGGAATACAAAAGAGCTAGTTTGGTTGACTTACTCATTGTTAAGCGAACACATGCCGTGGGTATATTGTGTGGATTGCTGCAATAAATTTCTAAGGTGGTGGGTTTCAAGTATCAAGTTTGTGAAAATAGTCTCCACACAGAATCCTTAACTGTCTAGGTACTTCTTTTCTGACATAAAAAGATTCTTTGGAAATTTGTCTGGCTTTGGCACTGACTATAATATCATTTAATCTGAGTCATAAACATAGGGCTCCTTTTACGAAGGCGCTTTAGGGCCATAACGTGCGGAATAGCACGCGCTAAATTGCCATGTGCGCTAGCTGCTACCGCCTCCTTTTGAGCAGGCAGTAGATTTTTGGCTAGTGCACGCTATAGCGCACGCTAATCTGGTGCGTGCGCTAAAACGCTTAGTGCACCATCGTAAAAGGAGACCATAGTCATGTGACAAGGACAGTTCTAAAAAGGAACGTGTGCCTATTTGGAGCATATTCTGTAAAGGAAAGTGAGTGTCTACATTCCCTCCTCAGGAACTCCGTTCATTGGGCAAGTCTCAACTGTACTCTTCTCTTCTACTTCTTGGGGTCTGTGAACCTCCAGTTAGGACTGTGAGAGCTCTTTTAACAACAGCCCATGTGACTTCAGCAGCTCTGAAAAAAAAAAAATACAGCTCAAGAAGGATAGGGTTCTTTTTGGCAAAAAACAGGACCACCAAGCCCCCTTTTTCTTGTATTTAAAAAATTTAATAAAGAATTTATTTGTACACTTAACTCAAAGAAGAAAAAATAAATATATGTACAAGTACATGCTAGTAAACAAACAGAGCTGCAAAGTCCACAACTGAAGAAAGCCAAGAAAAAACAAACAAACCCAAAGGAAGCTGGATCTGTCAATTAAGTTAAAAGGAAAAGAGTAGAACGCCCATACATCTAACAAACATCCCCAAGTGCTTCACAATTACAGATTTGTTCATGAAGCTCTTCTACCATTTAAAAAGAAGTATAATTGAGTAGGTTCTACTTCCAAGTCTAACAATACATAAAGGGGCATAGTTATTAACCTGAGCTATGGTTAAGACTTATTTTACCACTATCTCATGCTATTTTAGCACAGGTCCCATTACTACTGTAATAACTAGGGTTAACACTAAAATAGTACATCTTAATTGTGGCCCACGTTAATAACTACTCTACTAAGTTACTAATAACTGGGGTTAACTGTAAAAAAGCATGTTTTAACAGTAGCTCTTGTTGATAACTGTCTCCTAGATGGGAAATGAAGTTGAAATTTAGCCATAATAGAGGTTACTTCCTGGTATACAGTAAGACCAGGGCTTTTCTCCTCTTAAAAGAACATAATAATAGCCTTACTGGGTCAGACCAATGGTCTGTCTGGCCAAGTAGCCTGTCTTCACGGTCACTAGTGCCTGGCAAAAACCCAACTAGTAGCAAAATTCCATGCTACCGATCCAGGGTAAGAAGTGGCTTCCCCCATGTCTATCTCAATAACAGACTATGGACTTTTCCTCCAGGAAATTGCCCAAACATTTCTTAAAACCAGCTACATTAACTGCTTTTACCATAACCTCTGGCAACTTGTTCCAGAGCTGAATTATTCTCTGAGTGAAAAAATATTTCCTCTTATTGGTTTTAAAAGTATTTCCCTGTAACTTCATTGAGTTTCCCCTAGTTTTTGTAATTTTTGATGGATTAAAAAATTGATCTGCTTGTACCCATTCTATACCACTTAGGATTTTGTAGATTTTAATCATATCTCCCCTCAGCCTTCTCTTTTCCAAGCTGAAGAGCCCTAACCTCTTTAGTCTTTCATCATCTGAGAGAAGTTCCACCCTTTTATCATCTTGGTAACTCTTCTTTGAACCTTTTCTAGTTCCACTGTATCTTTTTGAGATCTTGACAGATCTGGGAAAATTTGAACTTTTCCTCCCATAAAAGACACATCTGATACTTTAAAAGTTCACATACAGTAATGCCTCCTTATCTTGAAGAAATACAATGGACCAACAAGTCTGCCATCAGCCACGACTTCCTCCTGCTTCGGTCACCATGATCCTCCCCCCCATATACATCCCCACCCCCACCCCCAACGATGAGCCCCCTCCCCCCAGCTTTAAAAAAATCAGCAGGAGGGATGTCTACTCCCTCCTACCTCAGCCACCCGAACCACCCCACACCTATGACTGTCCAAAACCTGGAATCCCCACACTACCCACCTTCTTACTCCCCTTCTGACTCCTCCCACCACCCAACCAAAAGTCCCCAAAGAAGACAGGTCATCATGGTCTGGGGAGAGTCAGGTTAGAAACCTCACACCCCCAAACCCTCCTCGTACCTTGTCATAGAAATCCGGCAACAGGGATGTCCAGTCCCCTCCTGTTTGCAGACCCAGCTCTTCAAAATGACAGGTCTTCCCTTTCATGGTGCATCCTGGGATGCACCAGGAGGGGCCTAAGGCCCTGATTGGCTCAGGCACCTATGATCTCTCCCAGGAGGAGGGGCCTTAACCGCCTGAGCCAATCAGGGCCTTAGGTCCCTACCCAGTGCATCACTTAGAGGGGTCTAAGGTCCTGATTGGCTCAGGTGCTTATGGCCCCTCCCAGGGGGGGAGGCCTTAGGTGTTTGAGCCAATCAGAGCCTTAGGCCCTTCCCAGTGCATCCCAGGAAGGCCCACCATTTTGGAGAGGCAGGCTTGCAGGCAGGAGAGACTGATCATCTCTCTTGCTGGATTTCTATGACAAAGGTACAAAAGAGGTTTGGAGGTGTTCTGACCTGATTCCCCCAGACCACCAGTTCCTTCTCTTGGGGACTTGGTGGGGTGGTGGGAGGAGTTGGAAGAGGGGCCCAGGTTTTGGGCAGTCAGGGGTATGGGGGTGGTCTGTGTGGCCAAGGCAGGAGGGAGTGGGCATCCTCCCTGCCTCTCTCTTTTTTGAGGAGCCATTGTTAGAGGGTGGCCATCATTGGGGGTGCAACCATCATTAGGGAGGTCGGCACAACTTTTTTTATAAAATGGGGGACAGGTATTGTGAAGAGAAAAAAAAGGCTTCCAGCCCTGAACAGCTGAGTGGCAGGAGGCTGCTTTGGGGCTTCCCCTGCTGCTCAGCTGTTTGGGCTTCCCCTGCCAGCTCTGCGCATGTATGAGAGTCACTTTCTCAACGACCGATAGGATGAGATTACGGCAAACTTCTGCAAAACTCATTTGCATGCATACTTGTTGAAACATTGATCGCTGTTTTAAAATTGGACAAAAATTTGGCCCACAGTGACCCACATGGTTTTAATGACCATTTTTTATGCATCCAGGCCTGAAAGCAGCAAGAACCTGTAGAACCTGTGGAATGCCTAAGTGGGGAGGAAACCTGAAACTTGTAATCTGGAAGAAGGTGTTAATACAGAATTCCTGCACGGTGGCTTGGAGCCTAGAGACATTCAGACTCTGGTTTGGTTGTTAATCCAGAGAGCTGCATGAGAGAGGGGTTGGCTTTAAAAAGGTTTTTTTTTGTCTCCTTTTGAACATTTAGCTACAATAATTTTCCGTAGGAAGGTTTATTAAAGACTTTCAGGGCTACCAAGTGAACCAATGGTGGATTAAGGGTAGTGCAGAGACTGCCCTGAAGAAATGTGGAATTAAAGGTACGTTTTGTGTTATGATAGATAAAGGAGTGGAACTCCTTAATTTCCTATAATTTTTTTAAGTGAGGGGAAATGCCATGAGAGTTGTTTTTTTTTTTCTTTTACCTGATGCCCAGAATGAACTAACCCAAGTTTATACTTGAGCTGCTAATGAAGAGACTCTGTACCCAAGTGGAGACAGACCCCCCTCCTCTAGCCCTAAAGATGTGACAGTATTCTTAATTATTTGCCCTATCTGTCCCAGCGGGCTCACCTTTTAACTATGGTACCTGGGGTAATGGAGGGTTAAGTGACTTGCCCAGGCACTATTTCTACTTACTGCTTTCTAATTTCTAAAGTGAAAGTATAGAAACATGACAGCAGATAAAGGCCAAATGGCCCATCTGGTTTGCCCATCCGCAGTAACCATTATTTCTTTCTTTCTCTGAGAGATCCTACGTGCCTATCCCAGGCCCTTTTGAATTCAGACACTAAACTAAACTAAGCCTTAAATTTATATACTACATTCTCTCCATAGAGATAGAGCTCGTTATGGTTTACAGGAACTTTAATATAAGGAAGGAAAAACACAATAAGAATTGGTGATTATAAAGAGGGTAGCGAGATTTACATTTATGAGAATAGCCAAGTTTTCACAGTCTCTGTCTCCACCACCTCTTCTGGGAGACTGTTCCATGCATCTACCACCCTTTCTGTAAAAAAGTATTTCCTTAAATTACTCCGGAGCCTATCACCTCTTAACTTCATCCTATGTCCTCTCATTGTAGAGTTTCCTTTCAAATTAAAGAGACTCGACTCATGCGCATTTAAATTACATAGGTATCTAAATGTCTCTATCATAACTCCCCTCTCCCGCCTTTTCTCCAAAGTATACAAATTGAGATCTTTAAGTCTGTCCCCATACGCCTTGTGATGAAGACCACATACCATTTTAGTAGCCTTCCTCTGGACCGACTCCATCCTTTTTATATCTTTTTGAAGGTGCAACCTCCAGAATTGTACACAATATTCTAAATGAGGTCTCACCAAAATCTTATACAGAGGCATCAATACCTCCTTTTCCCTATTGGCCATACCTCTCCCTATGCAACCTAGCATCCTTCTAGCTTTCGCTGTCACCTTTTCAACCTGTTTGGCCACCTTAAGATCATCACATACAATCACACCCCAGTTCCGCTCTTCCGTCGTGCACATAAGTTCTTCACCCACCCCCTAAACTGTACCGTTCCAAAGAGGCAAATCTTACCCGACAACCCTTCAGCAATATCGTTTATAAAAATGTTAAAAAGAACAGGCCTAAGAACAGAGCCTTGAGACACACCCCTGGTAATATCCCTTTCCTCAGAGTGATCTCCATTGATCACTACCCTCTGTCGCTTCTTGACCCAGCCCATCACTTTGGGACCCATGCTGAGGGCACGGGTCCCAAAGTGTCATTTTGTCATTTAGAGCACAGGTGTCGAAGTCGGTCCTCAAGGGCCGCAATCCAGTCGGGTTTTCAGAATTTCCTCAATGAATATGCATTGAAAGCAGTGCATGCACATAGATCTCATGCATATTCATGGGGGAAATCTTGAAAACCCGACTGGATCGCGGCCCTCCAGGAGGGACTTTGACACCCCTGATTTAGAGAATGACACGGTGACAAAATTCATCACCGTTCCCGTCCCCGCAGATGACCGCGGGAAATAATTCCATGTCATTTTCTAGTGTCTATTTCAACCTCGGTCCTTCTACACCAGCATTCTTCAAAGCAAAGCTAGCGGGTCAGTGGTTGTGCCCAATTATACTCTGATTCTTCCCTCTCTCCTTAAAGAATGACATGAAGATGGTTTCCCGCAGTTATCCGCGGGGACGGGAACGGTGATGAATTTTGTCACCATGTCATTCTCTACTCAGTTTATTTATTAGACGTCTGTGTGGTACACTGTCAAAGGCTTTGCTAAAATCTAACTACACCACATCTAGTGCACTCCCTCTACCCAGATTTGTCTGACAAGACCTACCTCTAGTGAATCCATGTTGCCTCCAGTCCTGTAATCCACAGGATTCCAGAAACTTGACCATTCTCTGTTTTAAAAGTGTTTCCATTAATTTGCTTACCACAGAAGTCAGACGTACCGGCCTGTAATTCCCTACTTCTTCCTTACTTCCACTTTTGTGTAAAGGGACCACATCTGCCCTTCTCTAGTCCTTCGAAACCACTCCCGACTCTGGAGACTCATTGAAAAGGTCAGTCAGCAGAGCTACTAGAACTTTCCTAAGTTCCTTCAGCACCCTCGGATGTACACCATCCAGGCCCATTGCTTTGTCTACCTTTATTTTAGCTAGCTCCTCACAAACACAACCCTCTGAAAATCGATCAGGGTCTATTACTCCTCCATTCCTATTCACATTTGTCTTCTGTGGTCCCACTGCTTCAGCCATTAACACAGAACTGAAATATTTGTGGATGGAGTTTCCCTTTGGAAATTTTATGGCAATTAAACAAAATAAAGACCATTTGCATAGTTTGCAACTTTTCTGCCTATTTGGAAAATGAAAATTGGCTCCTTTGTTTCCATAAAATATTAAAAACCATATTTTAAAAAATACTTGATAACTTCTGCAGCTGCACTATTACTATCAAAAGAAGCATTTCAATTCTGTGTCATCATTCAGGGCAAATGATTTTAATGTTTTCAGTTCAATCACTATAATATGTTTCTCTATAGATAAAAGCTTTAGGTGGTTGTCGATACCTTTTGGCTTAAACTCTTTATTGACTCCTCTATATTCAAAGGAAAAAGATTAAGAGATGATAAAACTGCACTAGAGTGCCAAGAGGCTGTCACTGCAGACAGGCAAAACAAATAGCAACTAAGAAAGTAGCTGTATTTTCAAACTAGCAGTCAGTCATAAACAGACAAGTCAAATATAGGAAGATAAGTTTTCATTTACCAGTTCACTCTGTGTCATACGCCCATCTTAAAGAGGATAAAAGCAGAAAGCATATCCCTGTAGCATTTCCTGTGCACATGTTCCCTTTACATTTATATACTGGGCTTGAACGCAGGAAAAAACCGATTTCATGGAGGCGGGCTAGCAGTTGTATAGAAGTAGCTGCTATCCTTTAAGCTGATCCCCTTTTGGAGCCGGTTTTTTCCTGCGTTCAAGCCCCAAGTTTTCATTAATATCGATTAAGAAGTCATTGAGACATTGAAAAGACAGCGAATTTCAGATAAGTGATCTGTGAGCTAAGATTGATAAGACTGTTTTTACTTTTGAAATAGACTCACTTTGTAAATTGTTATCTTATCGCGTCTTCTTCTCTTTTGGGAGTTTTTCTGACGAAGGATGTGTCTTCTGGTCTCAAGTTCCATTGGAGACCAGTTTGTTTATGTGGGTAGCCATTTTGTGAACCCCTAGACACTGAGGTCTTTTCTCCCTTTTGAAGTTGATTTTATATGAAATCTTGAGCATCAAGGGTGTTTTTATGTGTGTATTTTGATTTATTTGACATCCTTTCTTGATTTACATATATTTTTTGCAACTGAAGCATGCCATTCAGGCGGGGTTCCCTGAATGGAAAAACCTTAGTAATTAATTTAGTATGGAGTTCTTATGCTTTCAGGCGGACTTCTTGGGTTACCAGACCGCCCAGTGGTATAAATTGCTGACTTGACTTATTAAAAAGAAACCAAACACTGGTCTGAGAGACATTTGGAGCATTGAGATTAAGCATCAGATTACTGCAACTCAGTGGCCACGAATTTGGTCCTGAAGGATGAGATTTACTCTGTCGGCATCTATGAGACAAACTTGGTTTTTTCTGTTGCATAGAGCAATGTGGACCCCTGTTCGTTTACAAAAATTGGATAGCTCTAAGTCTAATAAATGTTGGCACTTCATCTCGAAGCAGGGACTTTAGATCATTTATTATTCTATTGTCCATTTATTATGAATTTCTGGAAATCAGTTTGGGACCAAATTAATTATTAGACAACCCAGTGGCATTATCATATGATACTGTGCTGTTTGGTATGGAAATGAGAGCAAAAAGTCAGATTTCTTCAAATAATAACACATTATTACTTATAATGACTGGGGTTGCTAGTTAACAAATTACATATAATTGGAAAAATTGGAGTAGATTAAATTATAATTTCTGGTGGAATTCCTTATGTCAGGTTTATAAAATGGAGAGATTTATAGCAATACAGAGTGGTTCTTTCAGGAAATTTCAGGATGTGTGGGAGCCATTTACAAAGTATTGTACCGATTAGATGGCATTTTATTTATTTATTTTTTCCCCTTAAATTTACAAGTTCAATTGTGAGGGGGGAGGGAAAGGTAAATGTATGTTACATATTGTATAAGGTATTGATTATATGATAAGAAAGGGTGGGAAGGGTGGGAGTTAAGAACATATCATTTGTACCATTGATGATTATTAAGTGATATAATTATTGTTAATTTGTTTGAATATATTGTTACACTTATTGTAAATTTGAAAATGAATAAAGAATTGGGGGGGAAAAAGCCCTCAGAAGGAAAGGAGAACCAAGATTGAAATGGGCATAATCAAGATATACCGTATATATTCAAATATAAGACAAAATATTTGGGCCCAAAATAAGGCCCCAAAATGTGGGTCTCGGTTTATATTCAGGTCAGTGCCCACCTGCCCCCCCTCCTGGACCTGTTGCAGGTGTCCACCAGGTAGTGGGACCAGCGGTGGGCCGGAACAGGAGGGATCCCTCCCTCCTCCTGTCCCGGCTGACTCTAACAACATTTATCTCCCTCCTGCCTTCCCAATTAGTAAAAAGTGTACCTTTAAAATCCCTGGTGATCCAGCGGTGAACCGTGGCAGGAGTGATCTTCCTATATTCCTACCCCATGCAGAGCCACTATCTGAATGGCTGCTGTGAGTTCCCACAGCAACCTCACGAGCGAGACTACGTGAGCAGGAACATAGGAAAATCACTCCTGCCCCGGTTCACTGCTGGACAACTAGGAATTTTAAAGGTATGCTTTTAACTAATCGGGCTGGCAGGAAGTAGGTGGAAGTTGTTAGACTTGGCCAGAACAAAAGGACCACCAGGGCTTATGGCAGGTCCGGTGAAGGCCTGCAAGGCATTGGGATAGAAGGGAGACAGGATACAGAGCTTGGCAGGGCAGGGAGGAAGTGGGGACAGTGTCTGGCAGGTGCAGAGTCTGGCAGGAAGGGAAGGTAGCTGGGTGCAGATCCTGATATATTATCCCCCCCCACACACACACACACATGCACACACACACACAATTTATATTTGAGTCAACCTTTTTTTCTCCTTTTTAGGGGGAAAAGTTTACCTTGGTTTATATTCAGTAAAAACATTTTTTAGGTATATTAAAAGTAAGAAGCCAAGAAAAAAATTGGTTGGACCGCTAGACGACCAAGGGATAAAAGGGGCTCTCAGGGAAGACAAGACCATAGCGGAGAGATTAAATGAATTCTTTGCTATAGTCATCACAGAGGAAGATATGGGGGAGTTGCTAGTGCCAGAAATGGTATTCAATTCTGATGAATCAGAGAAACGTGTACAAACCTCTGTAACACTGGATGATGTAACGGGTCAATTTGTCAAATTAAACAGTAGCAGATCACCTGGACTGGATGGTATACATCCCAGAGTGCTGATAGAACTGAAAAATGAACCAGCATAGTACCAGAAGACCAGAGGGTTGTCAACGTGACACCGATTTTTAAAAAGGGTTCCAGAGGTGATCCTGGAAATTATAGATTAGTAAGTCTGACGTCAGTGCTGGGCAAAATGGTAGAGACTATTATAAAGAACAAAATGAAAGAACATATATGTAAGCATGGATTAATGAGAGAAAACCAACATGGTTTTAGTCAAGGGAAATCTTGCCTCACCAATCTACTGCATTTCTTTGAAGGGGTGAATGAACATGTGGATAAAGTTTGACCGGTTGATATTGTGTATTTGGATTTAAGGCATTTGACAAAGTAACTCATGAAAGACTTCTGAGGAAATTAGAAAGTCATGGAATAGGAGGTAATGTCCTTTTATGGTTGAAAGACAGAAAACAGAGAGTGGGTTTAAATGGTCAATATTCTCAATGGAGAAGGGTAAATAGTGGGGTTCCCCAGGGGTCTGTGCTGTGACTTCTGCTTTTTAATATATTTATCAATGATTGAGAGGTGGGAATAATTAGCGAGATAATTAAATTTGCTGATGACACAAAGTTATTCAAAATGTTAAATCGCAAGAGGATTGTGAAAAATTGCAAGAGGACCTTGTGAGACTGGAAGATTGGGCATCAAAATTGCAGTTGGCGTTTAATGTGAGCAAGTGCAAAGTGATGCATGTGGGAAAGAGGAACCTGAACTATAGCTACTTGATTCTGGATTCTATGTTAGGAGTCACTGCCCAGGAAAAGGATCTAGGTGTCATTGTTGAGTATATGTTGAAACCCTCAACTCAATAACACAACATAACATAACAATCAGCTTATATACTGCAGGAACGTGAAGTTCTATGCGGTTAACAAAAGTTTATAATAGTGTATACAATTGAATAAATTGAAAATGACGTAACTTAAAAATAAGACTCACAGAATAGATTACTAAAGTATATTATCCATAAACATGGAAATTAATTACCCAAATATTTAAGAAACAGATATGTCTTTAAATTTCTTCTAAATTTCACATAAGAAATCAAAGTCATGACTAGATTTTCCAAATCCTTGCCCCATAATGCTGCCTAATATGACAAAAGATGCTGATGATGTTTTTTAAACTTGCAATTTTTAACAGGTGGGAAGACAAAGTTCAAGTGCAAATTTCTCCTATGTTTCTTATTTGCAAAAGTAAAAAGGTCAATCAAGTATTTAGGAGAAAGTCCAAACAGAACTTTGAAACAAAAACAACCAAATTTAAACTTCACACGCCTCCAATGGCAACCAGTGCAATTTCCAGTAAAATGGCGTTATATGATCATGCTTCTTCAGCCCAAAGATCAATCTAACAGCCACATTCTGGACCATCTGCAGTTGCTGCATATTTCTATGAGAAATTCCTAGATAAACAATATTGCAGTAATCAAACTGACTGAGCACAAGAGACTGCACCAAATTCTAAATGATTCTATATCAAAATAGGCCCTAATAGATTGCAATTTCTAAAGGGTGAGAAAACTTTTTCTAACCAGGGAATCCAACTGAGTCTTCATAGTTAAACCCTGATCCAATATTACACCCAGAATCTTTATAGTTGTTTGAACAGGGTAACTGTGATGGTTTAATATCAAAGGTGTATTATTTTCATATGGGCCGCAAAAAAAACTATTTTTTTCTGAATTCAATGTAGTGGAAGCTAAGAAAACAAATAGAATGTTATGAATTATCTGGAAAGAAATGGAAAACAAAAATGAAAATGTTATACAGTCGATTCCGCTTAAGTGCAAGGCCTCCGGACCGGACTGCGACGTGCTCTTAAACAGAGTGTGCGCATAATAGGAGTATCACTTTTTAGTCATGAAAAATCACAGTACGCTGTAGTCAAATGCAATAAAACTTTTATTCAGCAAAAAGCACACCGAATACAATTTAACATGGTTCAGTTATAGAAACAGCACTGTTTCGTCTAATGCAATACATTGTAAACCTTTTTTAAACCAACTTTCTTCTGAAATAATCAATTATTGTTTTCTGCACACAGATTGCATGATTCAGGCTGTGTATCTGACCACTGATGCTGTAAAACTGTCCATAGTCGTGATATCCATTTATCTCCAGATAACAACGCAGCATGTGTAGGGATTTCAGCACGTCTGAGAAGGAAACAATCTCTGCAGGTGTTTCATTAGTCATGATGGCCACAGCAGTATCTCCATCCTCATCAGACTCTTGGTTGTCTTCAGTGTCCTTTATGACTGTGCAGATATTGGAATTAGTGCTGTTAGATGATGTGGGCACTTCATTGTCAACGGCGACATACAGCTCAAACTCTTATGGCAAGAGTCCAACTGGGAGGTCAATGGACAAAGTGTCAGCTTTAGTTGTCTCATCAGATGCATAAATGAAGCTCGCCAGTCAATAGCAATTTGAAATTGTTAATGATGAGACTCGACTCCATACCTCCCGTACCAGGTGAAGAGAGTCGAGCACCGTCATTTTTATCATGAGCTCAGCAGCTCGGGGGCTGGATTCTGTGCTTCCATCAATCACTGCCATCACAAATCTTAAGACGAGTGACCTGTAATGAAGTTTGAAGTTTACGATTATCCTTTGGCCCATCGGTTGGATCAAAGAGGTTGTTTTTGGGGGAAGAAACACGAGATTGATGTTGGTTAGTCTTACGTCATTGCTATGTGCTGCACAGTTATCACAGAGCATTACAATGTGCCTCCTACACCTTCTCATCAGATTGTCAAGCTTCTGCAACCATTCAATCCACAGTGTCACTGTCATTCATGCATTTTTGTTGCTTTCATATTCAACAGGCAGGCGTTTAATGTTTTTGAAGCACCAAAGATTTCGATTCTTCCCAATCACCAGTGGCTTGAGATTTTCACTACCGTCCATATTGCAACTGAGCAGCAATGCCAATCATTCCTTTGGCACCTTGAAGCCAACAGTTTTGCTGCGTTTGAAAGCCAAAGTTACATCAGGGATGGCACACCAGTACTGGCCCATCTCATTGGCGTTGAAAACTTTGCATAGTTCATATCCACTAATGACTGATGGCAACACTTCCATGACCCATCTTTCTGTACCAGACTCATCAGCGTCTTGTTTTTCACCATGCTGCTTCTTAAATTTTATGCTGTTACGAAATTTCCACCTCTAGCCATCTGTTTTTTGCTTTGAAGTCTTCTATGCACAGTTCTTCGGATAGCTGTGCTACTCTCTCCATCAGCAGAGGCCCACTGATTGGCAGTTGTCAACTTCTAGCCTCAGCAAACCATCGCAGCAAACCTGTTCAACATTTCCAGCCTTCCCAATTCTTTTCTGTTTTCTAGTAGGATTGCTGTTGTTTTGCCAGTCTTTCAATATGGCTTGCTTTTTTTGTAAATCAGAGAAATCTGGCTAGGATGAATGCTGTAATGTTTTGCAGTAGAGACCTGACTCTCCCGTTGGTCAAGTCTCTTTAAGATATCGACACGTTCAGCCAAAAACAATGACTTGTCCAGCTTGGTGGACACGTTCAGCCAAAGACAATTATTTTTGTCCACGTGACGCCATGGTGCAGTTCCGAAAGTTCGAACACTTGGCCAGGCCTAGAATGCTGTTCCGAAACAAGTGGCTCATCCACGTGAGAACGTGATTGCTTTTAACTGGAGTGAATGTAACGTGAACAAATAGAGGTGGGATCTATAACATCAGTGCACATAAGCGGATTGTGTGCTTATCAGAATTGCAATTATCCAGAGTTTACGTCCATTGACCTTAATGTAAAAAAAAAATGGAACCATGGTGGTAGGGTGCAGATAACTGAAACATGCGCTTAAGCAATGTGCACTAAGGTGGAGTCGATTGTAATGCCCTTGTATAACTCTATGGTATGGCTGCAACTTGAATACTGTGTGCAGTTCTGGTTGCCTTATCTCAAAAAAAGAAATAGCGGAATAAGATCAGGTACAGAGAAGGGCGACAAAAATGATAAAAGGTTTGGGACGATTTCCCTATGTGGAAAGGCTAAAGTAGCTAGGGCTCTTCAGCTTAGAGAAGAGATGGCTCAGAGGTGATATGATAGAGGTCTATAAAATATTGAGTGGAGTGGAAAGAGTAGATGTGAAATGCTTGTTTACCCTATCCAAAAATACTAGGACTAGGGGGCATGCAATGAAGCTACTAAGTAGTAGATTTAGAACAAACTGGAGAAAATATTTCTTCACACAACGTGTAATTAAATTCTGGAATTTGTTGCTGGAGAATGTGATGAAATCAGTTAGGTTAGTGGAGTTTAAAAAAGGCTTGGATAATTTCCTAAAATAGAAGTCCATAGACCATTATTGAGATGGCATGGGGAAATCCACTGCTTATTCCTAGGATAAACAGCATAAAATCTGTTTTACTACTTGGGATCTAGCTAGGTACTTGGGACCTGGGTTGGTCACTGTTAGAAACAGGATACTGGGCTTGATGGACATTTGGTTTCTCCTGGTCTCCTTATCTCAAGAAAGATATAGTGGCCCTAGAAAAGGTTCAAAGAAGAGCGACCAAGATGATAAAGGGAATGGAACTCCTCTCATATGAGGAAAGATTAAAACGGTTGGGGCTCTTCAGCTTGGAAAAGAAACGGTTGAGGGGAAATTCACCTCACATGACACTTACCCCACCCCTGCCCCCTTCCTCCTTCACCAGTCCCTCCCTCCCCCACTCTCTACCTCCCCTACCTAGCTCGATCAAACCTGCAATTTCTGTAATATTGTTGTAAACCTGCCCTCTTTGCAGACAGTTAAGAATCGCTGTAATTTCACGGCTGACTGCGGCAAATCACTGTAATTTATCGTAATTCAGCCTGCAATTTGCTGTTAAAAATACTTCTAATTATGCTGTAAATCTGCTTCTAATTTTGTAAACCTACTTCTAATTTTGTTGTAAATCTGCTATTCAATGCAGATCATTTGCTAATTGATGTAAACCGCCTAGAACTCACTGGGTATGGCGGTATATAAGAATAAAGAATAATAATAATAATAATAAATATGATTGAAGTCTACAAAATCCTGAGTAGAGTAGAACGGGTACAAGTGGATTTATTTTTCACTCTGTAAAAAATTACAAAGACTAGGGGACACTCGATGAAATTACAGGGAAATACTTTTAAACCAATAAGGAGGAAATATTTTTTCACTCAGTGAATAGTTAAGCTCTGGAACGCATTGCCAGAGGTTGTGGTAAGAGTGGATAGCGTAGCTGGTTTTAAGAAAGGTTTGGATAAGTTCCTGGAGGAAAAGTCCATAGCATGTTATTGAGAAAAGCATGGGGAAGCCACTGCTTGCCCTGGATCATTAGCATGGAATATTGCTACTCCTTGGGTTTTGTCCAGATACTAGTGACCTGGATTGGCCACCATGAGAACGGGTTACTAGGCTTGATGGACCATTGGTCTGATCCAGTAAGGCTATTCTTATGTTTTTCTCCTCTTCTCTCAGAAAGAAGTTCTTCAGAAACTTTTCCTTTCTATATAAATTTGATTCTTAGGGGACTGCAACAGACCCTTTGAAGCTAACACAGTAATCAGATTATCCTGGTTCTACGAACTGATACTAGTCAAAGGACATTTAATGGAATACTGGGAGCTTGCTAAACATTCCAGTATAAAATGTTAGCCATTTGTGATTTCCACTTTTTCAGGATGACTACTTTACATTCTTAGTGTCCTATTTACAGAGTACAGTAATGTGTGATTTTTAAAAAATTCTAGGATACTTGATATTTATATATTTTGTTTGACAGCTTAGGAACTGGCAAACTTCCAAGTAAGAAGAGGGCCTATAATTATAATATTACGAAGAGATTGATTGCAATACAATGCAAGGACACATTTGTCCTTGCATTGTATTGCATTTGATGAGAGATATGGCATAAAGTGCCACTTAGGCAAATGACAATTATAGTATAGCATACCAAATTAGTGCAGGTGACCTTGTGTGTTGACTGCATATATCTATGTTAGAGGAGTCCTGAGGTGGAATGATGATGTGCTGATTGCAGTGACTTTGATTGGAAACAACTGTGGCCAATATCAGTGAAGTCAATTTACCCATTTTGCCACTAGGAAGAGTTCTGGGGTAGGCTTTTGGGGTAGGCCATTAACAGCTCTTGCAAAAACTCTTGTAAAGTAGGCCCTGCTCAGGTGGCCGGCCAATAGAGAATGGCACACAAATGAGTATATAATGGAAACACAAAATTCATTTGTTTATTTCCTTATAAATGAATCTCATTATCCCTTTTCTGATAGCCATAGTTGCTTGTTTTATGCCAATGCAATTTGGAATTGGCTAGGGAAACCAATATTATTCACAAGATTTATAGAGAATTTTAAAAAGGTTAATGTCTAATCTGTAGATCGCTGGAATTGTCCAGTATTTTTGCTTTTTGTGAACTGCATCTATCCAAGAGATTTTGTAGTCTAGAAATGTAATGTAATGTAGAGAATGACACGGGGACAAATTGTTCCCCGTCCCCGCAGGAACTCAATTTTTCCTGACAGGATGAATTCTTACTCCCTCCTGGCAGGCCCTCTTCTTCAAAATGGCGGACCTTCCCAGTGCTATCTGAGATGCACCGGGGAGGGGTCAAAGGCTCTGATGGAAGGGGCCTTAGGCATCTAGACCAATCAGGGCCCCTTAGGCTCCTTCCCAAGCTTTGTAATAGGGTAGACACCCCGGAGGGTGTGGATAACATGAGGCGGGATCTAGCAAAGCTTCAAGAATGATCCAGTAATTGGCAACAAAGATTTAATGCTAAAAAAAAATGCAAGGTCATGCATTTGGGCTGCAAAATATCCAAGAGAACAGTATAGTATAAGGGGCAAAGTACTTCAGTGTATGAGAAAAGAGCAGGACTTGTGGGGGAAAAGGTGACGGTCAAAGCCAGTTGGATGCTCGGGTGCATAGGGAGAGGAATGGCCAGTAGAAAAAGGGAGGCGACAGTGCTGTTGTATAAGTCTCTGGTGAGGCCCCATTTGGAATACTGTATACAATTCTGGAGACCGCATCTTCAAAAAGATATAAATAGGATGGAGTCAATTCAGATGGCTGCTACAAAAGTGATTAGTGGTCTTTGTCATAAAGCATATGGGGACAGATTTAGAGACCTTAATATGTATTCTCTGGAAGAAAGATGGGAGAGAGGGAATATGATAGAGATGTTTAAATATCTCCATGGCATTAATGTACAGGAGGTGAGTCTTTTTCAAATGAAGGAAAACTCCAGAAAGAGAGGACATAGGATGAAGTTAAGAGGTGATAAGCTCAGGAGTAAGTTAGGAAATACTTTTTTACAGAAAGGGTGGTGGATGTGTGGAATAGTAGAGGTGCTGGAGACAAAGACTGTCTGAATTCAAGAAAGCATGGGACAGGCATATGGGATCTCTTAGAGAGAGGAGGAGGTAGTGGACGCTGCAGATGGGCAGACTGGATGGGCCTATTGGCCTTTATCTGCCATCATGTTTCTGTGTTTCTGTGTAACCAGTCCATGGCTAAGCTTAACAATGGTGACAATATGCAACCTTGCTTGACTCTCATTTTAAACCAATGCGTGTAATTGTCTTCCACTGTGAGACAACATTCATATACAGGCTTTCAATAACTCTGAGGAACTTGGCAGGTACTCCATATGATTTCATAATACTCCATAAGCTATCTCTATCAATGCTGTCAAGTGCCTTTTTCATAATCGACAAAATGTACCACTACTGGGATTTTATACTCAATAGCCTTTTCTGATATTCTGAGCAATGTGACATTTTGATCTGCACAGATTTATTGGACCTGAACCCTGTTGACTTTTATCATAGAAAATTGTGCTCTTGAGACTTAAACCAGTTAATAATCCAGTAGAACTGTAAAAATAATTGTATTCATTTGTATACAGTATATGCTTCTAATCTGCACATTATACATGATATGCAGCATTGTGTATTATCAATGAAACAATCACATTTGCTAACATAAAACCAATGGGGCAGTTCTATAAACTGATACTTCAGCTTAGGTTCCCTAGTGCTATACACATAGCAGTAGTTCTTTAATGGCATCTCGGTGCCAAGAATCCATTATAGAATACTTTATCTTTATTGAAAGCTTCTATACTGCTACTAATGACTAGCATCTGTTGGTATTGGAGTACCCAAGTTTAGGCATGCCCCCTCTTATACCATATCAATGGTAGGGGTAATTGATTTATTAAAAAATTTTTATACCACCAAAAATCTCAGCGGTTTCCAAAATAATATACATAGGAACATAAAAGTACACATACACTGGTACACAGTAATCCAAGATCGTCATACATATAGCTAAAGACATAAAAAAGTACCCTCAAAAATACTTTCAGCAATTACTCGTCAACTACAGCAAAGGGAAAACAGCACAATTTCAAAATACTAATTGTCATACCGTATCAGAAGTAGGCATCGGCGAAGAGCTTAGTTTTAAGCAGCTTTTTAAAAATAGAATGTTCCACACATGATCTTATTTGACCTGATAAGTTATTCCACAACAACATCCCAGCAATCGTAAACATTCTAGTGCACCTAAGTGCATTGAGTGACTTGTGTGATTTATAGTATTCTGTAAGCCTGGATTCTCTAACCCCCTCTTTTACGAAACTGTGATAGCAGTTTCTAGCGAGGGGAGCCGCGCTGAATGGCCCGCGCTGCTCCTGACGCTCATAGGAACTCAGTGAGTGTCGGGAGCAGCGTGGGCCATTTAGCGCGGCTCCCCGCGCTAGAAACTGCTATCGCAGTTTCGTAAAAGGAGGACTAAATAGTGCTGGATTTTTAGGTGCAGGTAGGTGTCCAGGCTCAGTGAAAAACACCGTTTGTAGCTTATGGCCCTGAGTCCTCCTCTCTATGGCTCACTAGCCCACTCACCAGGCTACTTAAGACACCTGTGTGATGCTCTACTAGGCTTTCCCATACTGGGTGCTGCTGTTCTAGAGACAGGTATGTACTCCTTCATTCAGTTTTTTTGAGGGTGGGAGAAGGTCACTGACCACTGGGGAGAGTGTGGGTGGTCTTTACTTTATCCCTTCAGTGATCATCTGATCAGTTTGGGTACCTTGTTGGCACTTGGATGTTGTGAGTTAGACCTGTTCTAAGTGCCAATTTTTAGCCATTTTTGGACATCTTAGAGTTTTGAAAATGCCCCTAAATAGTTCATTTTACATAATAGTTTAGTATATTTTGTTTATAATAAATATTTCACAATACTTATACTGGTATATTGATATTTCACTCAAAATGCTCTCAACTATAGTATCCTCAGTTTCAGTGACAAAAATCGTCTCCATCCTTTCTTTGGCTCTTTAGTTATCCCTGGATATTCTACATAAGAACATAAAAATAGCCTTACAGGGTCAGATCAATAGTCCATCTGTAAAATGCATCCAAAATGGCACTTGTGACTTTATTAAGGAACTCTTTTTGAAACACATGTTGAAAAACAATGGCACAGACAGCAGATGGACTTTTATTTTTGCAAAAACATCCAAATTGCTAGTTTTTAAATTAATTTTTTAAACTTTTTTTTCTAAACTATCTAAATTTCAAGGGGGTACTGGAGATGTGTTTTGGGTGATACTAGGACAGGCTGCCTCATAAAGAAAGATACATCACTAAGAGGTCCTTTTACTACATGTATGCACACTACCCATGTGCTGTGGGTGGGTCTAGGGCAGGGAGTGGGCGTATTTTTTGGTTAGCACATTTACATGCCACACACTAACCAATTAGCATCTGGTTAGCTCAGGGGTAGGGAACTCCGGTCCTCGAGAGCCGTATTCCAGTCGAGTTTTCAAGATTTCCCCAATGAATATGCATTGAAAGCAGTGCATGCAAATAGATCTCATGCATATTTATTGGGGAAATCCTGAAAACCCGACTGGAATACGGCTCTCGAGGACCGGAGTTCCCTACCCCTGTGTTAGCTCATGAGCCCCTACTACCCCTGGGTGGCAATATGGACTGACAAGCTAACGGGAAAATTAGTGCGTGACTATTAGTGGGGAAAATAGAAAAATCAGTATTTTACCCTGGCAGTAAAAATGACCTTAGCGTATGGAAAATACCCTTATAAGGATGAGCTGAGGCCCCATTTTACAGCAGTTTGTTAAAAGGGCCCCTATCTTAGGCCCCCCTTTTATCAAGCTGCATAAGGGTTGTTGTTTTTTTTTCGTAGACCACTGAGGTAACAGGTCTGACGCTCATAGGAATTCTGTGAGCATTGGTGCTTTTACTGCATCAGTCTGCGATAACAAAACCCTTACGCAGCATGATAAAGGGGGGGAGGGGGCTTAGTTTTTGTGCTACTTGGCATAATATACCACACTTCTACTGTAAAGCTGAAGATTGGCTCTGAACCAAATTTGCATTTTTAAAATGTAACTACAATGATCCTTCTATTTATCTCTAGTGCCAGTCAGTCATGTTTTTGAGCTCTCGCTATAGCATCAAACTCAAACAATGCTTTAATGACTCCTGGAGTGTTGTCTAATTGAAAACAACAACAAAAAGTGGTTGAAACTTTTCAACACCTGGTGTAGAGAAAATTTGGCATCCTCTAAGAAGCCGTTAAAATGATCTACATTAATGATCTTACTGGAATGGGTTAACATACTGCTGCTACCTCTGGAAAATTATGTATTGGTTTTCTGTGACCACTTCATTATGCCCATTTCAGCAGCATTAATCATCTGTAAGGCACTGTCTCTCCTTAACTTATTCCCTCGCCCCTATCAAAAATGTCAGAATTCTTGCTGTGTTCTACAAAATGGTGATTTCTGCTGAACTTATGTTGTAAGATTAGAAGGGAATTTTTTTATATACTTGCAATCAATGCTGAAATAAAGGGGTCCTTTTATTAATGTGCACTAATCGATTTAGCACGTGTTAAATGCTAGGACATTCATTATATTCATATGGGCATCATAGCATTTAGGGAGCACTAAATCGGTTAGTGCACCTTAATAAAAGGACCCCAAAAGCACATGCTAAATCTGGTTAACCCCATTATTAGTATACCTTAAATTTAGTGCATACAAAATTCATTTAATGCACATTAACCTCTATATTAACACATATACATACATTAAACTTTTGTACTATACACTAGAGATGGTTGGTTTTTTTTTATTTAGATGAATATCTGAATCAAAATGGAAAAATACTTCAAATTTAGGAAAAACTCCCCAAATTCTGAAAACAAGCTGAAATATTTTGCCTGTGCACATCACATACAGAGCATATTCACTCATTAATGATCTGAAAAAAGGAACAAGAGGTGAATTGTCTGTTTGTCTGTCTTGCCTGTTTATATTGTAAGCTCTTTCGAGCAGGGACTGTTTTTTTTTACTCTTTGTGACTCTGTGCAGCGCTGCATGCGTCTGGTAGCACTATAGAAATATTTAATAGTAGTAGTTGAATTGATCAGATGTGCAGATCAGGTTTCAGGTTTATTTACAAATTTGATATACCACCTTATCAAATTTCAAAGCAGTTTTACATAATATAAAAACAAAGTATAAAAAGAGCATACGTTAAAAACAAATTACAAATAATGCTATAAACAAACGCACTGACAAACATTGACTTACCAATACAGGATGGAAAAGGGCAGAAATACAAAACACAAAAATATTCAAACGTATTTTAAAAAACAAGCGGATGAGAAACTGTAACATGACCATCCTAGATTGAACCAGCAGCATCAAAATTTAATGTGGACAAGTGGAAAATGGAACACAGTGGAAAAAAAACCCTCTATTAACTATATAGAGAGAGTGGGAGTTACTATGGAGGGAAAGGTTCTTTGAGCCATTATGTTGAATTCTTCAGCTCATTGTGTATAGCTGTAGTAAAAAATAAAAAAGCAAATGGAATGTTCTCTCAGGCTTCTGCATCTCACTTCCGGCTCACCACACAATTGTTTCCCACGTACTCACCTTTATAGGACCCCAGGGACCCCTGAAGAAGACTTTTTGTCGAAACGTGGACCGTGTTGGGTCCTGTATCCCTAGCGGACTAGGTCCTTTAAGGCTCTTATGTGGATGATTTATTTTTATGTGGATGGAATTATTTTATGTGAATGATTTCAGTGTACCTTTAGAACTTTGACACTTTCAAATAAAGTCCATTTAGGAACATCGTCACTCCACAGAGTTTTTTTGGTTTTCTCTGAACTTATGGGGGGCATCTTGTTGGGGGAAAGGGTCCATGGAGTGACTTAGAGATGCCAGTCCATGAAGTGACTTAGGAATCCCATTGACTAGACATCTTGGAGGGTTCTTCTGATGGAGTTGGGAGATCATGGCTAGGGGAGTTTGTGGAGCATGTAGCAGGCACTGGTCCATTTAAGAAATGCTTCCCTGGAACACTCAGCTGCATGTTAGGATGGGTCTACCAGAATCTAGCTCCCTTTATTTATTTATTTAAAAATTTATATACCGCCTATATTCTAAACGGTTTCCATAAAATGAGCATTGGACCATTTACCTCACTGGTATCCAGGGTTCATCAAGCTATGTGTTACTGGGTCAATACTACTAGGACTAGTCTAATCTAATCTAATACAAAATTTCTGTATCGCTCTAATACCACTTCATTTGTGGCAATTTACATCAGAAAAAAGCCATAATAATTCTATGGGAAGATACAGTTCTTCGGATAAAAAGATATCCTTACAGCTCTTTAGATAAAAATACTAACTGATGTTATTTTTCCAGGAATAATGCAGTTTATGGAGTTCAACCTAAGCTTTTTTTTATTTTTATTTGCCTAATAATGTATTATGCCTTAAACTAAAATGCATTATGATAAGGTGAGAAAACAAGAAGGCAACCAGTCCACCTGATCCACCGTAGGAAAAACCAAAGAAGCAGACAAAACGAAATCCAAATATTAAAGTCTTTATTAAAAGTACTGAGAAAACAACGAAGAAGAACCAACAGGGTCTACAGTCAGGGGTACGAGAACAAAACAAAGAGAACTGCAGACGGTCATACAATGATGCAGGCAAAGTTTATTAAGTCAATAAATGGAATGCGGTTAGAAACACCTAAAAACTAACAAACCAGAGGACCCGACATGGTCCATGTTTCGGAAAACACGCCTTCATCAGGGGTCCCAAGTTAGGAAGGAATCAATTGAAACCGCAAACAAGCTGTGGCCTGCGTGGAAACAACTCAGTCTGTGACTGATCTCCAGAGTTTGTTTCCACGCAGGCCACAGCTTGTTTGCAGTTTCAATTGATTCCTTCCTAACTTGGGACCCCTGATGAAGGTGTGTTTTCCGAAACACGGACCGTGTCGGGTCCTCTGGTTTGTTAGTTTTTATTAAAAGTCCCAGGTCAGATGCTACTATAATTTACTTATATTGTATGGTGAGCCCTCCAAAACCTACAGTACCTACATAAAGATGACACCTGCAGGCATAAGAACTGTTGTTGTGGTGTACAGGTGGGCACAATAAGTTTTGGGTAGGTTTTGGAGGGCTCACCATACAATATAAGCAGGTTATAGTGACATGTGTACCTTGGATTTTTTTATGTGACATTCACTAGAGTACCTCTTAGAGTGTCCCTCTGCCGTGCTCAGCTGTCTGTGAACGGTTTGCTAAGAATGCTGGCTGCTTGAATGTCCGAAAAGCTTGCATTGGTGCATTTTTCATGTGGACGTCTATATATTTGAGAATGGCAATAAAAGATAGACATACTAAGGACCGATAACGTCTACATAAGCCTCTATAACTGAGAGTGTGTTGGGATCGACGCTGAACTTATATGCATACATGTGGACATTAGAGCATCTGTGAGTAATTTTACCCAGAAATATTCTAAAGAGCTGGTGTACTTTTGTTTGGAAAATTGTAGATTTTGTCTATTTTAAGAATAAAAATCAAACATAAGATGTGGAATCTAGTAGTATCTTGCTGCCTGTCATAATTCTGCAGCCTTTTCTATTCATTTGGAAGTTTTAATAGTTATAATTAAATAAAGTAATCACCTACTACAGTGCTGATGACAAAATGCCACCCTTTCAAAATATCCCAGCTGTCTACCTTGGCAGTATATGCATATTTTTTACACTATTTTGGGTAAATAAGTAGAACACTCATATGTATACTTTTTAAAATCTGTTTGGAGCACAGTCATGTGGAGGGGTATTTTTAATATGATGCCTAAATCTGAGCTTACACATCACCTGGAAGACAACCAAAATTTAACAGCAATAAAAAATACTACCTAAAATTTATGGTGTGTTTTGAAAATCGGTGAGATAAACATCTGGGAAATCGGTGTCTACAGACAGTATCATTGCCATATGTCAAAAATATGCCACATAAAATGTATACTGGATTACAGTGATGACAGCAATATGTTACCATGGTAGCAAAATGATGTTCCCGCATGAAGAAATGTTTCTTCGTGGGAGTTAGGAGTTACAGAGAAGAGGAGAGGTAGCGGAGATAGAGATAGAGACAGCGAGGAAAGAGAGAGCAGAGAGTATGAGAGAAGAGATAACGAGGAGAGGGAGTATGAGAGGAGAGAAGGTAGAAGAGAGTGTAAGAGGAGAGATAGAGATAGAAGAGGAGAATGAGAGGTACAGACAGAGGAGGGAAAGAGGTAGAGATAGAGGCAGAAGAGAGAAGGACATGAGATAGAGTCATGCCCATCAGGTGGGAACCCAACTATTCCCCACCCCCGGAAGACTGAGACTCTGGTGCTCCTGTGCCTACAGGAGACACATATTTAAATATCACCATAGTGACCATAACTATTTAGAAAATATGTCTTGACAGCATAGCTTATTGATGGACATGGTTTAAGTGACAGCAATCAGATTTATATTTAGGCCTACTAATTTATTAACAAAATAATAGGCCTGGATGAAGCTGCTGCTACATGACCAATATAGGAGTAATGGAATATTAATTAGAACTTAATATATTTCCATCACCCAGCCAGTCTGAATAAGATGCACTGAGTGTTGCTCTTGATGTAGAAGTTAAAAAGATAGATATATAGTATAGACTTGATTATCTAACATAAAGGTTGTTGGATAATAATCTGAGCATGTCGAGACATACTGCCACATCCTCTACATTCTTCCTTTCCCCTCCTAATCAGTAGCAGTCATGCTTCTTAGAACTTCCTCCCAAAAGCACCTCTTCCCTTATCCACCAGAACAATAGCAGCTGAATTTTCCAAATTCCCTCACCAAAGTGCCTCTTCCCAAACCCACCCACAGGCCTATTCAGGCCTACCTTACAGTCCTGGTGGTGCAGTGATGAGGTTGGAGCAGGAGCGATCCTCAGTTGCTGTTACCTCTGGCAATGACTGGTGATTTCTCTTGCTATGATCACCCCATTGGGATTTATCAGGTAGGTCACATTTTCATCAATATTCTTTAAGTAATATTCTTGTCAAATTATCATATACATTTCATGGCTCACTAGAGGGGGGGCGCTACATGGTAGCCATCTTCTGAGCACTGTCACTATCACATTTAATTTAAACTATGTTTGGTTTTATACAGTATGAAGCTCATAATAAAAGTGGCCTAAATGGGTACTTGGACGATCAAAAAGCCTGATCGTCCAAGTTCCCATAATCAAAGCTGGTTTTAGACGTATCTAAAACCAATTTAGGCCTTTCCTTTGCCTCTAAATGCATACAGCCAAAAGAGGCGTGTTTAGAGGAGGGGAAAGGGAGGGAGGTGGGCCGACCTAGACCTAGGCATACAGCAGGTATAACCAAAACTTTAGGCAGGTTGTCTAGTCGGTACTTGTACGTTTTGACTTAGACATAAGAACATAAGCAATGCCTCTGCTGGGTCAGACCTGAGGTCCATCGGGCCCAGCAGTCCGCTCACACGGTGGCCCAACAGGTCCAGGACCTGTGCAATAATCCTCTGTCTATACCCCTCTATCCCCTTTTCCAGCAGGAAATTGTCCAATCCTTTCTTGAACCCCAGTACTGTACTCTGCCCTATTATGCCCTCTGGAAGCGCATTCCAGGTGTCCACCACACGTTGGGTAAAGAAGAACTTCCTAGCATTCGTTTTGAATCTGTCCCCTTTCAACTTTTCCGAATGCCCTCTTGTTCTTTTATTTTTCGAAAGTTTGAAGAATCTGTCCCTCTCTACTCTCTCTATGCCCTTAATGATCTTGTAAGTCTCTATCATATCCCCTCTAAGTCTCCTCTTCTCCAGGGAAAAGAGTCCCAGTTTTCCCAATCTCTCAGTGTATGAAAGGTTTTCCAAACCTTTTATCAGACGTGTCGCTCTCCTCTGAACCCTCTTGAGTATCGCCATATCCTTCTTAAGGTACGGCGACCAATATTGGACGAAGTACTCCAGATGCGGATGCACTATTGCCTGATACAACAATAGGATAACAGTCAAAACAAGTCAAAATAGGTATAAGTGCTGAAAAAGGGGCCGCTGAGCTGATCGCTGCAGCACAGCGGCCCCAGCAACCTGCCTATCTCTGCAGGAGAAATGGCTCATCTCTCCTGCTGCGATGGTGATCGCCCACCTCCCTCCGAACCATGACACTTCGGGGCGAGCATCGCAGCAGTTCATCTCACATGCCGGCGATCCTCATACCGAAGTACCGTGGTTCGGAGGGGGGTGGGCGATCACTGTCGCGGCAGGAGAGATGAGCCATCTCTCCTGCAGCGATCAGCCCTCCCCCCTACAATGATCGGGTAGGAGGGAGCCCAACCCCTCCTGCCCAGGCGGCACCGCGACCCCACCATCACGATCGGGAAGGAGGGAGCCCAAGCCCTTCTGCCCAGGCAAACCCCCCCATCCCCACTAAGATATGGGCAGGAGGGATCCCAAGCCCTGCTGCCCTCAATGCAAGGGCCCCCCCGAACCCCCAATCGCCCCCCTGCCGACCTGCAACCCCCCCCCCCCCACTGTCCCCACGACCCCCCTCCCCGTACCTTCAAAATCGTTGGTCGGACGGACGGGTGGCCTGATTGGCCCAGGCGGCTCAAATCCCGCCCACAGGTGGGGCCTGAGACTCCTGGGCTAACCGGAATAGGCCCAGTAGGCTTAGGCCCCTCCTGTGGGCGGGGCCTTAGGCTCATGGGCCTAACTCGGCACATGGGCCCAACCCATTGATACAGGTATAAAAGGAAATTAATATCTTGGGAGTTTGCCTTGATATGTCATTGAATATGGGACAAGTTTTGAATATGGTTCAAAAGGGTTATGCTCATCTTCGTTTACTATACAGATTGAAACCCCTCCTAACAACATATGATTTCAGAATGGTGGTACATTCGCTGTTCTTGAGTAGGCTTGACTATTGTAATTCGATGCTTTTGGGATTGGCCAAAGTAAAACTGAATGCTTTACAGGTTATGATGAACTCTGCAGCCAGATTGATCAGTGGGGTAACGAGAACATCTCATATTACCCCTGTATTAAAAAATTTACACTGGTCATCAATCGAACAGAGGATTCATTTCAAAGTATTATCTCTGGTGCATCAAACTTTGTACCGCACGATGTCATATTGGTTCCAGTGTCTCTGGGAGATATATACACACAGTAAAGCCCTACGATCAGTTCACAGTATGAAGCTAGTATGTCAATTATCTATAAATTATGGGGCTCATAATCGAAAGAGAAAAACGTCCAAAAACCAGCCTAAGTCAGCACTTGGACGAACATTGTTACTCTGATATTTTTCTCCCCAGTTTATTTACCATGTATACTGCCTTGCTGTATTATATGAAAAATAAATTAAATCAATAAACCTTAAGTCTTTTGGGGGCTAGGTATATCTTTTTGACTGGCATGGTACTAATAACTCCAAGGCTGGGTAAGCACCAAAGGACAGTGGAATGAATATGATTGAGGGTGATCACACCAGGTGCTGAGTCATTGCAGTGTGGCAGCTGAAATCCTAGAACTTACTGAAAGGGGTTCCCTATTTGCTTACATTTTTAAAGACCTAAGTATTAATTTTACCAAGTTAAGGAGTTTTCCTTTCCTAGTTGGAAGAAAACTAGAATCAGAGGCAGTGCTGTACTCACGTTACCCCTCTCCTAAAGTCACTTCATTGGCTTCCCATCCATTTCCGAATACAATTCAAACTCCTTTTACTGACCCACAAATGCACTCACTCAGATGCCCATCATCTTTCTTCCCCCCGCTCCCCCTGGCGAGCTCCACTTAGCTGGTAAGTCCCTCCTATCTGTGCCCTTCTCTTCCTCTGCCAACGCCAAAGTCTGCCCCTTCTACCTTGGTGCTCCGTATGCTTGGAACAAGCTGCCTGAATCCCTACAGTGGTCTCCATCTCTGGCAGTGTTCAAGGCCCAGTTAAAAGCCCACCTCTTTGAGAGTGCTTTCGACTCCTAACTCCTCTCACCTTGGGTTCTGCATCCCCAACCCTATATGTCATGTCTGTCTGTCCAAGTTAGATTGTAAGCTCTTCCGAGCAGGGACCGTCTATTAAATATCAAAATGTACAGCACTGTGTATACCTTTCACGGTTATATAAGTGATAATAATAGTAGTAGTGCTTTTTGCTATGCGACTCAAGCACAACCAATAGGCAAAATCTGGAGTGAATTCATTTAAACCATGCCAGAGAAACTCATGGGAAGTGGCTGGACTCAATTTGTCTTTGCCAGCAGTGGCGTAGTTAAATTCTACTGGGCAATTTAAATTCTAGAATGTTGCTAATGGAACTAGGTGGGAGAGTCTTTTGGGAGTTGAGAGGGAACCAAGGCAGAGACTGGACTGGGGGAGGGTTAAGGGGAAACTAGTTTACAGAAATCCACAGGTTTTAGCCCTGATTCCCAGGAGCTCCTGCGAGCAGGAGGATGTCCATAAAAGAAAGCTGAAAGGAGAGGAAAGGTATGTACCTGTCTTGCAGATAAAGGCTCCTCTGAGCCTTCACCCTGTCTGAAGCCAGAGCTGATATAGAGGGATTTCCAAAGGAAAAGTGTCCACTGTTTACCAGAGATAGACTGTACCAATTTCATTCAGGCTCAAATTCTATAAATGATGTCTAAACTTAGGCGAGTCCAGTCGATCTAGGTGCCTAACTTAATTTTCTTAATTGGCTTAATCAAGTCTGACAATTGACAGTGCAATTAAAATTTTTTTTAAAAACATTACAAAAATTAATTGGCTGGTAGGCGCCTACCACTTTGAGGTAGGCGTCTATTCCGAGGAGCCAATCAGCAAGTAGGCATGGTTTGGGACGGATTTGAGGCCGATTTTGGGCTTGGTTTGACTTTGGCCCACCCATTCAGGTCGAGAAATCCTGGCCTAAATGGAAGTGTGCCTAAGGTTTCAATGCCTATGGCATCTAAGACTGCTAAGGTGCCTTTAGGCATAATTCTTAAATGGCGCCTAGGGAATGATTGAAAAGTGCACTCAACGGTGCCTAGGAGTTAGGCGAAGTTTTTAGAATCAGGGTCCCAGTGCCTGGGAGTAGGAAAGAATGTAGTTTGGGGCCAGTCAGCTCAGAAAAGGATATATACTCCCTGCGGAGCTTTAAAGAGTTAGTTTCCAATACATAGACAATGTGGTTGAGAGGTTTCTTATCCCAAGCAAAATATCAATCTCTTCATCAACTGGACTGTGCAAACCCTGTATAATATTTTACCTGTTTCTCCTGTTACTTTCTCAGCCCCTTTTGGCTTCTAGCTCTTTGTAGCTGGTTATTTTGGCCTAGGATAATATTACAATCCTATTTTAGTGCTACAGGACCAGGAATCCTTATGTTTGAAACTATGGTAATCTGAATGCTTTATGTTAATCTCTGCTTAATGGTCTACCTGATTGTTTATTTTCTTGTGTATTGTACAATGCAGTTAAGTATATGTAAAATAAAACTGTTTGTTGTTGAACCCTTCTATAGTAAATTCAGGGGTATAAGTGGGGATTATTTGCTTATGAGCAACTGTTTTGAAACCACCCTACTACATTTTAACAGGCACAAGTCCCAGAACCTTGATGTTAGGTTAGTCCTTTCCCTATATTTTAGGGAAATACTTCAAATTCTAGCAGAAGGTCACAAATCTTTGAAAGAATACAACACATGTCTCTTTCTGGCACACAGGGATTGCTGCTGTCAGGCCATCCAGCTGTCTAAAAGAATAGTTTACTCAAGCAGTAGAAGAAATGTTTAAACAGCCTAACTGAAACTAAACTATCTTTACTCATGTCTTATGTGTCAAACCTTATGACAGAGCATCCTGTATGAATCCCTTATGTGTCCATGATGGCTGTACCTTAGCACATGCATGGCTCCTATGGTATGCAGCAACCCCTCTGTCTTGCTTTTCATTCATCTTGGTACACTGGCGTTCACATCCACTGTTTCAGAAAGGGAAACGCAAGAAGGTTTCAAAGGTAATTTTCATGTGACTGAAAAAGACAGCCATTTAATTTTGTTGGATTCTGCATATCCAGGGATTGTTGCACCTTGTATATTGTTGATCTTGCATACTGAGGAACGGGGCACATTATTTTCCATTTGGTTGGATGCCCAAGATTTTACATTTTAAATGAGGTCTAAATTGCACAGGGGGAGTTTAGGATGAACTTCTATTGGAGCTGGAAGTGTGCCTTCACATTATATCGCATTTAATGGTTTTTTTGCAAGCAAACGCCTAGTGATGCTTCAGCAAAGTGATTTTGAACTTCACGCTTACCTATGAGTTTTAGGGTGCACCGCCATGTATTAAAACTCAGAATTACAGGATACGGAACCTACAGAAGGTGACATGGGCTAAAAGGCAGGTAAAATGTAAATAGAGAAAACTATAAAAATGATAGCATTCAGAAAAAAAAGATCTGTATTTAAGAAACCAGAGATAGCAAAAGGAAGAGCTATGCTTCATGTATGGGGATACCAGACATCTGGGGAAACCCAGACATGTTCTCTTTTTAGAGAACTGTCCGAGTGCCCGGAGGGATTTCCAAAACCCGGAGTTTGTCTGCGCATGTGCAGATGTCAACGAGATGAGGTCAAACGCATATGTGCTTGCATGTGATGTCATCGCATCAACGTCTGCGCATGTGCAGAGGACATCCAGATCACAGCCCTGAGTTTGGGGAAGAAGTCATGCGGTTTCTGTGGAGATGGGGCTGGGGTGTACCAGGGTCGGGGACAGGTGTCTTCTTTTTTTTAAAAGAGGAATTCTGGTAACCCTATTCATGGACATGGCAACTCAACTTCAATGCCAAAAAATGCAAAGTTATGCACCTGGGCAGCCAGAATCCATGCAAGTCTTATACCCTTAATGGCGAGATCCTAGCAAAAACGGTAGCAGAACGAGACTTGGGGGTAATCGTCAGTGAGGACATGAAGTCTGCCAATCAAGTGGAGCAGGCTTCGTCCAAGGCAAGACAAATCATGGGCTGCATACGAAGGGGTTTCGTCAGTCGTAAGGCGAAAGTCATTATGCCATTGTATAGATCCATGGTGAGGCCCCACCTGGAATACTGTGTGCAATTCTGGAGGCCGCATTATCGCAAGGATGTGCTGAGACTGGAGTCGGTGCAAAGAATGGCCACCCGGATGGTCTCGGGACGAAAAACGGCTTGACAAATTACAGCTATACTCGCTCGAGGAGCGCAGAGAGAGGGGGGACATGATCGAGACGTTCAAGTATCTTACGGGCCGCATCGAGGCGGAGGAAGATATCTTCTTTTTCAAGGGTCCCACGACAACAAGAGGGCATCCGTTGAAAATCAGGGGCGGGAAACTACGAGGTGACACCAGGAAATTCTTTTTCACTGAAAGAGTGGTTGATCGCTGGAATAGTCTTCCACTACAGGTGATTGAGGCCAGCAGCGTGCCTGATTTTAAGGCAAAATGGGATCGGCACATGGGATCTATTCACAGGGCAAAGGTAGGGGAGGGACATTAAGGTGGGCAGACTGGATGGGCCGTGGGCCCTTATCTGCCGTCTATTTCTATGTTTCTATGTAGTTTTACTGCCCTTTTAGGTTTGAAATAGAAGGGGCTATCCGCCTTAAAAATATGGGGGTCAATATTTGAAAGGGTTTAACTGGGCAGGAGAAGCTCCTTTCCAGTTAAATTCCACTGAGCTGACTAGCCAGTGATATTCAGTGTAGTGTTACTGAATATCAGCTCTAACCGGCTATTTCCTAACCAGCTCGATAAGGATGGAGTTTGAACAGAGCAACTGCTTAGCCAGTTAGCAGCAATATTTAGTCCACTAACTGGCTATGCCCCAAATTCTGTATATAGCACCATAGGTTGCTCACACAAATCGGTGCACACAGCCAATTTATGCGTGAACTTAATTGTGTAACAAGACCGATCAGTGCCGATAACGGACAATTAATACCTCATAAGTAGAAGTAAGGAAGAAGTAGGGAATTATAGGCCAGTAAGTCTAACTTCTGTTGTAAGCAAATTAATGGAAACACTTTGAAAATGGAGAATGGTCAAGTTTCTGTAATCCGGTGGATTACAGGACCGGAGGCAAAATGGATTCACTAGAGGTAGGTCTTGTCAGACAAATCTGATTGATTTCTTTGACTGGGTGATCAGAGAATTGGATACAGGGAGTGCACTAGATGTGGTGGGTTTAGCTTTTAGCAAAGCCTTTGACAGTGTTCCACACAGACGTCTAATAAATAAACTGAGTGCCCTCAGGATGGACCCTAAAGTGGCGGGCTGGGTCAGAAACTGTTTGAGTGGAAGACAACAGAGGGTGCTCCTACTACTATTTATTATTTCTATAGCGCTGAAAGGCGTATGCAGTGCTCTACATTCTAAAACATAATAGACAGTCCCTTCTCAGGAGAGCTAATTTAGACAGGACATTTCAGGGTTGGGGAGATTGTAGTGAGTATAGGTATCTGACAGCAGTGAGTGGGAGTTGAAAACAGTTTCAAAAAAGTAGGCCTTTAGCTTGGATTTGAACACTGACAAGCTAAAGGCCCACTTTTTTAAAACTGCTTTCAACTCTTAACTCCCACTCACTGCTGTCATTTACCTATACTCACTACAATCTCCCCAACCCAACCGCGCTAGCGTTTTTTAGTGCAGAGAGAGCACAGAGAGCTGCACTGAATGGCTCCCGACACTCATTGAGTTCCTATGAGCATTGGGAGCAGCGCGGGCCATTCAGCGCAGCTCCCCACGCTAGAAACTGCTAGTGCAGTTTCATAGAAGAGGGGGTAAGTGAAAAAACCTTGAAGGCTCTTTGTTTTCTCTACTATAATTTACCCACCCTCCCTTTTATAAAACCATGGTTTTTAGCGCCGGCTGCAGAGGTAACAGCTCTGACGCTCATAGGAATTGTATGAAGGAAGGGGTAAAATGTGGACCTTACGGACTTCACGGATCTAAAACCGCACGTCCTTAAAAATCCGAGGTCCGTGCATTGACAAGTACACCTTCGCTTTTCCTGCAGCTCAGCTCAGGCCCTCGGCTCCCTCGCGGACTTCACAGATCTGAACTGCACGTCACATCCTTAAAAATCCGAGGTCCACACCACTTTTGAGGTCCGTGCCACATTTAGTCTCTGGCTCTGACAGAGCTCTATGACAATTTAACTCTGACGGATCCTAATGCTTTTCCCTCCCTATGCTGAATTTCTGAATAATAATTAGCAAAAATTGTTGTTTAAATGTTGGCAAATAAACTTGCAGAATTTGCAAATATTGTGCACAGAATTTGGATTTTTTTTTTTTTTTGCACAGAATTCCACCAGGAGTAAGCAGGGCAGATTTATGTGAAAAGCAGGTGCTCACTAGGTTTGGGAAAAACTTCCTAGCTCACATGAGGAGTCTCCAGAGCGAAACATATGAGTTTATCAGGGTTTTATAAGACATCATGTTGCAGAAGTATACTGTTAATAGTTATCATTGTACTATACGCCCACCCTAGTATTTAAAAAAAATGCATCATATGGAAGAAACCTTATAGAACAGAGCCTGCTTTGTAACAAAAATCCATCTGCCCTTACAGAAAACAATTCATTTTAATTCCAAAGAATATGATGTGAGAAATGGTTCCCACCAGTATACAGAACAGAATTTATCACTTAAAGGCAACAATGACGGTCTAAGTAGAGAATGTGGAAAATCATTTTATGAGTGGAAAACTTCAGCTGTTGAAGAATTCTTAAACTTGAATGTAAATGCATTTTTGAGTGCTTAAAGTTAGATATACTTTTAAAAATGATAATCGTTAATTTCAAATGAATGTGGGAGGTACTGAAAGATAAGTGGTGATGTGTTGTAAAGTGTGCAGGTTTAAACACCAGAAAATCAAATGTTTCCTTTCAAAGCACATGCTAGCAGTGGCTTTTAGAAACTAGTTTCCTGAGGGGGAGGGGTACATGAGAGCATTTGAGCAGGGTGAATGTGTGTAATGCACGGCAAGCCTTCCTTCCTCATGTCTTTTGGTCATCATTTTCAGCCTCTCTCTTTGTAACTAAAATTATTGGTGCAAGAGATGTATGGATATAAGAATCCTAAGTCAGAAGCAACTTTTTATGACTACATCAGGAGTGAAACAATCCAATACCAACCCCCAAACTCTAGAGAAAATGGTTCTGGTAAAGTATAACTCGGTTCTGCCAAAGGTCTTCGGAGAGGAGTTTTGTGTGTTTAACGATCTAGTTTAACAGTCCATTATGAATAAAACATGTGAAACACTGGCAACTGGATTTAATACATATGTAGTGATGGTGACGGATTTACTACATAGGTATGATTTACTACATATGTATGATGGTGACGGAATTCAAAAAAGTGTGCGTTGAACACAGAGGATCTCTAATTAGAAAATTAATGGTATAAAACAATTTAAGGCTGATACTGGACAATCCTGCACAGTCTGTGTCCCGTATATGGTGATTTGGTTTAGGATGAGCTAGGAAGGGCTTTGATAGAAGCTCCAGTGACAGGATGGTTAGGATAGGCTGGAGTGGGCTTCAATGGCTACTCCAGCAGTGGGAACCTAAAGACAGACTTCTATGGTCTATTGCCCAGAAATATTAAAGAAAAGACAATTTAACCATGAATATACTGTATAATGAGTGTGACTATTGGGCAGACTGGATGGACCGTTCAGATCTTTATCTGCTGTCATTTACAATGTATCTCAAATGTGGAACCAACTAGTAAGGTGGAGAAGTTTGAGCGGGACAGTGAAGCAATCATTGAAACAATCTCTGCAATCTTGGCTTGAGGGAAGGCGTCAAAGTTACTCACAACCTACAGTTCTTACCAGTTAAATAATGCTGAAAATTGGGCCCGCTGAATTACTGTAAGACTATTTTATTATGTAGAAGCCATCAAACCTTTGAAAGTTATGTTTTCATGTCACAAGAATTTCTCCCCTCTGCTCCCCCCCCCCCCACACACACACAGTTATTTTCTTCAGTAGACTGTTTTATGTTTAATTTGTTCACTGGATAACATAACATAATAACAAATTTCTAGACCGCATAACCTTAAGTTCAATGTGGTTAACAAAAGATTATGCTATGAGAAAATACAAAGATAATGTTGTACACAAAGATTTACTGCCTCTTTTACAAAGCCACGCGGCAACAGCCCCGAAGCCCTTTAAATCTCTATGGGCTTCGGGGCCTTAAGCGCGGCTTTGTAAAAGAGGCCGTTAGTTAGCCAAACATTTGGAGAAAAGCAAAGTCTTCTCAAGTTTTCCATAATGTGTATAAGATGGAGATCTAATCAATAATGGGCGCAAATCTTTGTCGTAATAGGCTGCTTGATAAGAAAGACAATGCCCATGATGTTTCTTACTTTTACAGCCCTTAGCTGAAGGGAACGTAAATAGGGCATGAGATTTTCTACTCTTCTCATGTGTCGTGATAACAAATCTATCAAAAGATAAAGTGGGGCCACACCAAAAGCAACTGGGGGCTTGTAGATGAGTAGAATCTAAGTTGGTAATTAGACATAGAACATTGTACATCCAAAAGATGACGAAGTCTTATGATTTAATGAGCAACTTCAGCTATAGTTTTGTTGAGGGGGGGGGGGTGGCCACTGATTATTTCTGGAGGAGATGGGTATTTAACTAAGAATGAAAGGGAAGCTTATTGCACTTGATGGCTTGTAACTTCTCTGTCAAGTATAATAATAGGGTTGCGGCTGAACTATTAGTTAGTTCTTATTGCCTTCAGGGCAGGATTAATTCTTCGACGGCCCCTAGGCACACAAGTACACTGGGCCCCCTGCCCCGCCCCCATGTATTTACCCATTTTCTTATTTACTTCTTTATTTCCACTTTATTTCTTTTATTTTAAAATTCAAAACAAACAAAGATTACCATACCAGTGCCAGTGTACAGTTTTTCTTCTATGCAATCTCCAAACATCTCTGAACAAACCTCCCCTTCCTTCCTAGAGGAAGAGATCTTCAGCTGGCAGGGCTTTGGGAAGCCCATCAATTTATATTTTGCATATGGGTAGGAGGCATGGGGCATGGTGGGAAGAAAATTTAGTGCCCATCATTTTATTGGACTAATACATTTCTCACTTAGCTTTCAGAGGTTAAAACCTCTTTCTTCAGATCAGTAAACTATACTTCTGTTACAGTATCCCTGTCCTGACCTAAGGAAAGGAGTTATGGGCTCTGAATTAGTAAAAAATGTATTAAAATTAGTTCAATAAACAGTATTGTCTTATTTCCATTTTCTATTAATAAACAATTATCAACACAGCTACAATAATGCCTTATCCTAAAACAAAAATAAATAAATAAAACAAATAGAAATTTTTTTTCTACCTTTGTTGTCTGGTTTCTGCTTTCCTCATCTTCTCATCATTCTCTTCCTTCCATCCACTGTCTGCCTCTTCCAGAAAATGTTTGTCTCCCTCTACCATCTCTGCTCCTGCCCCCTTCCCCCCCCTCCTTGGTCTGGCATCCATCACCTTCCCTCTGTTCCCCTCATAGTCTGGAATCTCTTTCCTTCCATCTCTCCTTTTCTCCCCCAACCATGTGGTTTTTAGCATCTCTCTTCTCATTTCCTTCACTCGGATGTGATATCTGTGTGTCCTTCCTCTTTCTTTGGCATCTCTCTCCTCTCTCTTCTCTGGTCTTCCTTCTCTATTTTCTGCCTCTGTCTAAATTAAATTCTTTCTTACTATTTAGCCCTCAGTTTCCCTCTTTTCATTGTGTCTACTCACAGCTTGCCACCCCTTTCCTTTAACCCTCCACTATCTCACTAACTATCTTCTTCCCCCCATCCAGCATGTGGGAAAGCAGTAGCAGTGGTGAGGAGGTGAGGGCTGGGCACAAGTTCTCCCCACTTCCATCATCTGCCCTGCTCCCTTCTGTCTCCCTTCTCCCCACTTCCATCATCTGCCCTACCCTGCCCCTTTCTTCCCACATCCATCATCTGCCCTGCTCCCTTCTCCCCACTTCCATCATCTTTCCTGCCCTGTCCCTTTCTTCCCACATCCGTCATCTGCCCTGCTCTGCCTTGCCCCCTTCTCTCTCTCTCCCTCCACCCCAGGCCCATCTCACCACTCACCTTTCACTCCAATTTTTTTTTTTTTTTTTAATGGCGATGCCCACCCAAGCATCGATCAGCAACGCGGGGCCCCCTTCCCGATCAGCAACGCGGCCCCCCCATCGACGGAAAGTAAGACAAACAAGCAACGCGGGTAAGAAAGGCAATGGGAACTGTAATTTTGCAAGCGGTGCTGCTTGCCCAAAGCTTCCCTCTGGCGGAAACAGGAAGCTGCGTCAGAGGGAAGCTTTGGGCAAGCAGCACCGCTTGCAAAATTACAGTTCCCGTTGCCTTTCTTACCCGCATTGCTTGCTTGTCTTTCTTTCCGTCGATGGTGGGGGGCGCGTTGCCGATCAGGGAGGGCCTGCATTGCCGATCGATGCTGGAGGGGCCCATCGCCGTTTGGAAAAACAATGTTGATGCCCTCCTTTATCGGGCCCCCCTGACCATTTCAGGCCCTAGGCACATGCCTAATGGGCCTATTGGTTAATCCGTCCCTGATTGCCTGTTTACTTGTTGCCAAACTCTGAAGCAGAGGTTGTGCATCTTACTTTTCCTTTAGAATAGGTTTGGAATCCAGCACTGATGCCTGCTTTATTGGTTGTGAGGCTTTAATTTTTCTCTCCTAGTATCTCTGTTAACTGTCTTTAATAACATGGAACTTGCATCATCTTATCAAATAGAGAAAAGTAATACCTTAAAAAGTTTTAAAACATCCATATGATTCAAAAAGCCCATTTCCTTGCAGCAGAAATGGATACCTCACCTATTCATACCACCAAGACTACCATATTTTCACGCAAATAATGCATGCGTTATACACGATTTTACAAACCGTGCATAACCGTGCACATTATACGTGTGAGCGTGTTGTACAATTTTTTTTTTTCATTCCGATCCGGCATCCCCCCTGCGAACCGGCATCCTCCCCCCCCCCGCTCGCATCACCCCCCCTCCCCCGTGATCCTACATCCCCCCCAGCACCGCAAAACATCTCTTACCCGATTGGGCACCGGCACCAGCACCAATGCACAGGACGTGCCAGTGCCCGAAGATCCTCCCTCGTTGGGCTGGGCTGGGCTGGGCTGGGCTGGGCTGGGCGGTGTGAGGGAGATCCTCCTTCTTCCCTGTGCCTTCTGGTCTCGCTCTCTCCGAGATTCTCAGATGAGAATCTCGGAGAGAGCGAGACCAGAAGGCTTTGAGCATGCGCAAATGCTCAAAGCCCAGTCCGGCACAGGGAAGAAGGAAGATCTCCCTCGCACCGCCCAGCCCAGCCCAACGAGGGAGGATCTTCGGGCACTGGCACTGGCACGTCCTGTGCATTGGTGCTGGTGCCCAATCGGGTAAGAGATGTTTTGCGGTGCTGGGGGGATGTAGGATCGCGGGGGTGGGGGGGTGACGTGAGCGGGGGGGGAGGATGCCGGTTCGCAGGCCAGAAGAGTAAGCGGGAGTGGGAGGAGGTTATAGCAGCATGCGCGGTATACGCGTGTGCATGCTATATAAAAATTTTTTTTTACAGAAATGCTTTGGACCCGCGCGCTATACACGTATGCGCGTTATATACGTGAAAATACAGTACTCGAAGATCTTACTTATTTGCTTATCCTACACCGAAATCTTGTTTTTATAAGAGATTCTTAGATAGGACACTCTCATTTCAAGCTGGTAAAATGAATGCTTGGCTAAGTGAAACCATCTCAAAAGCCTTCTTTTATCAATCCTTTAGAAAATTAGTAAAGACTTATCTTTTTGGTATTTGTATTTTCCTGTTGCTTGTTGTTCCCTGTTGCTGGTTGTTAGCTGTCTCTTTTGCGAACCGCTTAGAACTGTGATGGTGTTGCGGTATATAAAAAAAAAGTTATTATTATTCATCTGCACTAGGGGGAAAAATTGAGTCATATTATGTACTAAACACGAAGGATATCTAAAAACCTTGATTTGTTGGTGGCCCTTGATGACTTGGAAAAATAAAAACAGAGAACGAATGCTATGGGTTGAAACTGATTAGCAATTAAAAATAAATGGCCATATTTCAAATACAGAATGCATCAAGCCATTCTATGGGTCATTTTGGTGAAGTCTATGTTGCTCTGCCGTGTGCCAGAGATGATCACTTTAAGAGTTTCTTCACCATTCAACAAAGTGCAGGGCAGATGAAGCCTACCTATATTTAATAAGTAATTGCTTCTTTTTGCCTAATGGCAGTATGGAAGTTATTACTTAACAATGAGTCATTCTATCACTATGTGACGTTAATTGGTGTGGGAAGAAGAATGATGGCCATTGATTTCATCATAAATGTTAAGTTGAGTAAGAGTGCTAGATAGAGGTCAGGCAGGGCATTTCTGGGCACTGCTCTCACTAAGACGTCAATGAAAGCAGTCTTGACAAGTGAAGATCAGATGATTTAGTGGCCTTGTAGAAGGTTCATTTAAAATTCCTTTCGCCAAAACTTAAGTCAGCAAATATATGTGAAATGATTCCGTGGCAGAGCTGCATAACTGCATCAGCCTCCTTTAAACTGCTGTATTTCCTTTAAACTGCCATATTTCAGTCTTTCAGGATCCTTGTAGAATTCTGAGAGATGCTTTAAAGAAGGTTCACAATAGCATCTCAAATATCTTGAGTGATAATAGCTTAGAACTAAAAAAAAGAAAAAAGACAACCTTCCATTGGTGGGAATTAATAGATGTGAGTATACAGAAATGAAAGAGGAGCATAGCATGTATCCAAAAGAGGTGGGGACCATGATTAGTTTGCTTAATGAGTTTTCCTAAGTGCTGAACAGAACAAAAAGATGAAGCCTGTATAAAGTACAACTGTTTGACTACTATATTTGGGGCAGTTTTCGAACAGGCTACAATATTTGAAACAACATATCTTGCGTCCTTTCCTCTCCTTAGACTTTGCACCAGTTTTCAGAGTGAAAGTACACACACACACCCCATTTCACTTTGAACTTATTTTGAGTACAGAATTTCAACCAAAATTCAGAATTGCTTTTTCTGTGGATACTTTTTAGATGGCTGATATTTCCCTCTTCTAACCTAAACATCTCCCTGGAAAGACTTAGTAGAGAAAGAGATTGTTCACCCTCTCCAAGGTGGAGAGAATGAGAGGGCACTCTCTAAAGTTAAAAGGGAATAGATTCTGTCCAGATGTAAGGAAGTTCTCTTCACCCATAGAGTGGTAGAAATCTGAAACGCACTTCCGGAGGCAGTTATTGGGGAAAGTACCCGCCAGGGATTCAATCAAGGTTAGACAAGTTTCTGCTGAACCAGAACGTACACAGGTAAGGCTAGACTCAATTAGGGCACTGGTCTTTGTCCTAAGGGTTGCCGCGTAAGCGGACTGCTGAGCACGATGGACCACTGGTCTGACCCAGCAGCAGCAATTCATGTGTTCTTATGCTCTTATGTTCTCTGAATGTAGCTCAAACATATTCATTCAACACTGCCCAAATTTTTGGTTCTTTTCAGAGAGGGCAATTCCATCTCTGGCAGGGTTCAAGTCCAAGTTAAAAGCTCACCTCTTTGAGACTGCTTTCAGTTCCTAGCTCTTCTCACCTTAGGTTCTGCATCCCCAACCCTATATGTCATGTCTGTCTGTCCAAGTTAGATTGTAAGCTCTTTTAAGAAGGGACTGTCTATTAAATGTGATCCTTTCAGTGCTATATAAGTGGTAAACAGTTTTAGTAGTAGTAATGAGGACAATTTTCAGAAAGCGGAAAGTTCTTCCCTTCCCCAAGAGCATTCTCCTCTCCCAATGCCCCCCTTCCCCCCAGCCTACTAGCACAGAGCTATGCCTTGGTGGTCTAGGATAGACTGAACAGGAGCAATTTGCACTTGCTCGTGCCCATTCTGGCTCTGGGTTTCAAATGGTTGCCGTAGCCTCTAATGGCATTCTCACTGGGAAAAGTGAAATAAACCTAAACATATCCATCTAAATCGCATTCAAACTTGTCCTTATTGTAAATTATGCTCAACATGACCATAGTACACAGTCTCATATATTCAATGGCACGAGTGCTCAGCAGTTCTTCACAGAGGCTTGCCACGCCATATGCCTGGAACAGGCTGCCTGAATCAATACAACATGCTCAGTCTCTACCAGTCTTCAAATCCAAGCTAAAAGCCCATTTTTTTTGAAACTGCTTTCAAATCTTGTCAGATACCTATACCCATTGTATCATTTCTTCTACCAGAATCTCCCCAACCCTGAGATGTCCTGTCTGTCTGTCCAAATTAGATTGTAAGCTTTTCTAAGCAGGGACCGTCTAGTCTAGTGTATGTTAAATGTACAACACTGTGTACGCCTTTCAGTGCTAGAGATGATAAATAGTAGTAGCAGAGGCTGATGCTTCTCAGCACATGCAATACATCTAAGGATTAAGAGCCTTATTCCAGTCCTCAGTCCACATTGAGTGCAAAGTTAATGTTTCTTGGTATTACTGATTCTCAACTTAGTAAATGTATTCGGAAGACAGAAACAGCATACTGCAATTGAAGAGGATGTTGGTTTTGTGCACTGACAATTTGAGCCCTATCCAAGGGTGTAGGAAGTATAGAGATAACATCTAATTATGAATGCAGTTCCAGATAAGCTGCCTTTTACAATTGTCAGGATGTAATCCTTTGGACTTAAAGCTATTCCAAGTGTTTATTTTTTTTCCAATGCATTTAGCATTACTCCTAAGACCCCCTATTACTACTACTTTTGTTGGGGTTTTTTTTTTCCAATTTGTAGATTTCTATATATTTTATTTATTTGCTTTGTTACATGACATAACACAAACGGGCGGCTGCGCTGCACTAACGGCCCCGAAGCCCATAGAGATTTAAAGGGCTTCGGGGCTGTTGCCGTGGCTTTGTAAATCAAGGAAAAAAACAGGATAATACCATACAGTAAGTAACATCCATTAATTTTAGCCCAGGCAATGGTTCTAGATGTCATCATTGACGATACTTTGAAACCCTTTGCTCAGAATGCAGCAGTGGCTAAAAAAAAAATCTAACAGAATTTTAGGAATTATTAGGAAATGAATGGAAAACAAAAAATGAGAATGTTCTGATGACTATAATGTAAATTTCTTATCATTTAAGATTTTATAATTCCTGGATATGTCCCAGCTGTTAATTTAATTGTAAGCCATCCTGAACTGTAAGGTATGGTGTGGATTAAAAATACAGCTATTATTATTAAAAGGGGACGTGGCCAATTAAGGAGTATGGGCAGGTCATGGGTATTCCTAAATGTTAGGCACATGGACAGGTGCTACACCTGATTCTACAAACTGCTCCTTACTTCGGAGGCATCTTATAGAACCGTGCTAAATGCCGTCTTTTTCAGCGCCAATTGTTTTAGGGGTCATTTGTAGAAAAGGGCCTTCAAAGTGTAGTTATTAACTGTGGAATTTGTTGCCAAAGAATGCGGTAAAAGTTGTTATCTTAGCTTAGGTTTGGATAATTTCCCAAAAGAAAAGTCCATAACCCATTAATAAGATGGACTTGAGAAGATCCACTGTTTATTTCTAGGACAAGAAGCATAAAATCTATTTTACAGTCTTGGGATCTTGCCAGTACCTATGATCTGGATTGAAACAGTTTACTGGACTTGATGGACCTTCAGTCTGTCGCAATATGGCAACGCTTATGTTCTTATGAAGCAAGGAATCCTTGTCATATACAAGTCATTTCTATTTATGTGGTGCCTTAATTGTTTTTAGTCTTTTGAGCGGATTGCTGCAACTATTATTGTTATTTTAGTAGGGGGTTTATTTATTTTTTTGTAACTGGGTTTCGTGCACTTATGACATTACAATTTTTGATTATTTGTTTAGTTGTCAGTCACCTATAATAATAATAATTTATTTTCTTATATACCACCCTACCAACAGTTCTGGGCAGTTCACAACAGAAAAAGAAAACTGAAACATTTCAGCAAAAAAAAAAAAATACAATTTCATTAAAACAATACTTCATACAGCAGTCAGATACAGCATTAGTTAAAATACACTTTCAAATATTACTAGAAAATAAAAAGTTTACAAGAATAAAAATAGAACCACATCGTAAAATTAACATCAACATTCTTGTTTATCAAATAAATAAGTTTTTAATGATTTCCTAAATGTAAAGTAAGAATAGGTTTGAGCAATCGGCGGATTTATCCAGGAGTTCATCTTCCCAGCCTGATACTCCAATGTCCTGTCCAAAAAATGGCAGGACCTTGGGGCAGGGAAGACGAACATGCCCAAGTTTCTGGTACCTTTTGTTGAACAAGATAATTTCAAATAAGAAACCAAATAGGATGGCAAAAGTGGCCAAATAGGAGTCCAAAAAGTGCCTTATAACAAATATACCCAAACACTCTAGCCCCAAAGGTAACCAATGCAATTTAGCATAAAAAGGGCTAACATGGTCATATATTTTAAGACCAAAAATCAAACGTACAGCAGCATTCTGAACCAATTAGAGTCTTAATAAAGTCTTTTTCGGTAGCCCCAAATAAACAATATTACAATAATCCAAAGTGGATAGTACAGTAGATTGGACCAAGAACCGGAAAGACTCCATATCAAAAAACTTCTTGATGGTCCTCAATTTGCACAGTATTGCATAACATTTATAGCAGTTTTTTGGGATGTTTTTATGGTATAGAGTAGACTCTGTTATTTGTTTTTTAGTTTTATTGGTAAATGACCCCCATATGCCTTTTGTCCTCTGGCTCTGTAATAAACTTTGTCTGATTAGATCTTCCGTCTTTTCATTACTGCCAGAATTTGATGTGTTAAATAATATCTTCTGTGATGATAGATCTCAATCGCAAGAATATACAGAAGCAGGAGAAAATTTACTCCCATGAAACAAGTGACAGATCTAGTGAAAAAAATTCAATTTCTGTTCTCTTCTTTTTATTCACTCTTTCCATTCTTTCCACTAGCTGGTTTGAGCTTTTTGACCCAGATTCTGCAAAGTGTGTCCCGATTGTAGGCAGCTGTAGGCATCCTACAGCTGTCTAAATTGAGACGCACATTTTTTTAAAAAATGCTCACCAGGCAGGCCGCCCATATTAAAGGCACCTCTGGGAGCCTAGGGAGGCCTGCAAGCCCGCCTAAGCTCACCTAAGGCTAGGCAGTAGCTTAGGCAAACCTAGGTGGTCCTACGCATCTACCTAGGCCAGCGAGAGAAGCGTACAATGTAGGCATACAATTCCGGTTGGCCCATGTGCCTAAGGCCCCACCCTAGGTGCCTGGGCCAATTAGGTCTTAGCCTCCTGTGGGATGGGCCGGAAAGGGTCGGGCCCACCTCATTTCGACGGAGGATGGCTGGACAGTTGGAAGACCCATCCATCCATCCAACTTTTCAAGGTTAGTGTTTGGGGAGGGTTAGTCGGGGGTGGTGATCTGCTGTGCATGATGGGGTTCTTTGGGCAGGAGGGGTTGGGCTCCTTCCTGCCTCGATCGTTCAGGGGGGAAACTGGCAGCCACAGTTGCGGCCACTACACTTATCGCGGAAGGGAGATCCTTTGCCGCAATAAGTATAGCGGCCCTGTCTACAGTAACTCGGTTCTGTAACTGGTGTCTGTAACATGGACGTCAGTTACAGAATCAGGTTTATTTTGGGCAGGCGTAGGCCTGATTCTGTATAGGACGCCTGTCCTGGGCGTCCTGTACAGAATCCGGGCCTTTATGCCAGAAACGTCTAGGCTTCCTAACCTTAGAAATTACTGTATTTGCTCCTTCTGACCAAATTAGCTTTTGTACCTTCCAGAAACCAATTCAATGTGTCCACAGAGAATCTATATTATTCAATTTACCATCTGTGAATTTCCATTCCCCTGACAGATTTTGATATTAGTCAATGCATGTATATTTTTAATGGTCTACTCTAGACCTGGAAGGTGATGACTTGTCTAGTGTAGCCAGTCAGGTTTTTAAGATATCCCTAATAAATATGCATGAGGTAGATTTGCATATAATAGAGGTGACAGGCATGCAAATCTGCCTCATGCCCATCCTACACCAAATCACCACATATGGGACACAGACCATGCAAGTCTGTCCAGTACAGGTCTTAGCTCTTTAATTTACATCCTTCATTTTCTAATTAGAGATCCTCTATGTTTATACCACGCTTTTTTGAATTCCATCACCATTTTCTTCTCCACCACTTCCCTTGGGAGGACATTCCAAGCATCTACCGCCCGCTCCATGAAAGCAAGAGATCTCTTCTGTACCCCAATCTTCAGGCTCTGGCCCTAATGTTTTCCATGGTCTACTACAGTGAATATATCAACTACATGACTGGGACATGGGACAACTGTGAACATTACAGGTTTCTTCTCATTTTTATTCAGGTTACAGCGTTTCAGTTAAAGTGCCTCTAATTTAATACTCTTGCTGTTTTCAATTTTCAGAATGCAGAATTACATACTGAATTACATACAACTTGCTTTTGACTATTTCACTGGTTTCTTTTCTCCTCATATTCCCCCTCTTCCTCTTGACATAATTATGGTTTACTTTGGTGGTGGGCGATACTGCAAATTCTGAATAAACAAACATACGAGGGGCCACTGAAAAATTCTCAGCCCAGCCTAGAAGAGAATGATGTGGAACCGTGAAACTTACAAGTTATTCCACACCTTTTTGTGACACTTTTCATTTCATTTCATATCATTGAAACGAAAAGTGTCAAGAAAAGTGTGGAAACATGTCTAGATAAAGATGTCCTCCTTTGTAGACCTGGATGTTTCTTCTCATTTGAAAATCCCTGTTTGTGATCCCCTTCTTAATCATTCCTAGCATTCTGTTTGCCCTTTTTGCCGCCACCGCACATTACACTCCCAAGTCTCTTTCCTGGGGGCTCTCTCTGAGTATAGCACCGGACATCGTGTATTCATGCATATAATTTTTACCGACATGCATCACCTTGCACTTATCCACGTTGAACCTCATTTGCCATTTTGTAGCCCATTGAGATGGCTTGGGGAAATCCACTACTTATTCCTAGGATAAGCAGCATAAAATCTGTTTTACTACTTGGGATATAGTTAGATACTTGGGACCCGGGTTGGCCACTGTTGGAAACAGGATACTGGGTTTAATGGACTTTTGGTCTGCCCCAGAATGGCAATTCGTATGTTCTTATGAAGTTCTAATTCCTAGTTCCTACTCATGCAAAATGGAGTCTTGATGTCATAGTTTAGACAATTTATACATCTGCTTTACGGAACCAGACACACTTTTCAAAGAATGAACTCAGTATTCCCGACAGGCCCTGTTTCGCCAAGTGGCTGCGTCAGGGGAATATCGGGAATACTGAGTTCATTCTTTGAAAGTGTGTCTGGTTCCGTATTGGAACAACGGATATTTATTTCCACTGCTTGTGGGAGATGAATGGAAGATAAGTGCAAGTTTTTACAGTATTTTGCTGGTTTTTTTTGCAGTTTAACTTGCGTATTTTAAACTGTATCTTTATGAATCTTTTCCATGGAGTTTTTTGACCTGGGATGTGTTTTAGTAACATAGTAACATAGTAGATGACGGCAGATAAAGACCCGAATGGTCCATCCAGTCTGCCCAACCTGATTCAATTTAAATTGTTTTTTTTTTTAAATTTTTCTTCTTAGCTATTACTGGGCAAGAATCCAAAGCTTTACCCGGTACTGTGCTTGGGTTCCAACTGCCACAATCTCTGTTAAGACTTACTCCAGCCCATCTACACCCTCCCAGCCATTGAAGCCCTCCCCTGTCCATCCTCCACCAAACGGCCATACACAGACACAGACCGTGCAAGTCTGCCCAGTAACTGGCCAAGTTCAATATTTAATATTATTTTCTGATTCTAAATCTTCTGTGTTCATCCCACGCTTCTTTGAACTCAGTCACAGTTTTACTCTCCACCACCTCTCTCGGGAGCGCATTCCAGGCATCCACCACCCTCTCCGTAAAGTAGAATTTCCTAACATTGCCCCTGAATCTACCACCCCTCAACCTCAAATTATGTCCTCTGTTTTTACCATTTTCCTTTCTCTGGAAAAGATTTTGTTCTACGTTAATACCCTTCATGTATTTGAACGTATGAATCATATCTCCCCTGTCTCTCCTCTAGGGTATACATATTCAGGGCTTCCAGTCTCTCCTCATACGTCTTCTGGCGCAAGCCTCCTATCATTTTTGTCGCCCTCCTCTGGACCGCCTCAAGTCTTCTTACATCTTTCGCCAGATACGGTCTCCAAAACTGAACACAATACTCCAAGTGGGGCCTCACCACCTTCTTCCTTCTACTGACTACGCCTCTCTTTATACAGCCCAGCATCCTTCTGGCAGCAGCCACTGCCTTGTCACACTGTTTTTTCGCCTTTAGATCTTCGGACACTATCACCCCAAGGTCCCTCTCCCCATCTGTGCATATCAGCTTCTCTCCTCCCAGCATATACGGTTCCTTCCTATTATTAATCCCCAAATGCATTACTCTGCATTTCTTTGCATTGAATTTTAGTTGCCAGGCATTAGACCATTCCTCTAACTTTTGCAGATCCTTTTTCATATTTTCCACTCCCTCTTCGGTGTCTACTCTGTTACAAATCTTGGTATCATCTGCAAAAAGGCACACTTTTCCTTCTAACCCTTCAGCAATGTCACTCACATACATATTGAACAGGATTGGCCCCAGCACCGAACACTGAGGGACTCCACTAGTCACCTTTCCTTCCTTCGAGCGACTTCCATTAACCACCACCCTCTGGCGTCTGTCCGACAGCCAGTTTCTGACCCAGTTCACCACTTTGGGTCCTAACTTCAGGCCTTCAAGTTTGTTCAACAGCCTCCTATGAGGAACTGTATCAAAGGCTTTGCTGAAATCCAAGTAAATTACATCTAGCATATGTCCTCGATCCAGCTCTCTGGTCACCCAATCAAAAAATTCAATCAGGTTTGTTTGGCACGATTTACCTTTTGTAAAGCCATGTTGTCTCTGATCCTGTAACCCATTAGATTCAAGGAAGTACACTATCCTTTCTTTCAGCAACACTTCCATTATTTTTCCAACAACTGAAGTGAGGCTCACCGGCCTGTAGTTTCCTGCTTCATCCCTGTGACCATTTTTATGAATAGGGATCACATCCGCTCTCCTCCAATCCCCAGGAATCACTCCCGTCTCCAGAGATTTGTTGAACAAGTCTTTAATAGGACTCACCAGAACCTCTCTGAGCTCCCTTAGTATCCTGGGATGGATCCCATCTGGTCCCATCGCTTTGTCCACCTTCAGTTTTTCAAGTTGCTCATAAACACCCTCCTCCGTGAACGGCGCAGAATCTACTCCATTTTCTCGTGTAACTTTGCCAGACAATCTCGGTCCTTCTCCAGGATTTTCTTCTGTGAACAGAAGTATTTGTTTAGCACATTTGCTTTCTCCTCATTACTCTCCACATATTTGTTCCCAGCATCTTTTAGCCTAGCAATTCCATTTTTTATCTTCCTCCTTTCACTAATATATCTGAAAAATTTTTTATCTCCCTTTTTTACATTTTTAGCCATTTGTTTTTCCGCCTGTGCCTTCGCCAAACGTATCTCTCTCTTGGCTTCTTTCAGTTTCATCCTGTAGTCCTTTCTGCTCTCCTCTTCTTGGTTTTTTTTATATTTCATGAATGCCAACTCTTTCGCCTTTATTTTCTCAGCCACTAGGTTGGAGAACCATATAGGTTTCCTTTTTCTCTTGTTTTTATTGATTTTCTTCACATAAAGGTCCGTAGCCATTTTTATCACTCCTTTCAGCTTAGACCACTGTCTTTCCACTTCTCTTATGTCCTCCCATCCTATCAGCTCTTTCTTCAGGTACTTTCCCATTGCATTAAAGTCCGTACGTTTGAAATCTAGGACTTTAAGTATTGTGCGGCCGCTCTCCACTTTAGCCGTTATATCAAACCAAACCGTTTGATGATCCATGTTAGTTACTTGCCTTTCAGCCTGTTTCCTTCCACTATTAGCAGCTTTATTTTGAATATTTGTTGGTTATTTTTTTGGTCTTATATTTTTTACATCAGTAAAGCAGATGTATAAATTGTCTAAAGTAAGGCATCTTTATATTCGAAAGCACAAAAAGGAGCACAAGTCTCTGGAGTTCCAAGAAGCATTGTTTATTCAAATAATCAGATAAAAGCAACCTCAAAGTTTGTATCAGGTACAAAGTATGTGTCACAAAGTGAGGCTCGGACCCTACATGGTCCGTGTATCAGCGAATACTCAGCCTTCCTCATGGGCTTGTTTTAATCATGACTCTTCGTACAAGTTTCATCTGAGGTATTAAGTGCCACGCTATTTGTGTCATCCTCCTGAGGAAGGCTAAGTATTCACTGAAACATGGGCCGTGTAGGGTCCGAACCTCACTTTGAACCTGATACAAACTTTGAGGGGGTTTTTTTGTCTGATTATTTGAATAAGCAATACTACTTGGAACTCCAGAGACTTGTTCCTCTTTGTGCTTTCGGATTTCGATTTTGGCTGTGGAACACTGGTCCTTTTGCTTGGTTATGTATTTGCTCATCTCCTTCATATCTCCATAAAGGTTATACCCAGAGCAGATGAGAGATTCATTATTTTTACCGCTAACCAGGAAATGTGCTGCAATATATCTTTCCAGGTGTCAAGAAGCAACATGGTATATAATGCGACTTGTATCAAGTTAAAGTGAAAAATTGTAAGACATGTCAACCTAGAATGGCTTGAGAATTTATGATGTAGAAAGGATGGATCTATTTTCTCATCGCATTTATGTACAAGAATCATAAACTGTTCAATACTAAAGTGCAGTATAGGCCAGCATTATATGTGGATTAAAAAAATATATATTAAAAAATATATATATATATATGTGTATATATATATATATATATGTTTCTGTAGTGTTGTGTTGGTCACTTTTAATCTTACCCTGTTACAATATATCTTTTAAATTTATAGAGAATTATTGAATATGATGACAGATTTTGGTGCTCACTTTCAAAGCAGATGGATGTCTTGAAATGCCAAAAAAAATCCATCTGCTAAAAACATCCAAATCTTCATTTTGTAAAGTCAGATTTTAGATGTTTCACACTGCAATTCATCCAAATAGCAAGGCGGACGTGTTGTGGGTGTTTTATGTGCGGGATTAAAAAAGGTTTAAAAATAGGATGTCCAACAGAAGGAAACATCCATGTCTATAAAGAAGGATTTTTTTTTTTATCTAGAACTCTTTCAGTCAAGCCCATGTTATAAAAAGTTCCCAGAAATTAGATGCAATGTTATAGAATTCCTGTATTTGCAAGCCTAATTGCCATCAGTTGGGTGCAAGTATTTACACTTTGCTTTGGTAGGCCTAAGTTAGGCACGAAGAGCATGCTAAGCTAGTATTTTGTTCTGTATTGATCTTGCCTCTGTTTGACAAACTGGTCCCAGATTGAAAACCAGTGACAATCTTTGACATAGGCAGTATGTATATATTATTTATTCATTCATTCATCGGGCTTTATTAACCACCTTTATGAAGAGATTTGCCCAAGGCAGTGACCAGCAGGATTAATGTACATCAAGGGATTTGCACATTAACACACATTAAAAAGCAAAAATCATGCATTGACACACATTAAACATGAACAAGAACACACATTAAAAAGCAAAATTTACACATTTTGGTGAGCAAATGTATGTACTGCATATAAATATGAGAGAATGAATGTGGAATGTATGAGGTTTAGTAGTTCATTTAATAAAGTGTGGAGCCCATTGAATACATTTGTTATCTCACAATAAGGGTCATATATCTTTCCTTTCCTTAAATTTCCTTACACATCCAGGGTGGGGGAGGGAAATGTATTTTGAGGATTTAAATTACTTAATTAAAATAATGTAATCACATCATATGTCTTATTGTATTAATAATTGGGAGAAAATTATTGTTTTATGTATTACTTGTGTAGTTAATAGTACGTTTTATGCAGTATTTTATGTTCAATTAATTGTATTGCACTGTCAAAGTTTGAAAATCAATAAAGATTTTTTTCTAAAAAAGCAAAAATCGTGCATTATTGTAGAGCAGTGTATATTAGAGTAAACCACCATGGGCCATATAATAATGAGATACAAAGCATGCTACTGCATGCATGCTCCTCATTGTTATGCAAATTGAATAACACAACTGTGCTGAACTTTGCAAGCTGAGTTATGTGTGGAAAAATAATTGCAGCTCAAAGTCAGCATTATTTTTCCTACCCAGTGGCCATTAACAGCTCTATGGCATGTGCAAATTCTAGCAACTAAATGTGACATTTTACATGTGTAAATTACAGTATTTTGTATGTTACATAGTAAATGTCAGCCAAGCCTAGGGCCCTCCTTATGCCCCTCTAACAATTACATGCTGAGGCCTTTTAGCATGTAATTAATAGAAAAGAACTTACGCAAGGCACTCTCATTTACACACACACCTCCCAAATTCTGTATATAGCACCATAAGATGTGTGTGCAAATTGATACACACAATTTGCGTGCACGACATAGTTGTGTAAAACAACAAAAACACCAAAACTTTCCACAGAAAACAGGGAAAAGCCAAAAGCAAAGAAAAACTGTGGAAACAAAGTTCTTGATTAAAAGTTTTAATAACAAATAAAAGCGATGCATACAACACGAAATCAATCCAAATGATACATAGCAAAAACTGGTGATGACGACCCGATCAGAGGGCATAATTTGAGGTTGAGGGGTGGTAGATTCAAGAGCAATGTGAGGAAATTATTCTTTACAGAGAGGGTGGTGGCTGCCTGGAATGCGCTCCTGAGAGAGGTGGTAGAGAATTAAACGGTGACGGAGTTCAAAGAAGCGTGGGATGAACACAGAGGATCTAGAATCAGAAAATAATATTAAATATTGAATTAAGGCCAGTACTGGGCAGACTTGCACGGTCTGTGTCTGTATATGGCCGTTTGGGGGAGGATGGGCTGGGGAGGGCTTCAATGGCTGGGATGGTGTAGATGGGTTAACGCAGATTTCAGAAGTTGGAACCTAAGCACAGTACTGGGCAGAGCTTTGGAATCTTGCCCAGAAATAGCTATGGAAAAAAAAAATTTAGATTGAATCAGGTTGGGCAGACTCAATGGACCATTCAGGTCTTTATCTGCCATCATCTGCTATTGTACTATGTTACTATGTCTCAGTTAAGAAACCTTCTGGGATCCGATGGAAATGCACCGCAAAATTTAGGAAAGCGTGGAATCATCCAAAAGTGTATCAACAACAACAACATAAAATGCAGGTAAATGGGATGAACTTAAGCATAGGTATTTAGGCCTAAATGGGTGGACCTAAATGTTGGTGACAAATTCATCCACTGAGCATGATTCTATATATGGCACGTGCCTTTTATAGAATCGTGCTAAGCGCCATTCTAGTTGGCGCTGATTGTTTTGTCACTACGTATATGTAAAATATGACCCACGGTGTGCACTTATCCCTAGGGATGGTAGTATTTTTAGAAATTTAAGTGCATAAAACACGCTTAATTGTAGGGGTTCATGTTTATTAGCAAGACATTTCTGTTTTGCAGGACAAAGAGGTTTACAAAACTCCATATATAAAAGAAAAAAAAAAATGAAAGGAACACCAATAAAATAGAGACAGGTAGTTCTCACATTCAATGTTTGACTTAAAAGGATAGATTCAACCAAACCAGAAAAGATTGCTCCAAACTGGAAGGCCATCACACACTGAACACGTAATTCTTGGAAGTCTCGTAGTAAAGATAAAGATTTAAAAAAATGTTTTTTAAACCATTCCTAAATTTGGCAAATGACAATTCAGTACCCCATTGTACATTATTCTCTTATCCTGCTTTCTTTAGTAAAGTGAATGCCAGGGGCTTTGTTGCAATATTATGTTGGGACATGTTTCTCCAATAACGATTATTTTTTCCATTAAAGACGAGCATTTCAATACGTCTACTGCACTGTACACGCCTGATGGCACCGTGCCCATTACTCTAGATTGCAATCCTAGCTTTCAAATCTTCTTCCATACCATGAGGTCATGTGCAAGTATGGATTTCTAACTGTGTAATTGCATAATTTACTGTAAAAACACATCTTTGCTGTTTGCTGTCTTGGCAGACAGCTGTAACTGAATTTATGAAAAAACAGTGGTTTCCCTGTTTCCTCTTGGAAGTTTAACTGCTGTGGTTAGCTCTGTCTAGAGTGGCTGCTTTCTGCTAAGAACTATCATGTTGTAATTCTCTGCATTTTGGATCAGTTGCAACAGATCTATGCTCATTTCAACTGGTTCAAAATGCTGCTGCAAGTTTGGTGTTGGGTGGCTCCATCCAGGATCCCTTTACCCTATTTTTGATGAGCTACGCAGGCTGCTAGTTGTTTTTGGTTTTTGGGGTTTTGTTTTTTTTAATTTCTCTTAAATTTCTCTGTATAGTATGGAAAGCAGTTAACAAGAAGGGTCCAGTGCACCTTAGCAATACTTGAACAAGTGAGTATGGACCTAGGCACTAGTGTACAGAGCCAATGGAAAGTTCCTTCTGTGAAAGTGGCTTGCTGGGGAGAACGGGATGTGAAATCAATTAAATAAATAAATAAATACATTGCTTAATTTATTGTCAGGACTACAACTACTGCTACTTATCACTCGTATAATGCTGCTGGACTACACAGCACTGTACATTAAACATGTAAGAGACAATCTCTCCTCGATAGAGTTTACAGTCGCATAAAAACAGACAAACAGGACAAATAAGGCATTAGGGAACTGCTTACGGTGGGAATGATTAAAACAGACATGGAGCAGGAGTTAAGAGTTAAAAGCAGCCTCAAAAAAGTGTCCTATTAGCCTAAATTTGAATACAGTAAGAGACGGAGCTTGACGTAGTGACTCAGGAAGTCGCCTGGAATACGCTTCTAGAGGAGGTGGTAGAGCAGAGTACGACTTTGGGGTTCAAAAAGGGGATTGGACAAGTTCATGAAGGAAAAGGGGATCCATGGGTACAATTAGAGGGTTACTATACAGTACAGAAGGCTGTAAAGTAATAGAGTAGTAGAGAAATAGATCACTACAGGTCATTGACCTAGGGGGCCACCGCGGGAGCGGACTGCTGGGCTTGATGGACCTATGGTCTGACTCAGCAGAGGCAATGCTTATGTGCTTATGTGCATACAGTGAACAAGATGGAAGGAATTGAGTCTGGAGTTGGCAGTAGAAGAAAAGGTACAGATAAGAGACTTGCCTGATGAACGGAGTTGAAGGATCCAGCTCAAGGGACAGTGACACTCTGAGTCAACTTTTGTATTAGTGATCCCCCCACCACACACACACACACATATATACAGTAAAACCTTGGATTGCAAGTAACTTGGTTTGCAAGTGTTTTGCAAGACAAACAAAACATTTGATTAAATTTTAACGTGATATCCAAGCAATGTCTTGCAATACAAGTACATACAGTATACATACATCACAACTGAGCCGATGGTTCTTCTCTCTCTGATGCTGCAGGAGTGTATTGACTGTTTTAAATGAGCGAGGTCTTGCAATACAAGTACATATGGTATTTTGTATTAAAGGTTTGGGGTTGTGGAACGAATTGTCTGAGTTTCCATTATTTCTTATGGGGAAAGTTGCTTTGATGTACGAGTGCTTTGGATTACAACAAGCATGCTTCTGGAATGAATTATTCTTGCAAACCAAGGTTTTACCATATATACAGTAAAACCTTGGTTTGCAAGAATAATTCATTCCAGAAGCATGCTTGTTGTAATCCAAAGCACTCGTACATCAAAGCAACTTTCCCCATAAGAAATAATGGAAACTCAGACAATTCGTACTGAATATAAGAACTGTGGGCGTGTACATAGGTGGAATTTGGGTGGACTATGGGAGGGGCACCCTGGTACTCTTGAAAAGAAGGAGAAAAATTAATGAACTGAAAATATGTGAAGAAAAGACCTAAGTATCAGTCTAAAGGTTCAAGAAGTATCTTATTCTTAGATATAATTAACACTATTGCAGGCCAAAGCAAACGAGGACTATGAATGAACTGCAAATCTGAGAAAAATCAAACCAATATAGAGAAGAAATGCACCCCTGAGCAGTGAAAGTAGAGGGGAAAAACTACACCTCCCAGATTCCCTAGTGGGTGAGAGGCTCTGAGAGTTGATTTCCTGAAACTTAGGGAGTGAGATTGGGGGGTGGTCTCCAGCTTCCTAAAACTCAAATCCTTGTATTTTATAAATCTGCACACCCTAATTGAAGCCTAGCATGCACATTTGCACATGCAAGTTATAGAATAAGGGCAGTTGCATGTGCCATTTAGTATTGTATAGTAATTGGCTGTTAATTGAAGTTAAATTGACTTAAATTGCCATTAAATGATGCTAATTGGTGCTAATTAGCATTTATGCACACAACTGCCCTTTGTCATTATTCTAGAAGTTGTGCATGTTGTTTCAGTTGCACACAACTTCTAGGGAGCATGGACGTGGGATAAGTTTGGGTGGATCAGGGATGTGCCTAGAACTTATGCACATAGAGGGAAATTCTATAGCCAGCACCTAAATTTAGGTGTTGGTAGGCACCCTGCCAATGCCTAAGTACTTGAAAAATACAGTTAGAAACGGCAGGGTTGAAGTGCTTACCAACACCTAAATAAAAGGCGGCTGAAATGGCCACTGGAATCACGGCCAGGAATGCCAAAGTAGGCATGGCCAACACTGGAAGTGGTGCTGGGTGGGTTAAAGTGGCTACCCAGCCTTGAATCACGCTAAGAAAGGCGACTGAAATATAGGCCTGGAAAATCCTGGCCTACATTTCAGCCGATTATCTTTGCTGTTAGACCACAGCAGCCAATTGTGGCAGGAGAACCCCCCCCCCTCCCATCTGCTGAGTAGCAGAGACTCCCCAAAGCCGCAATTCTTTAACCGGAGCCCGTCAGATTGCTTGTCAATCATTCTAGGGTGCCAGTTACAGAATTGTCACTCTTCTTTGAACCTTTTCTTTTAAAAAAAAAAAATTCTTTATTGATTTTCCATACTTCCTTTTATCAAGCTGCGGTAGGGGTTTAACGCATGTAATACCACGCGTTAAACCGCCTGCCGCGCTAGCCACTAATGCCTGCATTGAGCAGGCGTTAGTTTTTTAGCCAGCCATGGGGGTTAGCGCGTGATGAAATGTCCAACGCTCTAACCCCGCTAGCGCAGCTTGATAAAAGGAGCCCTTAATAGTGTAATACATGAATATAAGCACATTCCACTTACAATTATACATAACCAATCTTTTCTCTAAGATCAAATTAGGACAGAAATATCCCCCCCAACCGTCCTTGGATGTGTTTGAAAATAAACAAATTAACTTATAAACAAAGACCTGCTATAGTAAAGTAACATAAGATGCCAACGATCCCCAAACTAATTAAAAAAAATTATTGTGCCTCAAACTATCTGCATTTCATTTTTTCATATCTATAGCAGGAGCACAGATTAGACCACCAGCAAGGGAAGTTTAGACAATCATAATTCTTCCAGTTTCGGCGTATCACAAGGAAAAGACGGCTTAATATGTAATAATGTTCTACATATTACTGCCTCATAAGTCAGTGGAATTGATGATTCTAATATGGTATTAATTTTACCACCATAATGACCTCCAAATGTTAAGTATCAGAGGACAATAGAACACCTAGATGACAATGCCAACAGAAAAATGGGCTATATAGGCCAAAATGGGCTATATAGCAGAAAATGGGCTATATAGGCCATTTTCTGCTATATAGCCCATTTGGGGCTATATAGCCCATTTTCTGCAATATAGCCTATTTTCTGCTATTATAGTCCATTTTGGCCTATATAGCCCATTTTCTGCTATATAGCCCATATAGCTGAAAATGGGCTATATAGCAGAAAATGGGCTATATAGGCCAAAATGGGCTATTTAGCAGAAATTGGGCTATATAGCAGAAAATGGGCTACATAGGCCAAAATGGGCTATTTAGCAGAAAATGGGCTATATAGCAGAAAATGGCCTATATAGCCCATTTTCTGCTATATAGCCCATTTTGGCCTATATAGTCCATTTTCTGTTATTATAGCCCATTTTGGCCTATGTAGCCCATTTTGGCCTAAATAGTCCATTTTCTGCTATTTAGCCAATTTTCTGCTGGCATTGTCATCTAGGTGTTCTATTTTGTCTGTTTTGAAGTTGTGCATTTAAAAAGACAAAAAGTATTTAAAAAAGATATAAAAAAAGTAAAAAAAAAAAAAAAGCGAGAGTATTATATTCATAGACATTTACAGGGACCAGAGCAATGATTGTGAATTGAACCATATTAGTAGTGGGCTAAAAATTTTGCTTACCCAGCGGAAGAGGCTGAGCAGCTAACTAGAATGAGGCTGCTACTCGGGTCGGGCACGGCGGCAATTATGGCTGGCACTGGACAGCACTTCGGGTAGGTAGTGCAGATTAGGCTGGCTTCCCGGCTGTGTGTTAGAGTGCGGCTGAATGTTGGTGTCCGGTACGAAGGGAGTTTGGGCTGTGGGGGCCTGTGTGGTTGTGTTTTATGAAGGCTTTGGGGTACGCTTTCGGTTTTTGCCTGAGTGCTCGATGAGGGTTTTTTTTTCAGGCTTGGTGGCTGGGGGAGCAGCCTTGTGGGGTGAGTGTCTGAGGTGTTTGTTGGCTCTTGTTTATGCTGGGGATTTCTGGTCCTTGTGCTCTGCTTGTTTTTCTTGTGTTACCTTACCAGTATTAAGATGTGTGTGTGTGTGGGGGGGTGGGGGTGGGGATTCCTCTTGGGATGGTGTGGTGTGAAGGGTTGGTACCTGCAGTGGGGGGGGTCTTGTTTACTATGGCTCCCAAGAAATGTTTGCCTCCACTGGCCACCAAACGAACAAGTGTCCCTGGGGTTCATCGGGTTGCTAAGTGGGTGGCTCCAGCTTCCAGGTACTGCTAGTGGGGTGCGGGGGCGAGCTGCAGCAGGTCGCTTGTGTGTTTCCGCAGGAGCTGCACGTTCCAGAAAGACTGCTGCGGTTGGGGCAGCGCATGCAAGGGGCTCGACCCCAGTGCCTGTGCAGTCTGCGGTTCCAGTGGAGGCAGAGGAGGATCCTGTTCCTGGCACTTCACAATCTCAATCTAATACAGTCGCTGCTGTAGCTCCTGCTGGTGACTTTGTTCGCTGTGTATCTGACTTATTGAGTATGGTGTCTGGGGGGAAGGGGACAGATAGGTTGGCAGGTGGGGTACTGGGTAGTTCGGGGGGTGCTACAGGGAAGTCTTTGGGTAATAAAAATTTTTGGGTAATAAAAATTTTTTACATTGCTTGCAGCATGTGGTCAAACATTTGGATAGGGAATGTAGGAGTAAGAGGTCTGCATCAGGGGATATTATGAAGGCTTGGGAATCATCGGATTCTTGGGACTCTTCGCATTTCCTTCCTTCTCTTCCTCTTCGGATGTGGTGCCTGTGGTTTCTGCTGGGGAGGTGGATGATGGTTTGCCTGGGGCTACAGGGACTGGGGTTGCCCAGTTTTCTAGATCAGGGCATTCCTTATGTGAGATTGCTCCGTTGGATGGGCAGTTGTCTCAAAAATGGAAGAGAAAAATTTTACGAATGAAATACATTGATGTCTTTGCTTTATTGGAGTCTGAGCGAAAAGGTATTGGCAAGAAAAAGAGTGAGGATTCTAAAGATGAGGGGAGGAAAAAGCGAAGTAGAGTTTGGCGGACTATATTTAATTGGTTATTGGGGTTCAATGTTTATGCAAGCATTATAGGTGGGGCGAAGCCTGGATTGTATCCCGGTTTACTCCGTTATGTTGATTTGATTTTGCGGGCCTACTGGACATATGGTGGGTGGGCCTGGTTAAATTATGATGAACATTTTAGGCGTAGTATGGCACAGGATAAGTCTGAAACATGGGGTTATCGGGACGTTGATATGTGGCTTACTGAAATGACTTCTGTGAGACCAGCGCTTTTTCGAGAAGTACCCTCCTCAGGTGGCTCTTTGCCCTTGGGGAGGGGTGGTTCAGGACCAGTGAGGTTGGGAAGAGCAGGGGCCGTTGTTGGGGGCATGGGGTTGGTGGGGTGGCAAGGAAGTATGCGAGGTGGATCAGTGGGATCCGCCTGTTTTCAGTCGGTGTGAACGTGTTGGATGCCGATTTCAGCACGTGTGCAGTCAGTGTACGGGCCCTCACTCAGCCAGTGGGTGTCTGGGAGCTTGGGCAAAGGGGCCAGCAGGACGGTCACCTTGGTCCAATGCCCAAGATGTATCGGGTCAAGGCCCCATCACCCGTTGATTTGCAGCAGCTTTCTGTTTGGTTGAGCATTTATCCAAATCGGGTGGATGCGGGCATTCTATGGGTGAGTTTTGCTGAAGGGTTCCCTATACCTTTTGATGGTCCCTTCTTATCCCATAAATGTGTTAATTCCCTGTCCATGCAAAAGTATGCGGGGGTAGTACTTGAAAAATTGGGTAAAGAACTTAACTTGGGACAAATTGCGGGGCCTTTCTGGGCTCCTCCTTTTGACAATTTGGTGCTTTCACCTATTGGTGTGATACCAAAGAAGGAGCCTGGGAAATTCCTTTTAATTCGTAATTTATCCTTTCCGTTGGGTCAAAGTGTAAATTCTTTTATTGACCCTAGTTTTTGCTCAGTTCAATATGCTTCGTTTGATTGTGCAGTGGAGATGTTGCGTAGTTTCGGTCTGGGGGCTTTAATGGCTAAAGCAGATATAGAATCTCCTTTTCATTTACTGCCAGTCCATTCATCCTCCTTTCTTTTATTGGGCTTTCGATTTGAGCAGAATTATTATTTCGATAAATGTATGCCCATGGGTTGTTCTGTCTCCTGTGCTTATTTTGAGGCTTTCTCGACGTTTTTGCATTGGGTGATAGAACAAAGTTCTGGGTCTGCTTGTATTGTCTATTATCTGGATGATTTTTTGTTTGGAGGTATGGTAGGGTCTGATCAGTGTGGTGTTCTTTTAGACACGTGTCTGAGTGTCATACATGATTTGGGTGTTCCTCTCGCTGAAGGGAAGTCTGAAGGGCCTTGCTCTACTTTGTTTTTTGGGGGGAATTGAGTTAGATTCTGTGCTTATGGAATCTCGCTTACTAGTGGAGAAGGTCTAAGCTTTGCGTGCCAAGATTGAGAGAGCGATAAAGAGGCGTAAATTGACCCTTGCTGAAGTGCAGTCTTTGGTGGGGCGGTTGAATTTTGCCTCTCAGGTAATACCAATCGGTCACGTTTTTGCGCGGCGTTTGGCATTATTGATAGGAGTTACAAAGAAGTATTACCGTATATGCTTGTCTTGTGCAGTTCGGAATGATTTGTTGATTTGGCATACCTTTTTTTCTGACTTTTAATGGGGTCAGAGAATGGCCACAGCCGGCTGTGTCTGCAGTGGATCTTCAGTTATTTACAGATGCTGCGGGTGGGTTTGGTTTTGGGATTTATTTTCATGGGGCATGTTGCTCTGAGGCATGGCCGGAGTGGTGGCGTGCTCGTGGGTGGTGTGCCAATGTTTCCTTTTTGGAGTTATTTCCAGTTTGGGTGGCATTGCAATTATTTGGCTGGCTTTTGAAGAATAGAAGAGTTATTTTGAGTTCCCACAATGTGGCAGTGGTGGAGGCTATAAACCGACAACGTGCGCATTGCCCGTTGTTGGGTTTATTGTGCTTAGTGGTGTTGGACTGTTTACAGTTGAATCTGACTTTGAAGGCAAGACATGTGCCGGGTCATTTTAATGAGATTGCTGATTCTCTCTCTTGATTTCAGTGGACCCATTTTCATGCTTTGGCTCCAGGAGCGGATGAGGGACCAACACTGATGCCTGTAGATTTGTGGCCACGGTACACTTTCCAGTCTTACTATTTTCTTCTTTTTGTATTATATATATTATTATATATATGTATTATATATATATATATATATGATCCTCAGAGGCCTACAAAAGCCCATTTGATTTATGTGAAACAGATCACAATTTCCCGATTGTCATAGGATCGATATTATATATTTTTTGTATATATTATTTAACAACTTTTTCATATTCAATTTAATCTTATGGGTACTTATCTTATGTTGGGAGCGCCTCTACCAACACGCACATGTTTCAAAATATTTTTGGTCAGGGTTGAGGCTCCCACATCTAATCTAAAAAACAAAATTGCACAATTTTAACCACTGAGAATGTTGATATCGTATGCCTATTTTTAATTCAAATTTACATAATTTCTAACCAGGGACTAACTCGTATGTTAATTTATTATATAGTAACTTACTAACGTGCTTCAAAGCTGCCGCTCCTCTACATGAGATATCATCTTATAATGGCGTCCGTCATCAGTTTTGGTTTTTAACACAACTTAAAACCGGAACTGATTTCATAGAGAGGGCGGATATCTACCGAAAAACAGACAGGAACACACCAAAAGGAATATAATTATAATTAAAATCATATATATATAATACAAAAAGAAGAAAATAGTAAGACTGGAAAGTGTACCGTGGTGTTTATATCTGGATCCAGTCTATGAATAGCCGGTGATATTGAAACTAATTAATAATGTAGATTTGTGGCAGCACTTCCTGGACTCTTCTCAACTTTGCTGAAGGATTCTTTAGCACCGAATACATGGAAAGTTTACAGTGCTGGTTGGCGTCATTTTGTGCACTTTTTGCAGCACTGTAAGGGTGCTGGTGTTACTGTCATTGATGAAAGTTGCATTATTTATTTTATTTTATTTGCTCATTGGGTTGAATGGTCTGTTTGTGTAGTGAATCAGACTTTGGCTGGAGTGGCTTTTGTTTGTAAGATTCAAGGATGGACGGATCCTACCTCATCCTTTTTGGCTTGAAAGCTTCGTGTGGGTATGTTCGTGGGTTTGCATCGGTTCGTCCTGCTTTGGTGAGGTTGCCCATTTTGCCGCAGCAGTTAGTGAGTATGGGAGCTGCACTTCCTGGAATTTGTGTGTCACCCTTTGAAGTGCTTCTGTTTTGCCTGGCTTTTTCGGTAGTATTTTATGGATCGGTGAGTTGGTGGCACCTTCCAAGTGGGCATTGGGTTGGACGGGGATTTTGTGTTCCAATGTGTTTTTATACTCATGAGAGTTGCATTGTCGTATCCGGCGGTCTAAGACTGACCCTACAGGAAAGGGCAGTTGGGTACGGCTGCATTCAGTGCTTCAGTTTTCAGAGTGTCCGGTGTCTTTGGCACACCGGTATGCACCACTTCGACCCGCGGGGGGTTTATATTGGTCGGTGCATGCTGATGGGGCGCCGTTAACTCGATTTCAATTTGCTGCAGTTTTGAAAAAGTGTTGAGTAGTGTGGGCCTAGATCCTACTCTATTCGGCACACATTCCTTTAAAATTGGGGCAGCTACTTTTGCGGCTCAACAAGAAGGGTCCCCAGATCTTATTCGCAGAATTAGGCATTGGGCTTCCAATAGGTATTTGGGATATGTTCGTTCTGCCAGTATTGATTAAGCTGTACTTTTCTTTTCTTATTTCTTGTTTAGCTCACATCCGGAATTTGCCAGTTGGTGTATGTGTCTGGCTTTGTGGGCATTCTTTCCTGCTCTGGGCAAAAAAGCATGCAGCTGAATCTCGTTGGGGTTGAATCTTGGACTGGCTGAACTGGGTATCACCATTCACTGGATGGGACAGCGTGGGATGTGCTGGAATCAACTGGTACCCACGCTGTTGGAGGCTACACGTTTTTCTTATCCTGATTTAATATTGATGCATTTGGGTGGGAATGATTTGTGCCATGTTAAAGGTGTGGATTTGATTAGGCAGATGAAAGGGGATTTTGTGATTCTTTTGTCCCACTTTCCTTTAACTCGTATAGTTTGGTCCAAGATTATCCCTCGCTTGATAAGGAAAGATGTTTGAAGTGAGCATGCAATTGAGCGGCTGCATCGCAGGGTGAATGTTGATGTGGCTAGGTGGGTTGGATGTGTGGGAGGTATGATTTTTAGTCATGATTTGTTGACTGCAGATTGCCCTGTGTTATATAGGCCTGATGGGGTTCATTTATCAGATATAGGTTTAGATATTTTTCTGAGCACAATTCAGGATTTGTTGGTAGCTGTGCTTAAGGTTGAATTTGGCTGCAGCTCTAGTTCTTTTGCGGAGCGGTGACAAGCTTATGTTGTCACCACTTTGGCGGTAAATGAGAAGGGGTTCCTTCCAGGTGGCCAGGGATTGTGGGGAAATACCTATGAGATATAATGTTGAATGCTGTGTGCGGCACCGCCACAGACTGAGGTGAGGCCGGCGACACCGCAGGTCTCGCAAATGGGATATTTGGAATGAATATAATGTATTGGGATGTTGCGATAAGCAGCTAGGTCGGGACCGACTAGCTGTTGGGATGGGAAACAGGAAGGCCACCTAGGATGAGAGGGATATGCATTTGAGTTGCATTGTTACTGGAGTATGTTAATTAATAAAGCTGCAGCCAAATTTCTGCCAAAGTTTATATTGTAAGTGTTTTATTTAAGTGGTGGAGTTACGAGTTGTCTGAATGCAGGGTGCGAGTTCCAAATATTATGGCTAGATGGACCATTGATCTGACCCAGTAAGGCTATTTTTATGTTCTTAGTATGTAAAATGGTTGTTCACGACGGATGTCTCCAGGTTAATAATAATAATAATTTAATTTCTTATATACCGCCCCACCATCAGTTCTGGGCGGTTCACAACAAGGAATAAAACTGAGCAGTTCAGCAAAGAAAATACAATTTTACAAGGACAATACATCATGAGCAATCAAATACAGTAAAGAATAATATACTATTTAAAAGTTTCCTAAAAACTAATAAGAAGGAGGCATATTTAAAAAGGCAACCTACAGCAATTTCTTTGGAAATCTAGTTCAACTTTAGTTAAATTATAATTTAAAATCATCATTCTGGTTTATCAAAAAGATATGTTTTTAAAGATTTCCTAAATGAAATATAAGAATAACTTTGAGCGATCAGCGGATATAACCAGTAATTCATCTTCCCGGCCTGATACTCCAATGTCCTGTCTAGAAAAGTTTTATAACGGCAGGACCTTGGGGCAGGGAAGACAAAAATACATGAGTTTCTGGTGTCCTCATTTATTTTTGAACCGAAAATCTGGATGTATTTCCTGTTTGAGAATAGCTGTGAGAAAGATGTTTGTTGGGGACTTTATGGGCCAAACGCCTCAATTTGACTTGGACGGTTTTTCAAAAATGCCCCTCCACATGATATCTTTGGACTGAAAATACGAGAACTGGCTATGGCTAGAAACTCAAATTTAGTCAAATTTATTGTCGTTCCTGAAAAACTTTCAAAATACTAAAATTCTTACAGTAACACAGTAAATGACAGCAGATAAAGATCCCATAGTCCATCCAATCTACCTAACAAGGTGGCCAAAACTGCACCTGCCACTCTGCACGGATCCCAGTCCTCCATGCTTAAACATCACTTGTCAAGTCTAATCCTATAACCTATCTCTGTGAATTATTCAAGGCATTATGAATTTTTTTGATGTGGACATCATTATTGTAAATATGAACCATTATGCAGAGTGAAAAAAAAAAAGCAGACTCTTTGGTTAAAGGACAGAATGATAATTGTATGCTATTGTAACCAGTCAAAGTAGGCTTTAGTAAGTTTGGCATGTACATTTAACACACTTCCTGTGTTAAGCAATGATGGGACTAACTCCTTCTACAGTTGTCAGGCTTTTTGTTGGTGCGCATTATATACGGTAATTAAAATGTCAACTCGCTTTTATGAGTACCCATAAAACGTTAATGTCAGTGGAAAGAATAACTGCTAACTTCAATTATTGCTGACTTATTTTTCTCATGTGTCAGATTCCAGTGTGTAAGCTTTTCTACAATTTTATTTCAGTTCAGAGAACATAGGCAATTCTAAAATGCCTTAATATAAGGAAATAGAAATTCTAAAAAAATAAAAAATAAAAAGCAACAACAACCCCACAACGATCAGAAATAAGAACCTATCAGCAAACTGTCTCAAGATTGATTTGTTATGGCCCCTTCACTCCAGTAGGGAGATGCAACATATGGACATCTTTTTATTTATTTATTTATTTTTATTTAATGAAATTCCAATATTTCAGAATTGTCTGTCTAGAAATTGGTTATAGGTAATGTAGACATTGATTTGTGAGACAGAAAAAAAAATTCTGGCCCATTCAGTCTACCCAGTTGTGATGCTTTCTCTTTGGATAGATAAACATGTAAATTCCCACACTTAATCCATCACCAGTTTCACCCTTACTTCCATGCATTTTCCTGAACTTTTAACCATTTCTCTACCAATGTCTACCAAATAATCCTAAAATTATACTAATGTATAATTTTTATTATGAAATGAACTAAAATAAAGTTAAGATTTTCAGGATATTGAATGTAAAGCTAATTACATGAAGATCTAGCAAAAACGATCACCACACTACGACCTTCTGGATCCATTCTCAACCTGTGCCTGGCAAACCTTACCACTAATTAATTCCTCCCTGCAATTGGGAACAGTACCACAAAGTTGGAAATCAGCAATCATTGGACCAATCTTTAAAAAACCAACACTGGATCCAAATGAACCCAGCAAGTACAGACCAGTCTCCAACCTCCCCTTCATCTCCAATATCCTTGAAAAGACTACTATTGCAACTCTTAGCCTTTGTTGACAGACAGAACGCCCTCTCCCCTTACCTACTGGAATCGCTGTATGTATTATTGGAACAACCAAAGCATGTTTCATCATGATTTACTGCACATGATATTTTATTTACTGGATATACCCTTGTTATAATAAAGAGGCTGAGAATGAATAAATGAATTTACTGTAAATTTTGTGTTGGAAGGAGTGGGAAGAGAGATTGTTATTTAAGTTCTTATGTATCCAGTATCATGCACTGGCACCATAAGGGCTTTTATTTAATTTTCTTGACATATTAAGAGGATAGTTATTAAGATGAGGTAAAAGTCAAGTTCTTACTGCACCTTAGTCTACTGCAGGAGCATGAGCCTGTAGTATCTCAGTACTACATGTTGTCCACTCCCATGATCAACCTTGCAAGCTATACTGCTTGGGAGCATCAGGCCGCTAAGTTGCAGCCCAAAGCTTCTGAGTCACATCTTAAAGTATTTGTGTAGCCCCCCTCCTGATGCCCTCCCTATACCCCTTTCTGAAGAGGTTCCCTTTCCACATTAGAGCCTCTGCCCTCCTGTAGGCTCTCCAGAGTCACCTGTAGACATCCCTGCAGTATATTGTTAGTTACCTGGCCCCTTTAAGACGTAGCTTAGTGTCCCAATGTTCCCAGCCAGGAAAAATAAGTCCAGTTGGGATAATTTTTTTCTAGGAATTATACAGCAAGATTTGTTTACTGCAAGCTATGTTATTTGATTTACATACTTAAGATTTGTTTGGCATGCTATGTAAAAGAGCCCCACGGTAATTTTTAAAATGGCCGTTGCGTACGGGAAAAACCTGTGTAAGGGCACACCATGACCAATTCTTACTACAGCTTTGTAAAGGACCCTTAGATTTGACTCTCAAATTCAGGACTTAAGTTTGTTGTTTTTTTTTCTAAGCTAAAATTTTGCTTACTTTAGCAAGTAAAAATAAATCAACTCCTATACAGAGTATAATCCAGATTGCTGAAGTGCCCCAGTAGATTGATGTATTTGCCTCAGCTATTATCTCTGTCCCTGATGGTAGTTTGTTGAGTAAGCTGCAAGGGTAACACTGTCAGGTAAGAGGTGTTTGCAGTTATCTTCCCCATTTGGAAGGCCATGGGGGGAGATTATGCGGTTCAATAAGGAATATAAAACCTGTACTTAGGGAGGAGAAATTTCTATCTCCTTTCAGAGACTGGGTTCTTAAGTACCAAACCAGCTAGGGCAAAGGAAAATAATTCCTTTGTCTGTGTTATAAGACACAGAGGGGAAAAGTTCTAGGATTTGGAAAGTGAGAATTACTTATTCTGCAACCCTACTTGAGTAGAGTCAACATGCAAGAATTATAGTGTCCATGGTCCTAGCAATCAAGTATACTGCAGAACTGAGAAAGCCAGTGGAAGGGGATCAAGAGGAACAGGAACCTTGTTACCCCCAAGAGGCTTAAAGAGCCACCATTAAGAGAGAGGAAGTATAAGAGAGTGATTATTTTCTGGGTTTAAGAAACCATATGAATTAATCGGAGTAAGAAGATCCTTTAATATATCCTACAAGCCAGACATTAGAATTCCTGGATGTAAGAGGAGAAAGGAGCTGGTGTTGCAGATGGGAAGAATGAGTTTCCTGACTACAAGAGTACAGTATAGACAATCCTGACCTTGCAGCAAGGAGATTGTAGGATGGAAGCTATCAGGAGGAGACCTCAGCCGAAAGGAAATGAAACATGAGACACATGGCACTTTCAAACATTTCTTTTGCAGATATGGAACAGAATCTGCTGTGTTTTTGTGAATGAGTGTTTTTGTGTTGAGTGGATGGTGCTAACAGAGCATCTGAAGCTGTGTCTCTTCCTTCATGCCTCAGATATCTGTTTTAGACGCTGGCTCATGTTGCTTGATTCTTAAATATCAAATTTCATAAAGTTGCTCCTCCAGTCTGCCTCAGCAGCCAAAATGGGTTACTGGAGCTCAGTTGTTAGGGCCAGCTTCATGAAAAGCTAGGGGTGGGAGCTTTGTGAGAGGGGAGATGATAAAGAGCAACTAAAAAAATTTAAAAAACAAAAACTATCAGCCATAGAAGCCACACAAATTGTAAGAACTACCCCCTAGATCAGTGTATCACAAACTGTGTGCCGCAGCACACTAGTGTGCCTCCTGAGATTTCAGGTGTGCCGTGGCACACTAGGGAGGAGAGGCATTGGGGCCAGCTGACTGCCTACAGGACGTGCCTCTAGTGGCGAGAAACATGTCCTGTAGGCAATCAGCTGGCACCTCTCCTTCTCTCCAACCCTCTTCCTTGCTGGCACCCCCCACTGGTGCCCCAGGGCCTGTCTGAAGGGCCTTCGTGCCCATGTGGACATCAACATGATGACATCATGCATGTGTGTGACATCATGACGGCGACGCCCATGCACTTCTAGGTGCCTCGAGTTGTGACCACTACCTTTAGTGTGCCACAGCTCGAAAATTTTGTGTGAAACTGCTCTAGATTATACTACTACTATCCATTCAGCCATGTCTGACCCTTGGATACTCTGTAGGCCAGTCCTCGCCATGCTTCCCTGTTTTCCATGGCTTCTTTCAATTGCCTGATGTTCATTCCCGTGTCATTCTTGATAGTATCCAGCCAATGGGCCTTTGGTCTCCCCTGCTTCCTTTTACCACTGACCATTCCAAGTAGCACCACCTTTTCTAGTTAATTCACCCTCAACACGTGTCCAAAATAGGTCAGATTCTGTGTGGTAATCTTGCCTTCCAAGGACAACTCTGGGTTTATATGATCTTAATTGGCGATCCTAGGTGTTCATGGGTTCCATAGAAGTCTTCTTCAGCACCACAGCTTGAATGTGTTGATTTTTCTTCTATCTGCTTTCGTGAGTGTCCATGTCTCACAAGGGTACCACTGTCAGGTTGAATACCCATGGTACTAACAGGTTTTACACACAAAAAATAACCCAACAGGAGAAAAGACAGAAAAGGAGCAAACAGGTCTCTCCTGATAATGTGTGTAGTGACAGCAATGACATAAGAAACCTAATACTAAATAAATTTAAAGTGTTAATGGACGGGGGGCCCTCAATAACCACAACTCGCACCAGGGGAATAAACCCTCTCACAGAGTTGTCACTAACAAAACCCAAAAGGGTAAATTGCGTTACATCCCCGGGCCCTCGCCAACCTGTGTAATGGTGCACAATAATGCAAATAATAAAGTGCCTAAATAATGATAGTGAAATATTATAGTGTATCAGGAATCACTGTTGTCGCTAAACACATTCAGCGTCTATTTAAAAGTCACAGCAAAAGCAGTGTACAAACAACATTGCAGGAAAAATAGTAGGTAACCAATGAAGTACTTATCTTCGGGTTGTGTGGAAAATCAATCGCCCAGAAAAACGTTCTGAATGCCTTTAAAGTTCAACGGACTCTGTTTCGAAGGACGAACCTTCTTCGGGAACTAGCGTGAAGAAAATCAACCTACTGCAGATTGTGGGGGCCGTAACCGAGAAAGAGGTGGTTTGACGAGTGCCGATAATTTTTAAGGAGGGAACGTGAAGGAGATGTTGAGAGGTGGATCTCAGAGCTCTGGGAGGATCATGGGGGATAAGGATTCTGGTAATGAAAGCAGGTTCATTGGATTGTAGGATTTTGAATGTGAGGATGGCTATTTTGTAAGTTATTCTATGGGGAACTGGAAGCCAATGGGCTTTTTTTTTTAATTGACATGGTCGTATTTCTTAGAATTAGGTATGACTTTTATGGCAGTGTTTTGGATTAATTGAAGGCGTCTGATATCTTTCTGGCATAAACCTCATCCAAAAGTATAAACTGTTTCAATCAATGCAAATAATTCAAAACAATAAATAAATATATTGCTTTGTTGAAAATATGCTCAGAGACCCGGAGACTCTGTGAGATGTGTATCCCAGATTGAAAGCCTCACCAACCAATCAAGGGATGACAAAGATAATAATATATTTGGGGTTCCTTTTACATAGCCGCGCTAGCGGTTTAACGCGCGTAATAGCTCGCGGTAAACCGCCGGCTGTGCTAGCCGCTACCGCCTCCTCTTGAGCAGGCGGTAGTTTTTCAGCCAGTGCGGGGGTTAGTGCGTGATAAAAAGTTGTGTGCGCTAAAACCGCTAACGCGGCTTCGTAAAAAGGAGCCCTTAGTGTTAAATTGCATTTACCCTATCCATACAAATCAGCTTTTCCCTTCAACTTTGTGACTTAGAAAAAATTTTGTAGGGAGACATATAAGAGTCTGTATTCTTGTAGGTAGTGTACAAGGTTTGTTGTATATTCTATAAACGGCGCCTAAACCACGTGCCTTCTATAGGATAATCTAATCTAATCTTTGGTTTATATACCAGGTCATCTCCCAGTGGAGCTCGACTTGGTTCACGTGTAATTAAGACTAGAGTACATAGCAGAAAACATAGGAGAAGGAAGAACTAATTAAAAACTAAAGTACACTAGAAAAGCATAAGAAAAATAGCTATAATATTATTATTTTGTTGAGGCTGTAGTTAAACCATTTAAAAATTGCGAGAACAACAAAGTTTTCAGGAATTACGGTACAAAATAATTGCAGCTGGCCTAAAAGCCTAATGGAGTCAGGAAGTTCATTCCAGATCTCTACAAACTTGAAAACAAAAGATCGACTGAGATTTCCAATAGATTTAATTCCCTTAAAGGAAGGGAAGGTTAACTTATCTTTGTGTGTTTCTCAAATGGCAAAGTCTAAAGGTATTCCAACATAAGGGGACAAAAGGATCAAATATTCCATAGAGAAGCTTGAAGATTATGCATGCACATTTAAACTGGATCCTAAAGCGAACTGGGAGCCAGTGAAGCTTTATCAACAAAGGGGAAACATGATCATACTTTTCTTTCCCAAAAATGAGCTTAGCTGCAGTATTCTGTACCCAACCCTGGATGCCAGACATACACCTATATTCTATAACACTACATCCAACTTTTTGGCATGCCTCTTACCAGCCCTTGCCACTGTGATGGCCATGCCCACTTTTGGGTCATATGCTATGGGATTTAGGTGTCCAGCATTATAGAAATAACAAACTAATATGTCCCTATAGAAATAATCTGAGCAAGTGGGAAATGTTCAAATCAAGCAATAATAATAATAATTTGTGAAAGTGTATCTCAATTTGACTGTGCAAGCTATCAGAACAACGGACCAAACCCTAGCTCTAGGCTTAGATTCCAGGCTTAGGTGTGGTAGGGTGTCCCCTGATTGGGTTTTTGAATAAGGTTAGTTAATTCAGCATTATAGAAAAGCATGTAGTCATATTGCCTCTCAAATCCTAATGTAGGTGCCTCTGAAACAGGAGATTTGGGTTCAATTCCCTTTGCAGCTGGTTGTGACTCTGGGCAAGTCACTTAACCCTCCATTGTCCCAGGTATGAAATAAGTTCATGTATGTATAATATGTATATCACTTTGTAACCACAGAAAAGCATTATATCAAACCCCATCACCTTTCCCTTTGGATAGATAGCTATACGTACACACACAGAAGAATGATATCCAATTATACATTTCTACAGTTCTGGGAAGAGTGGTGTAAGAGAGATTATGAATGAGATTAACTATCAAAATCTCAGACAGTGAAAAGGATTGATAGGGGTCTGAAAGTTAAGTGAGGTAGGCAAAAGGCTGGAGGTTAACTTAGAATGCCTCATACTCTGCTCACTGAGAATACAGACTCAAGCAGCTGCAGATAAAGCTCCATGGAAACACATCATATTGAAAACCTTCAACATGCTGCTAGCTTGCTCTTTGCAGTGGGGAAATGCATGCACAGTGTATCAGATTTAATTACCTGTTGTAAGAGGAAAAGGGCAAACATGGTGGTGATCAAATCTTTTGACATTTTCACTGGTTCAAAAAAAATCCTCTCCATATTTGTTCTCCTTGTGAGAAAAGGTAAATAGATCTGTAGCTTCATATCCAAATTCTGGAACGATAATAAATATGATTTTGGAGTGTACAGAAAGTCCTGCTAATTTAGACTTTTTTGATATTTATAAATGCAGAGGCCCTGATTTGATTCCCATTGTGTGACCATACACAAGGTCATCGTAACATTACTTAGCTTTATGTCTCCATGAAACATTGGTGGGGCTTTTCACTTTTTTTTCTTTTGGGCAGAATATAATGGCCCAAGAAAATCCAACAGTACCTGATATTTGAGTGATATTAGAAAAGAAGAAATTTGTCATAGCCTGAAAAAAAAAGATATTCAGAAAATGCAGGAAAAGCCCTTAGACATATCTATGAACAGCTATTTACTCAAGAATATCTACCATACTTTTATTTTACCTATATCAGTCATCAGACCAAATATATATTTACTCATGCTCAAAGATGTTGTAAATCCAATGGGAGCAGAGCTGTAGCCACACAGCTCCCATGCTTTCAGTGACAATTATTTTTATCAAATTTAAAATGTGTTTATAATGGGGGGGAGGGAATAAGCTCAGAATGTGTATAAATTTGACATACTACCTACAAGAATACAGTGGTGCCTCACACAACGAACTTAATTCGTTCCAGGAGCAAGTTTGTTATGCGAAAAGTTCGTTATGTGAAACGCGTTTTCCCATAACAATACATGTTAAAAAAAATAATTCGTTCTGTAGCATAAAATATGCTAAGATGACATAAAAAAAGATAAATTTATCTTGTTAGAGCTGTTAGCATGATATAGAGGGGATATATGTGAAGGGGAGGGGAGACAGGGGTTTTGTTGATCCTTGCTGTGTATTATAATCACCCCCCACATACTCCCCAGTACCTTTTTTAATTCCTCCCATCTTTCCCAGCCAGTGGCGTACAGGCCAGAAGCGCAGAGATCAGGAGCAATTCCTCTGCACGCCTGTGTGGGCCCATGCCGATCTCCGAATGGCTGCAGTTAGTTCTTGTGAGTCCCGCGAGAGCTGACTGCAGCCATTCAGAGATCAGCGCAGGCCCAGGCAGTAGCACAGAAGGCTTGCTCTTGATCTCTGTCTGCGCTTCTGGCTGGGAAATTTGCTAGACCACCAGTTCGAGTGAGCGGGTGAGATTAAAGTTGCAGCAGTGGTGGCTTTTTTAAAAAAATATGTGGCGGCGGGGGGAGGTTTAAAAATATGCGGTGGCGGCAGAGGCTTAAAAATATGCAGCAGCGGCGGCAGGGGGGTTTAAAATATGTAGCGCCACTGCACAGGGAGCCAGGCGGAGAGAGGGCAGTTAAGCGATGCAGCTCGGGCGACTTCGTTGTGTGAAACGAAGTTCGTTGTGGGAAGCAAGACCTGAAGTTCGTTGTGCGCAGCGTTCGCTGTGCGAGGCGTCCGTTATGCGAGGCACCACTACAGACTTTTATATGTACACTTCTTAGCTACTGAGACACACAGGGCTCATCTCTCAGTCCATATATTATAGAGCATGGTATGCATATTAAAAGATGCATAAGAACATAAGAAGTTGCCTCCACTGAGTCAGACCAGAGGTCCATCTCGCCCAGCAGTCCGCTCCCGCGGTGGCCCACCAGGTCCGTGAGCTGTGAAGTGGTTTTTGTCCACTTTTATAACCTACCTCTAGTTCTATCTGTACCCTTCAATCCCCCTATCCTCTAGGAACCTATCCAAACCTTCCTTGAACCTCTGTAAAGTGCTCTGGCCTATCACCTCCTCCGGAAGCGTGTTCCATTTGTCCACCACCCTTTGGGTAAAAAAGAACTTCCTAGCATTTGTTCTAAACCTGTCCCCTTTCAATTTCTCCGAGTGACCCCTAGTGGTTGTGGGTTCCCACAGTTTGAAGAATCTGTCCTTATTCACTTTCTCTATGCCCTTTAGGATTTTGAAGGTTTCTATCATGTCCCCTCTAAGTCTCCTCTTTTCCAGGGAGAACAGCCCCAGCATTTTTAACCTGTCAGCGTATGCAAAATTTTCCATACCTCTTATCGGTTTAGTCGCTCTTCTCTGGACTCCCTCGAGTACCGCCATGTCCTTCATGAGGTATGGCGACCAGTACTGGACACAGTACTCCAGGTGCGGGCGCACCATTGCGCGATACAGTGGCATGATGACTTCCTTCGTCCTGGTTGTGATACTCTTTTTGATGATGCCCAGCATTCTGTTTGCTTTCTTTGAGGCTGTCGCACACTGCGCCGATGGTTTCAATGTTGTGTCCACCATCACCCCCAGGTCTCTTTCAAGGTTGCTCACCCCTAGCAATATTCCCCCCATTTTGCATAGGGGCTGATTCTATAAACAGCACTTAAATCGGCCTAGAAAAATGGTGCCAACCGCATGTCAAGCATACTTGGGTGCCGTTTACAGAATCATGGCCAGTGGCACCTATGTAAAAACGTAGGCACCTGAAATGTAGATCAGGGTTTTAAAGGCCTACATTTCAAGCACCTAAGTTTTGAGAGAATTTGGCTTAGCGGCACCTGAGTCACGCTTCACCCATAGAAACACCCACGTAGGAGTTAGGTGCTGCTATCTGCCATGAGATAGGCATCTATCTTTTATAGAATCGGATGGGTGCCTATTGTCAAATTAATTTTTTGTTTTATCAATTCTTGAGGCTATTAAGGGTATGTTGCCTAAGAGGCACCTAACTTTAGGCATCCTTTATAAAATCGGCCCCATACTGTCCTACCTACCTTGTACCACACACAAGAAACCACATGTTTCTGTGGTACAAACAAAGCAGTTTACAATTATTATGTGTAGGTATTTTCTGTCACTAATGGGTTCGCAATCTAAGTTTTGTATCTGTGGCAGTGGAGGGTTAGGAGATTTGCCCAGAGTCACAAGGAGCTGCTGTGAGAATTGAGCCTAGTTCAAACCAATCCAGTAGATCTTCTTTCAGCAGTAAATAGAATAATGTGAAAAAAAAACCCCAAAAATTTCTACTCACAGTCTAACTTACAGACTAAAATAATGCAAGGAACAAACTCTGAAGATTCGTAATAAGAGGGTGAAAAGCCCCAGAACCCAGGCCAGAGAGAATTACTAACACAAGTGTAAATGGGTAATTAGATAGCAATGTGGAGAGACATTTTCGATACTGCTTCTGACTTTGTACATTTCCCGCAAGACGTCCAAAAGTAGGTACCTCTGTGGGGGAAACATTCATTTTCGAAACCGCTAGACATCCAAATCAAGCCCATTTGGACATGGGAGGGACCAGCATCTCAAAGGACTGGCCACAGACATGCCAATAGAGCAGTGAGGAACTTTAGGAGGCACTGTTGTGAAATTCAAATAAAGGGTACCAGGTATATATTTCACCAGAACCCCATTTTAGTGTATGGTAATCCCTTCATAACTCCCTCAAAACCACCTTGGGCACCATCATGGTGGGAACGCCAGCACCCCGCCTCCACTCGGCCCCCCCTTCCCACTCCTCCCTCCACCGCACACATGCGCCCTTCCCTCCCCCCATTCCTCTAGTTGTTCACTGCCATGAGTAACAACGTCAACATGCTCCTCGTGACCGCGTCAGCTCCCACTGACGTCATTTCCAGGTGCTATGCATAGGAAGTGACGTTAGAAGGAGAGCCAATACGGTTGCAAGGAGCATGTTGAAATTATTGGTCACCGGTAAATAGCTAGAGGTATGGGGGAAGGGAAGGGGGGGGTGTGGCAGGGGGGTCAGGGAAGGAACAGGGGTGGAGATGAGGGTGGGCGAGGAGTGCCACCGCCCCGAGCACCTCTCACTCTCGTTTTGCCACTGATTCGATTATTCCTGCAAGATGTCCACGTGCTAAGCCCACCCAAAACATGCCTCTTACATGCTCCCTTATCATGTAGACATTTCTGAAGGGTAAATACCTTGCAAGACATCTAAAAACTTAGTTTTGAAAATTGGCACTTGGACGTTTTGGTGTTTAAGATGTCCAAGTATCAGTTTGTGCCATTTTTTGGATGTCTGCATTTTATGAAAATGAACCCCATGGTAACGTACTAAATAACAGCAGATAAAGACCTGCGTAGTCCATCCAGTCTGCCCAGTATCCACATTCATTATTAAGACACTGTTGAACCAACAATCATGTAATTATTCATTTTACTTTCTAAAGCCTAGATTCTTAAAAAAATGCATTAAAAAATGACAGGCTGCTATTGCAGCCGTTCTGGTAGCAAATTAAAAAAAAGTGAGCCATTTTCCAAAAAACGCTCATGCAAATGAGGTTGGCGGACAGTAGCGAAGACTCACTAAATTTGCTGGTGATAGTGATAAGCACATAAAAACCCACAAGAGCAGGAGAGATGATCAATCTTTCCCGCTGCCAACCAACACCCACCTGCAGTGGGAGAGATGCCTACTCTCTCCCACTGCCAAGTGAAACTCCCCCCAGCAATGGGAGAGGTGCCCACTCTTTCCCGCCACAAACAACACCCCCCACCCCCAGCTGTGGGAGAGATGCTCACTCTCTCCCACCACAAACAACCCCCCCCCCCCCCACAGCGGTGATCCCCCCAGCAGCATCCTGCTACAAACAACACCCTCCCTGCCGCGACGACCCCCCCACTCCCATCAGCTGGAGAGATGCTCTCTCTCTCCCACCACCTAGCGACCCACCCCCCAGCAGTGGGAGACAAGCCCATTCTCTTCTGCTGCCACACAATACCCACTGCCTCTGACTCCTCTCCCCCTTACCTTGAATTAGAAAGGATGCCTACTCCCTGCGGCCAGCTGGCCTGTCTCTTCAAAATGGGCCTTCCCCTCCTCGGTGCATCCTGGGATACACCGGGGAGGGGACTGGGGCTCTGATTGGCTCAGATTGTTTAAGACCACTAAAATGTCTGCTAAACTGTCAGAAAACAGTTTAGCGACGGCATTAAAGTTTTGAGAAGCTAGGCCTAAGTTCTTTTATAAGATCTCGTCCCCTGCCCCTCACAATAGGCAAGATCTGTACTCAGATGATATGAATGTGGTATAAAAATACGCATACTTGCTCCTGATCCGTCTTGCCATATATGGGACACAGGCTGTAGAAGTACGCCCAACATTGGCTGTAATGCTCCACTGCTGGAGTCACTATAAATTTGTCTTGCCATATATGGGACAAAGAATTCAATGGCTAACACCTCTCCCCTCAAATAACAAGATTCCCTAGATTCATGTACACCTAATTTAGAGGAAAATTGAGCTTTTGCAGCTAGGTTATCTTTTTTTTTTTTTTTTTTTTTTAATGTTAAAGAGATAAAAGTAATACCATTTTATATACTATAGGTCACATAAAGCCTGCAATAAAGTCTCTACACTAAGAACCAAAATATATTTATGCTACAGGGCTTGGTATTTTATGAACCATTTAGTTACTTAGAGTAGAACATTACATCCAACATTATTATTCTCAAAATGTGTTCATATTTAGTGTGTCAGGTTACCCTAATACAGACTTTTCTATCAGAGGCCTGATTTGCCAAGGCTTTTGCTTTTTAATTGCTGTGACATAGAGCTGGGACTGGGGAGAGGTGGGAGGGAACAGGGTGGCTGCTCTGAGTGTCACTGGGAGGGGTATCAGGGTAGTGAGCTCAGATTCAGCCGATATCTGTTCTCAGACTGCTCTTGTAGGGTGGGATAAAGAACCTCTGAAGCTGAGCCTGCTCTGTTGCACATGCTTGCATGTGCTGGACTGTATGGCTGTACATGTGCTGGCAAAAAAGGCAAGGGAGGTGTCTTTTCAACCAATGACTGAGTCTTTATTCAAAGCGAAATAGTCCAACAAACATCCTTGTTTCGGCGTGTGAAGAAAAATATACAGTACAACACATGAAAAAAACATATGCAGTGTTCCCCCACGAATTTGCGGTTTCACTCATTCGCAGTATTCTCCGACCACCTCTTCCTGTACTAAAGTCGGGCTACACTAATCAGGAGCTATGTGTCAAAGCAGCTCCTGATTGGTGTAGCCTGCCTTTAGTACAGGAAGAGGCGGTCGGAGCATACTGCAAGTGATTTCCTTCACTCGCCGGCACTCCAGCTGCCCTCTCCTTCCACCCCAGGTGAAAAACCATATTTGTGTTTTTTTTGATATGTGCGGAGGTTCCTGGAACGGAATCCCTGTGAAAATCGGGGGAGTACTGTATAGAAGCATATCAGGATATCAGGACACATATATTTGAAAGCATAAAATATTTGAAAGCATAAAAAAGAAATGTATATACTGTGTGTGTATGTATATATATATATATATATATATATATGTATATATATATATATATATATATATATATATATATGTATATATACTGTATATATAAGCAAATAAAACAGAAAAGCAATTGACAATGGACAACTGAAAATAATAATGATTTTCCATAAAAGTTAAAAATGATGCCATATGCAAGAAAACCAAATGTAAGTTGCAGGACAAGAATAGGGTTAGACATATCCAAGCAAATAAATATGATTTAGAAAGAATTACAGAGGGAACAGTGAACTGCAGATTGTGTACACCACGTTTAAGAGAACAAAAGAGTGAGTTGCAGGTGAAGAGTTGAAGGCTTATGTGTTAAACAAATTTTTACAAAGAAAAACAGTAAACTGCAAATGGTGCACACTAAACACATTGTCCATGCAAAGATGATGTAAATTTGAACCAAAAGAGACAAAAGCAGGAAAACAATACCTTGGCTGGTGGGTGTAGAGGTCAAAACGCACTGCAGAAGGGAAATAAAGAACACTCAAAAAGCTGTGCTGTTTTGGACTAGAACTTGCAAACGAATATCATAAAAGCATATTAAGGTTAAAAGGGGAATAAAAGCAGAAGTAAAAACATAGCAGCCCTTACATAGTAACATAGTAGATGACGGCAGATAAAGACCCGAATGGTCCATCCAGTCTGCCCAATCTAATTTTTTTTTTTTTTTTCCTTAGTTATTTCTGGGCAAAAATACAAAGCTCTGCCCGGTACTGTGCTTAGGTTCCAATTACTGAAGTCTCCGTCAAAGCTCACTCCAGCCCATTTACACCATCCCAGCCATTGACGCCCTCCTCAGCCCATCCTCAACCAAACGGCCATATACAGACACGGACTGTGCAAGTCTGCTCAGTACTGGCCTTAGTTCTTCACTATTTACTATTATTTTCTGATTCTAGATCCTCTGTGTTCATCCCATGCTTTTTTGAACTCTGTCACTGTTTTCCTCTCCACTACCTCTCTCGGGAATGCATTCCACCTTTGTAAGAAAACGGCAGCGCTTCACCGTGCCCTTTGTAAGTCTCTGTCTTCACCACTTCATCTGGGAAACTGTTCCATTCCTCTACCATCCTTTCTGTAATGAGCATGTTAGAAAATATCCAGGCACAATTTAGGCATTTGGGGCTGTACCTAACAATAAATAAGTGTCAAAAAGGTGCCCAAATTGACCTGATGACCACTGGAGGGATGAAGGCATGACCTTCCCACTCCCACAGGGATTACTGACCCCCTCCCACCCCCAAAAAATGTGAATACCTGCCTGTATGATAGCTTCAGATGTTATGACCAGTCCTTGTAGAGCAGCAAGCAGGTTCCTGGAGTATCTTAGTGGGATGTGTAGTCAATCATAGCAATGGGGAGTCAGGCCAATATAATAGGAGGGGCCTTAAGTGCCTGGGACAATCAGGCTTAGGCCCCTCCCAGTGCATCCCACAATGCACCTGGAATGGGCAGGCCCACCTCATTTCGACGGAGGCGGGCTAGATAGCCACTGGGTTAAGCCATAAAGGGCTAGATCAGTGGTCTCAAACTCGTGGCCCAAGGGCCGCATGCGGCCCACCAGGTACTATTTTGAGGCCCTCGGTATTATAAAGAATGATTTTTTTATGGAAAACTTGTGCCTTAAGTGTTCGGCGGTCACGTTCTGGAATGTTGCCCGCCTCACTACTGTAACCTTATGCAAGTGCTTTCCTGCGTCTCTACTCGATTGTCCTCTCCACCTCACAATCGCATGCAAAAGCAGGAAAGCGCTTGCGTGAGGCGGGCAACATTCCAGAACGTAAGGTAACCATTGAAGGCAGTGCAGCTTGTGCGTGTGTCCGGTGCTGGAGGAGGAGAGAGCTGAAGGTGGTTGTGGACACCACCGCCGGACACTTAAGGCACAAGTTTTCCATAAAGCATCATTCTTTATAATACCGAGGGCCTCAAAATAGTTGGTCCAAAATCTTGTCTCTTGCAGTTGATACTTTGATACTTTATGCATGTTGCACTGCTTTCAGCTATGTATAGCTGAAATTATCAGAAGCAATTAAGGAAAGATTTAGAAACTATAGTTTCTAAATCCTTCCTTAATTGCTTTTGATAATTTCAGATAATCCACATTTTGGATTTGTAGTTACTTACCTCATGCAAAGTTGTCATTTTTTTAATGTCATTAACTATTTTTTCTGTGGCCTTCCAAGTACCTACAAATCCAAAATGTGGCCCTGCAAAGGGTTTGAGTTTGAGACCACTGGGCTAGATTCATTGAGCAAACCAATCGTGTACCGATCAGTTTGCGACCCGATTTCCTTCTGACCCAATTCACTAACCTCTGTCCCGATCATCCTCCGATCCGCGCATGCAAATGAGGGGGAAAGGCACTGAAATGTAGGCAGGCAGCGATTCACTAACAAAAACCCTGCAACACCGACTGGGCTGGCCGATCACAAACAAGCGACTGCTGGGGATCAGTCATTCACTGCTTTCCAACTGCCATCTCGTGCTCTCTGCCTGCTGTCTACCGCGACTTTCCAGCTCTCTGCCCCTGACTCTCCTGCTCTCTGCTGCAATTTTCTCCTGCCGACCTGCTCTGCCCCGAATCTCTTCTCCTGCTCCTTGCCCCGACTCTCTGCCAATTTGCTCCTGCCGGCCTGCTCTACCCCCGACTCTCTGCCACCACGCTGCCCTGGCCTTCCCCCACAGTGCGAGCCTGTGGTTTTAACCCACTGGTTTAAAGCGGGTTAAAACCACGGGCACGCTGGACTAAAGTTTTAAAAAATGTCGCTGCTCTTCGATGCATGCGCAGACCATCTACAGATGGTCTGCGCAGGCTTCAGGATTGCTACAGAGCGATCTGGGCGCTCAGTCGGGGGGCATGATTCCGATCGCTCTCATTTGCATGAGGGCAATTCGTGGATCAGCCGCCCGGACACAGATCAGATCGGATCCGATCCGTGCCCTTAGTGAATCTAGCTCAAAGTCATGGGTCAGGATCCGTGTGCTCCGGGAACAAATACACAGCTTCTAAGATGATACTAGAGTTGCGATATCATATGTGGCTCTGGTCGGACTGAGACAGACTGAAGATGGCACTTTCTGTTACAGTCCTCACAAAACACTTTGTCAGTCTATAAGAAGAACTAAAATAATCAAACTGTCTGCCCAAACATACTCATTAAACAAATGTATCTTCCTCACTAGGAATGGAAATGTATCCACAATTCAAACACGCAGATGGGAAAATGCATTGACATTATTTTTTAACTGTTTTCCCTTTAGAAGCTGTAAAAATAGCCCCAGCTGCTTGAATGAAAATGCAGCACAAAGTACAAAAATCAGCTCAGTTTTGTAATTTTTTTTAATGGCTTTTAAACATCTGCGCAAAGACATTACAGTATTCTACGAATCAGAAGCAACACTGGTAATGTATTTGCTAGTGTAAGCAGTGGCACAGCTATATTTAACATGTTCACAACAACAACACAAAATGCTTTTTCTCTAGTGTTTAATCACTTTATGCTGGCATTTTTATGTTTGTTAACCAGTCTGCTGCAAATTAGCTGCTTCTTTTCAATAGACAAGTCTGTCAGCAAATACTTTATTCCATCAGTGTTCTCCCGGTAACAGAATGATAGAAACTGAGAGGTCACTGAGTAAATTACAAAATGATTAGCTGAGAATTAGAGAAACTAGTGTGTTTTTGGGGGGTTTGAAATGTTTATGTGGCTCCCTTTTTGTGAAGTTCATAGTGCTGGCCCCTCCCATGTCCAAATGGTCTTGTTCTGGGTGTTTGTGACGTGGACAGCCAGAAAGACGATTTTCAAAAAATATATATATATATTCAAGACGTTTTTTTTCGGAAATGGACATTTTCCCCCTTGCTGACTTTGGACGTCTAGCGCCATATGTCCGAATTGGACTTAGATGTATCTTTTGATTGTGCTCCTCTATGCCTGTCATATCATTCACCATCTTTGTCCTACACTATGGGCTCCTTTTATCAAGCCGCGCTAATGGGGTTAGCACATCGGACATTTCATCACGCGCTAACCCCCACGGCCAGCTAAAAAACTAATGCCTGCTCAATGCAGGCGTTAGCGGCTAGCACGGCAGGTGGTTTAACGCATGATATTACGCGCGTTAAACCCCTACTGCAGCTTGATAAAAGGACCCCTATAATATATTATATTATACAAATATTTACCATACTATGCTGATATTTGCGTATCTCTAATAACATTGTAGTTTGGTGCCCTTTCCACGCCAAATCTGTAGTAGATGGGGAGGTATGAAAGGATTTTGTCAAGAGTGCTTTTTTTTCAGATCTGCATTCATCCATGCACTAAATATGTGTCCCAGAATGTAGACTCCTTCAGTTTTCTACTTATTTTAAATCTGGCTTTAAGGTGTGCGCCATCATTATTTCTGAAGTGAAAATATGTAGCTCACATTTGTTTCGGTTCTAAGATAGTGATTGCCAATAAGCATATCAATTTGTTGGAAACTGAAAAGAAACCATCAGTCTAATTGAAATCTAGGGAAAATGCTTCCCTATGGGATCTCATAGCGGGACTGGTTAAATCTATAAATCCTTAAAGTTCAGGAAAATGATATTAAGAGCTTAAAGGTCGAAATTGGTGATTCTAAGGCTTCAATTTAGTTAATGACAATACCAACCTGAGAAGAAAGTTGGAGTCCTTAGAAAACTTTTCCCATAATAATAACCTCAGATTGATTAATTTCCCTAGGTTTAATAAAGTAACTCCTAGGGCAGGGGTAAGCAATTCCGGTCCTAGAAAGCCGGAGCCAGGTCAGGTTTTCAGGATATCCACCATGAATATGGATTTGCATGCACTGCCTCCTTGAGATGCAAATCTATCTCATGCATATTTATTGTGGATATCCTGAAAACCTGACCTGGCTCCGGCTCTCGAGGACCGAAATTGCCTACCCCTGTCCTAGGGAAATGTTGAAACATTATATGATGGAGATTTTGGAGGTGTCTGAAGATTCATTACCACCGTTTACTCAAGTTTGTTACCTACCTACTAAGAAGCAAGAATCACCACAAGAATCTAACTGTAGCATTGGCGCCAGATAAAAACTAATTGCTTGGGCTTTTCTTTAAAAATAAACAAAAATAATTTCTTGGCCTTAAGATACAAAAATGTTCCCAGGTCTAGCATGGGATAGATACTCAGAGGCATAGATGGGAATTTGTGCTTCATAAACCTGGAGTTATAGCTCTAGGGGCAACGTTCTATCTTCGCCACCCATGTAAATGTGTAATAGATTATTGTATGCAAAAGTTTGCCTTTTTTGATCCTTCCCAACTGACAATTTTGCTGTCAGTATCACGCCTGGAATCAAGAAAAACTTGAGTGCTCTTAGAACGATTAGATACTCATAACTCAGCTAATTAGTTCCTTTATCTTATTGCTTTGTTTCTTTATAACTCGCTTTAGTATACCTTGGATCCTAATTGAGGACTTGAACTGAATTTAAGCGTATTATTATTATTTTCTTCTTGTACAATAATTTAACTTTTTATTAATATTAACTTTTCTTGTTGCATTTGGTAAATCTTTATATTGTCTTACATCAATGGCTTTAAAAGTTTTTATGTTCGAGTGGATGCTTGATATATAATTTGAAAAAGTATTAAAAAAAAAAAAGAAATCTAGGGGAAATGCGTTTGAGAGTGCATTCAGTTCATTCATGTTATTTAAAACACTTATTTATTATTTATTAATTATTCTATTCCTTTCTCTCCTCTCTTCTACCTTCCAAAGTATTTAGATCAATGCTGTCTTGTTAAAATGTTTATTTTATTTTTATTTTTCCTCTAACTCTACTTTTCACTTCTCTATTACCCTCCAGGTACTTTAGTTAGATTGTGAGCCTTCGGGACAGTAAGGGAATTTTTCAAGTACCTTTCTTATTTCTAATCTTAATGTATATTTTCTGTAAACCGCTTAGAACCTAACGGATGTAGCGGTATATAAGAAATAAATTACATTACATTACTTATGCACAAAAAGCGGGGAGTTATCAACATGGGCTACCGTTAAGATGAGTTTTGTACTACTGATTGTGCTATTACATCCGTCGATAAATTTAAAAGCAGTTTAAAGACCTTTCTTTTTAAAGATGCGTTCGGTGTATGATAGTCCTTTTAAGGATGGTAATGGAAGTCCGTTCCCTTCCATTAGCCTTGTATTTTTAGATAATTTGCCTGTTTCCCCTTCCATCTGTTTTACCCTCGCCCCATTTTTTTCTATCAAAATATTGTAGTTCTGCCCAGTTACCCCACGTATCATTTATTTTTTTATTCAATTTTCTATACCGTTCTCCCAGGGGAGTCAGAACGGTTTACATGCATTTATTCAGGTACTCAAACAGTTTTCCCTCTCTGTTGCAGTGGGCTCACAATTTATCTAACATACCTGGGGCAATGGGGGGATTAAGTGACTTGCCCAGGGTCACAAGGAGCAGCGTGGGTCACAAGGAGCCTCAGGGTGCTGAGGCTGTAGCTTTAACCACTGTGCCACACTGTCCCCCTCCCAATTTATCAGTAGGTCATTGTTTGTCAGTGCATCTGATTGTTGCATTGAAATTTGTTTTTTAATGTATTTTTTATAGTTTCTTTTTTATACAATGTAAAACCGCCTTGATATTTGATAAGAAGGCATATCAAATTTTTAATAAACCTGAAACCTAAAATAACCCATCTTAATGGTAGCCCTCACTGATAACTTCCTCCTCTGAAATGGCTTCATGAATACTAACCTACAAATTAATACATATGTGCAGCGGCATTTTAGAAAGGATATAGAAATTAGAATTTAGACATCCAGGTCAGGACAGTTCAAGTTCTGTTAATATTTTAGAACAGAATCTGTTGACATGGTCTGTTTATTTAAGAACATAAGAACTGCCATCTCCGGATCAGACCTTCGGTCCATCAAGTCCGGCGATCCGCACACGCGGAGGCCCTGCCAGGTGTACACCTGGCGTAATTTATAGTCCACCATATCTTTATATGCCTCTCTTAAGGAGATATGCATCTAGTTTGCTCTTGAAGCCTAGGACGGTTTTTAAGGATTTGTTTAAGCTATTTATATACCGCCTATCAAGGTTATCTAAGTGGTTTACAATAAGGTACTTGAGCATTTTCCGTCCTGATGGGCTCACAATCTATCTAATATACTTGGGGCAATGGAGGATTGAGTGACTTGCCCAAGGTCTCAAGGAGCAATATGGGATTTGAACCCACAACCTCAGGGTGCTGAGGCTGTAGCTCTAACCACTAGGCCACTCCTTCCTCCTAAATTCTATTAAGTTACATACGATGGGAGCATCCATTTTAGAACATAAAAGGGCAGTTTTATAACTCAGGTGCTCACATTTATGCATGCTTTATATGCATAATATTTTGATAATAGCATTTATACATGTAAATTCTAGAATGACACCTAAGCTCCTTTCTGTAAATACTTAACTTATATAGGGCCTCCTTTACAAAGCCGTACTAATGAGTGCTGCATGACAAAAGCCCAGAAGCCCTTTAAACCTCTATCGGTTTCAGAGCAGTTACCACAACTGCCTGCGCTAATCAGCTTCATAAAAGAGGCCCATAATGTGCATTTGCAAGAGTGAATTTACACAGGAGCAGGATATAGGTAGGGTTCCCACAAACCTATGTAGCTTTCAGAATATTGTAAGTTATGTGCATCCCTACTAACAGGAATGTAGCAAGACCTCAAGTTTTGAAGAGGGGGGCCTAAGCCCAAAGTGAGGAGGGGCACAGGATTTTGTCGTCCCCCCCCCCATCCTTGTGAGCCCCGCATACCTGAGCTTGGAATTCTGTGAGTGTCGGAGCATTTAACTCGCTGGCTCATGGTAGAAACCTCTATCGCCGTTTAGTAAAAGCCAGCGTTAAGTTAATGATTGAGCCCAAAGAGGCTTACAAAACTATAAATTAAAATAATTTAAAAAGCATAATTCAAGGTAAGACCAAACCTTTTTCCAAAATAATAAGTTTTCAGGTTATGGTGAAATGTCATCTATGAGTGAGACTGCTGAATAGAGGCCAGAAGAGAGTTCTAGAGCCAGACAGACGGACAAGAAAAGAATTCATTAAATATCTTTTTAAAACAAATTGTTTTATAAGAAGGGAAAAGAAATAGTCCAAAAGTAGGATTTTGGCACATCCCAACTCAGGAGGAAAAATGAACGAAAGATTAAAAAAAAGTCTTCTGGAATTAGTTAAGTTTAAAAACAAATCATAATGTCTTGAAAGTAATTCACTCATGCATTGGGAGCCAATGAAGATTGTAAACAAGGGGTCTCGATCAAACGTTGAACACTTAGGGCTCCTTTTATTAAGCTGCGACAGATCAAAGTAAATGCTCCGACACTTCTAGAATTCTTATCAGTGTCAGAGCATTTACCTTGCTGGCCTGCGGTAGAAACCTCTACTGTGGCTTTGTAAAAGCCAGCATTAAAGATTAAATGTACTGCTGTGTTCTGGACCAGTTGAAACAAAATAGGATAGAAACAGGAACTGAACTGAACAATAAAGTGTACTGGGGTAAATGAAGAATGAACTGTTGTAATAAAAAAAAAAAAAATCTTCATCAATTACTTGAGGACTAAATGTTAACTTAGGGCTCCTTTTACGAAGCCACGTTAGCGGTTTAACGCGAGTAATAGCGCGTGCTAATTTACCGGCCGTGCTAGCCGCTACCGCCTCCTCTTGAGCAGGCAGTAGTTTTTCGGCTAGCGCAGGAGTTAGCGCGCGCTAAAAGTTGCGTGCGATAAAGCCGCTAACGCGGCTTTGTAAAAGGAGCCCTTAGAGTCTATAATGATCCCTAAACTTTTTAAGTTGAAGGTAGAAAAGTTGAGATTAGAAATAAAAAAGAATTTCTTAACATTCTCACCTCCTTATAACTCTTTGCAATCCCTAGTTCTAGTGAATGGATTTTGGAATAATTTCAAATTGGCAACACAACAGGAAGTAAAAGAATTGTTTTTGTGTAAAATCTTCTTATATGTTAGACTCTTGCCCTATTTACTTACTCCCAAACTGTCCTGCTTTTTGGGTTTTTTTTTATTAAATAAGTGCAATAACAGATTATTTGAATGAAGATCTACAATTAGGCAATTTTAATGAATCAGGATGAAGAATTATATTAACCCCATTATTTAAAAAAAAGCATTCAAGATATTAGCAATTACAGACTAGTGGCCATTGTTGACTAAAATAATGGAAGGACGGGTCACTATTAAGTTGACATATTACCTGGACCAATTTGATTTATTATATCCAATACAGAATTGACGTCAGGGGTAAGGTTTCTGGGCGGCAGCATGCAATCGCTACACCTGCCTGGCCCTTCCCAGCTATTCGTTCTGTGCCGGCTCCCAGCTCATCCCTCACTCTTGGGGCGCAGTGAGGCCATGGCTTGTGGTGCCACACTGATGAGTTCAACCCGCTGCTGAGCCAGGTGTTGTTCCAGTCCCCCGCCAATGCTGCTTCGTCCAGCCTGAAGTACTCGCCCTTTGGCGACGTGTCTTCACAGCAGCAACAGTGGGAGGTAATTAAATCCAGCAAGCGGGTGGGCAGGCTTCGGGGGAGAGGGAAAGAGGACAAAGGCTGGAAGGCAGGGAGGGGAACATAGGAGGGAGGAAAGAGGACAAAGTCTTGAAGGCAGTAAGGGGAACACAGGAGGGAGGGAGGAAGGGACAATTGTTGGGCCTGAGGTAGGGGAAGGAAGAGGAAAAAGGCTGGAAGGCATTGAGGGGGACATAGGAGGGAGGGAGGTAGGGACAATTATTAGGCCAAAAGAAAGAAAGAAAGAAAGAAAGAAAAGCACCAGACAACAAAGGTAGGAAAAATGATTTTATTTTCAATTTAGTGATCAAAATGTGTCAGTTATGAGGATTTATTTCTGCTGTCTATATTTTGCACTATATCTGTCTATATTTCTATAGTTGTTATTGAGATGACATTGCATATTTTAAAAAGTCATCTGACTTGACATCTGTGCCCTGCCCTGTCCACCCTGTCCCGGCCTACCACTAGACCATCAGAGGGGGGACGGTACAGAGTCTGGCAGGGAGGGGGGACAGGGTGCAGAGCCTGGCAAGGAGTGTGGGGTTGGGTGCAGAGCCAGCAAGGAGAATTTGGTTCAGAATGTTTTCTTGTTTTCCTCCTCTAAATCTAAGGGCTCCTTTTACGAAGGCGCACTACAGGTTTTACCTCATGTACCGGATTAGCACGTGCTAGCCAAAAATCTACCGCCTGCTCAACAGGAGGCGGTAGCGGCTAGCGTACATGGCATTTTAGCGCGCGCTATTCCGTGCATTAAGGCCCTAGCGTGCCTTTGTAAAAGGAGCCCTAAGGTGAGTCTTATGGTCAGGTGCATCTTATGGAACGAAAAATATGGTAGTTATATCTATGCAGATATTAGCATTCCTTTCCCCCTTTATGATAATGATAATGAAACTAATTTGAATTCTCTGAAGTCAGTTCTTGACATAGTGGAACAATGAGTAATCTCTCAAAGTCTGAAAATTAATAAAGACAAAACTAAATTTCTGTGGATAAGTCCACAGAATAAGATTAGGACTGATATGTTATTATCCCTAGGAAATAGTAATTATAGTTTTGATTTGCAAGCATGAGTCCTAGCTGTTAAACTGGACAATTTATCAATGGAAATCAGATTAACACAGTTATTAACAAATCTTTTGATATATTAAGAAAGTTGAGGACTCTTCGTAGATATAAGAGGCAGTCTTTTTCTTTAATAGTGCAATTGTTTATATTTTCCCAACTAGACTTTTGTAACATAATCTATTTGGAATGCTATCAATATCATTTGAAGAGATTGCAAATAGTACAGAGCACTGCCGTAAGAGTGATTTTTTTTTTCCATCTTTAAATTTGATAAAATGACATCTTATATCTTAAAACTACATTGGTTGCTGGTGAATGCCACGATTCACTTCAAGCTCTTATAAAATCATATATGGTTTAACTTAGGGGTGCCCACACTTTTTGGGCTTGCGAGCTACTTTTAAAATGACCAAGTCAAAATGATCTACCAACAATAAAATTTAAAAAAACACACAAAGCACACTGTATGCTGAGAAAATGTTAATTATCATTCCTATTCTGGGGGGTTTTCAAAGAGGTCAAGGCAGATGGCTCTATGCACTGTCACCTCAGTAAAAACCATACAAAAATAGACAAATATACCCCCCTCCCTTTTTACTAAACCACAATAGCAGTTTTTAGTGCAGGGAGCTGCTCTGAATGCCTAGCGCTGCTCTCGATGCTCATAGGCTCCGTGTGCTAAAAAACGCTATTGTGGCTTAGTAAAAGGGGGGCCATAGTGCAAAATATAGACAGCAGATATAAATTCAGACACATTTTGATCACTAAATTGAAAATAAAATTATTTTTCCTACCTTTGTTGTCTGGTGATTTCATGAGTCTCTGGTTGCACTTTCTTCTAACTGTGCATCCAATCTTTCTTCCCTTCTTTCAGCCTGTATGCTTCCTCTCCTCCAGACCTAATTCCCTCCTCCAACTTTTTCTTCCTCTCTCCCTGCCCTTTCTTTCTCCCTGCCTCCCTTTCTTTTTTCTCTCTTCATGCCCCCTTTCTTTTTTTCTGTTTCCCTTCTTTCTCCCTGCCTGCCCCCGTTCTTTCTTTCTCCCTGCCCTCCACCAAGCCACTGCTGCCACCATTGGGGAACAGGCCCCCAAGCCACCACTGCCTCCGCCGCCATCGGGTAACAGGCCCCAAAACCGCCGCCGCCCCAAGCTCTCCCTGCTTCCCTGTGTCAGGCCGACCAGCATTCCTCTCCCCGACGTCAATTCTGCCTTCGGAGAGGAAGTTCCGCCCAGCCAGGCAGCGATTGGCTGGCCCGAACTTCCTCTCCGACGGCAGAATTGACGTTGGGGAGAGGAAGGCTGATCGGCCCAGTAGATTGCCAAGGCAAAGTGAGTCTATCACGGAGCCCAGGATGGGCTCCACGATCTACCGATTGGGCACCGCTGGTTTAACTCCTCAGTATTTAATGGATCTGATTGCTTTGTTTTTAGGCAAGTTAAGCAATTCTTCTTGTAACCAATTTTATATTCAAATTCCTTTGCCAAAACTGATTAAATTGTTTAGTCATTGGGATTCATCTTTTGTTTATTAGGCTTCTTCTAATTGGAATGAACTTCCTTTGATAATATCAGAATGCATTTACCGGTATATGGCATTTTGGAAGCTCTTAAAACTTTTTTATTCAAAAATTTTGTACTATTGAATTAATATGATATCTGTTCTCTTTTTGAAACAAAAGAATACTAATGTCTGCTGTATAAGGAGTTTATTGTAGTTATATATATTTAACTGGTTCTGTTCCCAGTAGGTGATAATTTTATTGTAATTCCACTATTGGGTAATGGTGGAATATAAATTATAATGTAATTAAGAAACATTAGTGCTTTAAGTTATGTTAATTGACCCTTAAAGCAACTTAAACAGCCCTAACACCGCTTTTCTAAAAAGAGCATGACAATATTTAAGTCGCCATGGGTTAGTGAGTAATGAAATGCAAAATATGCAAATGCATGATTTGCATCTCATTACTATACAAATAGCCTCGTGGTTATAAACTGCAAGTTGCAATTAGGGCCTCTAAAGTACGATAAGCCCAGCTTTTTGCTGAGGTCATTTCATTGCCTGGGAGCATCGAACCGCAAAGCTGTAGCCTGAAGCTCCCAGCCTCTAGCTCTGGGCCCCCTCCCGATGCAAGGACTCCTTAAGGTTTCCCCCCCTCTCCCCCCTTAGTTGGTACCATAACTACTCACTGGTGGTCCAGAGAAGGTCTGTAAGTTTGAGGAGGTCATCTGGGGGTGGTCTAGGTCTTGGAAGGGTGTTCTGGCAGTCTATGGGGGTGGTCTGTGAGTCCAGGGGACTCTTCTGGCAGGAGCAATGTCCAATTGCTCTTGCTCACTCCAGGCACCATCCTCCAAATGGTACCTTTAGCAGTAGTGTCATACGACTACCACTAGGGAGGAACAATGAGGCATTGCTACTGCCTGAATATCTCCTGGACCAAAAGATCACCCCTACCACCCAGACCCCTGACCCCTCATATCCCCAATGACAAGTTAAGTTAGCCACTGTAAGGAGGAGCCTTTCATCTGGGAATGGACATTCAATCAGGGGAGACCCAGAGTTGCAGGCTGGGAGCAGCAGACTGAGGCTTTTCAAGGCCCGATGTTCCATGTAAATGGGAATAATGCTGCTTGCTAGATGGCTTACAATCAACATTATTCTCTTGGCCCAAGATTCAGCAATGTGCGGTTCTGGTATCCCACAGGTTGCTGAATCCCATGGGGCATCAAAAGGTGCGGTAAAGGACAAACTGTTACTGCACTTTGATGAATTCCTCCCATAGTGCCCCGACTCATTGTGAAGATCATTGAATAAAACTTCAATTTAACTTTATTAGAAAGATCCAATTTATGATCACCACCAGAAACTGCATCTTTCTGAAGATGACATAGCTTAACTCGTAGGTCTATCGCTTTTTTAGAGAAGAATCCAAATTTCCTCCCTCCCAATCACAAATTCCCAATACCCCACCACCTCACTCATCACTTCTCAATCTCCACTTCACCCCACAAACATTACTTCCCAATCCCCTCACATCCCTTATCAATAGTTTCCCTCTGCCACAAAGTCCCTCCCTAGCAGCCCAATCCAACCCTCCCCCACCCACTTCACCCTCCAAAGACCTCTGGGACTCACCTAGTTAGAGACATTCTTACACTGCAAAGTCTGAGTACAGTTATATGGAAGCAATGGTTATAATACTATTGGAAAATAATAGAAAACACAAAAGAAGGATTTTTTTAGATGCCAGGCAGAATTTATTTCAATGTGATTATAAATCAGCTTATAAAGAAAACCCTTTTTAAATCCAATTGAAATAATATGCTGTAGCTCAACGGGAGCTTCACAGAATAAAAGCTTTGTTTAGAAAAAAACCGAATCCCCGTTTTATGACTTAAACAAACATGATTTGCCATAAGCTATAATTTGCCATCAGCAAAATGAGTGTAGATATTTATCAGGGGGCCAATTCAATCACAGCCCTGGCTCAGTGCTCATGTTCACCTTCCACAAGGTATTCCTGAATCATTTATGAAATTGCATTTCCTTTGAATTCTTACCCTGATAAAGTTATATACTCCCATTGAAACATGCTTCAGTTTTCCAGAGATGGAATGTATGCTACTGTTGATTGATAAATTAGTTATTGGTTCTTTCAAGAATGCTCACAATAAAATTTACTGAATCTTCTGTTGTAAAATATCCAAACACAGAATAATTCTATAACAGTTCATCTGTATAAATAAATATATAAAGCAAGCACCTATTTTCCTTCATAGAATACTAGTATAACAGGGCATAAACGTTTAGAGGCCATTTTTTGATTTAAAGACAATGCACTAATATTGCCATTAGCACATGAGTCCTTACCATCATCTATTTTGTAGGCAGTAAGGCCCACATTCTATAAACAGCATCTAGGTACCTAACTTAATTGGTAAAAGCCATTTAAAAACATTATAAACATCATTTTAAAAAAAATGTAGATTCCTACCAGTGCCGAAACCTCCCCCCTTCCCCCCCAGCACTTTCATTGCATCTACGGAGGCACCTTAGAACACCTAGGGATGAAGTAGGTATGGTTAACATCAGAAACGACCTTGGGCATTCTAAGGTGCCTCTGTAGATATAATTTAAGTCAAAGGTAGGCGCTGGAAACATAGACCTTTAAAACCCTGGCCTACATTTCCAGTGCCTACCTTTGACGAAAGTCATGGTTCTATAAACGGCACTGTTTGAGATGCGATCGGCAGCCATTTTTTTAGGTAGCTGCCAATAACAGCGCCGTTTCTGGAATCCGGCCCCAAGACCCATATTCTATAAATGGTGCCTTAAGTTAGGCGCCGGTAAGCACCCTACCGGCACCTAACTTAATTGGTAAAAGCCATTTAAAAATCTTTTAAACATCATTTAAAAAGAAATTTAGGTGCCTATTGGCACCTAAGAATGAAATAGGCGTGGTTAACGCCATAAATGACCTCAGGTGTTCTAATGCGTCTCCACAGATGTGATTCTCGTCAAAAGTAGGCGCCGGAAATATTGGCCTGTAAAACCATCGCCGACATTTCTGGTGCCTACCTCTGATGAAAGCTGCAATTCTGTAAACAGCGCTGTTGCGTGATTGAAAAGCGATCAGTGGCCGTTTTTTAGGCAGCCGATGATAACGGTGCCATTTACAGAATCCGGCCCTAAGGACTCATGCGCTAATCCTGTGCTAATTGGTGTGCAGTAATGTAGCTGCACTGTTTAACAGCACAGCAAAAAAAGGAGCTGGATGGCCCGAGTTAGTCGCCCATGTGAAGACAGCTCGTGGGTTGGGAGGAGGTAGTTGTGGTGGTAGATGATAGGATGATGGCTTCCCGCCTAGTAGCTGGAAGTGATTGGGCTGTGGAAGAGGTGCAGGGCATAACTGCAGAGATGATGTACAAGGTTCAAAAACTTTATTTAAAAAAAAATGTTGCTTGACAGACAATGGTTCACATTAGTTAGAAACCGGGACCCGACATGGTCCGTGTTTCAAAAAATACTTCTTCCTCAGGGGTCTGTGGATTGTCCGATGTGACAAAAACCAATATAAAGTATCACAAAGCCACATGAAAATCATAGCGATCAGGCGGCGGAAGCTGCCGATGGGTGTTGCTTCCCAGTATGCTATTGTTTAAAGCAGGCACACCCACTCTGTGCCCCCTAGACAGCCCCTTGGTGAAAAATGTAATTTAGGCCTCCTTTTACAAAGCCGCACTAGTGGCGGCTGCTGTGGTAACTGCCCCAAAGCCCATGGGGATTTAAAGGGCTTCAGGGCTTTTGCCGTGCGGCTTTGTAATACAGAGAGTTAATTTTTTTTAAACACACCGGTAGTGCGCTCACGTCAAAAGCACTGTGCGACACCTCAATAGGCCCCACGGTACACCATTTTAAGCTGCAGTAAGCACACGTTAGTCCTTACCGCAGCTTGCTAAAAGGGCCCCTTAGTGTTTTGTTTTTCATTTACTCCTGTGTTTGTTTGTTTTTTCATTTACTCCTCTGTCTGTCTATGGATAGCAGTTTTCTGAAGATCTACCCTGGTTATCTTGAAGGGCAAAGCTGAAGACACCCAGATCCCCTCTATTCTGGAAATACCTGCGTATTCTAATTATTTGAATTGCACTTCAAGCACTTGTTTGTTAACCTGATCTTGATTGGATATGTTAATACATGGAAAATTGACCTTCAGTCTGTGCCATTTACAGTACCTGTAACAGCCCGGGAGACTTTCCCCAGCTTGTCTGCCTTATTCTTTTATCATGCTAAAATATAATGAATGCCAATTATAACCGAGTGTTGCTATCATGTAATCACTGTGGAAAGTGCTTCAGATAGGAGCTCTGAGAGCAGAGTACGACAAGCAGCTTACTTTGATGACAGTAGACTGGCATTCATCGCTTTGCATTTGCAGTCTTCAAAGTAAATACCGTTTGCATGCATCACTCGAAGGAGAGCGGGAGAATGATTGCTTAACATGATGTAAATTGCAGCGAGACAACATTCTAGCGAGCGTTTAGAACTGATCTGAATTGACACCATCTTAAAAGGGTTGCAGGCTTTCGGAGACTTTGCACAAGCGATATATGATAGGAATGCTCTTAAATATTATATCCTTTGGGAGACAAACAGGGTAATCAGCCACTGCTTCCTGCTTAATCACCTTCATTTTTTTTTCCTAATTCTAGTGTCGCCATTTGTTTGTGTTTTGTTCTCTCCGACCAAGCGTCACTTAAATCAACCCTTTGCTTAAATTCAGCATTTCTTCAGTGTCGTATTGCAATTTCATGTGGCACATTAACACCAGTATGTGATGCCATTGTTCCTTTCAGTTTAGGGCATGCTCAAGTTTATTATTATTTATTCTGTGCATTTGAAGCTTGTTGGAATGTCTCACCAAAATTTGGAGCCTCTGGAACAAATATGCAAAAAATACAACTCCTAACCTGGAGGAAAAGTCCATAGTCTATTTACTCTGCTATTGAGACAGACATGGGGGAAGCCACTGCTTGTCCTGGGATTGGTATCATGAAATTTTTCGACTATTTGTGTTTCTGCCAGATTCTTTTGGTCTGGATTTGCCACTGTTAGAAGCAGGATATTGGGTTAGATGCCCTAATATGTCTGTTCTTATGTTCACATAACAATTCTATGATACAATTGCTGGTATATCAAGCCTTTGTAAACAAATAAATATTTAATAAAATGCATTCTGACAATAAAAAAAAACCCGAAAGCTGGTCTCGATGGGCGACTATAATAATGGGCTGGATGGCCCGAGTTAGTCGCCCATGTGAAGACAGCTCGTAGGTTGGGAGGAGGTAGTTGTGGTGGTAGATGATAGGATGATGGCTTCCCGCCTAGTAGCTGGAAGTGATTGGGCTGTGGAAGAGGTGCAGGGCATAATGGAAGGAAAGCCCATAGAATGTGTGCCTCCGAGGCACTGGGCTCTTCCTGGCACTTAGAGGTAGCTTTTCCTCCCACCCTCCACTTTGTATGTGAAATTCGCTGGGGAGAGGGAAGGGGCTTGGGGCTGTCACAGCAGCGGTATTCCCGAGCTACAAAGTTCTGCTTCATTGGGAGATAAGCGGTGATTTGGTAGTGAGCTCAATTGAGTGGAGATGCCATGGGTCAGGTGACCAGGCCTGCTGCCCCCAGGCTCATCTGGGGATGAACAGTTAGGGGGAACTGTTCTCAGGTGAGGGAATATGCCTAGGGGCATGGAAGGTCCATGCCACCCCCTAGGCTCTTGTCAACATGGCAGGGTCAGGGGAATACAATTTCAATTTTGTCAAATTGCAATGTTTTGAAGCTCGGGAGGTGAAGCAATCATTGATTGCTTATTTATTTGTTGACCCAATAAACAAAGTTGCGGCCTGGTTATTAGCATCAATAAAGTGTCTGTGGTTTATTTATTGTCTACATTATGGCTGAGGTCTTATGAACTTTAATAAGCAAATAAAGTGAGGGGTCATTGTGATTAAAGGGGGAGGGCAGGTATAGGAGGATGACGACAGCCATTCCAGATCCATATATTATGATAACTCTTAAACCAAATGGAGGAAGGGTAAATAAACAAAAGGGGCATAGCAATAGGAGGAATATGGGAAGATCAAAGGTTGTTCCCAGAATTTAGACACAATGTTATAGAAATATGATGGTAGATAGAGGTCAAATGGCCCATCTAGTCTGCCCATCTGCAGAAACATGCTCCTTTTCAGAAAATTTATTTAGCATAGATCTTTTCAACACCTAACTGAATATGCATTGAAAGCAGTGCATGCACATAGATCTCATGCATATTCATTGGGGAAATCCTGAAAACCCGACTGGATTCCGGCCCTCGAGGACCGACTTTGACACCTGTGCTCTAACCCAATCCTCTGCACTTGATCAATACCCTGCGCCCCCCCCCCCCCCCCCCGATACAAAGTTGAAGTTCCTTCCCTCCAACTCAGCCCTCTCAAATCACAAACCCTACTACCTCCTGTAAATCCCACCCCCTTCCAGAAAACCTCCACCACCCTCTTGATTCTATATAAGTCACCCAAATTTGGGCAATTTGCGCACAAATAAATTTAACGGGGCATCAATTGATTTTTAGAGTGCACAACTGAAAATCAATTGATGCCCCGTTAAAAGGGGCATAGCAATAGGAGGAATATGGGAAGATCAAAGGTTGTTCCCAGAATTTAGACACAATGTTATAGAAATATGATGGTAGATAGAGGTCAAATGGCCCATCTAGTCTGCCCATCTGCAGAAACAATTATCTCCTCTCTCCGAGAGATCCCACAGGCCCTCTTGAATTCACACACAGCCTCTGTCTCCACCACCTCTTCCGGGAGACTGTTCCACGCATCTACCACCCTTTCTGTAAAAAAGTATTTCCTCAGATGACTCCGGAGCCTATCACTTCTTAACTTCATTCTATGCCCTCTCATTGCAAAGTTTTCTTTCAAATGAAAGAGACTCGAGTCATGTACATTTACATTACGGAGGTATTTAAACATCTGTATCATATCTCCCCTCTCCTGCCTTTCCTCCAAAGTATACAGATTGAGATCTTTAAGTCTGTCCCTTATGATGAAGACCACAAACCATTTTAGTAGCCTTCCTCTGGACTGACTCCATCCTGTTTATATCTTTTTGAAGGTGCGGCTTCCAGAATTGTGCACAATATTCTAAATGAGGTCTCACCAAAGTTTTATACAGAGGCATCAATACCTCCTTTTTCCTACTGGCCATACCTCTCCCTATGCAACCTTGCATCCTTCTAGCTTCCGCCGTCACTTTTTCAACCTGTTTGGCCACCTTAAGATCATCACATACAATCACACCCAAGTCCCGCTCTTCCATTGTGCACATAAGTTCTTCACTCCCTAAACTGTACCGTTCTCTTGGGTTAGAATAATGTAATTTCTGTGCTTAAGTTGGGCGCTGGCATTACACCAGGTTTCAGCAGGCATAAATCCAGCGCCCAACATTAGTCATAAGATCCACACATGCTCCTTTTCAGAAAATTTATTTAGCATAGATCTTTTCAACACCTAACTGTGTGTGCCATTTTACTGAATCCATTCCCTTGTCCCCTACCCATGGCGGGCTATCACAGGACAGAAACTGCTGCTGTACATAAGAACATAAGAAGTTGCCTCCGGTGGGTCAGACCAGAGGTCCATCGCGCCCAGCAGTCCGCTCCCGCGGCAGCCTATCAGATCATTTGCCTAAAACCCTTCAGTCCCCTTTATCCTTCTATCTATACCTTTTCATAATCCTATCTCTACCTCTATCTGTATCCCTCAATCCCCGTATCCTTCAGGAATTTATCCAATCCTTCTTTGAAATCCCGTAGTGTACTCTGTACATGGGTTTGACATTTTTTTCAAAGATAAGATTTTAGTTATTTATTCAACACAGCCGCATTATTTCATTTGGATGAACTGAGATCACTTCCCATCTGGTAGTTAAGTAAGACTTCTCCCTATCCCATTGATAGGACATTTTTCCCCCACTTTACAATCCAAGCAATCGTAGTAGGAAGTGAAGACTATGGCACACAGGAAAAGGTATAGGATTCCTTTAAACCAGCTGTGCTCATAAAACATTCTCTCCAACATATTCTTTGGCCATTCTTGCAACAATCAGATCAGCATATGGCATTCAATCCCTTTCACAGCATGTATGAGATTATTTGCTTGTAAATATTGATTCAGAAATATCTATGACACCATTACTAAAGTTCTAACAATATATTTCATTTGCCCTTAGGGTTTTTTATTTCTATTTGAACTTGTTCATATTTATTAATTCATACATGACAGGAATTGACAAATATCTATCTATCTATATTTTACAGAAATATTAACATGTCAGTTCCTCTTGTTGTTGGAGGGTGGATGATGGCATCCCCCTAGATGAATCTTGACTAAATTTCCTGCTGCCGTTAGAAACGTGCTTCACTCACTTGCCCAGCATGCCACACTGACCTGGAAAGCTGGCACAGCAGTCATTTAAGAAAAAGAAAAGCTATAGACTGGATATGTTGATCACGTAACCATCACAGCTGGCCTGAAACTTTTGACAATTATCATTCCGGGTCAGAGTGCCACCACAGGAGAGAGGTGCTTATGTGCCTGCTAAAATAAGGACTTAAGCATATAACAATGACAAGTGATGTTAGCAAACATAAAATGATGACAAGAACTTAAATTTATATAAGCGGAATCTCATAGTCCAGCTGATTATGGTTAAGGATTGGAAAGTGCATGCTAAAAGGTGTTTTTTCTTCTCAAGATGTATATACACAAATCAGATAGTTTAGGAGGATGTATCTGTCAACAGATGGGGAAGGGGTGAGTTGAATTTAGCTTCTACACGAACACACACTCCCACCCCTACCTCCAATAATAAGGATAGGGAGTAGGAGTGTATCTGGGCACAACCATGCGCATGAGTGACTGAACTGGCATTGTGTGTAAGTGTTGGGTTACCAGATTTTGGTTGGAGAAAACATGGGCAAGTGACCCTGCTCCATTCCACCCCAGCCCCAACCTATTACACCCAAGTCAAGCCCCATTATGTCCCTCCCAAACCTCTGTCCTGCTCAGGGCCGCATCTGGAGGACCTCCGAGCATGCACAGATGTGATGCAATGATGTCACACACATGCGTGTGATGTCATCGCATTACACCTGCGTGTGCACGGAGGCCTTCCAGACGTGGCCCTGAGCTTGAAAACAAACTGCAGATTTTGAAGAATCCGTCCGGACACACAGACAGTCCTCTGAAAAAAGGACATATAAATCTGGACATCAGTAACCCAATGTAAGTGTGTTTGAATGGGTAGATGTGTGAGCGAACATGAGACTGTGTGGATAAGTGCTTTGTTATCTATTTTTTTGAATGACTTTTGAAATTGGAAGTGGATTACTTCCAATACTGCAGAATTTTGAGAATTTAGCGAGTTTTTTCTGACCTAGAATGCATTTCCTATAGCAGCTTTGCAGCTGATATAGAGACATCCAGGTGATATTGATCCCTGGAAGTACTGAGGTCTTTTTCTCCATTAATCTAAAATTTTGTCCTTGTCTCTGGTACAAAATAATTGAATATTTTTGGTGGATTTTTGTAATTTCAGATATTCAGCTTGTTTAGTTTTTTTGACTAAGTGGATAGTGGCATGAAAATTTGTAAAATGGGCTATTTGCATATCTCCTCCGTATGAAATATCAGTTTCTCAGCAACTGTTGCTGGATGTCATTGACTTTTTATGAGTGAATAAAGCTGATTTATAATTTATAGATATACTGTTACTTCTTCCCACTACTTCTAGCTAAGAAAAATAAAAGTTCTGATGCATTCTGCATTATTTTGTATGTGTTATTATTTCAAGGCTTCTTCAGAATTCAGTTTTGTAGAAACCTTAAACAGCCTGGTCTCCAATGTGTTGAAGCTGACAGTGGCCCAAGGGGGTGAGAGGGAGGGGGGGGGAGAGACACAAGTTATTTGTTGTGTCTATGGCCATAAAACTAAAGCCTCCTTCAAAATTCACTCATAAAAAGTCAATGACATCCAGCAACAGTTGCACACAGAACAGGAATAAGGGCCTCCTTGCTCTATAATTGGAGATTAGTATCTGGAGAAGCACACAAAAATCCACTCAGAAAAACGCTTGAAGAAGGCTGGTAAGGATTCATATCAAATCATCCACTGCATAAAAATAAACTTGGAAAACAATGAGGCATACAGTGCAAAAAAACAAGGGCCTCCTTTTATCAAGGTGCGTTAGGTTTTTTTTTATTGCGGGCTGCTGCAATAAAAGTTTCAACGCTCATAGAATTCCTATGAGCATCAGATTTTACCACAGTGGCCCATGATAAAAAAAAACCTAACGCAGCTTGATAAAAGGGGACCAAAGTAAATTAATGGCAGAATGTATCAAAACGTACTCAAAATATTTGAAGTCCTTGATCTTCTCTGGCATGTGCTCTCTCTTCTATTTTCCTGCATCTCTTGTCCTTCTCTACTAGTGAATAGGTTTTGAACCCTCTCTGCTCCTTGGTAAATGACCTTTCTTGCTCAGCACTTTTAACAGCACTAACCCGGCCCATGTGCTTAAGGCCCCGCCCACAGGAGGAGCCTAAGGCTCCCGGGCCTATTCTGCCGGATGGGCGGGCTTGGCACCCGTCCGTCTGGCTAACGTTAAAGGTACGGGGTGGGGGGGTCGTGGGGTCGGCCGGGGGGGTCATGGGTCGGCAGGGGGGGGAGAACGGGGGAGGGGGTTGTGTCAAGGGCAAGAGGGTCTGGGATCCCTCCTGCCTGTATTTTAGTGAGGGGTGGGAGGTAGGGGGGTCGCCGGGGCCAGGATGGCTTGGGCTACCTCCTGGCCCAATCCAGTCGGGGGGTCGCCAGGGCCAGGAGAGCTTGGGCTCTCTCCTGGCCTGCTCGTACTCGGCTGAGCTCCCTCTTGCCCCGATGCCATCGGGGGGGGTCGCAGTTCGATGGGGCAAGAGGGCTTGGGCTCCCTCTTGCCCCAATGCTATCAGGGGGGTTGCGGTTCGACGGTGCTAGAGGCTTGGGCTCCCTCTTGCCCCGATGTAGTCGGGAGGGGGGTTCACGGTTCGACAGGGCAAGAGGGCTTAGGCACCCTCCTGCCTGGATCGTTGAGGGGGGGGAATTCTGTAACCGGTGTTGTTTTTGACAGACACCGGTTACAGAATCCAGCTTTTAGGCGAAGGAATGGCTCCTCCTTCGCTTAAAAGCCCTTGTGTTGGACATTTGGAGCTTAGGCGTTTTTTTTGGTTCATTATGGGCAAAAAGTGTAGATGTCATGGGGGTGTACTTGTAGACGTAGAGGCAGGCCATAATGAAAACAATGACATTTGTTTTGGTTATGGACACTTTCCTTGCTTCTGCTTTGAACGTTTAAGGACTTAGGCCAAAAGGGGACTTAGTTTTTTTGATTATGCCCCTCCAAGGCTTTAATTCACAACAAAGCTTCACTCAGCAATACTGCCAAAGTTCAAAAGTTTCAAACAAAATAAATGCAAACAGATAATTTGTCTTGCACTAGACTGAACCAACCCTTTCCTCAAGGTAGGTGCAAACAGTCCTTAATCAGCTTTTCCATAAAGAAAAGAATAGCAGAGAAACAATAGTGAATAATTTGCACAGTCCTTAACTCAGTCATTCATCAAAGTTCATTGGTCCTAACAAAAGCACACCGGGTTTGCCTGGCTTCAATCAGGCTTCCCCTACCAATAGTAAGCTGGCGGGGGAGGGGAGTTGCCGAATGCACAATCAAAATTGCCAAACTGGCCCCACGATCCCAACCACCAAAAGATCTTCTGTGGATTCGCCCCACAACCCCTCTATCACCCTCAGTGGCAGAGTTTCTCACAAACAGGGAAAAAGAACAAAAATCACATCCCAATTCAAAGTCCATAGAACAGGGTGCCGTTTCCCAGCAGTGAGTCTTGCAGTGCTCACTCGGCCAGCACAAGTTTTTCATTTTTTGTTTGTATGGACTGTATCAGGCCTCTGTGAACCTCAATTGCTTGCTTGTTTCGGATTTACAATAAAATCTTTTTCCAAACCTGGTGGATTCTCCGGTCTTCCATCATCACTGCTTCTTTTCCCTCACTGGTTTTCTGCAGAAACTGTTTATTTTTTCCCCTGTAGAGAAGGACTGTCATGGTTCATCCAATCTATGAAGGTCTTTTAAGGTTTGTTTTGGTTCCATCTTCTTTTGTCTATCCAGTCAGGAGTCCAGAGTTGTACTTGCTGTACCTGATTTCAATGTGAAGGTCATTTGAATGTAGCTTTGATTTCATTTTCTTGCTATATAGGGATCCACTGTGTCTATCCCATGTGTTTTTTAATTCCATCACTGTTTTGTCCCCACCACCTTTTACCAGGAGAGCATTCCAGGCATCATCACCCTTTCTGTGAAAAAGTAATTCCTGGTGTTTCTTCTTTTTTAAGTCAAAAAAATTTTATTAACATTTTATATAGGTGTACAATAAAACACAATAACAAAAAGGCAAATAAACAACATTAAATTAGCCCCCCTTAAAAAAAAACCAAACCCCTCCTTGCACAAAAAAACTAGTAAAATCTATGAACTAAGGAATCAGATACAAAGATATCAAATCCTTTGGAAGGGAGTTCTATAACTGAAGTGCCACGACCATAAAGATCAAGTCCCTATACATCTCCAATCTAATTTTCTAAAAATGTGGAACATCAGGTAGTGTTTTATTACTTGAACAAAGGAGACATCCTGGCATATGAACCTTTAGGGCTGCAGCCAAACAAAGTGGTTGTTCATATAGAATTTTAAAAAGTAGTGTTAAAATTTTAAAATGAATACACCATTGAATAGGCAACCAATGAAATTGCTTAAGAATTGGTATAATGTGACTATACAAAGGACTTCCTGAGATTAAATGAGCAGTATAATTTTGAGCTATTTGTAAAGCTCTTAAATCTTTTTTTAAGCCAACCAACAATGAATTACAGTAATCAAACAATGTGTATGTATATGTATATATACTGTATATATATGTATGTATATATTGTGGCGCAGTGGTTACAGCTACAGCCTCCGCACCCTGAGGTTGTGGGTTCAAGCCCAAGCTGCTCCTTGTGACCCTGGGCAAGTCACTTAATCTCCCCCATTGCCCCAGGGACAAACAGGGAAAAATGCTTGAGTACCTGAATAAATGCAAGTAAACCATTCTGAGCTCAATGGTATAGAAAATTGAATAAATAAATATATATACTTGTATGACTGTAAGAAAATTAGGAGGACATATCAATCCTTTCTAAGGTCGTAGCAATTTCAAATTATCTTCTGAATAACCAAGTTGAGATGCAGTTTCATTGACAGTACGCCAAAATATTTCAGTTCTCCTAAAATAAGAATTTCAGTATTCTTTTTTTTTTTAAATTCTTTATTGATTTTCTAAACTTCAAAAGTCCAATACACAAATATATATCATATAATAAGTTAATAAAAGCACATTCAACTTACAAATATGCATAACCAACCATTTTCTACCTCCCCCCCCCATTGATTATTCAATAAAACACAGAAACATAGACTATCCCAATAACCTTACCCTATTCAGATTAAAAATATCCTCCCACCCCAGGTGGACATACTCAAAAGTTAAATTAGGACAGAAATAGCCACCCCCCCTTTCCTGGATGTAACAAAAACTGACTCATAATCAAAGACCTACTATAGTGAAGTAATATATGATGTCAACGGCTCCCAAACCAGCTTAAATAAATTACTGTGCCCCAAACTATTGGCATTCATTTTTTCATATCTATAGCTGGAGCACAAATTTGCCCTCCAGAAAGGAAATTTTTGCGGTCGTAGTTCTTCCAATTTCGGGTTACCATCTGCATGGCTATCCATAGGGGGTTTAACATGTAATAACGTTCCACATATGACCGCCTCATACGTCAGTGGAATTGACAATTCCAATATGTTGTTAATCGTACCCCATATTGACCTCCAAAAGTTAAGTATCAAAGGACAATAGAACAGATGATCCAGTGTCCCTATGCACAAATGACAATGCCAGCATCTATTAGTTTTAGAATTTCAGTATTCTAATAAGAAAAAAGTTGCAGGAAATTGAAGATTTGATCTCTAAGAGAGCAATAAAACTTGCGTTTTGAATGGATTCAAATGTAATTTATTGGCCAAAAGCCAGGATTTAATAGTATTGAGGCATAATGCCAAAAACAAAAACGTATCAGAAATACATTAGTGAACTGAACAATAAAATGGAATATCATCAGCAAAGCTGGTACTGTACACCCAAACAACTCAATATTATACAGAGTGGTGCAATATGGGGTCCTTTTACTAAGGCGCGCTAACTGATTTAGCACATGCTAATCGATTTAGTGTGTGCTAAATACTAAGGCACCCATAGAATATAATGGGCACCTTAGAATTTAGCGTGAGCTAAATCGGTTAGCACCCTTTAGTAAAAGGGCCCCTATATATGTTAAACAATAGATCAGAAAGTGATAAACCTTGTGGCACTCCTGAACAAATTTTAACACATGATTAACCTTTAATTTCCAGATGATTTCTACACACATCCAGAGAAGGAGGGAGGGAGGGGGTAAAGTACTTTGTTTAGTTTTGGTTTGAAGATAAGTGCTGTTATATGTTTTCTCTGACTGTATATTTGTTTGCACTTGGTATAAGTTCTGAAAATGGATAAAAATTTACAAAGAAAACAAAACAAAAAACACATGATGAACTAAGAGCTCCCAATTTGACCTGAAAATTGCGATCTTGTAAGAATGAAGTAAACCACTTCAGCATTTGGCCAGCTTTGCCAAAGTCTTGTAAGGCTTGTGATGGTTAATTGTATTGAATCCTGAACTAAATGTCTAATGTAACTAATAGGAAAACATTCCATTTATCAAAACCAATTTGGATATCATCAAGGATGGATATGAGTAAAGTCTCAGTATTATGTTTAACTTTAAAACCAAGTTGGTACTGATTAAATTCATTCCCAGTATGCCAACCTTTTCCATATCAGTTGCATCGCTGAAACAATTAGTACTTCCAGTGCTTAATGTCTCCATGGCTAATGTTTAAATATCACTTGAAACACTCTGACATTATCACCTGAAATGGAGACAACCTCCCTCTTGCCACTATTTTATTTCTCTTTAAATATCAAAAAGGCAACATAAAATTATCCAAATGCCTAAGAGATTTATAACAAAGGTTAATGATTTTTATTTTTACGACTTCTAGTTGATAGCTTTTGGTTTTCTGCAGTCATAGAGCAGAAGGTGAAAATGATTTTAATGCCTTTTGGCATGTGTTATTACCTTTGAACACAGGATTAATAAATATAACATTAAAATGTAATATTTAAATATATATATACTGTAGTTAAGTATCAGGGTAACATTCCAATGCTGTTTGTGACTGAAGGCATAATTTGAAGCTCCCTGATTTTGCTGGCTTTTCAAATTCCTTAAGACTTAACATTTTTCCTGTACTATTATGTTACATGCTCACAGCAAATAACTGCATGCTAAGTTTTTCATCAATATTTAATCACTGTCATATAGTTATAGCGATATTCATATGATTTCTCTTTTGCTATTGTGGTTCTCTTTGTAATTGCGGGTTTTTTGGGGGTGTCTGCTTTTCTTGTTAGAATACTAGTTACAACCAGTCAATGTTTTTATTGGTCTCTTTTACAAAGCCGCGCAGCAACAGCCCCGAAGCACTTTAAATCTCTATGGGCTTTGGGGTCGTTAGCGCAGCACAGCCGCTAGCGTGGCTTTGTAAAAAAGGCTGTATATGTGAGAACTTGGGCCAGCCAGCCTTAGAGGCTGAGTAAATGTGTATGCCTATGTAACGCCCCCTTCAGGGTGGCTATAGGTTCGGGACCCGAACTGGCTGTAGTCCCCTGAAGGCAGTCTCCGTCGGTTAACACTCAGTGTGTATGTTTATTAAAATTTTATATACTGCCAAATCTTAACAGAGTTTGAAAGGTCACTTTGGGCAGCCACAAAACTTAGAGACTTGAAGAAAGCACAGATGTTTATTCAGCATATGCAGACCCTGAGCCTCAAGCTGGCTTCAGAAGTCCCGAAACCAGGAAGTTACAGAAATATTTATACATTCTTCTGGCTGTACAACTGAATTCTAGAAAAAACTTTTCACATGTTACTTTTCTTAACAATCATTGGTGCTAAGCTCACACTAGCAGGTCATTAGCAGGTCACTTATCTAAGCCCTACAGTCTTTCTGTTACATGTCGTTTATGCTGAGATAGCCATAAGAAGCTAGAATGCCCAAGCTAACACCCAGTGCAGACAGGCTAGAACATGAGATAAGTTAGGTCTGCAGCTAAACATAATTCAGCATTTTATTAAAGAGAAAACTTAGTTCAACACTTAGGAAAACCAGTCCCAGACTCCTTCAAGTTCTCAGCGGTTTACATAAACATCAATGTGAAAATTAAAATTTAAAAAGAATGCTATTTAAAATAGAAAAGCACACAGAGGACAAACAAATTACATAATAACTCAAAATTAAATTACATTGTGAATTTTAAGGAAAATCTGTTGAAATCTTCAATAGATATGATCTAATGTTAGAGAATCTGTCCCAAAAACTTGTGGGATAAAAATGTGTTTTGAGAAGCTTTTATATTCATCTTTGCACTAATATTTTTGGGAAGGTCATGCCTTAGTTTGGGTGCTAAAAAGAGAAAGGCCTCGATGTGGGTTGATTCCCATTTTGTTCTATTTATGTCTGAAGAACAAGCCTATTATCCTGTATTGATCTCAATACACGTCCTGGAGAATACGCATTGGCATACATCTGTCTCTATATGCACATGCAAATAATAGAATACTGGCATTTATATACATACTTGGCACCTAAATCTAGGCAGCTCCTTACAGAATTATCCCCTTACTGTATAAAATATTGCAACACAGAAACATAGTAATACAGTAAATAACAGCAGATAAAGACAGTTCATCCATTCTGCCCAACAGCCACACTCATTATATCAATTCATCATTAAACCAACAATAAGTAAGATATAAAATACTCGATCATGGTCTTTCTTTAACATTTCTGGGACATAGACCATAGAGGTCTGTCCGGCACAGTCCTCACATTCCAATTACTGAATTTTCCGTCGAAGCCTTCGTCAGCCCATCCTAAATCAGTTTGCCAGGTACAGGACACAGACTTTACAAGTCTGCCTGGTACTAGAAACTTAGAAACATGATGGCAGATAAAGGCCAAATGTCCGTGTTTTGAAAAGCTTCCAGTTCGGGACTGTGTTGGGAGGGCATCTGTGCATGCATGGATGCAACGCGGTGATGTCACATGCAGGCGAGAAGAGGTTGGGGGCGGGGCTATGGTGGAACAGGGCATGACTTAGGCAGAACAGCGTGGGGCTGGGTAGAACTGGGTTGGCCTGCGGGCAGGGCCACGGGTCCGGATTTTACCATCATAAAATCTGGTAACCCTATCACTGTCACAGTTACATACACTCTCTCTCCTCCTTTGGGACCAATTCACCACACTCAACTCTCCCATAAGTTCATTTTGCATCCACCACATGTGAAGACCCCCCCCCCCTCCACAGGACCACCAGAGATATAGGTAGGCCCTAAGAGACATCTGGTCTGGGTAGAGAACTTGATGTCTGGGGAGCCATCTTAAAGGCACCAATCTTAGGGGAGTCTGGTCCTATATGGGGCCATCAGTGGGAAAGTCATGAGGACATCTCAGGAAAGGGTTTGGGAGGTAGGTCTCTATGGGAGTAGGGACCAGAAGGCAGGAGATCACAGGCAACAATGAAGCTATGCATATGCTGGCTGATTCGATGCTGGCACCCACATGGCTAAATGACCAAAATTAGGACTGCTTTTTATGTGGACCTAATTGGTTGCTTAGCTATGCAGCACCAGCACTGAATATTGCTGACACCTCCCTGGCTGTTGGCTCCTCCCTGCCTCTGCCTCCAGAATGCCCTTATCCTTCCCACTATTGAAATGGCCAGTCAGAGCCAATATTCAGCAGCTCTGCCCAATTAAGTGCCCCCGAATATTGGTGGCTGGCCCACTGAGTGCAATTTAAGCAGGTCCATCACCCCTCCCATTATCCCTCCCCCCCCCCCGCCTCTTTCTCTGACAAGTCAAGAGCCCTTTCCAGCACCCCTCCAATCTAGACACCCCCTCCCAGGTCTACTTGAACTCCCTGGTGATCCAGTTAAGTGATGGAACAGGAGCGAATCCCACTCACTCCATAGTCAAAATGGCCAATGTGATCTCTAGCGGTAGAGTCATGGTGGCCAGTTTGACAATGGAGCAACTAGGGGTATGAATGAATGGAGTTTACTCCTGATGCCATTACCCCGCTGGATCACCATGGGGCTAGGTCAGAGAAGGTCTTGACTTTGTGGGAAGGGGGAAGGGGGGTTGGCAAAGGGAGTTTGACTTGTAAGGGAGAGGTGAAAAGAAGGTCTTCACTTGTTGGGAGAGAGTTCATAGACATAAGACTTATGTGGGTACTGGCTGAACATCAGCCAGGATCCTTATAAGGGCCAGCAACCTGACACACTCAACCACCAGTATTCAATGCCAGTGCCTGGTCATTGAATACAGGGGCCTAATTCTGCCTGCAGTAGTCAGTGTTTAAAAAAATGCTGACCATGCCAGCTGAATATTGACCGGTTAGCTTTTTTTTTTTTTTTTTTTTTTAATATCAAGCTCTATAGTTTCTTTATACTATATTTAAAAATACCCTCTTTCAGGCCATCATGTATCCCCTGTATGCTCAAAAAAGTATATTAAACATAGATGTATGGATAAGGGTTATGCATGTGATATACCATCTTTTTGTGATATAACCATATCACCATATATTATATGTGATATGGTTATATATATAATCATATATACCATATTTATAACCATATATACCATATATTATATGTAGGTATTTGTGTTGAACTAAGCAGAAACAATTTGTTTCCAGTTTAATTTAGTATTGGTTGAGACCTCTGGAAAAGTTTGACATTTCAATTTTGCAAATCAGTAGCAATGATAGGTGCCTGCAAGGGTTTTTTCCGCTCATACTGACTAATCACATCAATTACCACCACAGTCAATTGATTCATGGAAGAATACTGCACTTCTCAGACCACTGCAGAAGTACCATATATAACAAACAGATTACTGTCTGACAGCATCTATTCATTCCATAGTAATGGAAATTTTGAATGACAGTTGGCCTCATATTTTTATGAATTGTCATGGCAGAAATGTTCAACCCATCTACAAGCAACAATGCAAATATTCTAGTTCAGGCACTGAAAGTTCATGACTTTTGAGGAAGCAATAGAATCCCTCTCTCAGCTGTTAGCAAGAGAGTGGATGGTACTGTTTCATACAGGACTTGATTTTGCTCTAACAGGGGCCTGGTATAATTTCTCTTTCCATTTGCTTGCATAAATGTTGATTTGGCTTAGGAACAATTTAGCTTCCTCAGGGTGTAACGTATCCGATCGCTCTGATTCGGACGCCGAATGCGTCTCTCACATGTCAGAGTGATCGGATATGTTACACCCTGAGGCAGCTAAATTATGAAACGCTGGCCATCGTTGGTGTACCAATCAAAGAAAGATAAGATAAGTTGAATTTTCATCTGCTTTATAAAGCAACATTTAACAAAGCACATCGCTTGGATCATCAGAAGGAGGTTTTTAGCCAGTGAAGTGAACATTCTACCACCGCTTTTCCATCATTGTGGAGGTGAGGGGGGGCCCTGTCTGAGGCCTTTTCCTCCATTAAATATGGTCTTTTTGCTTGTGCTCTAGTGCTACCGACATACCACCTGTTACAGCGCATTTCATCATTGTGGAAGTGTTTTTGTTTAAATTTTTGTGTTTCCACAATATCCGAGTTTTTTCTGCTACAAAAGTATAAGCATAACATGAATACCTGAGGATAATACTACAACAAGTTGGTATCATTTCTATGTCATTTATAGTACAAGTTACCCTGTCTCTTCAAACAAGAAAGATAACGAGTAAAGTAATAAGCACCAGCGTAGACCTTCAGCATAAATATTCGTAATTGATCTATTAGCAAGAAATCCATCTGATGATGAAATTATCATTTATTGTAGTAGGGCAATTTGGCAAATTCCAGTAATGGGGCCCATAAAAGTTCAAACTTTTTCAGTGAATGAGACCTTTCTGCTGTGACTCTCTCATACTTAACTGTTGTGCAGACTAAGTTCCACCATACCTGATATTCCACTGCCTCCAAATTTTTCCAATTTGAAAGTATGAGCTTTATGGCAATAAGGACTAGTATATGTAATAAATTATCAGTATCCTTTGAGAACAGTATAGAGGATCCATATCTGCCCATGATAAGTATGTTGAATGACAGCGGTAACGTTAGTTTAAGGAGAGAGCAGATATCTGACCATACTTTGCCCCAAAAAATCCAGAGCAACGGGCATTCAAGTAGCATATGTCTCAAAGTACCTCTTGAAAGACCACATGAACAGCATTTATCACACTTATTAGAACCCAATTTAGACAGCCAACTAAGGGTCCAATACGCTCTGTGTAATAAAAAGAAAGATGTTTGAAGAAAAGACGCAGCCTTACACACGGATGCCGTGCGGATCCATAAGGAGTTCCATTCAAATTCAGACAAATCTAGTTGTAAGTCAGTATTCCAGCGGGATTCGGTCTCTAGCGGTGTTGATGCTTTTATGAGACATAAAAGCTTATACCACAATGACGCTTCTTTACATTTACAAGCAATCTCAGTGCAAAGATGAAGCACATCCAGCGTGCTGTCTGACAATGGTGAATTATGAAGCAAGCCCTGTATGGCATGTTTAAGCTGGAGCCACTGATAATGTTTAGAAGTGGACAATCCCGTGCTGCTACATAATTTATCAAACAGAATCCAGCCATTCTCATCCCGCAAATGTTTTATCTGCAAAATACCAGCTATTTGCCATGGTTTCCAATCTATCATAATTTTTTGTATTCTGATTAGATTGTTTCTCCAAATTGGAGAGTGAAGCGTGTCAAGCCAATTACATTTCAAAAGAGATTCTAGTTGCTTAAAGACCGATCTCATGGATAGTAGGATATGGTCCTTTCCAGTTTCAGAATTGAGAGGTTCCATGAAGGGCAGGCACTGGAGATGATACGGTTGTAGTCGTTCCTTTTCAAGAGGTAGCCATAAATTGTTCATTGGAGTAAAATTATCGCAAATAGAATCACATAAAATCCAATGAGAGCCCTGTCTAAGGAGAAGAGCGTAGTGGTAGTCCAGGTAATCAGGGAAGTTAACTCCGCCATCCTTCCTACATCTTTTCAGTTTTTTTAACAGCAATCCTGGGGGTAATATTATTCCACAGATATTTGGAGACGAGCGTGTCAAGTTTTTTATACAGAGATGGATGCAAGAGCATAGGCAGCATGCTTAAAGTGTAGATAATCTTAGGAGTTAAGACCATTTTGATGGATTCTAACCTCCCCCACCATGGTAGATTTAATGGAGTCCACCTACTGGTTAGGTCTTTGACAAGCTGTAATATGTGGTTAGAGCAAAGTTCCATTGTTGAGTCAATGGTATTGCCAAAATTTACTCCCAGGCATTTGAGTTTAGTATCTGACCATCTAAAATTATGATTTTTAACTTCAAATTGCTGAACCAACGAATTCAGAGGCATAAGTTCTGTCTTAGTAGTGTTCAGTTTATAGCCTGATACATCAGAATAAACCTTTATGGTTAGCAGAAAGTTCAGGTAAAGAAGCAGGGGTTGTACATATGAGCTCATTGTCAGCATAGGCTAAAAACTTAACCTCCACTTTACCACATTGAGCACCTTTGATGTTAGCATTAGTACGTATTGACTGGAGAAACGGTTCCAATGCCAGGTTAAAGAGGAGCAGTGATAATGGGCAGCCTTGCCTTGTACCTCTCGTAGGATGAAATGAGGATGAAGCAATGCCGTTGATTCTAACATTTGTGGTGGGCGACATGTAGAGCACTTTAATCATATTCAAGAAAGAGTCCTCAAATCTGAACCATTTTAAGGCTGAGAAAAGATATTGCCATTCGACTCGGTCGAAAGCTTTTTCAGCATCCAGAGCAAGTGCCAGCAGAGGGGTTTTGAGGTTGTTTGCATGGTGAATTATATTTGCAAATACTCTTGTATTGTTGCTAGATAATCTGTGTATCATAAAGCCATTTTGTTCCAAGCTGATCAATCTGGGAAGTCTATAGACGGTTTGCAACAATTTTTGCATATATTTTAGCATCCACATTTATAAGTGATAACGGACGATAATTAGCTACCATCAGTGGATCTTTGCCTGGTTTAGGTAGTACTATTATGCTAGCTTCTGTGAATGAACCCCTGATGTTGCCGGATTGAATGAAGTAGTTGTAAAGTGACATGAGACGAGGCGTTAATAAATCTTGGAAGGTAGTGTAGAATTCAGCAGTTAGCCCATCTGGACCAGATGCTTTACTTTTAGCCACGGTTTTAAGGACTATCCAAATATCTCCATCAGTGATATTGGAGGAAAATACAATATTGTCATCTTTAGTGAGTGTGGGATGCTGTGAGTCAGGTAGATTGTTGCAGTATCCGGATTAGAGATCTCTGACGTATAAAGTTTTGTAAAATTTTTGAAAGGTTTGCGAGATCACACTAGGATCTGACGTGAGTTGTCCAGAGGATGTGTTGATTGAAGAAATGTTGAGTCTCTCTTCCTGAATTTTCAGGTATCTCGCCAATGCACGCCCCGCTTTATTATTAGCACTATAATAATTAGCTTTCTGCATGAATATAGCATTACCTGCTTTCCTACTAAGCATTAGATTATAATCCAATCTGGCTTGATGCAAATGTTTCAAAGTCCCCATATCCGCTGGGTTGGTTTGATGACAAGACTCCAGGTTTTTAATTGATTGTTCATATTCTGTAAGTTGTTTTCTCAACTCCTTCTGCTTCCGGGCTTGATGGGATATGACAATCCCTCTAATATAGGCCTTGAAAGCATCCCACATGTCGTCCAACCTGTATCCTCAGTTTTATTAAAATTGAAGTATTCAACTATTGCCTTGCAAGTGATCTCCACAAAAGTCCTGTCTTGCAGTAAGGAATTATTGAAACGCCAGGCTGATCCTTTTTTTAGTGGGCGTCAAACCATCCAAGGTTAATTCAATAGAAGCATGATCTGAGACTGATATTTCGTTTATGGTAGATTGTGTCAAATTATTAATAAGATTGTTGCTCACCAGGAAAAAATCAATTCTAGAGTAGGAGTTATGATGAGCGGAGTAGAAGGAATATTGTTTATCAGCACTATGCATGAGTCTCCAGGCATCCACCAGTTTTAATTGTGTGACTAGGTTATGTAAACTTCTCCATGAGTTACTAGGCTTGTGTGTAGTAAATTTTGAACCTTTGATTTTTTATCTGCAATTGGACCAAGTACTAAATTAAAATCACCCACCAGTATATGAGCTTGTGAGTCATCTTCCAGCAAGGATGTCAACAAATCATTCAAGAACTCCGGTTTGACCTGATTGGGAGCATAAATATTAACCAGTGTCAACGTCATCTGGTTGATCTTCAAGTTAGTTTTGATCCATCTCCCTTCGGTATCAGTGGATTGGGAAAGTAGTTTGATATTATCACAATTTCTAATGAGAATGGCAGTACCATTTTTCTTCTGGAGTACGGGTGAAGCAATGACTGGTAAGGACCACTTAGTCTTCAATTTGGTAGATTCCATCAAATTTAAATGGGTTTCTTGCAAACACACTATGTCAGGGGATTTTTTTGAAACATAATCCAATATTTTTTTCCTTTTTATAGGATTATTAAACCCTTTGACATTTAAAGAGATTATTTTCACCATCTGTAATAACTGTAAAAATAGATTAGACTATTGATTAACAGAATAATGGCCAGCGTTTGATCACAGAGCAACAGGGAGGAACAAAAAGTACCCTGATAAAGTATCATAACATACAAATGAACCACGAAACTGTTCCATCTGAACAAAGACTGAGAACAGATAAACCCCATGGGAAGAGGGTGCATAAGGGTAGCATAGTCACATGTTCGGCATAATGTAGCTTATATCCTATTGTCATCAAGTGTACTGGTCAAACACAGAAACTGAACAAGCATCCAAAGTACACGTGTGTTAAACTAGTAACTGGTAAGAAGTAAATTACTATCTAAAACAAGGCTCACAACTGCAGCAATGGAGAGGTAAACAGTGTCTGCCTTTTCTCTGTAGCTATACTGCCCAGATATCAAACTTAACAGTAGCATAGCTTGAAAAATCATAACAGCGGTCTGAAATTAAGGTGACAGATGCAAAATCAATTTTCTGTCTGTAAAGATAAACATATGAATGTCTAACACTGCGGGATGGAGTGACGGAAATCCTGCTCCACTAATACATTAAACAATATTACAGTGAGCGAGTTCCATGTATGCAATCTGAAATGAGTCATTAAGTAGATGTTCCCAGATCTAAACCACAATATGTAAAAAAAATCTATTTGCTATCCCAAACAGTCACTCACATTGTCATTTAATCAGCAGCAAAACCAACAAATAGCAGCGAAAAGGAAAAGCAAAGAAAGCACACAAAGGAAGTATACAGGAGATAATGACATCAACATCTAATTACACGTCTACTAAATAAATATATGAAGAAATAAAATTCATCAGGCAACATCATGTTGGGTGCAATTAAAAAAATAATTGGTTACCCATACATGAGAACAATTAATCAAGGAAGAAAAGGATAGGTCATACATAGGGAAGTGTCCAGCGCTATAAAAGGCAAGTTAATAATGTATGGGTATAGCCAGTACATGAAGTCACTATGAATAGATATAAAATTATAAAATAGTACATCCAGCAAACAAACAACATGGGAACATTCCCTAAATTAAGATCAAGTAAAGAATGACAAGCACCGATGTGAGTTAATACATGCTACCAATAAAAGCAATCCGCAATACATAAATTGATTTATAGTCACATAGTAATCGATAAAGTATTAAAGATAATATTAACATCTAAACACTGCATCATGGACAAAATATGAAAAAGATCTATCTTCTATCCTAAGCAAGTTCTCACATTGACACGTACTCTGTGGCAAACCAATAAATAGCAGTAAAAAGGAATAGCAAAGGAAGCACGGAAACGGACTTATACAAAATTCTTAGACATCTACAAATAATTATAGAACTAATAAATATATGAGGAAATAGTTACAACAGGCATCATTTCATCAGTTGCAATTAATAATAATATCTGGTTACCCAGACATATGAAACAATTAATCAAAGAAAATAAAAAAATATACAAAATCATTCAGAGAGATGCAACCAGCACTGTAAAAAACAATCTAGCAATACATGTGTAAACATATAAAGAAATAAATTCATCGTGATTCATTTAACAAATGTAATTAATATTAGCTGGATACCCAGACATAGGAACATTTAATCAAGAAAGAACAGAAGAAATCATTCAGATGGATGAGACCAGCTCTGTAAAAGGCAATCAATTAAGACATGTGCATAGACATTTCATGAAATCGCTACTAGTAGGCATGAATATATATAGTAGATTGACCTGCAAATAGACAGCAGAGTAGCAGTTTAAAAGTTACAGTCGATTAAAGAATTCTAAGCACAAATGTGAATTAATACGTGCTACTAGGAAAAGCAGACTGCAAGATAGAGATGAATTAATAGCCACAAACTAATCGATAAAATGCTAAAAAATAATATTAACATTTAGGCATTGCATCATGGACAAGAGAGACAGGGTCAACTGTTTCATACAGGCAACTGGGTTAAGAGCACAAGCTAAGCCAAAAGTATAATAAAAAAATACTATCATGCATATAGACGATTGTGCCCTCCGTGGGAGATATACAGCTGAAGTAGGATAACTTGCTGGTAGAAGGAGCCTTGCCGCCACGTGGAATGAAAAACATGGCCGCCACACATTCACTCAGAGCAGGAACTTTGAATAACGAAGCAACAGCATATCGCAGTAAGATTAAGGTGATCAAACCCTGTCAATACTTGTCAGTTGTATCTCTTCTAAATAGTCGGATAGCTGCTTGGGATCGGTAAAGATTTTGGTCTGGTTATTCAGCGTGATCCTCATTGTAGCCGGATAAAGCATTCCAAATTGTGCTCTAAGCTCACGAAGCTTAGGGCGAAAAGCGAGAAGCTGCTTCCTCTGTTGTGCTGCATTTTTGCTGAGGTCTGGTACGAATAGTATAGTGTGAGTGTCCAATTTGACCGGAGTTTTAGCTTTCGCTTTCTGCATTACTTCTGCTAGTTGGGTGTATCGGAGGAAGCAAACTATGATGGCCCTAGGATACCTCGCGTTGGCCGGTATGAACAATGGGACTCTATGAGCCCTCTCTAACTCGAAGTCCCGGGTGAAATGTAAATCCAAAAGCTCCGATATGAGGGATCCCATGTATTTAACAGCATAAGATCCCTCCCGTCCCTCAGGAACACCAAGTATACGTAAATTGTTACGGCGGGAACGAAGATTTGAATCTTCAAGATCCTTCTCCAACTGGGCCACTTTCTTGTATTGTTTTTGTAGAGTCGCAATGGCAGTTTGCGAAACAGCCTGCTTGACTTCCACACCGTCTACCCAACCAGTCAGTTGAGTAAGTTCTAATTTTAGGGAAGCTAGTTCATTCCTGATCTCTGACGTGTCATCTTTAGTTTCATTGATGGTATCACGCATGGTACGAATCTCCGCGATGAGAGTCTGAATGGAATCTGACTACCCTTTATCTTCCACCGATTTCTGCAAAGAAACAGGCTCTGGTTTATGGCATTTTCCCACCTTAGAGTTTGCCATCAGGTAGTATAAGATATTAGAAAGGCGCCCAGTCAAAACTGTTGAAATCTAAAGACCAAACATTGATGATTATTGTCGATTCTTATCAATAGATGCCGGAGCACAAGGACTACACCACCATTCCTTATCGCGCCCTCTAGCACCCCCTGTATTGAGACTTTTATGTAATAAATATCACTGTTGGTTGGATTTGACATCTCGCTTGACTTTTTTCTCCTTGTTGTTTGACAACATATGAAAATTCTGTGCACTCTGTAGTTAAAGATGTGAATGACCCAAGAGCTCATTTGCACCTCCCAGACATGTTGTTGGGTTAGTACATAAGGCTCAAAGCATAGAGAAAACTGCCTTGTTGGGGAATAATCAACAGTTTTTGGATATAGTGAAAAGAATTAGTCACTTTATAATGCTGAAACATTTTGTGCCAGGCTGTTTGAAACACTTACAAGCAATGTATAGCATCTTAAATTTTCAGAAGTTTAGTTTGGTTTAGTTTGGTTTAGAAGGGAAAGGAGGATAAGGATGGTCTGTGTGACACCCTTGTGTGTCATTGGTGGTGCACGGGGGCCCAACGTTATAATTCCTTGTTAAGCACCGTTGGGAGGTGCAGAGTAGCTGAGCATGATATGCAGCTCGCATGATAGGTTACTTGCGTCGGGGGCATGAAAACATGTAATGCTGACAATCAAGCCCATTGGAAGCTGGAAGCCCAGGGAGGAGTTAAGCGGCCCCGGGAGGTGCTTATACAAACCCCAGTCAGAGAAAGAGAATCTCTGTCCTGCTCTTTTCCCCCCCATTGAGTTCACATAAGGCACTGCAGAAAGGTTTAGGGATCGTACCTGGACTGGAATCCCCTGAGTTAGGAGGGATTGTTCCCTGGTCCTGCAGCAGGGTCTTTGTGCATGTTTCACAAAGCACCCAAACTCGGATTTAGACGTCATATCAAAAATGCCCCTCGTTAAGATAATTTCTGGGGGGTTTTGTGATGTTTTGTCATTATGTGATTTTATTATGTTTGTAACTCACCTAGGCCCACTAAGCTACCGTAGAGATTTCTACTATGGCCTGGAGCGCTAAATGCTCCAATGCTGCTCTGACGCTCATAGAAACTCTGTGAGCATCAGAGTAGCGTCAGAGCATTTAGTGCTCCAGGCTGTGGAAGTAAAAGGGAAGGGGGGGGGGGCTAGTTAATAAATAAAAAGATTTGAACCAATAACACTAAAAAAATTCACTGGAGCTGCTACTTGTCCCCTTATAGGTTTGCCCTACTTTTGAAAATGATTTTGAATACAACCTTTCACAGGAGAGACCTTATGTCTTTTGGGGTCTTTTACTAAGGTGCGCTAACTGATTCCCCTCCTGCCCCCCTCAGCCCCCCCCACACACACACCCTTTTACTAAACTGTAGTAGAGATTTCTGCCATGGCCTGGAGTGCTAAATTCTCCGACGCTCATAGAATTCCTATGAACGTTGGAGCAGCGTCGGAGTATTTAGCGCCCTGGGCTGCGGTAGAAACATCTACCACGGCTTAGTAAAAGAGGGCCTTGGCGCATGCCAATGATTAGCATACGCTAAATGCTAAGACACCCATTATATTCGTAAGGGCATCTTAGTATTTAGCGTGCACTAGTTGTTAGCATATGCTAAATCGACCCGGCACACACCTTAGTAAAAGCACCCCTTTGTTAAATGGGTACCACTGTACTCACAGTTTCAAATGACACTGCCAAATTTTGATCAATGGCAATCATAAAACCCAAAATATTTGAAAATCAAATGCAATTTCTAAGCAGTTTTTCAATATCTTCTAAATTAGTAGAAGTATTGCCGTTTGAAGTACTTTTTTTTTTTTTTTTAGGCACAATACAGGGCTCCTTTCACAAAGCTGCGGTAGAGATTTCTACCACGGGCCAGCGAGCTAATTGCTCCGATGATCATAGGAATTCTATGAGCGTCAGAGCATTTACTTCACCGGCCCGTGGTACAAACCTCTACTGCAGCTTTGTAAAAGCCAATGATAGTGAGCAAAAGTAAATTTGCATTGAGTAGGCAAAATTCTTTAAATATATTTTTTTTTCTGTGTTCATGTCTTTATGATTAAGCCTTAAAAACATCTATATGAAAAATTAAAAAAGCTTTTCAAGAAAAATAATACAAAAAGCAACAATTTTGTCCTGTCTTATATGGGCAGTGAGTGGTGTAGTGGTTAGAGCAGGGGTAGGCAACTCCAGTCCTCGAGGGCCGGAATCCAGTCAGGTTTTCAGGATTTCCCCAATGAATATGCATTGAAAGCAGTGCATGCAAATAGATCTCATGCATATTCATTGGGGAAATCCTGAAAACTCAATTGGATTCCGGCCTTCGAAGACCGGAGTTGCCTACCCCTGGGTTAGAGCAATGGCCTCAGCACCCTGAGGTTGTGGGTTCAAATCCCATGCTACAACTTGTGACCCTGGGCAAGTCACTTAGGAGTACTTGTATCAAGCTGCGGTAGGGGTTTAACGCGCGTAATACCACTTGTTAAACCGCCTGCCGTGCTAGCCGCTAACACCTGCATTGAGCAGGCGTTAGTTTTTTAGCCGGCTGCGGGGGTTAGCGCTTGATGAAATGTCCGACCTGCTAACCCCACTAGTGCGGCTTGATAAAAGGACCCCCAAATGCCCCAGGTATGTTAGAGTGTGAGCCCACTGAGGCAAAAATGCTTGAGCACCTGAATGTAAACCATAAGTGGTATATAAATACTAAAATAAATAAATGTATTGTTTTTAATAATGGTAAAAAGACAGATGATTAGGGCACTGTATGTAATAATACATTTCTTTATTAGTATACCATTTAATCACGGTGGCTAAAAGAGGTCTGTACATTTGCAAAGCAAATTTCAATGTATGTACATATTATAACTATTGTACTTTTCTGACTTCTGCAATGAAATATTATTTTTTGTCACTGGTACAGCTTGCCACATATATATATATATATATTTTTTTTTATTTTTTTTTTTATTTTTTTACCACCTGTAGTTTGGAACTGCATTGTCCTTATCCTCTCCAGCATTTAAATTTAACTAGCAGGAAAAGCTCCAGGCAAAGAAAGAAGTCTTGTCAACTGCAGTGCTAGCTGCGTACCACTAATTATTCAGCAGGAAAGGATATCTCCAGGGAAAATTTAATAATAGCGAAGGAAGGCTACTTTTGTATTGCAGTAGTTATAGGTTTAACATAAAAAATTATGAATACTAAAAATAATTCACCTATAAAATTCCAAAGCACTCTCATTACCAGCACAGCATCCCAAGCCTTTAGTAAAGGAGGCGCATAAGCATAACAGTATTTTCCTTGGCTTGCATTTCAATAGAGTTGCTAAAATGGGGTTTTACAAGATCAAGAAATACCTCATCAGACACAATCACTTTCAATAGAAATGGGCTTCGGTGCATTTGCTGTGGGAGAAGCACTACTGCGGCTTTGTAAAAGGGGCCCTAAACTTGCTCTTCAGCAGGCCTAATCAGAACATGCAACTTATTTGTATAGTGGCTAAATACAACTGCTCTTTGAATAATTTCATAGTCTAGATCAGGGGTGGGCAACTCTGGTCCTCAAGGGCCAGAATCCAGTCGGGTTTTCAGGATTTCCTCAGTGACTATGCATGAGATCTGCTTGCATGCACTGCTTTCAATGCATATTCATAAGGGAAATGCTGAAAACCCGACTGGATTCCAGCCCTCGAGGACCGGAGTTACCCACCCCTGGTCTAGATCAGTGTTTTTCAACCTTTTTTGGGCAAAGGCACACTTGTTTCATGAAAAAAATCACGAGGCACACCACCATTAGAAAATGTTAAAAAATTTAACTCTGTGCCTATATTGACTATATATAAAGTAATTCTCTTGAATAGGAATCAAATAAACACAAATAAAGTATTTTATAATTACTTTATTATGAAATATTAAGTAAACAGAATAGTGAAAAATTATAAAATACTTTATTCAGTGCGAAACCTGGGCCTGTTTGGCTGAACACAAAGCTGATATTCTGGCTGGAATCGAAGAAAGACACATACGTAGCTCTTCGTCAACAGCCGTTCCCTTCACCGCCCCGTCACCGCCATCCCTTTCACCGCCCCGTCACCGCCACTGCCATCCCATTCACCGCCCCGTCACCGTCCCCGCTGCATCCATATAAGCCTTAGTACTGTAATATTTAGCTTATTCCTTTCTTATAAATCAAAGTTCCTGCTGCTGAACTAGAGAAAGAGATGTTCAGCTGGCAGGGTTTTGTTTATAAATTTTTATCAACACAACTAATATACTATTTTATCCTAAAGCAAAAAATAAATAAATAAATATAAATTTTTTTTCTACCTTTGTTGTCTGGTTTCTGCTTTCCACATCTTCTCATTCAATTACTTCCATCCACTGTGTGTCTTCTCTCTACGTCTTCCATTTGCTGTTACTGTGCCTCTCCCTTCACCCCCCCCCCCAATTGGTCTAGCACCCATCTTCTTCCCTCCGCTCCCCCATAGTCTGGCATCTGTCTTCTTCCCACTCTGTCTTCCACATTTCCCTTCGGGGTCTGTTCCTCTCCACCCTCCTTCAATGTCTGTCCTATTCCTTTCCACCACCACCCTTCCCTCCCTCCTTTACCATCTGTTCCTTTCTACTACCCTTCAGCTCCTCTCACGTGGCTTATCTATCTACCTTCCTCCCTCTTATTTTCATGGCACGTTACAATGTAATTTGTGCAAGCCACTGGAGCCTGCGAGCTCGGTCCCTGTCCCATCCCCACAAACCATCTCGCTTCTGTGCTCCTATTTTCTCCATTTCTAATATCTCCCCTATGTATCTGTCATTGCCCCCCTCCCCCTGTGTCCATATACCATCCCCATGGCATGTCCCCTTTATGTCTCTGTCCCTATGCCCCATGCACATAATTTCCCCTCTTTACCTTCCTGTGTCCAGATTTCCCCTATCTTCCTCTTCCATACCAGTGTGTCTCTTCTTTTCAACCCCATCTAGCTTTTTTCCCTCTTTCTTCCCCCCCCCCCCTGCTTCTAGCATCTGGCTCACCTGCCTGTTCTTCCCTTTCTTTCCTGCTGTGGGTTTTTCTTTCCGTCTTCATCCCCTTGGCCCAGAATCCTTTTCCCTTTCACTCCCTCCTTCCAATTTGAGCCGGGAACACGAGCGATCGCACGGTCCCCGCAGCCACCACTCGCCTGCCCAATCGATCCTACTGTTTAGCCAGCTCTCTCCCTTCGCCTCACCTTAGTTTGTAGGTTTTGTTTTTCGGCGACATGCACGCTTTCCCAAAGAGCCGCGCACGTGCGGCTGCTCAGTGTTCAATTTCTGCTCTGCTGCAACTTCCTGTTTCCGGTTGCGTCAGAGCAGAAGATCGAAACTGAACAGCAGCGGGGACCGGGGGAGTCTCATGGGAGCGCGTGCGGGACCCGGCCTGAGGCCTAATCAGTGTCTGCACCGTACGGCACACCAGGCAACATCTCGCAGCACACTAGTGTGCCGCGGAACAGCGGTTGAAAAACACTGGTCTAGATTGTATCGTCATTCAGGAATCAGGCCAATTTTGACCCAATACTATCTGAATAAGGGCTGAATAACCATGGATAGATACCGTATTTTCACGTAGATAACGCGCACCCGTGTAAAACGCGCACACGGGTATAGCGCGTGGGAAACACACATTTATGTAAAGAAATTTTTATATACCGCGCTCACGGGTATACCGCGCATGCCGCCCCGACTCTCCTCTGGCTGCCCCGACTCTCCTTTCACCCACCCCGACTTTCCGTTCGCTGCCCCGACTCTCCTCTGGCTGCCCCCCCTTGAAGTCCTGTCCCCCCTTGAAGGTCTGTCTGTCCCCCCTTGAAGTCCTGTCCCCATCCTGAAAGCCTGATGCCTCCCCCCGATGCCCGATTCATCATCCGGAAGGACCGCTCGCACCCCCACCGCTCGCACTCCCACCCCAATGGACCGCTCGCACTCCCACCCGAAGAACCGCTCGCATCTCCACAGCCTCCCCCCCTCTCTCATGGAGAAGTTGTTTACCTTGTTTCCGGATGCCAGTGAGCCCAGCTGCTTACTCTGCCGGCAGTCCCGCCCCTTCTCTGAGCCCTGTGCTACGCTGCTTCCTCTTCCGGCGGTCCCGCCCTTTCTCTGACGTCAGATAAAGGGCAGGACCGCCGGAAGAGGAAGCAGCATAGCACAGGGCTCAGAGAAGGGGCGGGACCGCCGGCAGAGGAAGCAGCTGGGCTCACTGGCATCCGGAAACAAGGTAGACAGCTTCTCCATGGGGGAGGGGAGGAGGCTGTGGGAGTGCGAGCGGTCCATCGGGGTGGGAGTGCGAGCGGTGGGGGTGCGAGCGGTCCTTCCGGATGATGAATCGGGCGTCGGGCGGGGTGGGAACTATGTAAAAAAAATTTTATATAGCGTGCTCACGTGTATAACGCGCAAGGTTATGCACGGTTTGTAAAATCATGTATAACGCGCGCGTTATATGCGTGAAAATACGGTAAGCCTGTATTCTGTTTCTCATATAGCTTGCTGCCTCAGTCAAGGACTCTCACAGCAGACATGCAGTATATTTAACAGAAAGCTAGCACACCAACACACATGCAGGCAGTGCTTATAATTTTCTGAAATATATTTTATTGAATAATATGATAGATGTACTTGCAATTGATAAATTTTTGAATATTGCAGCTGGAGGTGAAGATTCTATGGACAGAGGTTTTGTGGCAAAGGTGAGAGAATAGTTAGATAGCAAGGTGTTCCAAGTTCCAGAGATGAAATGTTGCGTGGTTAGATGACTTCAAGTAAAAAAAGGCTGGACTTTTTTTTTGGGGGGGTGGGGGGGGACTACAGCCACATGTGACTGATTCTGAGACAGGATTCTCAGGGAGTACTTAGAAAGCTAGGGGAGAAAAGAGAAAAGATCAATAGGGACAAAGCTTTGCAACAGGTAGCAGAGAGAGGTCATTCCTTTGCAGATCGATCAGAGCAAATGTTGTAGAGGGGACTAGGAAATACAGCAGAGATGAAAGACTAAAGCTTAGATGAGAGGAAAAGGAAGGGGGTCTTAGGAGAGAGACCACTATAAACAAAACTTATACTGTACTGGTAACCAGGAATGGCTGAGGTATGTATGAAACTACATTTCACACAATGCTTTGCTCACACACTATGGCAGAAAATGACTGCAGCATTACAGTTCCATGCAGTGAAAATAACATTAACACATCTTAGAGCAGTGGTCTCAAACTCGTGGCCTGGGAGCCACAAGCGGCCTGCCAATTACTATTTTGAGGCCCTCGGTATGTTTATCATAATCACAAAAGTAAAATAAAACAGTTTCTTGATCATATGTCTCTTTAGCTATAAATGACAATATTATTATTAAGACTTAGTCAAAAGGAAAGATTTATAAACTATAAAGAGTTTTACCTCAGGCAAAATTGTCATTTCTTTAATAAGACATTAACTATATTTTTCTGAGGCCCTCCAAGTACCTACAAATCCATAATATGGCCCTGAAAGGGTTTGAGTTTGAGACCACTAGACAGCAATATTATAAACTAACATGAAGCTGCCGGGGGCAGAACAGTCTTCCCTATTCCCCACCTGTTTCAATAGCCCAGAACTTTCTTGAATATCTTATTTTTGCTTCCTAACTGCTAAAAATTCACTTTACTTGTCTCTTGCCTTCTGCAATAAACACAAAGGCCCATATTCTATAAACAATGCCTTAAATTAAGCACCAGTAAGTGCCCTACCAGTGCTTAGCTTAAGTGGAAAAAGCCATTTAAAAACAATTAATATCATTTTTTTTTTAATGTAGGCACCTAAAAAAGTGGCACCTGCATCATGACTACAGAAGTGCTTTTATGACACCTAATGCCACTTTAGATGTGGCTAACAACAGAAGTGGCGTTAGGTATCATAAAGTACCTCCATAGCTATGATTCACATGAAAGGAAGGCACAGGAAATATAGACCTTTAAATCCCTGGCCTACATTTCCAGCGTCTAACTTTCACGAAGTTGCGATTCTATAAACAACTCCGTTGTGTGATTGACACGCGATCTGTGGATGTTTTGTAGGTGGCCGATGTCGACAGCACCGTTTATAGAATCTGGGCCAAATAGTCTTTAGTAGTGGGGGACAAGAGCTGAATATTCAGTTTGACCAGTTTTCCTCATTAATTCATTTCTGTTCTAGTGAGGGATGGATTTGTTGAATGAAACACAGTCTAACTCAATAGACTTCCTTGTACAAACATTAAATATAAATGAGTAGAGCCAGGGCTTAATTTCTGCGGGAACAGTCTGATGTGCAGTTCAGCTATTTCTTTTCAGGTTGCAGAGCAGGCTGTAATGTTCCATCCAAGCCCCTCCCTTCCAGAAAACTTGTAGGAAAAAGGAGGAGTCAACCACAGAGCAGAGAATAGTCCTCTGCTCCTCAGTCCAGCCTCTCTTCTCCTGTTACTGCTGCCCTAGGCCCAGTGGCATAGCGGAGATGAACGGCACCAGGGGCGGTGGTGTCTCTCTCCTGCCCTCTTCCCCACCCTCCCTGCCACACGCGCATGCCTCTTCCCCGTACCTTTATATCTTCGGCAGTCATGAACCAGCTGCTCGCATTGGCTTCAGCACTCTCTCTGACATCACTTCCTGGGCACAGATCCCGGAAGTGACTTCAAAGAGAGCGCTGAAGCTGACACGAGCATCATGTTTGTGGCTGCTCGCACCAAAGTTTAAAAGGTACGGGGGAAAAGGAAGGGGCGCACATGTAGCAGGGGGTGGAGTGAGAAGGGGGTGGAGAGCAGGAGGGGTGCTAGTGCCCCGAGGAAGACCGTGCCTTGGGCTGTCCAACCCCCCCCTTACTACACCACTAGGCCCATCCAACTCCCGCCCCTGCTTCGCAGCTCCATTTCCTTTTTGGATACAAATTAAACCCTGAGTGAGAGTAGTTATTTTGCTCAAGATGGTATAATTCATATTATGTTGGAGAATATTCTAAGTTGAGGGCAATTTTTAAAAGTGTTTCTATTGTACTCAGCTGAAACTAGAAGTTGTAATCTGAGTCAAGTGTAAGAGTACAGAAAGAAAATGGTTCCCTTTTCAAACTAAGATGACTTGGTATTTAAAAATGCATTTGAAATGAGGGAATAGAAAACCATTAACGATGTTATGGATTTTAAAATATAAATTTGCAGACAACACGGGAGAATGGGATGTTAGAGGATATGAAGACAATCCAGATAATTTAGTAGAAACTGACTCATTTCTGATTTTGTCCTGTTTGGTGTTAAAACTTCCATCTTCTCTAAGCCACAAAAAGATGAATGAAAACCAAAGGACAATTTACAGTATGATAAATAATTGATTAAAGTGCATATCAATAATAGTAAATAAATACACTTCCCCCTCCCTATTCGCGGTTTCAGCGATCGTGTTTTTGACTATTCTTAATTTTTTGCCCGCCCCTCTCCTACCCCCCAAATCGCTCGGAGGCAGCCTGCATTGACCAGAACAGACCCTGGGACTTGGATCGGGGTGAGGAGGAGGCTGTGATCGGAGGAGGAGGAGACGATCGGAGGCAACTTCATGCATGGACCTTGCCTGGTGGTCTAGCGGTGGCACAGGGCAGGAGCGATCTTCCTACACTCCTGCCCTGTGCAGAGCAGTGCTGTGCACCCATGCTGTGAGTTTCCGTGGTGTCATGAGACTACAATGGAAACTCCCGTTGTAGTTTCGTGAGACCACAGGAACTCATAACACGGGTGCACATCACAGCTCTGCACGGGGCAGGAGTGTAGGAAGATCGTTCCTGCCCCACGTCACCGCTAGACCACCAGGTAAGGTCCGGGAGTGGGTCAGAGTCGGCCCAAAAGTTATTCATAAATTTTCCTTATTCACGGGCCAACCCCCGCAAATACAGAGTGAGGAGTGTACCAGACAAAATAAATAGGTAATTCTAAAGTTTATGAAAATAGTTCCAGTCATATGTGAGATTACAAGGTGGTGATGGCTGAACAAAACCCATAAACAATGGAAGTATGGAACCAGACAGTTATAGTATTTTTGCAGATTAGAGACTTTAAAAGGTTGTGATATCATACCCAGGCTGGTGTTCAGCCATGACATGGTACATAGGCTGTCCTTTTGGTGGTATAAGATGGAATATTGTGATAAAGAAATGCAGGTCTTTTAATTTTGTTAGACCCTTCCTCAATGTTTGGCCTGGTTGATATGAAAGAATCTTGTTAAAATGTTGTGAATTGAGAGTGGTATTAGTTAGACTTGCAGTGGATAAAATCCTTTTTGAGGGAAAGATTATTGGTAGTATTGACTAATCAAAAGAGTGAGACCCTCACATGGTTTGTGTTTGTCTCCTCTTCATTTTAATTTGTATCTGCAGGCACTGGGACAGCTTGTGTGTCAGAGGAGTTTTAAAGACTTTATTTTCTTAATATCTTTGCCATAAATGGTAAATTAGAGATTGGTCTTTAATTAGAACACACAGTGGGGTCCAAGTCTGCCGTTTTCAGTATTATCATGATAGTATCACTCCACAAACTTTCTTTTAACATTCTTTGTGCCAGGGGCAAAAAAATTATCTAATATACCACATTCAAAGCTTCACTTGATAATGATTTCCAGCAACGAGAATGGCATGAGTCTAATCTACAGAATACTGTATTTATACACTTATTAAAGGGGCAAGTTTATTACTGGGCCCCCAAATTAAGCGGATATAGGATCAAGTCTATAACATCAAATAAATGTATCATAATATCCTATGGGTCCTTTTTACTAATCTGCAGTAAGCACTAATGTGTGCTTACTAAAGGTTAAAATCCACTACCACGATATTTAGTGAGATGTACCCTTCAGGTCCCTCTAAACCTCCTGAGATGTACAAAAGTATTCCAGCCTCTGGACTCCTTCAGGAATGCTTTGAGTCCCTTCAGACCTCTGCTCCTTTTCAGTAGCTGCCCACAATTGATGCTCCACTCCAGAGCCCTTCTAAGGTTATTCTTCAGTCTGTTTTCTCTGTTAGGTCAAGCTGACCTTTGGAACCACCTCCGTCTCTCAAGGCCAAGCTACATTAGCTGCACAGAGGCCATAGTAGCGCTCATCCTTTCAGTTTAGACAATTCCAGCTCTACAGTGGCAAGACATTTTCACAGTCCCTAGACCCTAGTCCCCCCTCCCCCTCCAAAAAAAAAAAAAAAAGATGCTGGAAGTAAACACCTGCTACAGTTATGAATCTCTTAGTCCATGTTCAATTAGACTATTGTACACAAACATGTAAGATCAGAGACTTTTGTAAAAACACAGAAGCTATTTGGGGTCAGGCAACACAAGTCAATAAACTTTTCCAATCTCTGTCAAAGAAATGTGCTCTGTGGATTGTCAGGGCCTTATCTCTAACATACTGTAGAATTAAATAATGGATCCTCATAATATGTTTTCTGATTTACAATTTCAGTTCTAGCCCTTTGCAAAGTTAATGGATCACATATGCTTTGACCTTATTCTGTGACTTTATAGAAATCTCTTTATGAAAATGTAGTCTTTCATTAATCTGCAGCTGTAGATTCTTCTTGCTTTAATAATGTCTTTGAAAGGGAGAACATTTCCTGAATATCATTGTTCAGGAATAATTTGTATCAAAAATGTTACAATGCCATAATCTTTGATGGCAGATATAATTCAGTGCAGTGTATTGTTAATATTTTATTAGGATTAGCAATTGGAATATGATTTTAAAAAGTACTTAATTATTTCATTCCTTTTTTTCAATAAAATGTGATTAAAATTATGCCATTTTGTATTCAATAGATGAGGCAAGAGATGGCAAGTGTTGTAATATGAACATATTTCCCTTTTTGTAGTGGATAGATTTCAAGGTTTTAATTTTAAGAATATGAATCCCAACTGAGGTTTTACTTTCTCTGAAAATGGCCAAATGTGACACTTTTTGTTCAAAATAAGGATATATTTACAGTCTTTATATAGTGCTTTCCCCAGAGTGCTTTGCAATAAAGACAGTAAGCAAAATACAGTGGCATATACAGTTCAGGAAATTTAGATGAATGAAAAAGAGGCAGATTAGGCTTGTGGGTGGACCACAGAATGCAAATGACTTTTAAATTTCTTTCTGAATATATCCTGGAAGGAGGTCTGTTGAATACCACTTGGGAATTTGTTTATAAAGCAGGGGTAGGGAACTCCGGTCCTCAAGAGCCTTATTCCAGTTGGGTTTTCAGGATTTCCCCAATGAATATGCATTGAAAGCAGTGCATGCAAATAGATCTCATGCATATTCATTGGGGAAATCCTGAAAACCCAACTGGAATACGGCTCTCGAGGACCGGAGTTCCCTACCCCTGTCCTAGAGTGTCCCAACTAGGATCCCAGTTTCGGCATCCGTAGATGCCTTCTTCAGGGGATCAAAAACACTGTAGTAGATATTTTCAACGCAAGTGGTCTAACAATGGTGGAATAAGTCACTTATATAATGTAATAGATGCATCAACTGTCTAACTGTGGAGCAGCGTTTTCAGAGACAAACTTGCGCCAAAAACAAGAGCAAAAATCTCTACTGCCGCATAAATACACAAACTTACATCTTGCCTGAGAACACGTACAAGTATATTTGTGCAGGAGCTTTGCATGGGCTAGTTCATAAAGGTCATCCACAGCACACACTCTCATTTGGGGGAGAAAAGACGTTTGTTTGACTCTGTCTTTTCTCTCCTGATGACGCCTTGCGAAACAGGATTCTTCTGTTGGGAGTAGGAGTTTGGGGACTGTGCATCTGAAGCTGCTCTGATCGAGCCGGGCTTGAAGCGTTGCCTGTGTCATGAGTGATCTGCAATCAAACTCCGGGGGGGGGGGGGGAGGGGGAGGATTTAAGTGTGCCATCATTTCCTGTGAAGCTAAGTGATTTTTCTTTTTTTCTACAACTTTATGGAAGCTGTAATGCTGGTGATTTTTCTTCACTGTGACTATGTTGTTTTGAGACCGAACTGTGCTTTTTGACAAGTCAGCAGGACTTATTCTGAATTACAGCCCAAATACTACTTTTTGTAGGAGTTTTTCTGAAATGTATTTGCCTGCTGCTTGTTTTTGAATTTGTAGCTGTATAACGTTATGAAGTGGAGTTTTTTTGAGACCAGTGAATGAACTTGGGCATGCTGTTGGAAATGGGCTTGTTCCATAGCAGTGTATCCCAGTACGGTTACTGAGGTCTTTTTTTTTCATTATTTGTTGAGAGTATGTGCTTTGGATGATATTTATGATTGATTAGTACTCTGTCCTGTTTGTTTATTCTATTTCATAAAGGCCCATGAGTGAATTTATTCTCTTTACAAAATAGACACAACACATGCACTTATGTGGCTTCTCTTCCTAGGTGCCCTGTTATAAGATTGTCCCCTAAGAGGGAAATTTTCAAAGCCTTTTCTACAGATAAAACAGTGTTTTACATGTAGAACTTGCTTATTACAAAGTTTGCTGCCCCAAATCTGAGTGCATTTGTATGCAAACATTTAACTACTGGTTAAGGTAGAAGATGTGGTTGGGACAAGCTTTGTATTTAATGTATATTTGAAAATTCAAGCATATGTGCATAAATATAACATTACATTAGTGACTTTTATTCTGCCATTACCTTGCGGTTCAAGGCGGATTACAAAAGATGTTATCTGGACAATTCCAGCAGAGTTACATGGTTGAGCGGGTTAATTTGGGATTAAAATGCTTCCTGTGGAGTTAGTTTGTCTTGATGGATTTCTTGAATAGCAGGGTTTTTATTTCTTTTCTGAAAGTTTTGTAGTCTGGTGTCGTGATCAGTAGATTGGATAGTTGGTGGTTAAGTTTTTCTGCCTGCGTAGCCAGTAGGCCAGCGTACTTTTTTTGTGTTTGACGTCTCTGATTGGGGGATGCGTGAATGGTGTCCGGGCTCTCCTTAGCCTGGTCACGAGAACTGATTGTAGCCATTCTGAAAGCGGGACGGGCCCAGGCAGCAGTGCAGATAGCGCACTCCTGCTGGCCCATACACCTCTCGACCACCAGGCTTAAGGGGTGCTTAAAAAGGTACTGAGGGTGGGGGGGCTGTTTTAAAAGGAAGGGCCAGTGGGCCGGCGGGGGTGTTGTAAAGGGAAGGGTGGGCGGTGTTTTAAAAAGGTACCGCTTCATAAGACACACACCCTTTTCCACCCTCTTTTTGGGTGTGGAAAAAGCGCGTCTTATGGACTGAAAAATATGGTATATTGAATTTTGAAAGTACTTATGTTTGGTTTTTAAACATTATGGTTGAATCTGGTAGACTACTTTTTCATAAGAACTTCTGTTTACATATAAATACATACAAAGAAAAAATCCTATTTTGAAGTTCCATTCAGTGATATTATTGATTTTTTGTCAATGCTGATGCTGATTTCTTAATTTGCTTTTTTTTTTTCAGATGCAACAATTGTTCCATGAAAACTATGAACACAACAGGAAAGGTTACATACAGGATCTACACAACAACAAAATTCATTCAGCCATAACACTTCATCCAAATAAAAGACCAGCCTACCAATATAGACTGCATAATTACATCCTGAGTCGCAAAATCTCTGAACTGCGCTATCGCACCATCCAGCTTCATAGGGAAAGTTTCGCAATGAGCAAACTTAGTAATTCTGAAATAAGCAAAGAGGACCAACAGCTAGGGATGATTCCATCATTCAACCGTTTTCAGCCACACAAACGGAATGAAGTAATAGAATGGGAATTTTTAACAGGGAAACTCCTTTATTCTATGGTTGAAAATCAGCCTCCATGTCAGAGCATCAACAGCAATTTGCGGGCATCTTTGGATGATACCGTGATGCAAGTAATGGAAATGATAAATGAGAACTCTAAATCCAGAGGAAGACTAATTGATTTCAAAGAAATACAATATGGCTACCGCAGGATAGATCCTGTTTATGGGGTAGAATATATCCTGGATTTGCTTCTTCTGTATAAAAGGCACAAGGGAAGAAAACTCACAGTTCCAGTAAGACGTCATGCTTACCTTCAGCAATCATTCAGCAAACCTTTCTTTCATGAAGCTGAAGAGTTGGATGTACCGAGACTTGTCGAGAGCATTAACAGTGACTCTCCATCTTTCTCTTTTCTTTCAAATTCCTTGAAGATGTTGACGTCATTCCAGGCCACCAAAGAAATGAAAGAACATGGTGACAAGAAAGTCCACTTTCTTGTACCTCTTACAGGGAGATATGACATTTTCCTGAGATTTATGGAGAATTTTGAAAAGACTTGCCTTATTCCAAAGCAAAACATAAAACTGGTAATAATTCTGTTCAGTTCAGATTCTAGCCTAGATTCCAGTAAGCACACAGAGTTAATGAGAGAATATAATAATAAATACCCCAAGGCAGATATCACCATTATTTCTATGTCAGGACAGTTTTCCAGAGGACTCAGTCTGGACAGGGGCTCAGCTCAATTTGACAATGACACTTTGCTCCTATTCTGTGATGTTGATCTGATATTTACACCAGACTTCCTTCAGCGATGCAGAGACAATACTATCCAGGGAGAACAAGTGTATTATCCTATTGTCTTCAGCCAGTATGATCCAAAATTAACATATGGCAACAGTCCCCCTGATGACAGTAACTTTGTTTTCACCAAGAAAACAGGATTTTGGAGAGATTATGGGTTTGGAATCACTTGCATTTACAAAAGTGATCTTTTGAAGGCTGGTGGCTTTGATACTTCAATTCAAGGCTGGGGGCTTGAGGATGTCGATCTCTTTGCTAAAGTTGTAGCTTCCGGTTTGAAGGTCTTCAGAAGCCAAGAACCTGGAGTTGTACATGTATTTCACCCTGTTCAATGTGATCCTAACTTGGATCCTAAGCAATACAAGATGTGCTTGGGGTCCAAAGCGAGTACATTTGCATCTACCATGCAGCTGGCTGAGCTCTGGCTAGAAAAACGTTTAGGTGTTGCATACAACCGAACACTCTCCTGACACATACGCTCATTCCAGCTTTTAGGGGAGTTTACCTTAGATAATTATTTTTCCATCATCATGCTCATAAACTCTACTCTATTGTCTTCCAAAGGATGTATGTTGACTGTGAACAAGATAACTGCTGTTCACTGGTATTTCAAGTCCCTACTGAAGTGGTCAGTTGTGCTATTCTTTTCCTCTCTCTTTAGTTAGAATTGTGTTAAATCATTGCAATGAGACGTATATTTCCTTGGAGTCCATCCATCATGAAAGACTGCATCAGAAAAATACATTCTTTGGGATTCAGGATGCAATATCAATCTTTGTTGTGTGTATTTTTATTATTTTTAAACTTAATGTGATACAAATATTTACTGGTGAAGGTACCACAAAAGTGCTTTATGCTTCCTTTGAGGAAGGGACTTTGTAACATAAACATGAGTTTCATAATTTATATGAAGACTTAAAGATATAAACATTTACTTTTTCTTCCTCTTTAGAATTTTTAAAGTAAATGAATAACTATAATTGTATCTTTATTTTTAAAAAAAATGAGATTCTTTCCACAAGCAACCGGTACTGGCTACCAAGGTCCTAATTGTCTTATAAGTTTCTCGTATTGTCCGTTCTAAATGCGAAAGAACTTTATTTTCTCAAGGGAACTTGATTTAATCAGTTACTCATGTACTGTATATTACACAAGCTTTGTGACTCGATGTCCTTCATTTGCTGGCAAGGAGATAAACTATGAGAGAACATGGTTATTTATAATAAAATACAGGCATAACAGTATTTTTTTTCACAAACATGGAGCAAGTTGCTTTGTCTCGCCTTTTTTGTTATTCTAATTCCTCAAGTGAAATTTTACTTTACCTATGTTTTTCCCTTCCTGGAGTCAGACTTTGAGAAGAGGTAATAAAGCGGTACGTTTATCATTTAAAGTTTTACACTTTGGGTTATTTTGTAATATATTTTTTTTAAGGAACCAAGAGGAATCACAAAAAAAAAATTTTTAAGTAGAAGATGAAAGACAATTCATGCTTGTTTCTTATAAAGATTATTTTCATGTAATTAGCACACTTCTTGATTCCTTCATTTTACTGTTATGTGTTTTTCAGTTTCCTATCATCCTGTACCCTTGTCACTGCCAGCTTTATAATCGGCTGTGCTGCAGTATTAAAGGGATTAACCCATTCAGAAAGAAAGAAAGTCAAGGTACTGTCAATGTAGCAAAACAGAACCAAATTTTAAGAAATGGGCTTAGCACATTTTAATAAGGCACTTTCCCGTGTATTGGGCTTATTTCTAATATAGCCCCCAAATAGGGCTTTTTTTTACCTTGGGTCCTGCACTAATTTTTCCATTAGCATGCAAAACATGCAAAAAATGTTACCATGGGAGCACTTACTCCCTTCTATTTAGAAAATGCTAAGTGCTCCCTTGTTAAGTCTTTAGTACCCAGATAGCACGTGCTAATATGAATGCTCAAGCTTGATAACATTCCCTTTCCCATCCCCCAACCATGACATGCCCTCTCCTGAAAAAATGCAAAAAAAAGATAAATAGCACAAGATTAGCGCGTGCCGATGGGCATATTACCACAAAAATCAATGCCTTTCTCCTGCATTAAAGGGCCCTTATATTAAGGTGCAGTAGGCATTTTAGCATACGCTAAAAATTAGCACGTGCTAAATGCTAACACGCACCAATGCATCCATATGATATAATGGACGCACTAAAATTAGCGTGCACTAAAATGGCTACCGCACCTTAATAAAAGGACCCCTAAGTGTACTTTATTTATTTATGTGCACATGCTTGATATACACTTCTCCCTCCACGGGGGATGTGGGCAGAACATAGCCATAAATACAGAAAAACCACGAATAACTTTTTGCATGTTATTCACGGTTTTTCGGTAAATTAGACCTGAAAAAAATAATAAACCGTGAATAACCCGTCCTGCGATTTGCTCCGTACAATGCCGGGAGCAGCAATTTCCTCCAGGAACCACCTGGAGCAGCGATTTCCAATGTGAAATGTGGAATCAGCAGCCGAAAAATCGCAAATAAGCTAATCCGTAGATACGGAAACTGCAGATACGGAGGGAGAAGTGTACTGCAGGGCAGTTTACAAATAAAAGACTCAAGTGGGAGTCAAGAAAGAAAGAAGGAAGGGAAAGAATAAAGGGGGAAAAAACCTAGACATTAAGGCCCTGATTTTGATGTGGGCGCCCTAGGTCGCTCACTGTTATGTAAATGAATCAAAGGACGCTGAAATTGAGTCATTGCCCAAACCATGCCCATTCCATGCTCACGCCTATTGAGTTAGGTGAGACTTTTAAACATGGGCATCCGTGAAATTGTGGCTGAATCTACAAAGTGACGTCTATGTTCTTTGGACGCCTAAGTACCAAATATCGCTTGTTAAGACCCTTAATTGGCTCATTAACTAGTTAGATTGGATGCCTAAAGCATGCCTAACTTTAGGCATGACTTAGGCGCCCTTTATAGAATCAGGGCCTAAATGCTTGTTTGAATAGCTTTTTCATGAGCAATATTTTAAATGTAAGAGGGTTCTGATTTAAGTTGAAGAGGCAGTGAGTTCCAAAGTTTGGGGGTTAGCATAGGAAAATTTTGTTTACTGGATAAGGTCACATTGCATGACAGATGGAGAAGGGAGCTATGAAAGAGATTATTGAAAAGAATGGAGCCTGATGAATGATATGGTATTCACAAATTAGATATGTAGATTGGAGCTGAAGATTGTAATCCTATATATACCAATGTTGGGAGTTTAAATTGAATACGGATGAAACAGGTAACCAGTGTTCAGATTTTAGTAATGGTGTCATGTAATCTAATTTAGGAGCATTGTGTAAGAGCTGTGGACTGTACCAGATGAAGGTGTTTAAGTGACGCAAGAAGAAGACCCAAAATGACCATCCCTAGAATGAGAGAACATGAATTGTATGGAATGCTGATCACATTTTAGTAAAAGGGCCCCTAATATACAGTAGTACTTTGATGTGGGGAACAGCTTAATATTTCTGCATTAACCCCCAAATTCTGTATATGGTCAGTTAGTGCCATATACGTCTTATGTTGTGCATGCAGATCGGTGCACACAGCTAATTTGCGCATATAACTTAATTGCGGTAATTGCTTAACAAGCCTAATTGATGCTTATAATTGGCAATTAACACACAATAATTGACGCTAATTAAAAGTTATACAAACAACTTGGAAAGTGCACTTCTATAAAAGGTTTGTGCTAGTTCTAGTGTATGAATTTGAAAAGGGGGCGTGGCCATTGGAAAGACATGGGTGGATCGTGGGCATTCATAAACGTTAGACGTATAGTTATAGAATATATCGAATTCAAGCACAAGGTAGGCGCAAAGATTTAGGCCTTGGCCTAAATGGGTGCACCTAAAAATTATGCAATGCACTGGCATTTAGCACGTTGCCATAAAGGTAAGCGCACCGTGTAGAATTGCGCAAAGTGCTGTTCAGTCAGAGCCAATTTTATGGGCGCTCTATATAGAATCAGGCCTTAAGAGTACACTTCAGTGATGAACTTCAAAACTGAAAATACTAGGCCTTGGAGGCATATGATGAAGCTACTGAGTAGTAGATTTAAAACAAACCGGAGAACATATGTGATCTTTGACTACTTGGAGAGATTTGATTTGTTACAAATTCCGGGAATAGGAGTTAAAGAAAAATAAAAAGATATGAGAGTACCCAGAAACCTTAATGAAAAACATTTTTTGAAACCTTACCTCTAGAAATGTAATGCTTAGAGATTTGAACATTAGTTTATTTGATGGCTTTGAATCTTTTTCCTTCTGGTGCATTTTTCACGCATTGTACATGTTCCCAAAAATGTCACTGTAGTCAAAGAAGCCTGGTCGAGATAATGCCCCTGGTTCTTTGCGGTGTCTCAAATATCTTGTTCCCGACTTTAGAACAACACTTGAATGCCAGTAGTTTCTTGAATTCCTACTTTACTTTTCCAAATGGAAACTCCAAAGAACCACATGGCACTGTTCTGTTTGGAAAAATCTCTCCAGATGTCGAGTAATTTGAATTATAATAGTTATAGGAAGGAGTGAATTGGAGAACATTCAAAATGTGTTCATCTTGAATTTGATGCTGTACTTCCAGCTACATGTCTATTTCTTCCTTCCGTTTTCTTCTGTTGTATCCCGCAATGTATACAAATGGTGATGGAATTCAGCAAGGCATGCCAATGAACATTTCCATTTGATGACTGCACAGAACATACTGGGCACTCCCCCAACAATTACTGCACATCCTTTACACTTACTTCACACTAGTTTATGTTGTAAAGGTGCAGCAAGTACAAAAACTTAATGCACTTTAGTACAAGGGCCCCTTATTTATTATATTAGATCTTGGTTTCATCTTTCTTGTTCTCACTAACCCCCACCCCCACCCCCTCTTTTGCAAAACTGCAGAAGCGGTTTTTAGCACAGGCCGGCGAGCTGAATGCTCTGCGCTGTTCTCAACACTTATAGGAACTCTATGAGTGTCGGGAGCAGTACAGAGAATTCAGCGCGCCGGCCTGCGCTAAAAAACACTTTTGTGGTTTTGTAAAAGGGTGTGTGTGGGGGGAAGGGGGGCGGATAAAATGGGTTTGTGTTTTTGGCCATTTTTCATCTAGCATTCACATTTTAAATCATTTCATTGTGCAGCTATATAGCAGGTACCTTTTAGCATTTACTCCCTCCTTTGCAAAGCCACGCTAGCGTTTTTAGCGCTGGCTGCTGCGGTAACATCTCCAACGCTCATAGAATTCCTATGAGCATCCAAGCTGTTACCACGGCAGCCAACGCTAAAAACACTAGTGTGGCTTTGTAAAGGAGGGGATTAGTAAAATGTTTAAGATTTTTGGAGATATTTAGTTGTAAAATTCATCTTACATAAGTGATGACCAATGCAAAAGAAGAAGAAAGAAAGAAAATAGGTGTAGTATCCTTGTCCTTTACCTTCAGAGTAAGTACTGGGGCTCACAAGTTATATTTCCTTCCCATAAAAAAATCTTGTCTTGTGATGGAAGAAGGAATAAGCCATTTTTAGGCCCAAAGTGTGACTATTCTCTTTCGACAAAATCTACTTCGACAGATGAATGTTGTTCTAACACACACACACAAATTTTGTACTGAAATTTATTCTGGCATTGAGAGAGTTCAGCCAATCAATTTGAGATAAAATATCTGCATATAAAAAATGAAAAAGAAGTAGCATGGCAGCGGGTGAATGAGAAGCAAGCAACAAAGGGAGGAAACCAACACAAACCAAAAACAAAGGAAACTACAGACAGCTGTACAAAGAAGCAGGCTAAATTTATTAAAGCAAAATCATAAATGCGGTTAATGTTACCACCTTGAACCAAACCAAAGAACTCGACACGGTCTGTGTTTTGGTAAACACGACTTCATCAGGGGTCCCAGGTGGATAAGGTATCAGATAAAACCGCAGACAAAAACACTTGCAGAAAGCTAACCCAAGTGTAACATCTACTGGTCTCTCAGAGAACACAAGGAAAATCCACCCACAACGGCTTCTAAACAATCATAAGGAAAGAAAGAACCGCATCCAATCCCAGAGCCCTAAAGCGACACTCCTTCTCTCCATGGCCCAATGAACATAATTGATGTATGTGATGTGCTTCGGCCCCGAGAAAGAATATTAAAACATGGTCTTATTGGGAGAGGTAGTCCATCACAGCGCCATAATCAGATGTGTTCAATAACAAATTGAAGAAGAAAAATACATTTGCAGAAGATTAAATAAATATGTATTATATAATTTCATAAAGGGTCTTGGACCAATGATGAAGTAAGCTATGTTATGAGTGTATTGAAATGCTGAACTGAATGTGGTTCGCTCCCCTTACACAACTTCCTGTTTCTTGGGCATACTGCGGCAGAGGAACAGCATCAAGGAGGCCTCAGGTAGCATTAGAGAAGCACTGCCTCATCAGCAATCTTCTTGCATTTTTACAGGTGAGGTGGGCTTCAGAATCTGGTGGAGAGAAGGGAAGGATATCTAGGCCTATAAGGGCCCGCTGTGTAAGGTTACCATATTTTTCTCCAGGAAACCCCGGACACATGACCCTGCCCCGTTGCGCCTCCATCCCCACCCCATTCCGCAACATCCCTGCTCAGTTCTGCTTCCAGCCTGCCCAAACAAAGCCTCCTCTCTTCTTCCAGATGAGATCCAGCCGTAATCTGGAGGGCCTGGAGCATGCGCGGATGTGTGTGATGTCATCTGCACATGCTCAGAGGCCCTCCAAACATGGGCGGAGCTCGTCGAGGCTTCCCAAAATCCAGACAAATACCGGGTTTTAGAAAGACCATCTGGGAGCCCAGACAGTCCTCTAAAAAGAGGACATGTCCAGGTTTTCCTGCACACCTGGTAACCCTACTCCTGGAGCTGTGGGGGCTAGGGATGCCTCCCCCACTAATGCTGGCCCTGCAACCACCTCAGCCCTCTAAAACTTTCTCAAGTGCTGTTGCGTCACTGCCGAAGGCATGCTGCCTCTCCCACTAATCAAAGCCATTCTCTGTAGTGTCCCTCTTCTGACCAAATTTCATGTTTCTGAGTGGCAAGCTATGGAGAGAGGTTTCAGGCAGTGGCACAACAGCACTTGAGGAAGGTTTGGAGGGCTGAGGCAGAGGAGGTGAGAGTAGGACGATGACAATCACAAGGGGGGGGGGGGGGGTATTTGCAGCCCTCGGAGCTTTCTCTTACCACTTTGTGGCCCTTAAGATGAAAATGGTTGGAGACCCCTACACTAAGGAGTCAATATTCAAAGCTATTTGAAGGGTCAGGAGAGGCTTCTGCCATTTAAATCACTTATCCAGTTCTAACCGTGCATCAATAAATACTTAACCCTATCTATGGTATCCTGTTTGTCTAGATCAGGGGTAGGGAACTCCGGTCCTCGAGAGCCGTATTCCAGTCGGGTTTTCAGGATTTCACCAATGAATATGCATGAGATCTATTTGCATGCGCCGCTTTCAATGCATATTCATTGGGGAAATCCTGAAAACCCGACTGGAATACGGCTCTCGAGGATCGGAGTTCCCTACCCCTGGTCTAGATTGTAAGCTCCTTCAAGCAGGGACTGTCTCCTTCATGACTCTGTATAGAGCTGCGAATGTCTGGTAGCACTATAGAAATAATAGTAGTAGCAGCAGCAGCTAGCACCTATGACAAAACTGGTTATTTTATGGGTGGTTCAGGGGTAGAGTTGGCACTTATGCAGTTAAGGGCCAATATTCAGTGCTTCACTGCATAAGGTTACCATATAAATAGGATGACATAAAGCATAATGCTACCTTTATGTGGTTTACCTTGTGCAGTTAAGTGCTGAATTTTGCACTTAACTTCATGCATGTTAGCCATCTGTGTAGGCCCAGATACTCAATGCTGGTGCCTGGACATGGCCTGATATTAAATACCCAGGGATAAAGTCAGAGGCAGCCAAAATACGCTGACTGCTATTGGCTGAATATCTAATCCTAACAGAATGCCTCCCATCTATTACTTCTGCAGAATACAGAGAGAGCTTCAAGTACAAAATAAGCATCCACTAACTTGAAATAGGAACTCCTGAATGCAATGGAACACTGAAGAAACAGCCAGGTGCTGTGTGCCAAATATACAATTATTAGGGTTGCATATTTCAGAAGCTGACATATTCCAGTCACTGAACTGAAAATAAATGTGTTTTCCCTTTATAGTGTGGGCATTTTATTTTACTAATCTCTGTGGTGCCAGCCTCTTCTATCAATTTTTCCAGTGTCTTGTTCTTCTTTCTTCTCCCGTCTTCCTGTTTTTGTCCCTACATTTGTGTCAGACCACTGAATTGTTGCCCTTTATCATTTCTGTTTCTTTCTTCTGTACATCCCCACTCAGCAGTTGGATTTTACCCTCTTTCTCTCACCCTCTGGTCCTCATTCTCCATCATTTCATATCTCATCTAGTATGTTAGCTAACAACTGTGTTGGGTTGCTGGTTTACGCTTATATTGATAAGGAATATTACTGTGCTGTGGACATGATAAAACCACTCTTCAGATTATTGGCATGCGGTTGTGGAAACTTAGCTTATATGTGATACTGTGTTCTAAGCCTGCATCATAAAACTACCCATCTGTGGTTGACATGATGGTGAATTGCTGACTGCTCTGTTTGTGGTACCAGCGTTTAATCATGAAGGAACATAATCTGCACAGAAGCAGGTACATCTATGGCAGTGGTCTCAAACTCAAACCCTTTGCAGGGCCACATTTTGGATTTGTAGGTACTTGGAGGGCCTCAGAAACAAATAGTTAATGTCTTATTAAAGAAATGACAATTTTGCTTGAGGTAAAACTTTATAGTTTATAAATCTTTCCGTTTGGCTAAGTCTTAATAATAATATTGTCATTTAAAGCTAAAGAGACATATGATCAAGAAACTGTTTTATTTTACTTTTGTGATTATGATAAAAATACTGAGGGCCTCAAAATAGTACCCTCAGCCAACAGCCCCAGTCTGCCACCCCCAGCTATGTGTTAGCTCCAGATCATTTGTCATTGCCATCCCTCTTATCAGTCCCAAACCCTCTTTCTCCCATCGCCTACCCTAAGCCATCATGCCAGTCTCAAGCCCTAGCGTCATCCCCTTTTTCCTGCTCTACTGTCAGCATCAGCCCCCTTCTCCACCTCTTCAATACCTGTAATTCAGCTGTAGAGCATTGGGAGTTTGCTGCTTCTTTCCCACCACTCAGCTTCTCCTCCGTTGGCTCTGTGCCAAGTAGTACAGTATTTCATCTCTGGTTTCAACAGCCCTGTCATGCTGGCAGCCGGAGCCTGTAGAGGACAGGCAGAGCAACAGGAATGAAGAAGCAAACTCCTGCCACTTTGCACACAGACAAGCATTCTGATACAAACATCTGTGCACTGACACAAACACATGGACTCATATATACAAAGAAGCATAGGCATACCAGTCCAGACACATACAAACATACACATTCAAAAGATAAATGCTCTACGGATGCTTTCTCTCTCGAGCTAAGCATAGGAGCCAACTTTTCCAAAATTGAGGGTACCCAATATCATCTCTCCCCCAGCCACCACCAACAATTTTGTATGTTGTTGACCATGAAGGTGTGGAGAGCTCACCTCAAACTAGGATGATACCACAAAATTCCAGTGCACTGGGAAGCAGCAAACTTATGCTAATGGCCACAGTATCCTGCAAACCACACTTAGAACCTACAGTATAAATCAAACTGGTCATGCTATTACAGAACTGAAAGAGCTCAAACAGCAATCCTGTCTGTGAAGAGGCAGCACTTCAATAATGATCACACTGAGATCTAGAATATCAATACACCATAACTTCCTGTGGGGAAAACAACATAAGCTGCACTGCTACCAAAATAGCTTCTCAACAAGTTTCAAGTTTATTTAAAATTTCTTATACCACCTAATCAGACTTCTAGGCGGTGTACAATTTTAGTAAACAGATATTGACTATAATACAAATTTAAAATTAATAGACATCTTTAGGGGTAGTTAATACATCCAAGGACGCTTTAACCAAGGACAAACCGAAACAAAAGGAAAAAAAAGGTTGGAACTACAATATTATAGAGAAAGAGAGAACAAATTAAGGAAAGTACACTGGGAAGGGTTGCTGTGGTGTAGAACCGCATGTTTTGCCCTTACAAGGACACTTAGGTTTCAATGGCATCGGCTTTAACTTTGTTTTAAATTGATTTAAAGAAGATTCTACATGTAAATCGTTAGGAATAGAATTCCAAAGGGAGGAAGCAGTCACCAAGTAACTAAAAATTAAAAATATCCAACAAAGCTATGATACTAACCTAAACGGTGTGCTGCGGCCAGATTCCAGGTGTACCGTGAGATGCTGGCGCTGGCTGAGGGTGATGTGACAAAAGCACGCAAGACAATCGAACGCCGACAATGCAGAACAGACAATTGCGCACAGGACATCAGCGCACCAGACTTTAGACTTAATTTTAAAGTGCTCTGAGGGCGGGTGTGGGGGGGAACCCCCCACTTAAGTTAGTGCTGTTGCCGCTGCCGTTAGGGAGTGTGTGTTTGGGGAACCCCCCACATTAGAGGAAATTGATGTTTTTCCCATAAAAAAGGGAAAAACGCCTCTTCCCTCAATAATGGGGGTTCCCCCCCAACACCCCCACTCAACAGCAGCACAAACAGTACTAACTTAATTGCGGAGGTTCCCTCCCCAAACCCCCCCTCGGAGCACTTTAAAATTAAGTTTTAAGTCCGGCCCGCTGATGGCCTACGTGTGATTACTCTGTATTGTCAACGCTTGATTGTCCAGCGCGTTTGACTATGAACCCTGGCTGACTGCCTACAGGATGTGCCTTTCGCCTGTAGGCAGTTAACTGGCACCCACACCTTTTCTCAGATGCCTCTCCTCTTCTTCGTACCTCTCCTGCTCCAGCACCTCCCCTCTCCCCCCACCCCCTCCCCACTGGCAGCTCACGTCCCTGTCTGGAGGGCTTTCACACAAGTGCAGACATCAACGTGATGACCTCACACATGCACAGATGATGATGACATCATGCATGCACATGACATCACCATGTGGACATCCGATAATTTCCGGGTGCCCTCCCCAGCCGCAGCTGGGAGTTTACTGTGTCGCCCAGTATAAAAGTTTGCAAGACACTGTTCTATGCAGTACAACACTGGAAAAATAGAAAACAGAAATGCATTTCCTCTGTACTGTGTAAAATATGAGAAGAGATGCACATTCCCACAGGGTACAAATTCCAATTACACTCCACAAAAATCAAAATAAAAAGCTTTTCATCTATTCTTCTTGTCTGAACTTTAGTTATACTTTTTTTCCCCCCAGATTCAATAAGACTATCCGTAGTGTATCGAGTATATTTGACAGCCAGGATTGATCATTTTTAAACACCCCTCCTTTACATGAAAAAAATAGTTTTAGTAATAATCCATGAGTTACAAAACAAGGGTGTAACTAGGAAAAGGCAGTATCTTAAACACTGAAATGAGCACTAGAACATCAATGCACCCATTATAAAACTTAACAAGCCAGATCAGTACAGATTGATCCTGCACATACAATGCTAACAGAAAACCATATCTTTTTCATTCACACAAAAAAACAGATACATCATCATCCAGAATGGAATAAGAAATCACAAACTAAAATTAGAAATATGTAGACAAAAGTTAAATTGAACCAAGAAGCCAGACTCTATATAGAAACAGAAACAATGATGCATGCCCCCTAACACTGTGCAAAATATAAAGATAGCAGATGTAAATGTGAAAAAAGGACAAATAATCACCAGTTTACAAATTAATAAATAGAAATAAAAGATGGAAAATAAGATAATACCATTTGATTAGATTAGTACATTTTTCAGTTAGTTTTCAGATGCAAGGTTATGGTATCCTGTCCTGACCTGAGGAAGGGGGTTTTGGTCTCTTAAAGTTAGTCAAAAATATATTAAAATTAGTCTGATAAAAGAACATCTTATTTCTATTTTCTATCAACACAGCTACAATACTATTTTATCCTACAGTAAGAAAAAGAAAATATCTTTTTCTACCTTTGTTGTCTCTGGCTTCTACTTTCCTCATTTTCTCTTCACTCTCTTCATTCCATATGGCATCTGCCTTCTTTCACTGCCCCTTCCATCCATTGTCTGTCCTTGCCCCCCTTCCATATGGCATCTGCCTTTTTCCTTTGTTTCTTCCATAAACTGTCTACCCTCTCCCCCTTCCATCCAGCCTGTGCCCCCTATCTCCTTTTTACATGATTCATTTCAGCATCACCCCTCTGTCCATTTTTCTCTCTCTTTTCTATGTCTCCCCCATCCTCCCATACCCTGGCATGTCTCTCCTCTGCTCTCCTTTCCTTCCTTCCTCACCCCACCCTACCCCATGGTCTGGCATTTTTGTCTCCTTTCCATCTCTCTCACCCTTCTTTATCTCCCCCCCCCAATGGTTTGGCCTCTCTCTCCTCCTTTCCTACCCCCCCATGGGGAGTGTTTGGTGCAGGGGTTAGAGCTACAGCCTCACTGCACCTTGTGACCCTGGGCAAGTCACTTAATCCCCTCATTGCCCCAGGTACACTAGATAGAGTTTGAGCCCAGCGGGACAGATAGGGAAATATGAGAAAGTATCTGGATGTAAACCACTTAGGACATAAGTGGTCTATAAATAATTAAATAAAATAAATCTTCCCTTCCATCTCTCTCTTCCACCCCACTCTGTCTGTCATCTCTGTCTCTTTCCCACCCCTTGTCCCTGTGGTTGCAAATCTTTCTCCTTACCTTCCATATCTCCTCCCACCCCCAATGCACTAGCATCTCTCATCTCTATCATTCCCCTATCATTCCCATTTCCCCTTGGTCTGGCATATCTCTCTCCTTACCCTTCTGTTCCCTTTTCTTCCCTGTTCTTATCCCATGGTTTGGCTTCCTTGTCTCCTTATATCTTTCCCTCCCTTCTTCCTCCCCTCTCCATGATCTGGCATCTCTCTTCTGCTTCCCTTCCCTTTCCTCCCTCCCTCATAGTCTGGCATCTCCTTGTGATCCTTGGCAAGTCACTTAATCCTCCAGTGCCCACCGCTTTGAATGTCAGCTTTGAATGCCAAAGCCACAAAAAGACATTATACAAGTCTCTATTCCCTTCCTCCCCCCTCCCTTTCTCCTCATCTTTCCCTTTTCTGTTCCAGCCCCCACCACACGGTCTGGCATCTGTCCTCTTCCATCTCTTTTCTGCTTCCCTTCTCCATAGTTTGGCATCTCTCTCTCCCTTCCCTTCTCTGGTGGTCCTTCTGTCTTCCGTCCTTCCTCCCTTCCAATTTGGTGGCTGTCTTTCTCCCTCCCTCCAACTGGGTGTGACATTTCTCGTACCACTCTCTCTGCCACTTGTAAGCTTCAGGCAGCCAGCAGCATTAATGAGCTGAACACGTTGTCTTGGACCAGGAAGATTTCCTTCTGCTTTAACCTCCTGTCCCTGCAGATGCAGGACATTGCTGCAGAGGGAAAGCTCCTGGAGCCGCTGAGGCAGTGTGTTCAGCTCATTAATGCTGCTAGTGGCCCTAAGCTTGCAGGCTGCAGCATGGAGAGACCGGACTCTGGACTGGAGCACCCCTGATGAGCTGCACCTGGGGCAGACTAACAACCCCCCCCCCTTGGTATGCCACTATAGTAATAGTAGTAGTAGTAGCAGTGCTTCTGTAGTCACGTGAGGTCTAAAAAATATTGGAGGTTGCTGGAGTACCCACAGCACCCACAGAGCTGGTGCCTATGGAACTAAGAATCAGTTATTGGTAACACCTGCTCTGGGGGGAGGGTTGACTGAGATCTAGCAGTAATTTTGTGAAATTCCTGTATGTTGCTCTACAGGTAAATCCTTTCATACATTCTCAAAAAATATGTCCAAAATATTTTTTTTCAAGAATTGTCTAATTATACATCCAGCCATTTGATCGCCCAGACCACAAGTATTTCTATCTTTATACCGCATTCTTGAACTTCACAAAAAGGGTGCCACATAAACATCTCACCACAACTTCCTTATAGGTTATGGTCAGCAACCCCCCCCCAAAAAAATCTGTTATACCCACCTATCTACCACCCCAATAGCCTTTATGGCTGCAGGTGCCACCTACATGGCAGTACAGAATGATTTGGGGGGTTCTGGTGGGCTCACATTTTTCACCATGAATGCAATGGTTAGAGAGGCTTATGGGCCTGAGTCCTCCTCTTTATGGATCATTAGCCCACCCATCAGACTACTTAAGCCATCTCTTTGCAGCTCTACTAGGCTTTCCCATGCCAGGTGCTGATGTTCTGGAGGCAAGTATGTACATTTTTATTCTGATTTTTCTGGCGGTGTATGTGTGTGTTGGGGGGGGGGGGGTGATAAGTGATCACTGGGGGAGTGTGTGAGGGTCTGTAATTTGTATCACTAACAAGGTACAGAAGATGGTGAAGTGAGGTAAACTGGAAACATCCACAATGGCAAAGCACCCCACTTTCGAGTGTCCAGTATGGAAAGATATCTAAAGGGTCTCAAACACCCACTCAATTGCACACAAATTGTGTATTTCAAATATTCCAGTGGGTAATGATACTCATATGTGGCGAAATGGGTCCCGTCGGAGCAGGCTAGTGATTCTGCACATTAAATGATAAGTGAAAATACTTTCTGTTGTGATGTTTCTTTTGATTATAACACAAAAGTTATAATCAAGTGATGGTTCATTTAATTATAACACAAAAGTAAAATGTTAAGCAAGACATCAAGGAGGAGGTGAAAACAAGGGTCAAGAATGAGTATCATTACCCACTGGAATATTTGAAATACACAATTTGTGTGCAATTAAGTGGGTGTTTGAGACCCTTTGGACCTCTTTCCATACTGGACACTCGGAAGTGGTCTGTACTTTGTCCCTGCAGTGGTTATCTGGTTACTTTGGATACCTTCTGAGCACTTATACCTGTTTTTAGTTTGCCTAAGTCACAACGTATAAGTTTCATCTAGGCAGTCTCATTAAACTTTTGATTATCGCTGCAGGACAACTAAATCTAGGTTGGCCTACATCCCGCCTATCTCCCACCCTAACCATTCCTCGAAAAATGCCCCTTTTCACTCTGGGCGCACAGTGGCAGTCAAAAGGCCTAAGCTGCTTTTAGATACGTCTAAATCCCGCTTCAATTATCGGCACTTGGAATATCTGTCTTTTTGATCGTCCAAGTGCCGATTTAGGTGGGTTTTTAGACATTTTCATTTCGATTATGAGCTCCTTAGTTAACATTAAGAACAGGTATATTAGTTTCAACTGGTTATTTTGTAATCAGGGAGACCACAATGCTTTCTGAATAGATAAGAGAGGAGAAAGTTTTTCATAGTATGTAGCTCAAAGCGCTTATACATGCAAATGGATGCCCACCAAAAGGTATAGCCCAGGAACTTAGCAGATTTCCAGTTTTTTTAAAACACGTTGAATACCTAATGAAAGCAACATATCAATTAGTTTTGGTTTACAGATAAAATGTTCAAAATATGGATGCAATGAACGAAGAATTAATTATGTCGAAATTAATCTCAACAGAACATCCAGCTTTATGTGTGCTACAGGTTGCCCAGAATTCGGTGGTTAGATCTCTGTTTAGATTGGGAAGACGTGAACATGTGACGAAGTACTATATAAGTCTGTACTGGTTGAAGGTGAGGGACAGGATACGTTAAAAGTTACTGGTAAATATTTTCATGTGCCTTCAGAAGTTGGCTCCCAAATTCCTGATCCAGAGTATCCTGCCACGTGAGTCACCTCAATTGCTTCGGTCTACTGACCATTTTGATTTGCTGATTCCATCTGTGCGGGATTTGAGGCTCTCGTCATCTAGGGATAGTGTGTTCCATTGTATCGGTCCCAGAGAATGGAACAACCTTCCTGAGTATATTCGTCAACAACATACTATACTGAATTTCAAGAAATTACTCAAAAGACACCTATTCTGTCAGATGAAATACAGGGTCTGAGATTGGTTAACTGAGGAGGAGTGGAGACTGTTGAGTACAGGATGCTGGTCACTGCTGAATTCCATGATCTGGACTGTTTTATGGTTATAGTGATGTTTGTCGTTTATGCGACTCGTATGTTGTATGTCTTTTGAGATTTTGTATGTAAGTATGTAACTTGTTCTATGGTCTGGACTGTTTTATGGCTATAGTTATGTTTGTTGTTGATGCGATGTTATATGTTATTTTATATTCTATAAGTATGCAACTCGCCCTGGATAAGGGCAGGGGATAAATAAACAAATCCTACCCCTGTAGCCTCTCCATGAAATATTTCTGCCAGAGCCAGCCAGGACATGACAGGTTTCCTAAACAAAAACAAACAAAAAAATAATTTAATTTAAAATATCAAACATTTCTCATGTAGACAATCTATTGAACAACATTCTTTTCTTGCTTTTTTCCAAATGACAGATAAATAGAAACCCTCTGAATAAAAAAAGAATTGTAAACTGTGATGTCTAATCACTCATTAATGGACTGCAAAAAAACACATAATGTCACCGTGCATCACCAGGCCAGGCCGCACCCAAGCAGAAGTGGCCGAAAGAGCTCAGAGCACACGGTGCTGACTGAGCGGATTTATCAGTACTAATTGGAGTTGATGGATCAAGTAAAAAAAAAAACCAAACAAACACCCAGTTCTGCTTCCAAAACAAAATTCTTTATTCCAATAGGAACTTCAGCTATCAAAATCCACAATTGCATTCACAGTTCAAAAGGAAAAATAAACTTGTATTTCCCAGTTATAGTCCAAAAATGACTCTTCTTCTCAGTACAATAGTCCATAGATTCCCAAACTACTTTCAAATTGCTTTCATGCAGTTGGATACAGTCTCTAGCTGGCAATCACTTCTGGTAGCTTTAGACTGGATCCGCCTCTTAACTCTTTGGATGCAGAGCTCAGGGCAGAAGGGACCTCCTCCCACAATGACCGTTGGCTGTGGTCCCTCCCAACTAGGGCCCACAATCCAGTCTAAGGAAACCCCCACAAAGGAAAAAGGTCTCCAAACTACTGCTAAAGCTGTGCAGTGCTAATTGCTCCAGCCTAGAAACACTAGGGTTCATGCCCAAAAGGAATGCAAGGAACCCACACAAGCCGCTAAGGCTTCCAGTAACCTTTCTTTTGCCTTAAGGTTGCAGAGACAGCCAGACCCTTAACTAGCATAACCATAAAGTTAGATCTGACCTGGGTGTTAGGCTGAGGTATACTGCTGCGTGCTCTTGGAACTGGTCTCCGGTCTCCATTCTGTCTCCTCTGCTCCAGTGTGGGTTGGCTCAGTGGCTGCCTCCTCTCTGAGCCCTGCTGCTAGTCCCTTAGGATAATGAACAACAGGTGTGACTTGTTCCTGGCTAAATTGAGAACTAGAATGTTCCTGGTGTTGCCTGGAATTGTGTCCCCCATGGATGTTAGGAGATGTGTGGTGCACCCTCCCCATAGGAACAATATCCTGAGCACTTTTAGTTCCCCTTACCCATTGTTCTCCCTTCTCTAATTCCGGCGAAAACAAATAGGTACTTCCTTGCTCTTCACTGAGCCTTCCTTGTCTGGCTGTAGTTCTGGGCTGAGGTGTTGGTGTGGGTAGTGTTTTATCTTTTTGGGAGAGTATTTTCCTCTGCCTAGCCCTAGGCATTGGTGTCCTTTCACTACCCGGCTCAGTCGCAGGGCCTATCCTGTGACAATACACAAAATTGGTAAGAGGAGAGAATCTTGGTGTAAACCATAAGGAGGTTCCCAAATTTCTGGCACCTCTCCCCCCCATGAAAACCTCACTCTTTGCCTTCAGTGCTCCAAATATAATTGACACACTGTTCCGTTTATACCATAGGCCCTAACATGTCTTAACAAAATTAGTCTATGGTATCAAAGGCACTTGCCAAATCAAATATAATGGATTCATCCCCTGTACACAGTCCTCATCTTAAATAACCCAGTGTTTGGTACCATAATCTCTTAAAGAACCTATATAACAATATAAAATAAGAATAGCCATACTGAGTCAGGTCAATGGCCATCTAGCCAAGTATTCTGTTTGCAACAGCTAAACCCAAGCTATCTCTGTCCCATTAAACCGTGTTTATTTACATGTTCAATAATTTTATTCATTATAAATTTTTTTTACTATTTTGTCTGGCATTGAAGTCATCCATACAAATCTGTAATTTTCCAGATCATCCCTGGAACCCTTTTAAAAAATTTTCATTACACAGGCCACCCTCTAATCGTCAGGCACTATGGATGATTTTAGTGACAGATTATAAATCACTAACAGCAGATCATCAATCTCATGTTTGAATTTTTTCAGTACCTTGGGATGTATACCATCTGGTCCAGGTGATTTACCGCTCTTTAACTTGTCAGTCTTCCAGGTTCACCATGATTTCTTTCAGTTCCTCCGCATCATCACTTTTGAAACCATATCTGTTATATATAGATCTCTAAAAAAACAGAACATAACTCCACAGGATACACTGAGTAGAAAAATATAGTGGAGATGATGAATCAGAATGACTGTCAAAATCAAGATGACTCAACACAGCCATGTTTTGGCCTTTCAGTCTGCATTAGCAGTCTCAAGTTTAATTGTAATGAAATCAAACACTTTCTAACATTCACACGACTTAGAAAAATGCCTTGTCAACTGTGAGAAAATACTACCACTCCACCCAGTCTAGGGAGCCAAAATGCTAAATATGTCAAATCAAAAAACATTTGTTATGAGTCACTACAAGAAACATAGCTACCAAACACCTTAAGTTGGATTGTTTGAATAAAGGACTTTATTAACATAGAGTGGCATAATCAAAAAATATGTCTAAGTCTATTTTGGGCCTAAGTCACTAGTCGTCCAAAGTCGGCAGCATTTAAAGTCCATTCTCGAAAAATATGTCCACATTTATTTTTTTTGAGAATCGTCTACTTGTACGTCCAGCCGTTTGATCATCCATTCTCGTCCAAAATATTGTCCAAGTCAAAAATGCCTAGAACAAGACCTCAGAACATAAACTTCTGCCTTCTTAGACTTACTATATACTATGCAAGGTCAAATTGACTATTTGGTCAGTTTCTATCCTCCAACTCATTCCTTATGTGTGATCTTTTATTTCAAAGTACATATTAAATTAGTTACACAAATGGTGGTTGTGGATTGTGTTATAGATAGCATGTACAAGATCTGGCTGCATAGATCCTAATTGCTCTAATTTTGTGGGAACATGCCATAGTAGCTTTGGATTCTTTACATTGGTCACATAGGGGGTGGGAGTAGGTAGACTTTGATGCAGAAAGGGAAAGTGAGAAAAATGAGACATTGTTGGGGTAGGTGGGAGGAGGCACTTTATTTATTTCCCCAAAATGTTTATTTTTTTTAATTAATATTTTTTAAAATAAATCTTTATTAATTTTCAAAACCAACACAAAATACCATGAATTATACAAACAATAATCAACGTAAGCACTTAAATTCCATCAATAACAACACAGAAGAAAAATTGTCTTTATTTAATTTTCTGTTAATTTCTTTATTTCTGTTTATTGTCTTTATTTAATTTTCTGTTTATTTTTCCCCAAAAAAAGTTTAAAATACTTATGTGGGAACTCACCCAATATTCAGCCTGCATAACTCCAAATTATGCCCTCTTATTCAGTGTCAGTGCCTGGACATGACCCAACACTGAATATTGGGGCATAATTTAAGAACATAAAAATTGCCATACTGGGACAGACCGAAGATCCATCAAGCCCAATATCCTGTTTCCAGCAGTGGCCAACCCCAGGTCCCAAGTACCTAGCTAGATCCCAAGTAGTAAAAGATTTTATACTGCTTATCCTAGGAATAAGCAGTGGATTTCTCCACACCATCTCAATAATGGCCTATGGACTTCTCTTTTAGGAAATTATTCAAATCTTTTTTAAACCCTGCTTAGCTAGCTGATTTCACCACATTCTCTGGCAACAAATTCCAGAGTTCAATTACATGTTGTGTGAAGAAATATTTTCTCCAGTTTGTTTTATATCTACTACTTATAGCTTCATCGCATGAACCCTAGTCCTAGTATTTTTTGAAAGATTGAACAAGAGATTCACATCTACCCTTTCCACTCGACGCAGTATTTTATAGACCTCTTATCATATCACCCCTGAGCCGTCTCTTCTCCAAGCTGAAGAGCCTTGCTGCTTTATCCTTTCCTCATAGGGAAGGCGTCCCAAACCTTTTATGATTTTTGTAGCGATGGCAAGCATTTAGAAAAACGCTTACTGGCAGCGGCTGAATATCAGGGGGTTTTGTTTAATGCACACTAAGGTGTGTGAAACCTATTGTAACCTAGGTTAAAATTCTATTTTACCTTGTGGAGGCATCTAGAGGTACTTGTAGGTGGGGTCATGAGGTTAGCGGTCCCATCGCAGGTGCCAACAATTCGGGGCCAGAAGACTTCTTCCTAAGCCACAGGAGGTCCGTTTAATGCTGGGAAGGTGCTGCAGAAAAGACCACCAGCTCTGTCAAAGCTCAGTGCCAGGTTTGGAGGCTTCCTGCATATGCATGTGACAGGGCCCTTATTCTTCACTTGCACTTTGATGAACTTGTTCTTTAACGCTGGGTTTTACTAAACCACAGGCCGGAGAGGTAAATACTCATAAGAATTGAATAAGCGTCACAGAATTTACCTCGTCACCTACAGTAAGAAGCTCTTCCAAAGTTTAGTAAAAGAAGCTATAAAGAAATAAAGAAAAAATGTATGAATTTCTTTCCTCTAATATGTTCTTCTGTCAGGATTCTTTCAGTGTTGTGTCAGCTCATTTTAAAATAACAGATAGGAATTTATAAAGAATTAGGAACCATACTATAATTAAACATTAATTTCCCTGAATTGCACTAAAATCTTTAAGGATTCTACAACTTCTGTGCTGTTTCTGACAGGAACCCACTCAGCCAAATCACTCACACTATCTTCAGTTATTTCTGACAATATGGGACCACCCTTCCTCAGTGCTGCTTGATGAATCCCCCCCCCTTTATGGATCTAAAATGGATGCTCCCACAGGATGTTGCCACGGCATAAACATCCATTTCTAAAGGTACTTTAGAACAGCTTCTACAATATATCAGCAAATCCTGTTCGAAAATACTTGCAAAATATGAGATGTCATGACTTGGATGTCTCAATTCTGATTTGTATGTCTTTTCTAAAATCTACTTCCCCACAAATAAAGAACAGACTACTGTTTAATTTAGGTAGCTGGTTAAATATTACATTACTTCTCTTTCTCGTTGTTTCGCCAGAACACCAGGACCTCTGGCCATACTCTGCTGCTGCTGTGGCTTTGTGAAGAAAGAAGTGCGGCTAGAAGGAAGGAGGAGGCCTACTTGGATGTCATAGAACCAGCCAGAACACAGGAACACACCTTTGGGAGGTGGCATGAACTTGGGACAAGGGAGGGAGGGGGAGAGGCACGTTGGGTCATAGAAGGGAGGGATGGAAGGATAGGGGTACGTTGGGGCACATTGAGACAAGGAAGGAAGGGAGTGTGAACTTGGGACAAAGGAAGGAAGGAGGGAGGGGGCACAAACTTGGGACAGAAAGGAGAGAGGAAACATGTGGGACACAGAAAGGAAAGAGAGGGCACAAACTTGGGACACAGTAGGGAGAAAGGGGGGCATGACCTTGAGACATAGGAAGGAGGGAGGGAAAGAGATGCTGAGGTAGGGGAGGGAATAAAAAGGGAGAATTGTTGAACATGGGTTTGAGAGGGAAAGAAAGGGTGTACATGGGGAAAAGAAGAAAGAGGATAATTGTTGGGCATAGGGAGGAAGAGAACTGTTGAACGTGGAGGTGGGAGAGTAGTGAGGTAGAGAGAGAAATGTTGGATGTGGTAGAGATGGAACAGTGGGACAGATGGAAAAGGATGCAAGACGGAGGAATGTTGGACATGGTGGTGGAGGGAAGGGATGTAGCATGGTGCTGGAGAGGGGTGATAGAAGAAAAAGTGTTGGGCATGGGGCTGGTGGCCAGGAATGAAAGATGTTGCACACAGTCTGGGGAATAAGAGAGGGAGAAATTGATGTAGCAGTAAAAATGGAGAGATGAACCCTGGATCCCTCCCTCTCTCTCTCTCTTTCCCTACTCCCTTTGCAGCAATGGAGGGAATGAGAGAGATGGTGGATAGTGAAAGAGAGGGAGGCATTGCATATGAGGGTGGAGGAGAGAGAAAGAAATACTGTGCAGGGGCGGGGAGGGGGAAAAGAGTGTGCTTTGTGGAGTTTAATTTTGTGGTTACCATTATGTATTGTTAATATGATTACATTGTGTAAACAGTATATGAAAAATGAATGGAAGAAATGGCATTTACAAGAACTATTATTATGGGGGATGGAGTCTGGGGGCGGAGCTTTTGGTCCCTCTCAAACAAAAGAGGGAACCGCTGCCTATGTTACTACCAATAACAGCATTCCAACTCACTAAGAGTATGAATACGTGTTAATTCAGATTTAATACTGTACAATCAAACTTTGGTTTACGAGTGCAAGACAAGCAAAACATTCTCGCAAATCGTGACTTGCAAACTGAGCAGTGAGTCGATTTTTGAGTCCCCCCACCCACTAACCGGCATCGCCCCCCGCCCGCAAACGCTGCCCCCCCTCCGCAAACTGGCATCGCCCTCCCTTCACGAACGCCCGCCCCCCCCCACGCAAACTGGCACCGGCACCTCCTGTGGGTTGGTGCTGCATGCCGGTGCCACATTGGGGGTAAGCTTTCAGTTTGGGCGGGTGGGGTATGCCAGTTTACGCGGGGGGGGGCAGGCATTTGCAAGGGGGCAGCGTTGCGGGCGGGGGGCTATGCTGGTTCACGGAGGGAAGCACACCAGTGGCCTCAGGGGTGGTGGGGTTTTGGGGATTTGGTGGGGTGGGGTGGAGCGGCTCCGGTGGCCGGGGTGGATGGGAGGTGGAATGAATCAAGCGAGTTTCCCTTACTTTCTATGGGGAAACTCGCTTGATATACGAGTAAATTGGTTTACGGGCATGCTTCTGGAACAAATTATGCTCGTAAACCAAGGTTCCACTGTACTTATTAATTTAGTCAACACTTACTAGGAAAAGCTATGAGGAGATTGTCATAATTGGAGGGAAAGCACAGGAAAGTACACCATGGAAGGTTCATTTCTGTACCAGTAAAACCTGATTGGTTACACTTAGGGATCCTTTTACTAAGCTGCGCTAGCGGTTTTAGCGCGCTTAGTGCGTGCTAAATTGCTGCATGCGCTAGATGCTAATGCCTCCATTGAGCTGGCATTAGTTTCTCTGCGTAGCGCAGGGGTTAGCGCACGCTAATCTACAGTGCGTGCTAAAAACGCTACCTCAGCTTAGTAAAAGCAGCCCTTAAAGTTATAGATCTTTGCCCTTATCAGTTGGGAGAAAGAGGGAGTGAGTTGTCTTTGAAATGACATGAGAAAAATCAACAACATTCCCAAAATATTGCATTCTATTAACAAATGAAAACAAACAGAACCCCCCCCTCTCCTCACACACACACACACACATATTTTGTGTTTCTTCATTTGCTGATAATAGGATGCTCTCTTTTCCCAATAGGGTGTCTATTGAAACCGCTCTGCATGTGTAAAAAACAAGGGGCACACTTTTGAAAGCACACACATTCAATTACTTTGCGCCCATGATAACAAAATGGCGAAACAAAAATGAATAAAACAGTCATTCCCAGCAATGACAGGAAAATGACAAGAAACAAAAGTTTTCTGGCTGTCCATCATTAGAAGAGGGCAAATGTAAGGAACAAGTAATTTTTGTTAATAACCTTATTTTATACAGGTACAAAGGAGGAGTCACTGTACCAGAATTTTCCAATGGATATAAACTATTCAAATCCCATTCATCTTCTTCTCTGTTACCCCAATCCCAACCCCAATCCAACCTTTGACACCTAGTCATCTGTGAGTCCCATGCATGTTCTGTTCTTTCCAGGTTTTCAATTTATTTTTTCTCTCTCTCTGACCGCCATCATTCCCTCTGTGTCCCTATCTGTCGTAACATTTTCCCTCTGTGTCTTGTCCTATACCTCCCCCATGTTCAGCATTTGCCCTCTTTGTATCTGTCTCTCTGTGTCCAGCTTATTCCCCTCTCTACCTGTTCTCCAAATCTCAGGGCTTGTATTTCCCTCTCTCTCCCTGCCCTCTTCTCACAGTCCATCATCTCTGTCTTTCTCTTTATCTTTGGGTTGAGCATCTCTCCAACCCTTGTCTCTCTTTTCCTTATGCTCAGACTTATCCCAGCATTTCTTCTCTCCCCCCCCCCCACCTCTGTGGCTCCAACATCTTGTCCTTTATCTTCCCCACCCCATTATTTGATCTCTTGATTCTCTCCACTCCCCATACAACATCTCTCCTTCTCCTCGCCCCTGTGGTCTGGCATCTGTTTCCCTTTACCCTACTCATCCCCCCATCAGGTGAGGCATCTTTCTTTAACACCCTCCCCCTGATGTGGACTGGAACACCCACTCCCCTCCCCCTATGTGCTGCGGACTGGAACATCCTTTCCTCCTCCCCTCCCCCTGTATATTCCAGTATCTCTCTTAATTCCTTTCTCCCCCCCCCCCTAAATGTTGTCCAGTATGTCTCCCTAGTCACTTCTTCCTCTTCCTCTCCTCCCCTAGCAGTCCCCAAGCATTTAGTATATTTGTGGCAGTGACAGCCACTGAAGCAAGTCATTACTAGCCAGTCAGCCATCTCTAGAAGTATTCTCTGTATACTGGAACAGGAAGATGCACCAGAGAATACAAGACATAGCACACATAGGCAAAATGGGGCACATAAAACACTTCTAGAGCCAACCACACCTCAATGGCTGACTCTACTGGCAATGTATTGAATGGTTGGTAGACTGCTGGTGGAGGAGGGGTGAAATGATAGAAGTCTATAAAATACTGAGTGGAGTGAAAAGGGCAGATGTGAATCATTTGTTTACTCTTTCCAATAATACTAGGGGAAATACTAGTAGTAGATTTAAAACAAACTGGGGAAAATATTTCTTCTCACAATGTGCAATTAAACTTTGGAATATTTTGCTAGAGAAGCAGTTAGCTTAGCAGGGTTTTTGCTAGAGAAGCAGTTAGCTTAGCAGGGCTTTAAAAAGGTTTTGATAATTTCCTAAAAGAGAAGTCTATTGATTGAATATCCCCCTCTTTCATTGAAACAGTGAAGGGGCTTAAGGGAAAAGAACCATAAAAAAGGATTACTGGTTCTTTTTTTTTTTCTCACATCAATAGAACTGGAAACAAATAACTGACACTTACTTCAAAGAACCTTTTTGCCAATATTAAAGAGATAAAGACATTAAAAAAGGAGTATTTAAGATTGAGACAGATAACTGAGAAAGAGAAAAGGAAAAGGAAAAAAGGCAAAAAAGGAAAAGAAAATTTCTACTTTAAAAGATAAAACTAAATTTTGGAAGAAAAGGGATTAAAAACAACAATATGGCAAGCACCAGACAAAACAAAAATGAAGCTGGTACATCTGCAAAAAGACAGAAACAAGACCAAATAACACCAAGCAAGATACCACTTCCTATCGAAGAATCAGACATATTAAGCAAAGCAGAAGTTATGGAAGAACTAAAACAAATCAAACAAATGCTCAAAGAAACTATAACTAATATGTCGGAAATGAAAGAAGAAATTTTAAATATTCATAGACAAATGGAAGTTAACAACAAAAGAACAACTGAACTAGAATCAAAAATGGAAACTATAGAATGTGAATCAAAAAGATGTAAAAACGACAGCCTGGAATTAAATAAATTAAAAGACCAACTGGAGGACTACGAGAATAGAGGAAGAAGGAAGAACATCAAACTTTTTGGAATACAAGAAAATTTAGAGGGAAAAAATACTATCCTTTTCCTTGAAAATTTAATCCCAAAAATACTACAATTAGACTTGAAACAACCAATTGAAATAGAAAGGGCGCATAGAATCCCAATTAAAAATTTAGAAAACAAAGACAGACCAAGACCAATAATTTTCAAAATGCTGAGATACCAACAAGCACTAGAAATACTAAATGCTGCAAAAAAAGATAAAAACCTAAATTATAAAGGATCAAGAATATGGTTTTTACCAGACTTTGCCAAAAACACAGCAAATAAAAGAAAGAGACTATTGGACATGAGACCTTTACTAAAAGAAAAAGGATTTAAATATGGTCTATATTATCCAGCGAAAATGAGAGTATCATCAGGAGACAAATCCTTATATTTTGAGGATCCCGAAAAACTAAAAGATTTTCTTTCTAAACCAGAACCTATGATATTTTAACATAAAACATTAAGATGGTTTTGATGTCTCTATGAAGAAATATAAAAATATGAAATATTGAAATATATGAAGAAAAGAAGGAAAATGATTACATATATGTTTTAAAATAAATTATATGTTACAATCATAATACTAAGGAAATATAAATTAAAAATTGTTTAATGGATAATAATACATTAATGAAATGTTATGGAAAAATGATTAAAGATATAAAGGATTGATATAGATAGATAGAAGGGAAATCTATTTGAATATTGAATATTGATTGCCTGGGGAGAGGAGAATATTCGGGTTACAGTTCAAATGTGTATCCTTAAGCAGCCAATGTATTGGGTGGGAAAGGGAGGGAAAAGGAGAATATTTACTAGAATGATTAAGGGAAAAATAAATAAGGGATTAGATACATTAGGGGTAAATATGTGTGTCGTGAAAAAAATTTTTAGAATTTTAAATATAAAAGAAGAGGGGAAGAAAAATATAATCAAAAGTATTAAAATGTATAATGTCTTTTAAAATATATTCGATTAATGTCAATGGCCTGAATCATGTAATTAAAAAGAAAAAAGTATTAACATTTTTAAAAAAGCAAAATGCGGATATTTACTGTCTGCAAGAGACCCATCTTAATATGAAAGAATCACAGAAATTATCAGGTGGATGGATAAAGGAATGTTATTTTGCTCCAGCAGTGGGTAAAAAAGCAGGGGTTGCAATTCTTATAAATAAAAAATGTAAGGCCAAGATTAAAGTAAAAAGTTCAGATCCACATGGAAGATGGATACATATTGATATAAATATGGGAAATGATACCCTGACGTTGTTCAATATATATGCCCCTAATTCGAATCAATCAGAATTTTTCAAAAAGCTACAGAATATGTTATTACCACTGGCTGCTTCTAATTTAGTGGTGGCTGGAGATTTTAATGCTGTAATGGATCCATTATTGGATAAAAAACCAGGTAAAAATATTAAATCTTTAGGTCTAGATAATTTGGTTCAATCATGTGATTTGAAAGATATATGGCGTATTCTTCATTTTAATGATCAGGAATATTCATTTTGTTCACAGGTTCATAAATCATTTTCAAGAATTGATTATATTTTTGTCTCGACAAATAAAGTGCAACAGGTGATTAAAGCCTACATTGATCCTATTATTATTTCAGATCATGCGGGAGTATGGATAGAATTACAATTAGATCAATTAGAAAATGATAGACCTCTTTGGAGATTTGATAATGCATTGCTTGTGGACGACAAATTTTTGGAAAATTTTAAAACACAAATTAACGAATTCTTTCAAATAAATTTAGTGGAAGATACATCTATAGAGAATGTATGGGATGCATTTAAAGCAACTATGAGGGGTAATATTATATCATATTCAGCTTTTATTAGAAAACAGATTAAAAAACAATATATAGAATTAGAAAAAGAAATAAAAATATTAGAAGCTAAATTGATAAGTAAATGGGAATATGAAGTTTTACAAGCTCTTTTGAAAACAAAAGGTAAATATAATGAATTAACTTCAAAAATGATAAGAAAAGATTTGTTTTCCAAGCAAACAATGTATTATGGAAATTCTAATAAGGCAGGGAAATTATTGGCAAATTATCTTAAGGTAAAAAAAAGGAGAACTAATATTAATGGAATAAAAGATGATAATGGTATAATAACAAATCAAACAAATATAATATTAAAACAATTTTTAAAATTTTATAAGAACCTATATTCTTCCGAACCTTATTTGGAGAGACAAAAAGATGGAAAAAATTTTTTAGATTTAATTAATGGACCTAAGGTTCCTGATCATATAAAACGGAGTTTAGATGAACCTATATCATTAAAAGAATTAGAAACAGCATTGAGATCTCTTAGAGTTGGATCCGCTCCAGGTGGTGATGGTTATACAGTAGAATTTTATAAAACATTTCAAAATATACTTTCCCCACATTTATTAAATTTATATCAGACACAACTTATAAAAGGTAATATTAAAGGTACTATGGCTGAATCAATAATAATTGTTTTGCCTAAGCCAAATAAAGATCCTACTTTGGTTTCAAATTACAGGCCCATATCTTTGATAAATGTTGATAATAAACTTTTGGCGAAAATTTTGGCTTTGAGATTAGCCAAAGCTCTCCCACATATTATAGATATGCATCAAACGGGTTTCGTTGCTAAAAGACACTCCTCCAATAACTCTAGATTATTATTTCACATGCTAAACTTATCAAAAAAAATGGATGAACCGGCTTTTACAGTTTCATTAGATGCTGAAAAGGCATTTGATAGGGTAGAATGGAATTTTATGTATCAGGCTTTAGAATGGTTTGGTATAGGTTCTGGATTTATACAAATGGTAAAAACTTTGTATAGCTTCCCAATTGCAAGACTAAATATTAATAATAAAATATCTGATGGTTTTCAATTGCAAAGGGGAGTTAGACAAGGCTGTCCTTTATCTCCTTTGTTATTTGATGTTATATTAGAACCCTTATTATTAGCAATGCAGCAAACGAAGGAGATACAAGGTATCCCATATTCAGATATGGAATATAAAATTTCGGCTTATGCTGATGATATTTTGCTTTATTTGAGAAATCCAGAGTCTACCTTATCTTCTTTATTAGAATTAATTGATAAGTTTGGCAAATTTTCAGGTTATAAAATTAATTGGAATAAAACTGAAATTATACCCTTGAATGTTCATTGTGTAAAAGGATTATTTGATACTTTTCCATTCATATGGAAAGAAGAAGGATTTAAATATCTTGGCATTCAAGTTAAAAATACAATTGAAGATACTGTAAAAGAAAATGAAAAATATATATTAAAAAAAGTTACGGAGTTGTGTGAACAATGGAACCCATTACATATTTCTTGGTGGGGAAGAATTCAAACTATTAAAATGATGATATTACCTGTAGTTTGCTACCAAATGAGTATGATACCTATTTATTTTCAGGGGTCCTTTTATAAAAAGCTTAATAGAATTTTAACAAAATTTCTTTGGCTTGGTAAAACACCTAGAATAGCTTTAGTAACTTTGCAAAAATCAATTAAGGAGGGTGGGGTAAATTTTCCAAATTTCTATAGGTACCATCAAGCCTATATTCTACGTCAGGGTATGTATTGGATCCTCCCAGAACTTATAGATAATGCACCAGATTGGTTATATTTGGAATGGCGCCTTATGTTTCCCCTAAATTTAGTTCATTTACCAAGTATCAATATACCTAAAAGATACAGAGAAAATAAAATAATAATGGATACTTGGAAAACATTGAGATTTATTGATAAATTAACACCCATCCCAATATACAAATCAACTAATCAATCCATATGGATAAACTCCAAGATCAAAATTGGCGGAGCTCAAATCCTTTGGAAGAACTGGATTATTGCAGGCATTAGATCTCTAGATGATATTATTTCAGAAGGTAAACTGCTGGATTTTTCACAATTGCAACATAGATTTGGTCTTAATAAAACACAAAGTTTTAAATGGTTGCAATTGAAGCAGGCCATTCAGGTTGGGTTCCCTGAATGGAAATCATTAAACAATCAATATAGTTTAAAGTTCTTATGCTTTAAAGCAGACTTCCTAGGACATCAAGCCGCATTGTGGTATAAATTAATATCTGGATATTTGAATAAAAAACCAAAAAATGGTCTAAGAGACATTTGGAGCATTGAGATTGGACATCAAATTAATGCATCTCAATGGCCACTAATTTGGTCTTGGAGAATGAGATGTACAGTATCAGCATCTATGAGACAAACATGGTTCTTTTTATTACATAGAGCTTTTTGGACCCCTACTCGATTGCAAAAACTAGACAGTTCTAAGTCTAATAAATGCTGGCACTGTAATCTAAAACCAGGGACATTAGATCATTTATTATATCATTGTCCTTATATTAAAATTTTTTGGAATTCAATTTGGCCACAAATTAATAAATTAATGGAAAATCATATTGCAATATCATATGATACAATTTTATTTGGAACAATGATGAAAAAAAAAAGTCAAATTTCACCAGAAAATAATAAGCTTTTATTAATTATGACAGGGGTTGCCATTCAACATATAACTAACAATTGGAAAAATTACAACAACCTAAATTACACATTTTGGTGGAATACAATATGTCATATTTTTAAAATGGAAAGAACAATAGCAATACAAAGGGGGACATATATTAAATTTATAAAAATATGGGGGCCATTGACAAAATATTGTAATGAATAAATAATATGATGTTTCTTCTTCTTTTCTTCTTTTAAGGATCTTTTTTATGACACATATAGAGGGGGGGTAAGAAAAATCAATGTATATATAGTATGTTATAATATATTATACAAAATGTAACGTATGAATAAATGGTAATAAAAGGGTGGGGGGAGGGAAATGGGACAAAATTTGTTTAGATTATACTGTATTAGATATAAAAAAGTTATTGAATATTTATCAATTGTATTCTAATATATTGTATACTTTAAAAAAAAAAAAAAAAAAAAAAAATGAAAATTAAAATATTATATTAAAGTAATGAAAGGGAGGGGGGAGGGTGAGGGGGAAAATCAAATTCAGATATATAATGTATTAGATATAAAAGTGATAATATATATTTATCAATTGTATTGTATTATTATGTACACTTTATGTAAAATTAGAAAATAAAAAATAATGGGAAAAAAAAAAAAAAAAAAAAGAGAAGTCTATAGGCCATTGAGATGGCTTGGGGAAATCCACTGCTCATTTCTAGAATAAGCAGCATAAACTCTTTTTTACTACTTGGGATCTAGCAAGGTACTTGGGACCTGGGTTGGCCACTGCTGGAAAAAGGATACTGGGCTTAATGAACCTTTGGTCTGTCCCAGTATGGCAATTTTTATGTTCTTATGTCCATGCCATCCCATAGTGATGGTCTACTGCAAAAATTAAAGTTACCCAGAGGATAAAAGAACTTTGGGTTATTTAAAAAAGACCCCACAAACTGAACCTTACATAAATGGTAGTGGGACCTTCAATGTGAAGTCCTCATTACAGCAGCTCATAGTTGTTTTCAGAAGATCTTTTTTCATTCATCAGTCCAATAAAGTGTCAGTCATAATAACAGTGTTGCAATGAGTGCTTAAGACTAATAGTTTCACTAACATTTAAATATACTCAAGGTCGGGTTTTTGTTTTGCAATGAGTTGGCAAGAGCAAAAGGAGAGTGGCCTGAAATCATACATTATACTCGTCTTCCTTCTCTGCTGCCCTAGTTCTGACTGCTGATTTATTTCTTTTAAAACATTTACAGATGACCTATCACTGGCTGTCCTTGTCATTGTACAATAAAACCTCTGCAATAATAAAATACAATATTACACAGACAAAACAACACAAAAATCCATGCAGGGTACCATATGGACATACAGAATCATCGGTCAGGACTCAAGTGGCAGAAGAGGACAATGTAGCCTGACGTGCAGCTGCTCCTGCCATCTGGTCAGAGGTCATCTGTGTGAGAGGTCATCAGGAATGGGTTGAGGGGATGGAGTTGGGTTAAAAAGGCTGGGGTGTGTTTTTTTATGTGCAAGAGGTGCTTGTGCTTCAGAAAGGTGATTGGGGAGGGGCAGGGCTAGGGAGTTTTATGAAAATGGAGAAGAAGGGAGGGGATAGAGGGTAAGATATGATAAAAGGACTAGGGGCATTGAGAGGATGGAGGAAGTATGATAAAGGAGACAGGCTGTGTATGTGCACCTGGGGCAAGAACATAAAATGGATCAAGGGAAAGGGAAAAACAGATGGAGGTGTGAAGGGGAGGGGGGGGGTCACAGCCCACAGAATGGGAAGAGAAAAGGTGAAAAGGAGAGATGTGAGGGGGAACATGGCTAAGACTCTTTATCTTTCTGAATTTTTCTTTCACTCCAAAAGCCTCCTCCGTGACAATCTTTTCTCTTCTTCCATCCCATGCCCAGTGATTCCTCATATAAAGACACAAAGCAAGGTTTGACGACTATTGTAATTTAATTCAAAATAAATGTAATTTATTTAATATGCAAATAATTTGATTGTACTGCATAATTGCTGCACAAATATCTAATGCTTTGCAGAATATAGATAGCAACAAGAAACTAATTGTGCATATAGAAGTCCAGTGCTCCAGGTTGATCACAAGCAGCATTATGCATATAACGTGGGAATCAGTAACCTGCAGTACTGAGTTACTGCAGGTTGGTTACTCCCATGGTAAATCAAAGTGCAGTAAAGACCAACTTTTACCGCATCTTGATAACTATCTCCCTAAATGTTAACCATCAGTGGGTCTCCCCTGATATGTATCAATGCAAATGATTTTTGTGTCATTCTTACCTCACACCTCTGCATTTTCTCTGTCACCGCCCCCACATTATGGAACTCAGCGCCAGCCTATATCCGAGAAATTAATTCATTAGACAAATTTAAATCCAGCTTAAAAACTATGGGGCTCATAATAATAATAAACAAAAAGTGGCCTACATCGGTACTTGGTTGAGCAAAAAGCCAGATCGTCCAAGTACTGATAATCTAAGCTGGGTTTAGATGTATCTAAAACCAGCTTAGGCCTTTACTCTGCCTCTAAAAGCCTAGAGCGAAAAGAGGCATTTTTAGAGGAGGGGAAAGGGCGGAAGGTGAGCCGACCTAGACATAGTCGTGCAGTAAGTATAACCAAAAACTTGAGCAGTTTACCCAGTCAGAACTTATACGTTTTGACTTAGACCAAGTCAAAACAGGTATAAGTTCCGAATAGGAGCCGCTGAGCTGCAACGATCACGGCAGGAGAGATGGCTCATCTCCCCTGCTGCGATTGCAATTCCCCCCCCCCTGAACTGCCGCAAACTGCGGCAGGAGAGGTGCCCAATTTCTCCTGCCGCGATTGCGATCCACCCCCCCCACCCCTGAAACAATACCAGCAGGAGGGAGCCCAACCCCTCCTGCTGAGACGAACCCCCCAATGACCCCCCATAAAATACAGGCAGGAAGGATCCCAGGCCCTCCTGCCCACAGTGCACCCCTGCTCCCGAACCCCTGATCGCCCCAGAACCCAGTGATCCCCTGCAACCCCCTACCTCTGACACCCCCCCTCACCCTCAACACCCCTCCTGCACTTACATTAAGTTGGCTGGACAGATGGGTCTGAAGCCTGTCCGCCTGGCAGGCCAGCCATTCTCTGAATGGCAAGCCTAGGATTTGATTGGGCCAGGAGGCAGTTTGAGGGGGGGATCGTGATCATGGCAGGGGAGATGAGGCATCTCTCCTGCCACGATCATTGCAGGGGGAAGGGGGGATTCTGTAACCGGTGTTGTGTTTGACAGACGCCAGTTACAGAATCCATCTTTTAGGAGAAGGACTGTTCCCTCCATTGTCTAAAAGGTCTTGTTTTGGAAATTTGGTACTTGGGCAATTTTTTAGTTGATAATGTGTTCTAAGGTTAGACATAGTGGTGGTCTGATTAAACTGCTGAATGTAGAGGTAGGCCATTCTCAAAAAAAACCTCATTTTGGATGGTTTTTATGAGAATGGATATTTTCCCTGCTGCTACTTAGACCAAAAGGGGTCTTCAATATTTTTTTTTTTTATGTTGCAATGCAACCGTCTTTTTAAGGATGTTCTTTTTTAACCAAATAATAGAATTTTCTTCTGACCAGTCTTTCTCCTTTTTGTGCCATTACATTTGTCTGTTTTAAAGTTTAGTTTTGTTGTTGTTGTTTTTTTTAAAAAACTTTGTTGTTATTTTAATATTTGATGTCATTTTATTATTCTGTCTTAATTTGCCTTACCCTATTCAAATGTATTATGAATGTTATCCGCCTTGAAACTTTGAAAAGGCGGGATAACAAAATTTAAATAAACTTGAAACTCCTTAGATCTAATTACTGGCTCAGAAAACAATTTAAGATCTTCGCTCTGACTCATAAAGTTTTACATACTGGTGTCCCCAGTTATCTTTCCTCTCTAATCATCCTTTATACTCTGTCACATGTTCTCCGCTCCCTAAATGATCGACAATTATATATTTCCGCAGTGTCACATGTTCCTTATTACTTTACTGTACTGCTCCCCTTCTTTAGAATTTTCTCCCCTTGCAGCAAGCTAGAACGTTCAGTTCTGAGGTTCAAAATCATTTTGAAAATGTGTTTATTTCACAAGGCATTTAAAAATGTGGCATGACAGTGGTGGCATGGTCTGGTCATCTGATTAATACCTATTTGCTTAATTGTTTATATGTCTGCACTACATATTTTGTTTAATATTAGTAGATTTTCTTTCCCTGTAATTTCTGTCCGCTTTTATTATTATTATTTTTTATTATGAGGCTCTGTCTTCTGTGTGCTATCCTATAAGCATGATTTCTGTCTTTCTATTTTTATTGTGACATTGTGAACCACTTTGTTATTTGCAATTTGCTTTGAAAGGGGGTATATTAAACTAATAAACCATATAGGATAGCTAATTCAATTTATTCTAACACTTAAGAAATATTTTGAAAATGTGATAGTACTGGGTGATTTTAATGCCCACATAAGATGAGAAAGCATTGCTGTTGTTATCCTCCATCAACTGATGGATGTTTTATTAATCAGAGTGGCCATATTTATACCTGTTATTTATGACTAAAGTATTGTTTCTGAAATGGTCATTAAAAAGCAGGAAGTTATTATAAATGTGTATGGGTGGGAAAGGTAGAGGGTGGGGATGGGACAGCTCAGTTTATGTCGGTACAACACTGAATTGTTTTGAATGGCTATAGTGGTTGATCTTTGTTTAAGCTCACATTAGAAATGATTGGACCATAAAATGCAGGAAGTTGGTCTGTTAATTATTTGGTTTTATTCACTTGTAATGGAAATCTGTACCCCAAGCTAGTGGTCCCCTGGAGGACCACCAGACCAATCGGGTTTTCAGGCTAGCCCTAATGAAATTATATGAGAGAGATTTGCATATACAGTGGTACCTCGGTTTACGAGTGCACCGGTTTGCGAATGTTTTGCAAGATGAGCAAAACATTCGCAAAATTGGCGCCTCGGAAACTGAGCGTACCTCAATTTGCGAGCGATGCCCCCCGCGATCCGGCACCCTCCCCCCCGCAATCCGGCACCCCCCCCCCCCGCCATGATCTGAAATCCCCCAGACCCACCCAAACATGCTTCTTACTTGCATCTGGCCATCGACACCGGCACCGGCATGTCCTGTGCGTTGGTACCGGTGCCCGAAGATCTGCCTCCTCTTCTTTGCTGGGCCTTGAGCATCTGCGCATGCTCAAGGCCTGCGAGTTCACGTTCTCTCCGAGATTCTCGAAGATCTCGGAGAGAGCATGAACTCGCAGGCCCTGAGCATGCCCTGAGCCCTGAGCATGCCCTGAGCTCAGGCCCTGAGCCCTGAGCAGCGCCGCTGGCCTCGGGGGATGGGGGTGGGTGGGAACGTATCAAGTGAGTTTCCCTTAGTTCCTATGGGGAAACTCACTTTGATATACAAGTATTTTGGTTTACCAGCATGCTTCTGGAACAAATTATGCTCGTAAACCAAGGTACCACTGTAATGGAAGTGACAGGCATGCAAATCTGCTCCATGCATATTCATTAGGACTCTTCTGAAAACCCGATTGGCCTGGTAGTCCTCCAGGGCAGGGTTGGGGATCACTGCCCCAAGCAGGAAGTGAAGACAGAAGGAAACTAGATAAGAGGAAAGACTGATGTGGAAAGTTGAGGAACTGCCCTTGGAAGCAGTGGCATAGCGAGGGTGGGAGTTGCCTGGGGTGGTAGCATCTCCGCCCTCTTCTCTGCTCCTTCCCTGCCATGCATGTACCCTTTCCTTTCCTCCCCCCGTAGCTCTTTAACTTTGCCAGAGCGAGCAGCATCTCCAACCTGCTGCCTGCGCCAGCCTTGGCTCTCCCTCTGACATCATTTCCTGGCTCTGTGAGGAAGTGCCTTCAGAGGAGGAGCCGAGGCTGGTGCAAGCAGCTGCTTGGAGGTGCTACTTGTGGCGGTGAAGAGTTAGAGGCACAGGGGGAAAGGGAAGGCGCGTGCGTGCATGCGGTGGAAGACTGGGGGGCCAAGAGGAGGAGAGGTGCCGGTGCCCCCATCAAGACTGCACTCGAAGAGATTTCTCCCCCCCCCTTTACTATGTCTTTGCTTGGAAGCACATATAGCAAAGGGGGTAAACTCCTGTTGCACTCTAATTGAAAGACTGACAAAAGTTGATTAGGTCCTCCATAGATAAGATCAGTACACGGTCAATAGCACACGGGACAATTGCACACCGACAATTCCTCTCCATCAAATGCGCGTACCTACAAGTGCACGCATGAAAGGAGCAGAATTGTTGGGGTACAATTGTAAGTGTAGTTGTGGGAGTTGCGGCATACTTGGGAACGAGAACGTGAGTGTAGTGGGGGTTTCCCCCACACCCTTCCTCAGAGCGCAAACGGGAAGGCATAGGGTGGCAGAGCGAGTTGTAAAGTGTCAGAGCATGAGGAGAAAGTGAGTTGTAAGTATAGTGGAGGGGTTCCCCCCCAAACCCCCCTCAATGAGAGCGCAAGTGTGTGTGTGTGTGGGGGGGGGGGGGTTCTCCCAACCCCCTCCCCCCCCTCAGAGCACAAACGGGAAGGCATAGAGGGTGGCGTACATTTGTCCTGCAAAATCATCTGTAAAAAAAGTGGATGCCTTGTGCACTATTTTGTCATACAACCCTTATTAATGTTTTAATCAGGATCCTCAGCGGACTGGGAGGGAACTTTTGGACAAAGGGACTGAGTGGAAATCTTCAGAAAAAGGGCCCACAGATGCAATGCAGGGGCCCAGTGCCCAAATGCAACTAACAGGCAGGGTCGAGAGAGAAAAATGGGAGCCAGGGGACCATCCAAAAAAGGGGATACTGGCTGGGGGCAGAACGGACACGCCACGGGAGGTGGATGACCGAGTAAAGGCAAGCCAAGTGGGAGCGCCGAGCCATGGAAAGAAAACAGCAGGGCGGGCGACAAATCAGGACCTATATTGCCTCTACACAAATGCGAGGAGACTCAGGGCCAAAATGGGAGAGTTGGAAATTATAGCCAGTCAAAAAGCCCTAGACATAATTGGAATCACAGAAACATGGTGGGCTGATGACAATAAATGGGATGTGGTCATACCAGGGTACAAACTCTACAGGAGAGACAGGACGCACAAGAAGGGTGGAGGAATAGCGCTATACATAAAGGACTCCATACCCTCAACCAAAATGGAAACAGCAGTAAGGGCGGACGGCTTGGAATCAATATGGGTTAAGATAACTGGAGGATCTAGAGCAGACATCAAATTGGGTCTATACTATCGTCCGCCTGACCAATCGGAAGAAATCGACCGGGACCTGGAGACTGAACTGCGGCAGGTATGCAAGAATGGAAGTGTGGTGGTGATGGGGGACTTCAACTACCCTGGGATAGACTGGAGTATCGGGCACTCAAGTTGCGTGAGAGAGACCAACTTCCTGGAAGCCACGAGGGACTGTTTCCTGGAGCAGCTGGTCACGGAACCTACACGAGGAGAAGCTACTCTTGATCTAATCTTCAGTGGACTGGGGGGACCTGCAAAGGAAGTAACAGTATTAGACCCACTGGGGAACAGCGATCATAACATGATCCAGTGCAGACTAGAACTGGGATCATCCAGGGTGAAAAGAACCACAACAACAGCGCTCAACTTCAGAAAAGGGAATTATGATGCAATGAGGAAAATGGTGGGGAAGAATCTCAATGGCAGCACAAGGAAGATAGAGTCCGTAGAAAGTGCCTGGACCCTGCTCAAGCGTAATGTGCACGAAGCACAGAACCTGTACGTCCCCAGGTTCAGAAAAGAGTGCAAGAAAAATCGAATAAAGAACCCAGCATGGATAACGGCTGCTGTAAAAAAGCGATCAGTGATAAGAAAGCATCGTTCAAAAAATGGAAACAGGACCAAACGCAGGCCAACCAAAAGGAACACAAGGAAAGCCAGAAGGAGTGCCACCGAGTGGTTAGGAGAGCAAAGAGGGAATATGAAGAGAGACTAGCGGGAGAGGCAAAAAATTTCAAATCATTCTTCAGGTACGTAAAGGAAAAGCAACCAGCGAGGGAGGAAGTGGGGCCCTTGGATGATGGGGATAGAAAGGGAGTAGTGAGGGAGGAAAAAGAAATAGCTGACAAGTTAAATGACTTCTTTACGTCGGTCTTCACGAGGGAGGACACATCCAAAATTCCGGAACCAGAGGCAATAGAAAATGGAGATCAAGATAGCGAGCTGGTCCAACTAGAGGTGAGCCAGGAGGATGTCCTCAGGCAGATAGACAAGCTAAAGAGCGACAAGTCACCAGGTCCGGACGGCATTCACCCAAGGGTGCTCAAGGAATTAAGGAATGAAATAGCAGAGACACTTCAACAAATATGCAACCTATCCCTAAAAACTGGAGAGATCCCGGAGGACTGGAAAATAGCTAATGTCACGCCCATCTTCAAGAAGGGTTCAAGGGGCGACCCGGGAAACTATAGGCCGGTGAGCCTCACATCGGTCCCGGGAAAGATGATGGAGGCGCTGATTAAGGACAGCATCTGTGATCATATCGAAAAAAATGGACAGCTAAGGTCGAGCCAGCATGGGTTCTGCAAGGGTAGGTCGTGCCTCACAAACTTGTTGTACTTCTTCGAGGGGGTAAATAGCCAGGTGGACAAGGGTGAACCCATAGACATAATTTACCTGGACTTCCAGAAAGCCTTCGATAAGGTACCACATGAGCGGTTGCTCAGGAAGCTATGGAATCACGGGGTGCGAGGGGAGGTCCACCGATGGATCAAAAACTGGCTGGCAGACAGGAAGCAGAGGGTTGGTGTAAAGGGCCACTACTCGGACTGGCAAGGGGTCACGAGCGGGGTTCCTCAAGGGTCAGTGCTGGGACCGCTCCTGTTTAACATATTCATTGACGACCTGGAGGCGGGAACAAAATGTGAGGTCATCAAATTCGCAGATGACACCAAACTATTCAGCAAGGTTGAAACCACGGTAGATTGCGAGGATCTCCAAAGGGATCTTACGACACTGGAAGAATGGGCGAAAAAGTGGCAAATGAGCTTCAACGTAGGGAAATGCAAGGTCATGCATATAGGGAGAAGGAACCCGATGTTCACTTACAAAATGGGGGGATCAATGCTAGGGGTCAGTAAGCTGGAAAGAGACCTGGGAGTGATGGTAGACACGACATTGAAGGCGTCGGCACAGTGCGCCACAGCCTCGAGGAAAGCAAACCAAATGTTAGGTATCATTAAGAAGGGTATCTCGACCAGAACGAAGGAAGTCATCCTGCCACTGTACCGGGCTATGGTGCGCCCGCATCTTGAATACTGTGTACAGTACAGCACCGTACCTCAAAAAGGACATGGCAATGCTTGAGGGAGTCCAGAGAAGAGCAACTAAACTGATTAAGGGTATGGAAAACCTTACATACACTGACAGACTGAAGAGGCTGGGGCTGTTCTCCCTGGAAAAGCGGAGACTCAGAGGAGATATGATAGAGACCTTCAAGATCCTGAGGGGCATCGAAAAGGTTGACAAGGACAGATTTTTCAATTTGAAAGAAACCACAAGAACAAGGGGACACTCGATGAAATTGAAGGGGGACAGGTTTAGAACAAACGCAAGGAAATTCTTTTTCACACAGAGGGTGGTGGATACATGGAACACCCTTCCAGAGGCCGTGATAGGAAATAGCACAGTACATGGTTTCAAGGAAGACCTGGATAGGTTCCTGGAGGAAAAAGGGATTGAGGGGTACAGATAAGAGCAGTGGAAGGTTTAGAGATAAGTGTAGAGGTAGGTATAAAATTAGTCAGGGACCGCTGCTCAGGCAATATGACTGATGGGCCGCCGCGTGAGCGGACCGCTGGGCGGGATGGACCTCTGGTCTGCCCCGGCGGAGGTGACTACTTATGTACTTATGTACTTATGTACCACTTAGAGCTCAAGATATCTCATTGCTCTAAGATGTATGTGTCAACTCGTCACCGGGTCCCACTTTTTAATCTTATTTATCTATTTAATATTTTAACTTTTATCTTTTATGTGCTTTGAACTTATTTAAGATTATTTTAAGCATATACTTATCTTAAAGTTGTGTGGTCTCTGGCTAGGGATCTTACTGCAGCAATGAGATATCTCTTGAGCTCTAAGTGGTGCCGCTGAGGATCCTGATTAAAACATTAATAAGGGTTGTATGACAAAATAGTGGACAAGGCATCCACTTTTTTTGCTGATGATTTTGTAGAAAATTTACATCCCTTGGAACATATTTATATCTATAGTGCACAAATATTGGGGTGGAATTGTTGGTGTGCCAATGTCCTAGGCGCATTTGACGGGTCATCGATATGATCACTCCTATAAGGCCTATTTGGTCTCATGTAGCAAATAATGTAAACTGATTTCCAGATAGTAACATAGTAATGAAGGCAGATAAGGACTAGCAAGGTTCATTTGATTTGCCCGCCAAGGTGGCTAGAGTCATATCTACCACTCTATGCACAACATGCAAGCCACCTCCTCTTTGCCACTGTTTAGGATCGTTCCTGCTGCTTTGTCCTCCTTCTGTCGTTTATTTCCCTTTCATCCCATCCTTTTGTTAGGGATCCTGTGTATTTATGCCATGCCTTTAAAAAAAAAAAAAATTTCTTTATTCATTTTAAAGCCATAAGTAAGTGCAAAATAAAATACAATCATATAATTCTATAAAAGCACTTAAATACAATTACAATTATAATCTATAATCTATCACCCCCCCCCCCCATAATTATATCTAAGAATTACACTCTAATTAAGAATTGGAAAAACTGGGATAGACTGAACTATTCCTTTTGGTGGGAGTCTCTCTGTCATGTTTTTAAGATGGAACGTAATATGGCCATACATCAGGGATATTATAAAGAAGTTTTTGAAGATTTGGGAGCCGGGTTGGAGGGCAGGTTGGAATGTATTTTTCAATTCTCAATTATGCCATGCCTTTTTTAAATTTCTGCCACTAAGATGAGGACGGGAGTAAATGACCGCTTAATGTAATATAGTTATTTTTTAGTGCGTTCTATGCAGTATTTATGATTTACCAATTGTATTGCACTATCAAAGTTTGAAAATCAATAAAGATTTCAACAAAAATTTCTGCCACTGTTTTTGTCCCAACCACTTCTACTGGCACAGTGTGTGGTGCAGGAGTTAGAGCTACAGCCTGAGCACCCTGAGGCTGTTGGTTCAAATCTTTCACTGCTCCTTGTGACCCTGGGCAAGTCACTTAATCCCTTCATTGCCCCAGGTACACTAGATAGAGGCTGAGCCCACCAGGACAGATAGGGAAATATGATAAAGTTTCTGAATGTAAACCGCTTAGGATATAAGTGGTATATAAATAAATAAATACCTACCACCCTTTTCAGAGAAAAAGTATTTTTTTGATGTTGCTTATAAGCTTAACTCCTTATAGTTTCATTTCTAGTCCTCTAACTACCCCGGCTTTGAAAAAGATTTGTTTGCGCATTAAGGGCCCCTTTTACAAAGCTGCGGTAGCAATGCCACTGTGGTAAATACACTGAAGCCTTTTCAATTCCTATGGGTTTCAGTGCATTTACTGCCACAGCAGCGCTACTGCGATTTTGTAAATGGGACCTAATATCTGTTACATATTTAAACACTCAAATAAGCCTACATGTAGAGTTAATTTGTTTACATACCTGTCTATTAAATTATGTTGCTATAAGAAGTTTCTTGAGAGAACCCTCTTTCTTCAGGCTGCTAAATTGAATGGTTTGGAAAGATCTTGCTAGGAGCTTCTTCTTATTTCTATTTTAGAAAATTATTAAAGACACAACTATTTGATAAGTTTGGATCCTAACGCACTCTTTTGCCTTTTAAAATAACTATGTTTTTCTTATATTTTATAAGTTGATGTATTTCTATTATGAATTGTATTTTCTTTCGCTGCATGCTTAGCTCTTGTTGTGAACCACCTAGAACCATTTCTGGTCTGGCGGTATATAAGAATAAATTATTATTATTATTATTATTATTGTATACTTCAGGTGCTGTTTGATGACTTACTCATATCATAAATTTTTGACTGTCTAATATGCTTTGATTTGTCACTTGTATGCTCTGTACTTCACTGGTGTTGTTCAGTCTTCTTGTGTTGTAAACCGCATGGAATGTGAGGTTTTGTGGTATATAAATAAACATATCCTTCTGTCTCTTTTGTTCTCTGGGGAATACATATTCAAGTCTTCAAGTCTTTTCTCATATATCTTCTGGCACAAACCCCATGACATTTTGGTCACTTTCTTCTGTACTGCTCAAGTCTTTTTATATCTTTAGGAAAATATGGCCTCCATAAGAGCAGCTTTACTGGGTCAGACCAATGGTCCATCTAGCCCACGATCCCGTCTACATGGTGGCCAATAAGCATTTGGTAAAACAAACAAATAGTAGCAAAATTTCATGCTACCAATCCAGGGCAAGAAGAGGCTTCCCCCATGTCTGTTTCAACCGCAGTCTATAAACTTATCCTTCAGGAACTTGTCCAAACCTTTTTTTAAACCAGCTATGTTAACCACTCTTACCACATCCTCCTATTGGTTTTAAAAGTATTTCTCTGTAACTTCAGCAAGTGTCCCTGAGACTTCTGCTGTTTAGGTCTCTCCCTATGCACCCTTACATAAAACCCAATATCATAACATTACCATAATTTTTTAAAAATACTGGAAAATTAGCTCAGTAGAGCATATACTGTATGTACTTACTGTACAATAATGCAGATTTTGTTTTAGTAGTTTAGCATTAAAAACATGTGGGCTTTAATGTTGACAAAGTATTTATAATCATTCTAGCACTTAAAATACTGCCTATACAGGAGGTATGATCAGTTTGGTCGCTCCAGTCTGATTGGGTCACTTATACCTCTGTTCTGGTTGCCCTGGTCACATATCACTTTACTTCTCTGGTTATTTCTGTGGTTTCTGTTTACTTTAGTCACCTCTAATCACTTTTACAGGCTTACTGATAGACCTGAAGCTAATATTTTTCCCCTTGACCGTAACCTGTAGAAGCCTGACCACTAAGAAAAGATCCAGAGATCAGTCAAAAAAAAAAAAAAACCTACAATAAGCCAAAGGTCCTTCCTCAGAGGCCTCTTTACTATCAGGGTGAGAAAATTACTAGTAAACAAAATGTAATTTCTTGGTCTTTCATATCAGTTCCCAAGGTCTACTTCAGAGCCGGTTAGCTTTCAAAGTTCCAAAAGTTCCCAGGACAACACAAAAGAGAGCCTTTCAGTCAGCAGTTCTCTCTATGGGCAAATACAGCATAAGCAAATCAGCATTCAAATCAGTCTATCTCAATTCAGCAGATGAAAAACAAATCGGTTATCTCTCAGTCTCAGAGAATCAATTCCTCCCTCCTGCTATCTCCTACGTAGCCTTCCCTGTCTAGCTGCTGTACATCCACCCGCTGACAGTACTCTAGTTACTCTCAACCTGATCTTAAAGAAGGATTGCACATACCTATGTTTAGAGCCAGGTTTTTTTTTTATATGTTTCTTCCTCAAATTCCTGTACTACCTTTTACACAAAAACAAAAGAGCATTTGCACATCTTGCTTGTCTGCTGTCAAAAATCTTTCAAATTTTTTTCTTTTGGAGTAAGCCACAGAAAGTTTATTATTTTTAAAGCAGCTATAGTTTTTCAATATATGTCCGTTGTTCCTGATAATTCATTGTATATTGTGAGCTAGATTTGAAAAATGTCAGGAATAAACTATTCCAGGTTCCCTTTGGATTTTTTTCACACCTGAGTAGCACCTTTCTACTTGTACATTTGGCCCTTATGTAACCTTCATGATTAGGCATGTAGTCAGGGCATTTATTTATTTATACATACACTTTGTAACTTACAGGCTGGGAATGCTTGATGGACTCTGGTAGAGGCTTCCTTAGGGCAGAGCCAGTGCAAGTGTAGTGGGTGCCCTAAGCAAGCCTTCAGTCCTGTCCCTATTAATTTATGACTTTAATAATAATCTTCACGTTGGCTTGAGAAAAATAGGATGAAACTTAGGGCTCCTTTTACGAAGCCGCGTTAGCGGTTTAACGCGCGTAATAGCGCGTGCTAATTTGCCGGCCGCGCTAGCCGCTAACGCCTCCTCTTGAGCAGGCGGTAGTTTTTCGGCTAGCATGGGGGTTAGCGCACGCTAAAAAGTTGCGTGTGATAAAGCCGCTAACGCGGCTTCATAAAAGGAGCCCTTAACCTCTTATTCACTCCAAATGGACCATTAGCACCAGTAATGCTTATCCTACTAGCTGCTGTATAAGGTCCTATTGTTTCCTCTGTTAAAACTTTGGGGGTTATATTGGATTCTAAGCTAAATTTCAGGTCCATATTTCTTCTGTTTTTAAGTGGGGGTTTTTTGTTTTGTTTTTTTTCAAATTCCAGATGATTTGTTCAATTAGACATCTATTCCACTCAGATGTGTTACAAGTCATACTTCATTCATTTGTTGTAAGTCAGTTGGATTACTGTAACATTTATTTCAAGGTCTGAGACTGATATTCGAAATTTGCAGCTTGTCCAAAACATAGCAATTAAACTTTTTTGTGGGGCAAGAATATTTGACCATATAAATACCATTACTTTGGGATACACATTGGTATCCTGGGACTCATAGGATAGCATATAAAATTTTGGTTTTAACACACATTAAAATTAATGGGGCAGCTTTGTAAAAGGGCCCCATAATTTTTTAGTAATTTCCTCTTTCCGGGTTATACATTTAGACATGATCTGGCAGGTTATTTTTTTCTTTCAGAGCTCTGACACTCAGGAATGATAGAACACAATATAAGGGTGGATAAAAGCGTGAAGTACCTGGATTAATACAAGAAAGACAAAACAATGTGTCGATCAGGGATAAAAACCTGTATTGATAAAATAATATGAAGTACAAGGACAATAAAAAAGGACCTGACATGGTCCGTGTTTTGACAATATGACTCCCTCAGGAATCCATATAACTTGAAAAGTGTAAAGAAATACAGGACAATAATGTCACAATGAAACATCAAAGTACAATTGCCACAATGACTTGCCATGCTATGTATGGTTGGAGATGTCATACCAGGAATTCAAAATAGAATTAAAACATAGGGGTCCTTTTACTAAGGCGTGCAAAATGATTTAGCGCGCACTAATCGATTTAGCGCATGCTAACGATTAACGCACATTAAATGCTAACGTGTCCATAGAATATAATGGGCATTTAAGCATTTAACACGTGCCAATTGTTAGCATGCACTAAATCAATTCACGCCCCTTAGTATAAGAGGGGGGTATTTATTTATGAAAGCTTTTTCTGAGTATGTTGAACCAAAAGCAAACAAAACTGGAAACAATGTTCTTGACCTTCATTTTATTTCTTCAAAAAGCTTTAAAACACGGTCCACACGTGTACATTAGGGACCTAACATGGGCTGTGTTTCAGTAAAACACCTTCCTCAGGGGTCCTATAATATTAGCAATCAAAAGATAATAATGAAATGAATGTAATAATGTATACTGTGAGACAAGACAAATGAAAGTGTGCAAATGTAAAGATCTCAAAGAGAGCAGTAGTTGTGCAGCTAAGTATCGCTGATAAAATGTGTCGGTAGTTTAAAAATAGCACTTATCACCAAGAAAACTGATTATGCAAAATGACATTTTAGGTCTTCTTCTCCTGTTTGTTGTAGTTCTGAGTTTGTTGAAACATCTTTTGGTTGGTGTTGGAGTGGAGCCTAACATGCAGTAGACTGGATTTCTATTTGTTTGTATTCCTTTTCTGCTTTATGGAAATTGTAAGGTTCCCCTTTTTTTGGCCCTTTTTTATATGATTTTTGTAAACCGCTTAGTCAGTATATGAAATGTTAATAAGCTTGAAGCCTAAAACATGCAGATAGCTGGATTGACAGACTGACCCTCAACAATAGGTACCATCTCTTTATTAAGAAATGTGCCTAAAAGTAATCAGCTATGTTACATAATTACTTAATTAAGGTGACTCATTACCCATTTGAAAAAGCAATTATTAATTAATGAAGCTGACTGTACTCTGAATTTGTTCTTGCTTTTTTTTTTTTGTCATCTCAGTAGTGCACTGATTTCACTGTAGCTATGCTGCAGCGAGGCAGGTTGCCAAAATGCAAATCAAAAGTCCCTGCCACTTCTGCATTTCCCTCTTTGTTTTGAAGAACGCAAGAGCCAGTGTTGCATGAAGAATAGATGCTAATTGTTCTGTCCTGCCCACGTATTTTACCTGACTGACATTTGACATTAAAACTGCATAATTAAAACAAAGAAATCTAGACAATTAATACTTAACCAGCTTAAATGATGGATTGTAATTTATTCATTGAAACTTCAATTTGTAATTTGATTTAATTCCAATTTATTGGCTGTTGGCATGTCTTGTATTATCATGCATACAGTGGGTAGCTGGTTCTGGTATGAAGAGGGCCCTTCAGCAGCCGTCAGAATTGCTTCTTGAGAAGGAATAGATCTGGCACTTATCAGAACCCCCTGCTAGTAGTTTTAGAAGCTGGATTGATTAGGGGTGGTGATTGACTCAAGTTTGATATGGCATATGTCTGTACATTTACTCTGATAAAGGATATAATAAATGGCATTTGTACATAGTGGGGTAAGTACGACTGGTTGTGCCTGTTTTGGCCACCTCACCACATACAAACCCTAGTATAAATGAAGAATAGGATTAGAGCTCTTGGTGGAAGGGAAATCCTAAATTGATATCCCACAGAAAGGAGCAAATTCCAGAGCCCTGAGAGATAAAATCCTATAGGGAAGAAAGCTGGAGAATAGGAAAATTGGCAAAGAGCCATTCCTCAGGCTTGAGGAGAAGGGAGGAGTCCTCAGACCATGGAGTTCCTGGAAGGAGTGGTGTAGAAAGGGAAGGAGGCACCTGGGGTGGTAGTGCCTGGAATCACCAAGCTGCATGCTGCCCCGGACTCTTCCCCGCTGTGTGCTCCCCCTCCCCCTACCTCTTCAAATCTTTGCTTGGCAGTAAGCAGCAACTTATACCTGCTGCCCACAAAGGGCTCAGCTCTCCTACTGATGTCACGCCTGGTTCTGTAACCACCCTCGCAATGCTACTGCTTGGAAGGAAGCTGACAGTCCTGGGGAGGTCAGCTGACCAGAGAATAATGCTCAGAACAGAAACTTTGCAAGAGCTGGACCTCCATGGACAGAACAAAAGAAAAGGTACTCGGTGGTTTTTTTTTCCCCCTAAGAACATTGTAGAAGAAAGCAGAGGTGTAGTCAGACACCCAATTTGGTTGGGCCTGAGCCCTTGGTGGACACGACAACCCCACTCAGCAACTCTTCCTGAGGCGATCGGGGATGGGGGTGAGGGCGGGGAATGCCACTTAATTCCACTCCCCTTCCCCCCTCTCCCCAGTACCTTTAAATCTTTTAGGTCTTTGCAGGCAGCGAGCAGCAACTCATTCTCTTTTTTTATGTTGGCTCCAAGCTTTCCCTCTGATTCAATTTCCTGGTTCCACAAAGAGGAAGTTGTATCAGAAGGAAGACTCAGCCTCCTTGATCTCATGGAGAGATGTTAGGATTTTCAGCTGGTAGAACTCGGGAATTGCCACCATCTACATCGCTGCTGTGGATGGATGTGAGTCCAAAGTGAGTGAACCTATGCCAACCTATGACTATGAGATTGGAAGCAAACTGCCAAGAAGCTGATTACTGCTGATAAAGCCTTGGAAGCATGTACTAATAACTAGATGGAAGAAGATACGTTTGGACTTTAGCTTGTGTTAGCACTAAGCTGGAGGGGAAAAAGCCTTGTGCTTGAGGTAACCACCTGAGTGAACAGGGAGAGGCAGCACTCCTGGTGAAGGAAAGTGCTGTGTTGTAAACCTTGAAGAAGGAGCTAAGTTGCTGTGGACTGTTTGGGAAGTTATCCAATGAAAATATGACAAAAGAAAGATGTCCAAGTGTTGCCCTGAAATTGAAGCCTGCATATTGTATTTGTTTTGAGCTTTAATAAATTTGCAGCAGTGGAAAAGGAATATGAATTTTTTTTTTTTTAATAATCAAATGTAATGTTCTGAAAGCAAAATCAAGGAGGTGAACTGGAATGAAATGTCAAGTAGGAGGAACTCTGCAAAAGAATTTAACTTTTTAAAAAAACTTTATTAATTTTTCAAAACTAATACAAAGTGCTAGGAATTATACAGACATTAATAATCAAAATAAGCACTTATATTCAATCAATAACAATGCAGAAGAAAAATATCCCTCCCCTCCCATCCAACATATTTAATCAGAGAATAAACCAAAAATCCACCCCACCCAACTTTAAGAACCCCAGTACCATGCTCTTCATTACCCCCATGACAAAAACTAGTATTTGCATAAAAAATATAATGCTGTAACACTTCTTATTGTTTTTACTATTTAAAAAAAATATTTTTTTCTTATGCTTTATTAATACTCTATGTCCAATAATAATAATAATAATACTAGCAGTTTATATATCGCAGGACCGTGAAGTTCTATGCGGTTTACAGTGATTAAAAGGTGCTACAAATTGAGTAGAGTTACCAAAGTTAAAAGCTAGTCATTAACAGCTCTAGAGATCAGTTATTGTGGAATAAGATTGTACAGATCAGATACCTAAATATGTTTTTAGGTGTCTCCTAAATTCCCCATAAGTATTAGTGAGCATAAGTAATTTTTCCAGATTTTACCCCATAATGCTGCCTGATATGAGAAAAGATGTTGATGATGTTTTTTAAATTTACATCCTCTAACCGGTGGAGAAAGAGCCTTTGTTAAGTGAAAGACTCTTTACAATGTGCTCAGTGCTTCTCCACCCAGGTCATTAGCAAAACGCTGTAACCGTGGTTGTGACTGCTGGGAACCATCATCGCACATGTGTGTTCCCACCTATATATCTACTCAACTTCACAAAACATCAAATTTAAATTGCTACTTATCTTTAGCATAGATGTTCCACGGTGATGTGCAATGAGGATCTGCAGTTCAGTTTTTTGTTTATCCAAAAGTGCTTGTGCAAAATCAGGAAATTATATTAAAACCTTTAGTAATTTCATTGCTCTTTTTCTTATTTCTCTGGTTCTCCAACTCCAGCTGAATTTCGAATTACATCATCAGGGAGACTCCATATAAGTTTAACCTTATTGTACTTCAATTGAATCTGAATTGCCATTGTCAGCAGCACACTGTTCCTCCTACTTGTCATGACAATGGTGTTTTCAATTATTACGCCAATTGAGCCAATTAAAAAACTGAAGTTCCACATGAAAAATCGGCTAGGTGCTGCTAGGTGCCACCAATCTAGGAGCTTACCAGAACCTAGTCTAGGTGCTAATTATACAATCAGGGCCTTACTGCCTACATAATGAGTGATAGTAAGGGCTGGAGTACTAATCTGTTTTAGTGACCATATGCTACATACCAAACTTAGCTGACTCACAAATATTGTGATAATTCTTCCAATCAATAAATAACACTCAACCAAATACTTTGTTGAATGGAAATTCAGATTCCACCTTTTCAAACAGAATTGTAAATTCCATTTACTGGTAAAATTTTTTAAATTTTTAAACTTTTATAACTTATTTATTAAATCTTTTTATAAAATTGAATAACTTATCTTTAAATCCTTATCGGTTCCCCTTCCCGACGCATTTCGGATATCTTTCTCAAGGTCGGGGGAACAAAGGATAAGGGTAATGGCAAGTTTACCCTTATCCTTTGTTCCCCCGACCTTGAGAAAGATATCCGAAACGTGGTGGGAAGGGGAACCGATAAGGATTTAAAGATAAGTTATTCAATTTTATAAAAAGATTTAATAAATAAGTTATAAGTTTAAAAATTTAAAAAATTTTACCAGTAAATGGAATAATGAAGAGTACCACTATTACCACCAATTCTGTTTGAAAAGGTGGAATCTGAATTTCCATTCAACAAAGCATATGCTACATAGCCATTAATACAAAACATAGGAAATTCGGTCATTTATCCCAGCATGGGAAACACCCATGTAAGGGTATGCTATTGCCAATTTTTACAACTGTATGGTAAAAGGCTCCCTCAGGTTTTTGTCTGACACTATGCAGTTTAACAAACAACTTGTCATAAAACTATTTTCATTCAGGATTTTGACAGAAAGTTAGGATTGTGTATAAGATAATATAAGAGTTGATGTGTTGGGACAGACCAAAGGTTCATCAAGTCCAGTATCCTGTTTCCAAGAGTGGTCAATCCAGATCACAAGTACCTGGCAGAAACCCAAATGGTGGCAATATTTCCATGCTATTGATCCCAGAGCTTTCCCCATGTCTGTCTCAATAGCAGACTACGAACCTTTCCTCCAGAAACTTGCGCAAATTTTTCTAAACCCGGATTTGCTAACCACTCTTATCACATTCTTTGGCAATGAGATCCAGAGCATAACTATTCTTTGAGTAAAAAATATTTCTTCCTATTTGTTTTAAAATCGTTTCCATGTAATTTCATTGAGTGTCCCCTGGCCTTTGTACTTTATGAAAGAGTGAAAAATCGATTCACTTTTATCTGTTCACCACTCTAGATTTTGTAGACATCAATCATATCCTCCCTCAGCCATCTCTTTTCCAAACAGAAGAGCTGTATCCTCTTTAGCTGTTCCTCATATGAGAGAAGTTCCATCTCCTTTATCATTTTGGTTGCTCTTCTTTGAACCTTTTCTAATCCTGTTATATCTTTTTTTGAGATAAGGCAACCAGAATTGTATGCAATACTCAAGGTGGGGGTCACACCATGAAATGATATAGAGGCATTATAATATACTTGGCCTTATTTTCAATCCCTTTCCTAATAATTCCTAGAATCCTGTTTGCTCTTTTGGCAACCATCACACACTGGGTGCAAGATTTCAGCATAGTTTCTACAGTGACACCTAGAACTTTTTCTTGGGTGCCAACTCCTAAGGTAGATGCCATTTTCTAAAGAGATGGTATGCCATGTAGAAAGGCATGAAACATTTGACACAAGTAAGAAATTGTCTTTTTAGTATAGCATTTTACTCTTTTGGGATCTTGTCAGGTACTTGTGACCTGGATTGGCCACTGTTGGAAACAGAATAATTGGCTTGATGGACTTTTGGTTTATCCCAGTAAGGCAACTCTTATAGTAATAGCAAATGGTGGTACATAAAGACCTGAACAGTCTGCCCAACAGTGACACTCATGATTAATTCATGATTAAATTGTCCTTCTTGGACTAGACCGCAGAAGATCGCCAGGTACCATCCTTAGATTCCAACTCAAACCAGAATAAATTGCTCCTCATCAATGACAGGAGTAGCCATGCAGTTGATAATGAAAAATTGGTAAAGTTGGGATAACTTAAATTATAATTTCTGGTGGGAATCGTTGTGCCAGATTTATAAGTTTGAAAACATTAATTCTTTGCAGAGGAGACACCATTGTAAATTCAAGGAAATTTGGGGCCCGTTAACAAAATATTGTAAGTTATGAAAAGTGACTTATTAACATTATTATTACTATTTCCCTTTGATTCATGAAAGATTATTATACACATCAAGGAGGGGCGGGGGAGGGTTAGGGTGAGGGTGGGGGGTTAAACAGCTTTATATTATTGTTGGAATAGAGTGCAGTAGAATATATTACTCGATTGTTCATGTGTTGGCACTTTGCATTTGATGTCAAAAACGAATAAAGAATTATTTAAAAAAAAAAAAAAGATTCCAACTCCTGGAGTTGCTGTTGAAGCCCACTCCAGTCTATCTAAACCATCTTTTAATTTGTGGGACACAGATTGTAAAAGTCTGACTGACATTGTCCTTATGTTCCAACGTATTGGAGTTTCTGTCAAAGCCTTCCCAGCCCTCTTAAACTGAATTGCCGTATACAGACATAGACCGTGCAAGTCTACTCAGTACTGCCCTCCTGTTCTTAGCCTTTTGTGTAACAAGAAGTATATAATAACTCACATGTTTGTTCTCACATTTGAATTTTGGCTCTTTTAAGCTTTCCATGGGTTGTTAGCTGTTTTATTTATTGTGCACGTTGTGCTGAGATCCACCTAAGGCTTTAAGTGGAATATAAATGAATGAATAAATAAAGTTACTGTGGTGTACCAAGGAAACAGAAATTATGATGCTACAACATGTTCAACTAATAATACATAACATTCGACATTCGCACAACTGAACTCTACAACAATCAACCAAATATAATGATAAATAAATAAATAATCCAACTCAATTATTGGCAATAATTTGGCCGCAGCTTTATTTAAATTCAACAAGTCTTAATAACCATGTTCTACAATTTATCACCTTTCTTCCTAGGCGACCACTCCCCCCCAACTCTCCTTTCCCTCCCTTCAGCTAGTCGGTCACGACCTAGCTGCTCAACCCCCCAATTCCCGTAATCATGTTCACTTTCACAAATCCCATTTGCGAGACCTGCGGTGTTGCCAGGCCTCACAATTATCTGTGGCGGTGCCGCACACAGAATAATAAATTTAGATACTTATTACACCCCTCACCCAACTAGTGGCCGCCTGGCAGAACCCCATTTTACCGCCGAGCTGCGACTGCCCCCAAAGGAAACTGCCCCAACCAACCGAACTAACAGACCCCACCCCACCAATCCTATAACTGGGTGGGATGGGAGGGCCACTGAAAATTGCCCCAAAATTCCCTCCAAATATCCTACTACCCAATTCTCCCTCCATCTCCTACCCTCCCATTATCCCACAATTTTCCACACAACCTTTTCACAGCAATCCTGCCTAAATTAATTAATCAGCTCCATTCTCCCAACATCCAATCCCTGACAGCTTCTCTTTCTCACACACCTCAGAACACCATTCTCCAATCACACTCCTTCTGTCCTTTACTATTCCTTTAGCCAATCACCACTTTTTATTAACCCCTTCCCACCCCCTACCCCCAACGACACTGTTGCCGTACAGTGGCTCAGTCAATGTTATCAGCCCACTGATTCAATCAGTGGGCAACCTATATTGCAATGAGCAAAAATGATGGGCTGCAAACTAAACACAATTGCAGAATACAGAAATTATCTTAAAAAGATTGGATGCATGTGAAAAACTGATTTACACCTGTAAATCTAATTTCATTTTATTTCATATTTATATGCCATCAGATCCATACAGGTCCATATATCCATACAGCTTACAACGAAACATTCTTAGCACAGCATTTTAGAAAGGATATTCAGATCGGCAACCAGCCTTCCTCCCTAAATCGTTGATATTTCACAATTATTTGACAAGCAAAAGATGTAATTTCGTTATCTTAGGTAAAGGGGCTCCTGCACGTCCGCAAGAGGTGGTGTAAATCAATAATCAGGTGGTCTGTTGAAGGTAAGCTAAAGTGAGTCCCTGAAAAAACAAAAAACAAAACTTCTTGTCCAAAACTTAAGTGCAAAAAAGTTATAATATCAAAAGCATAATCCACATATATAGCAAAAAGTTCTTTATAACGTGTAATCCATATTAGGCTCATCAATGAACTGATTCCTTCTTCAACACAGATCGTTTTTCGTGATGACTTTCTCAAGAAGAAGAATGTCAATCTGAGGAGCAAGACGAGCAGTGTTTAAACTCACTATAAAACCCAAGCTGTTGAATCTTACTCATAAACTTCAAAAATCTAAACATTGTTTAAGGGTTCATTTTAGTCATGTACAAGTGTGCAAAACTTGCCTACAGTATTTGGAGGAATTATTCCCAGGACATACTGAAAGTCAGGCTCAGTGTCCATTTGTTTGCCCAAGTGAATATAAATCCTCTGATGAGTTATGTTGTTATCGGACAGCTATGTATTAAATTGAAGAATGGTGCTGTTTGATAATTGCTCAGATGTAGTCCTGTTGATGATGCGACGATATAATATTGTGACCTTGTATCTTTCCTCTGCTTGATGTACTGTTGAGCCACAGCCACTTCCTTGAGTTAAGGGTTTCTTACCATGAGAGCTTAGGATATCCTAGCCATGGTAAGATCATTACATTACATTACATTTGTGATTTCTATTCCGCCTGTGCCTTGCGGTTCTAAGCGGATTACAGTTAAAAGAGATCAGGACATTACTGAGAGAATTACATTACAACGATTTAAGTAAATTACATGTTGTGGTATAGAAATACAAGTATAAGATATCTGGATTTATCGATAGAATAACTTGACAGGGTTCAAGTAGTTACAAGGTTCAGTGGGGAAAATAATATAGGCAACTGAAGAAAGATACCTAACTTTGAAGGAATCAGTTAAGTGGATACCTAAGGGAGATGCTTATTTAGGAGAAGGTTAAATGGATACCTAAGGGAGATGCTTATTTAGGAGTTTGGATATTTTTCGTAAATGAGGTTCAAGGGGATGACTAGTGTGTTATTTGCTGGGGAGAGTGCATGTGCGATTGGGGAGGGGAATATTAAGTAAGAACGTGTTTTTTGAAAAGAAATGTTTTGATTTCTTTCCGAAACACTTTGATGTCTGTTGTTTTGATCATCAGTTTGGTGATGGTGGGGTCAATTTTCGCTGTCTGAGTTGCTAGAAGGCTGTCGTAAAGTTTCTTACGTCAGGTACCATTATGAGGGGGGAAGGTGAAAAGATTCTGAGTTCTTCTTGATCTGGGTGCAGACTGCACAATGCTGATGAAAAACAGCTAAGTCCACCATGTACTTACTGTATGTCTCTTTTCTAAAAGTTCATTTTATTGTGTATGGAACTTTGTGAGCTGCCTTGGATTAAGGCGGATTAAAAATGTTTTAAATAAATATCCTGTTTCCAACAGTGGTCAGTCCAGGTCACAAATACCTAGCAAGTTCTCAAAAGAGTAAAACAGAAATAAGCAGTGGATTTTCCCAAATCCACCTTAATAATGGATTATGTACTTTTCTTTTGGAACACGTCAAAACGTTTTTTTAAAACCCTACTGCAATAACCACTCTCTGACAATGAATTCCAGAGCTTAATTGCAAGTTGTTTTAAATGTACTTATTTGCTTCATTGTATGCCCTCTTCCTAAAATGATCCTATAAAAATGAATAAAAGTATACATGCATATGCTGGTGGCTCTTAGATTTGTTTAGCAATCAGGATCGTGTGTTTTGATTTGACTTCGAATGCACTTTGCCACTCCCCAGAAGCTGTCACTCTAAGTCACTATGTAGCCTGATTAATGGTTAAGCCGACACTAAGCAGGTTGATGTTTTGTGCTCCAGAGCCTGACACTCAAAGCTACAGTCCAATTAGTTTTAAAGCTAATAGATGCAAGAAATTAATAAGATGCTGACACATGCAAATTCTAAGCAAGTCACATATGAGCAATACAGGAAAAAATCTAATCTTTCCATCTGACTGATGTATTAATTCACTTGTCATGCATAACTCCTCCCAGGATGTAATACATTTTAACTACAGAGGGTTAAATAAACCCCTGGGAGTGTGATACAAATTAATTTATTATATTGTTCTTAAAAGTCAGTCCATACCTTGCTCTAGTGCATTGATTCTCAGATAGTAAATTGGAACACACTGGTGTGTCTTCAAGAGGTGGGAGGTGTCTCAAAAAATTTGGCGTAAGTAGAAAGCCTGCGCTTCCTGTACAACCATCAGTGCCTGCATGCTGGGAAGACCAGCAATCTTGAGAGTCAGACAATCCTGAAATCCCTATTATACTAGACCCTATGGGGTTCATAATAATTTTTAAAAAAGAAGTCTAAAAAGTGGCCTAAATGGGTACTTGGACAATCAAAAAGCCTGATCATTCAAGTACCCATAATCAAAGCTGGTTTTAGACGTATCTAAAACCAGCTTAGGCCTTTCCTCTGCCTCTAAATGCATAGAGCGAAAAGAGGCATTTTTTGAGGAGGGGAAAGGTGGGTGGTGGGCGTGAGGTGGGCCAACCTACACCTAGGCGTACAGCAGGTATAACCAAAACTTTTGACAGGTTGCCTAGTCGGCACTTATACGTTTTGACTTAGATCAAGACAAAACAGGTATAAGTGACGAAAAAGGGGCCGCTGGCGTGATCAGCTCAGCAGCCTGGCAACCTACCCCCCCCACCGGAACCATCACGGCAGGAGAGATGGCTCATCTCCGCTGCCGCGATGCGATCACCCCTCTACTCGAACTGCTGTGACTCGGGATTGGGGGTGGGCGTGGGGGGCCAATCGGGGGTTTGGGGTGGGGGTGGAGGGCCAATCGGGGGCTTGGGGGGGCGGTCATGGGGGGATTGCATAAGGGCAGGAAGGCCTGGGATCCCTCCTGCCCGTATTTTAGTGGGGGTGGGGGGTAGGGGTTTTCTGCGCGGCAGGAGGGCTTGGGCTCCCTCATGCCCTGATCGTGTCGGGGGTTCGCGGATGCCGCGGGGCAGGAAAGCTTGGGCTCCCTCCTGCCCGGATCGTTGTAGGAAGGGGGGGGGAATTCTGAAACTGGTGTTGTTTTTGACAGACACCGGTAACAGAATCCAGCTTTTAGGCAAAGGACTGGCTCCTCCTTCGCCTAAAAGCTCTTTTTTTGGGCGTTTGGGAGTTAGGCTTTTTTTAGGTTGATTATATGGTGTTAGTGTAGATGTAGTGGTGGTCTGGGCGTTTAAACAGCTGGACGTATAGGCAGGCCATTATTTTTAAAAAACCTCCTTTTGGATGTATTTTTTGATAATGGACATTTTCCTGCTTCTACTTTCAACGTTTAAGGCCTTAGGCCAAAAGGGGACTTAGACTTTTTTTTTTTATTATGCCCCTCACGTCTGCTTCCCCACAACCCTTCAATAGAAATTTCTACCACCAACCCCAGCTAAAAATGTTGCAGGTATACTGTCCATAGGTTGTGTGTGCTATATACTGTACAGTAGTTTCTGAGTACATATTTACAGGCTTTTGCATTGTTTCACGGTATCTGTCAGGGGAGGGATTTTGTGTTACCGAGGTGACAGCAGAATATGAATGTTTTGATGTATGTCAGCTGAGAAATCTAGGACTGATGTGTTGCATACAGCTTTCTGATATGGAATAAGCAAATTCATACTAAACTTAACAGTTAAATAATGAAATATTTAGGCATACTTTGTTCAGCTATGAATGGCAGTTTTCAGTGTGCCACAATAGAAGAAAGGTTGATAACCACTGCTCCCAGAGTCGGATTCTGCAAACGGCGCCAACATCGGTGGCCACCTAAAAAAAACACCACCGTTGTGCATCAATCACACTATAGCGCCATTTCCAGAATTACACCTACTGTTAAATATAGGCGCCAGTAATGTAGGCCAGGGTTTTGAAGGCCTACAGCCTATGATTCATGGAAATGACGCCTATAGAGACGCCTAAGGTCATTTATTGCGTAAACCATGCCTATTTTGTCCTTGGTGCTGTTAGGCGTCTCTGCAGATGTGATAAGTGTTCTTTTTTTTGTAGGTGCCTATGGGCACCTACATTTTTAAATTACATTTTAATTGGTTTTAAACGCCGTGGTCAATTACCATGCCAATTAACACCAATTAAAACAATCAAGTTCGGTGGCAGTAAGGTAAAAACTATATCACTGCACTGCTGGTATGAGAGTTGGATTCCTAACTATCCCCCCCTTTTACTAAGCCGCGATAGAGGTTTCTACTGCGGCCCGGAGCGTTAAATGCTCCAATGCTTATAGAATTCCTACAAGTGTTGGAGCACCATCAGAGAATTTAGCGCTCCAGGCCACCAGTAGAAATAGAGAATGACACGGGGACAAATTTTTCCCCGTCCCCGCGGGAACTCATTTTCCCATCCCGTCCTTGCAAGTTCTTTTCCTGTCCCTGCCCCATTCCTGCAAGCTCTGTCCTCATCTGCTCAAGCCTCAAACACTTTAAAATCATAAGTGTTCAGGGGCTTGTGCGGTTAAGGCAGAGCTCACAAGAATGGGTCAGGGTCAAGAACGGGGACAGAACTCACAGGGACGGAATGGGGAAATTGAGTTCCTGCGGGGACAGGGACAAATTTGTCCCCGTGTCATCCTCTAAGTAGAAACTTCTACCACGACTTAGTAAAAGAGGACCTATGATAGCAACTAACTTTTGAGAGGAAATTACAAAGAAAGGAGATATAGCAGAGAAAGACTTTCCCCCTCTTTTACTACGGCGCGCTATGCTTTTTAGCACATGGTAAGTATTAGCGCGCGCTAAATACGTGCTAAATGATAATGCATGCATGTTATCCTATGGATGTGTTAGCGGTTAGTGCATGCGTTGATTAAGCGTGCGCTAAACGCACGTTAAAACCCATAGCGCACCTTAGTAACTTGAACTCTTAATCTGTCTTCTAGGTGTCACCTTTAAACAATATCCATAACTTTCTGCCCCCTCCATTTCTGCAGCACTCCCAGCCCCAGCTGACTTGGGGAGTCAGATTAGTCAAATTGTGAGCCCATTGGGACAGATAGGGAGAAATACTTGAGTACCTGATTGTAAACCACTTAGACTATAAGTGGTCTATAAATACTATAATAATAAGAGAGGGCCTTTGGTTCCAAAGCAGTTTTGATGAACAGGTCACTGCTGCTTTGAAACTTGTCTGCAGACACAAAGGCCCGAATTCTAAAAGTGAAGCTGTCATTGTTGGCCGCCTAAAAAATGGCCGCCAATCGTGTGTCACTCACACAGTGGCGCCATTTATAGAATTGCGGCTTCATGAAACGTAGGTGCTAGAAATGTAGGCCAGGATTTTCATGGCTTACATTTCGGATGCCTAACTTTCACGCGAATTGCAGGCTACCGAGGCACTTTACAATGCCTAATGCTACGTCCGGTGTTAGCCACACCTGTGGTATTAGGCGTCATAAAGCACCTCTGTAGCTGCAATGCAGGCATCTTTTTTTTTTTTTTTTAAGTTGTGGGTAGGCACCTACAATTTTTTTAATGCTATTATTTATTTTTAAATTACATTTTCCACTTAAGTTTGGCACTAGTAAGGCCCGTTTATAGAATATGGGCCAAAGTAATTTTTAAAATTAATGTGAGTGATCAAATTTAAGAATTTTCCAGGAAGCCTAATTAGGCTTCCCATTATTATACTGTTAGGCTGCAGTAGCTACGGTGTTCCTGAAGACCTGAGATAACTGGGAAGGGCATAAAAAGCTAAATTATGCTTTTCTGATTTGTAAAAGCAAGGAACCTTGAAAACAGCATCTCATAGTATTCTAACGTTGAAAACTAAGACAGATATGAAAAGAATGATTATAAATGCTTTTTTATTATACAGTTTATAATATGAATTCAAGGGGCCTATTATAAAAAGGTCATAAGAATTGCCATACTGGGACAGACTGGAGGTCTATCAAGTCCAATATCCTGTTTCCAGCAGTGGCCAATCCAGGTCACAAGTACCTGGCAAGATCCCAAGGAGTAAAGCAGATTTTATGCTGCTCATTCTAGAAATAAGCAGTGGATTTTCCCAAGTCATCTCAATAATGGTTTATGGACTCTTTTAGGAAATTATCCACATTTTTTTAAAAACCTTGGCAAGCTAACTAAAACTATTGTCTTCAATTTAAATATTGCAAACTCCCCATCTAAGAGACCTTACATTTACAAGTATCCAAGATGAAAAACAACTATTTTTGTTTACTGTAGTATTGTTAATTATCAGAATATATGCTTCTTTATAGCAACAGAATGTGTCCAAGTGGGTCCTTAAATTGCACTCTGGATATACAGGAGAACTTAACCAAGCAGTGCCGTTGAATATCGGCAATAACCGGTCATTTTATAAGTGGGCAGGAAAGGAGCCTTCCAGAGGCAGAATCAGAAAGAAACCAGGAGTTATTCAGGCGCTGGTAATATTCACACCTGCTTAGCTAATTTATCAAATAGCAAACCCAACTTTGGTCACTTAGCGATGCAGATGTCGGCACTTAATATCGTTCGGCACCTGCATAGCTTCTGGATAATGGCCAAGGCTAGGGCTGATCTCCCTTCTCTCCCACACCCCCTTATCAAAATGTCTTACTCCCTTCTGACCTCACCAATATGTAGTGTTTTTTTGTGAGGGGGTACTAGGGATACCGAGTATCGGCACTTATTCCATTGCTAGATAAAAATGACTCGTGGTTCCCATGTGTTAATAAAAGAGCTCAAGTTCTGCACATTCAGTCCTGTCTTTTCATGAAACTTGTGGCTAGTTGCAGGGGTGGGGGTCTGGGTTTGTGGGGTGGGTCCCTCAGTGATCACTCCATTTCTGAAGTGATCACTCCATTTCTAGTCTAGTATTTGAGTACCAGCATCTTTTTGCTAGAAAAATGCACTGCCAATATGACAGCTCACCTCCCAACACAAGTATTGCCTTATCTTAAAAGGAAAGATGTTAAACTTTAACCTTGAGGGCCGCAGAAAAAAATAGGGTACTTGGAGGGCCGCAGAAAAAATAGTTAATGTCTTATTACAGAAATGTCAATTTTGCATGAGGAAAGATTTATAAACTATAAAAAGTTTTACCTCATGCAAAATTGTCATTTCTTTACTAAGACATTAACTATTTTTTTCTGCAGCCCTACAAGTACCTACAAATCCAAAATGTAGCCCTGCAAAGGGTTTGAGTTTGAGACCACTGCTGTAGAGGAAAGGCAGAAGAGGGGAGATATGATAGAGACATTTAAATTCCTACGTGGCCAAAATGTGCATGAGTTGAGTCTCTTTAATTTGAAAGGAAACTCTGCAATGAGAGGGCAAAGGATGAAGTTAAGAGGTGATAGGCTCCAGAGTAATCTAAGGAAATACTTTTTTACAGAAAGGGTGGTAGATGCGTGGAACAGTCTCCCAGATAAAGTGGTGGAGAAAGAGAATGTGTCTGAGTTCAAGAAGGCATGGGATAGGCACCTGGGATCTCTTAGATGGAGAGATAATGGTTACTGCAGATGGGCAGACTAGATAGTGAGCAAGGGACTTTGACGCCTTTGTGAAAGCTTCAGGTTTGAAAATAATAACACATGCAAAATGACACCAGCGCAAGGTTTTAAAAATTAATTAACATTTATTGAATTATTGTTTCTATTTTTCCATTATGAGATCAAAAGCGTCAGCATAATTGCTTAACGGGTGCGCTAATGGGAGATCGTCATAGTGGCCAAATGCTGGCCTTCTCATAACGGTCTCGTTTTCATATCTCATTTCATTCTATTATATAACTTTTAGCTCCGTGACATCATCAAGTTTGACAACCAATAACAATTCACCAAAGAGGTGGTCTTAAAAGTTTAGACAAAGGAAACATTCCTCCATGTTTCCAAGTTAGGCAGTTTTAGAAACTTACTTTTGATTTCTAAAGTAACATTATAACATTATGCAAGAGAATCTACAATTATTAACATGGTGCTGAGAAATTCTCAGCCCTTCCATGCTGACAAGTTCTTAGCCTTAAAGGAAAAAAACTCTCTTCCTAAGCTGACAGATTCAAATTGCATGGCCTTACACAGAAACCTTACTCTAGAGGAGGAGGGGGGGCAGGTCCCCCTCTCCTCTCCCTGAACGGACAGCTTCATGTTACACTGACACAGTGCTAAGCGTGGGCTTCCAATGCCCCCCTTCCTATGCTTGAGACTGACTCTAATTACTTCCAGATGCTGCTGTAGGATTTCTTTAGGCAAATATATTTTATGTTTTTCAAACCCTACGCTTTTGTTCAACACAGTCATACATAAATCACTCCAGTCATATTCATTTATACTTTGCTTGGCCAAGCCTCCCATATATCCATTCATTCAAAACTATATTTAATTCAGTTTATCTTTCTTTACCAGTCTAAAGCAAGCATATGTGGTATTAATTAACACCACGCTGCTGAGAGCGGGAAAAACTCAGAGGACAAAGAAGACAGAAACTAGTCACTGGCCCAAAATGGTGTCCAAAGACTGAGCAGCTATAGTAAACACAGAGAACCCAAAATGGATTCCTTTAGTTTCCTTTCTGATCTGACCCAACAGCAAAATAGATATAAAAAACACCATTCTTTCCCTTATTTTAATCTTTAGTGTGTTTTTCTCTTCTGGCCTTAGCTACATATTATTCAGACTTTTATTCACCCGTTTTTTGTACGTTTCTACTGGGCGTGTCCCTGACACAGATGTATCTAACTAGAATTACCCAGAATCATATGAAAAACAGGCGCTTTTGTAGAAAAACTCCACAAAAAATACTGCACTTATCATGTCCTGACATCCATTCCCATTACCGTCCCATAAACAGCACCCCCTGCTGGCCACGAGCCACTACTCCTCAATAGGCTATTTGGCCTTTTTCTGTCATGTTTCTATATTCTTAAATTCAAAGTTAGCCTCGCCATGTTATCATTATCCCAAATCTTTTAAGCAAATCAGTTGTTCCCTCTCACTGCCTCCTTTTGGGGGCAGTGAGAGGGAAGTGATGACAGAGAAAAGAAGGGAGTAATGACATAAAAGACAATATTTGTACCTCTTTTTTCCGTATCACTTCGTACATTTTAAATCAGTTCAACTACTGAACCTAGAGTTCATGGAGTATCTGCCAACACCTAGAAAATGAATCATAGTCTTAAAGATGAAGTTATGTGGACTTAATTTAGCTGCAATAGCTACATTTAGGAGCTGATTTAGAATGTGCTTTTTCCAATCAAAAAAAAATATTAATAAACCAAAGTGCCCATAAGATGATTTGTGGCAAGGTGCACTCTCATGCATTGTTTCCTGAAACGATATAGTCAGAGTTTTAATAACACATCTGCCAGAAAGGATTTTAAGCCAGCACAGATTTTATTGAACAACATAGGTAAATCACAGGATGTGTATACTCATTTTTTCAAGTTTCATGAGCAACATAGAAGAAATTGATGCTATTATTTCATGGTCAATTCATAAATGTGATCTTGATATACAGTCTAATTTTCTTTCTACTTCACTCTTCCTTTTTTTTTTTAAGAAAGTAAATGGGTTTTTTCATTTGAAATCTTAGTTTATAGGGAAGAGATGTAGCAAAAAAGGATGGTTATTATTATTAGATGGCATTATTTGGCAGGTCAGCATGGTACAAAAAAATCATTTCTATCATGAAGGTATCACTGAACAGTCCCAGAGGCAGAATGGCATCATTTGCTGTTTTGTCTCAAAGGAAATGCACAGGTAAAAGTGTTTGCAATGGAACATGGTAAAGACCATCTTGAAGACGCATTTTCTTCACAATTTCTGGGATGTCGCTGTTAGGCACTGGTGATTTTCTGCAAGTTCTTGCAAGGTTAGTTATCTGAAACTCTTTATAACTTGCTTCCTTTCAACTATCACAGCTGGATTAAAAGTTGAAAATTATTTTGGCCTTTACGTGGGTACCTTGGGGGGGGGAGGGGAGGGTGTTTGTTATTTTTTTTTTTAAATAATAATTACTATTATTTTTTGGATGCTCTGTTGTGATATGACCATTACTTGTTTATTTTATGCTTGAAAATAAATAAAACTTTTTGAACTTTAAAAAAAAAATAAATTAATGTTATTTTGTTAAAAATAAATTAATATTATTAGATGTCACAATGTCATCCAGGTAATATGGATGAAAATTCTATAATGAGACTTCTGTAATGGCTAGCCATTCCTCTCTTTTACGTAGGCAGCTAATTGTTTACTTGAAAGGCTTGAATCACCAAATACATCTGGCCTTAAGATAAATATCTTGATTTTCTAAATAGCAACTGTTGTAAAAATATATTTCCTCATGTGAAAATTAGAAATAACCAGCGAATATAAAAATATTGCAACTTCATATGATTCAGTAGCTTAAAACTTCACACTTTAACTAATCTTAGAATGATTTATCTAGATCAGGGATGTCAAACTCAGGCCCATGGGCCAAATTTGGCCCGCAGGGTAATTAAATTTGGCCCACGATTTAGCCCTCTGTTTCTTCCCTCCCTTCATCCTGGCTTCGCGGTCTCACCTTTAAAGCAGCCTGCAGAGGATCGCCGGTCGGCTGTAGAGATCCTAGTAAGCTGCCAAAGCCGCCGCAGCACGTTCCCTCTGCTATGATCCCGCCCCTGACGTCAGAGGAACATGGCAGAGGGAACGTGCTGCGGAGGCTGACGGCAGCCTCTTAGGATAGCTACAGCACTGGAAATCCTCTACACGCTGCCTTAATTAGCTGCAGTTGAGACCGGGAGGCCAGGGGGGAATCCAGAGGATGCTACAAAGAAGGAAGGGGGGCCTGGTGGAGGGAGGGAGGGAAGGGAGGGTTCAAAGAGATGTATATGTCGGACTGAGGGGGAGAGAGGGGCAGTGGCGTACCAAGGGGGAGTGCGGGTGGGCGGTCCGCCCCGGGTGCACGGCCCAAGGTGGTGCACAGCTGGCCACTCACCGGGGAATAGGCTGCCACCAGGGAAAGGCTGCCATTGCCATCATCAGGAACAAGCCGGCGCCGAGTTCTCCCTCCCTGCTTCTCTTCCCCGCAAGCCGACCAAATCTAGCCATCCAACGTCAATTCTGACGTCGGAGAGGACGTTCTGGGCCAGCCAATTGCTGCCTGGCTGGCCCGGAACGTCCTCTCCGACGTTAGAATTGACGTCAGGCAGCGAGATTTGGTCGGCCCATGGGGAAGAGAAGCAGGGCGAACTCAGCACCGGCCTGTTTCCGATGACCAGTGGCAGCCTTTCCCCGGCGGCGGTGGCAGCAGCATGTTTTCCAATGGTGGTGGCATGGGGGAGGGCAGGGAGAAAGAAAGAAAAGGGGGAGAGACAAGGAGCCAGAAAGAAAGAAAGGGGAGGGACACGGATCCAGAAAGAAAGAAAGGGGGCAGGGTGAAAGAAAGAAAAAAAAATGGGGCATGGGGAGAGAGAGAGAGAAAGACAGACATAGAGAAAGAAAGGGGGCATGGGGAGACAGAAAGAAAGAAAGAAGGGGGCAGGGTGAAAGAAAGAAAGAAATGGGGCACGGAGAGAGAGAGAGAAAGACAGACAAACAGAAAGAAAGGGGGCATGGAGAGAGAAAGAAAGAAGGGGACAGGATGAAACAAAGAAAAAGTTGGGGGAGGTCTGGAGGAAGCATATAGGAGGCTGAAAGAAGGGAAGAAATATTGGATGCACAGTCAGAAGAATACATTGCAGCCAGAGACTGATGAAATTACCAAAGGTAGGAAAAATGATTTTATTTTCAATTTAATGATCAAAATGTGTAAGTCTGTCTATATTTTGCACTATGGCCCCCTTTTACCAAACCGCAATAGCAGTTTTTTAACACAGGGAGCCTATGAGCGTCGAGAGCAGCGTGGGGCATTCAGCGCAGCTCCCTGCGCTAAAAAACGCTATCGCAGTTTAATAAAAAGGGAGGGGGTATATTTGTCTATTTTTGTATAGTTGTTACTGAGGTGACATTGCATAAAGTCATCTGCCTTGACCTCTTTGAAAACCCGCGGAATATAAATGATAATTAACATTTTCTCTGCATACAGTGTGCTTTGTGTTTTTAAAATTTTATTGTTGGTAGATCATTTTGACTTGGCCACGAAGGTAAGGGGGAGGGAGAGAGGGGAGCTGTTGAAAGACATCTAGTAATCCTTGCAGGCTTGACTGTGCAGGGAATTATTTTTGTAAAATCATGTTTTATTATGTGACTGGCATTATTTAGACTTTAATTTCTATGAATGAATAGAATGAAAATGATATAAAATTACTTGCTTGTTTTTATGTGCGTGCGCTGAAGGAAAGTGGAGAGAAAGTGTGCTGATGACGCTGAAGGGAAATGGGGAAGAGAGAGTGGGGAGAAGATGCTGATTTATAAATTGACAATTGTACAGAATATTGTTTCTTTTTATACTTTAATATAATAAGTTCAATATAAAACAATTCAAGGCTTATGTGGATGGAATCAGGTGGTTTGTGGGGATGAGGTCCGAGCTTACGGGGATTAGTCCAATAAAATGGTATTTTCTTATTTCTCATTATTTGTTTTATTTTTATTTGTTTATTTGTAAAGTGGTGATTGTTATGTATCAGTTTTTTCAAATTTACATCCACTGTCTTTATATTTTGCACAGTATTAGAGGACATGTATTACTGTTTTTGTGGTGTTGTGGTGTTGCATTGTATGCAGAGTCTGTTTTCTTGGCAGTTCAGTTTAACTTTTGTCTACATATTTCTATTTTTAGTTTGTGATTATTTCATATTGGGCGAGGGTGTATCTGTCTGTGTGTATGAAAGGGACATGGCTTTCTGATAGCATCGACTGTACAGGATCAATGGACTGTGCAGGATCTGGTTTGTTTAGTTTTACAATGTATGTGTTGGTGTTCTAGTGCTCACTGCAGTGTTTAAGATGCTGCGATACGCCACTGGAGAGGGGAAAGTAATAATGGGTCTAAAAACAGAGAGGGAGAGAGTTGGTGGACAATGGGATTTAGGGAGGGAAGGAACAGAAAGGGAGAGAAGTTGGACTCAAGGGATGGTATAGAGGGGGAAGGTGATAGAGATACTGGATAGGAGGATAGTTGGGAAGAGAAAGGGAGAGATGGTGGACCTGAGGAAGAGATGCTGGATGAAAGGGTATTTGAGAAAAGGAGAGATGGATGGTTAGCAAGGAGAAAGAAGAAAATGACAAATGGGCAGGAGACCCTGGCAAGCAAGTTATCAGAAGACAACCAGAGCCTGGGACCAATATGATTTGAATAATGACCAGACAATAAAAGGTAGAAAAATAATTTTATTTTCTGTTTTGTAATTACAATATGTCAGATTTGAAATGTGTATCCTACCAGAGCTGATATAAGACAGCAAGCATGAATTAGGACCTAAAAGAGAGAAGAAAAGTCTTTTTTATTTATTTTGTTTACATCACGGAGAGGTTCTAACCCTAGACTTCTACTAAGACTAAGGGGTCCTTTTATTAAGGTGCACATTTAGCGCACGCTAAATCGGTTAGCGTATCTTAATAAAAGGACCCCTAATTATCTTAATAAAAAATTTGGCCATGACTTAGCCTCTGTTTTAGATTTCAGCCCCTTATGTGATTGAGTTTAACACCCCCGAACTAGATCTCAGACTTCAATTTTCAGGTGTTTAATACACTCTAAGGTTTTTTTTGTTTTGTTTGATTTAGCATTGTTTTACAGGATGCTATCAATGAAAGTTTCATTTATATTTTTTATCCTCTTTCCTCTTCCACTTAAGCTCTTTAAACCTAGGGCTCCGTTTACTAAGCTGTGCTAGCGGTTTTAGTGCGTGTTTAGCGCACACTGAATTGCCCCGCCACCATTGAGCTGGCATTAGTTCTTGGTGCTAATCCACAGAGTGCGCAAAAAATGCTACCGCAGCTTAGTAAAAGAGGGGGCTGGTCTTTAATTTTTGTATTCTAGCATAGAATCAGTCTATAGAGAGGTAGTGATGAATGTTGTACTTAATTATTAATTATATGGTCATTGGTTATTGTAGGATATGAATGTATCTGATTGTAAACCGCCTAGATAATCTTGATAGGTGATATATAAATACCTAAAGAAAGATATGAATGTGGAAAAATGTCTGAGGATGTATGGACAAAATGTTAGTTGAAGAATTTGAAAGAAGCAATAATTGAGTTTTGCAGCAATTTCAGTAAAACCATACCAATCTACAAAAGGCATGGAGACAAATGGTTTGAACCTTACAGGTAAGAAAAAAAAAACACCCCAAACTCTTTAAAAAATTGAGGCCAAGCTGTCTTAGAACAAGAGCCTGAATACTTATCAAGACAGACCTGTTTCACTTCTGTAATCTGTATGTTTTCAGACAATAGCCTTCAAGCACTGGGTTGAGCATTACTAAGGGTCAAGTATTTCTGACCCCATATACAGTATAATCAACTGGAAGCTTCTGGGTATGATATTTTGACCCAATAAGTGAATAAGTGTACCCCACCAATCAGCACTCCCCACATTGTCACCCCCTCCCCACGTCAGCTCCCTTCTAGCCAACCAGCCTGTCTACGTAACTCTGACTCATCCCTAGAGATCTCAAAAGCAACAGGGGCAGGATAGATCCCCACTTGCTCCTGCCCTGGTGGCTGCCTTCTTCATAATGGCACCACTACGGCATTCATACTTCCATATAAGAGGGAAAAAAGCCTTTATATGGCAGTTTGAACCTCCTAGCGGTAGTACTGTGAAACTACTGCTAGGGGTCAGCAGCACCATTTTGAAAAGGGCTCTAGAGTATGAATACACCTACTGGGAAAATTAAACAGGTCAGATTGCTAAACACCCCTACATAGAATCTCCACATTAACAGAATACTACATTTAGAACATGGATACACCCTCAGAGAGTAGAAATATATACCAAATAAATTAATTGAATCCCCAAGAAACCATACTGCGTGCCATACAACACCAGAAAAAAACAAGAGATGCAGCGACGCCTGCACTGTACAAAATAGAAAGGGCTCCTTCTGCAAAGCCAGGATAGAGGTTTCCACTGCAGGCTGGTGAGGTAAATGCTCCGCCGCTCATAACCAGCAAAAGCAGATGTAAATTACAAAAACATTCACAAGGTGGAAAAACATGTATCACACAGTGGAGATGACCAGAAAAAAACAGTGGGACACTAAAAAGATGTAATCACTTTAATGAAGAACTTCAGTTAGACTCGACACAGCTGTGCTTCAGCTATCAGGGATGCATCAGGTATGTGTCACAAATAACACCCTCCCCCCTTTTACAAAACCATAGCGAAGTTTTTAGCACCGGCCACAGCGGTAACAACTCCAACGCATGGGAGCTGTTACCACCGTGGCCGACGCTAAAAAACGCACTACGGTTTTATAAAAGGGGGAAATACAACACAGATATAAATATCAAGAAAACATAAAATTATCACAAATACATAACAGGTGTATGAATATATGCTCATATGTTGTGAAATTTAAAACATAAAACTGAATGTATGCATATGCACACACAAAATACAATTTTGTTATTAAAAATAATCTATTAACAAATGTATATAAAACCACATATGATTGAAACATATGAGTATATGAGGTGTATTCGAAATGCCAGTCAAAAATAGGGTATCGGAGAGACATCTTTCATCAAAAAGCATGTAAATGTTTAAATACTCTTCTGAAATGAGCAACCTACAGAAACATACAGCATGAGATACAAATATAAGTCAGAAATGTGATGTCATAAAAATGTAGCATTCATCAAAGAGCATATACACATCTAAATAATTGGCATTAGGGGTCACGTGACGCTATGAGCCAGTGAGGACGTGTCTCACATCGGCTCCGGGCCCCAATCCACTCTAATTAGCCTCAACGACTTAAAATTCGTCCTGGCCGGGTCCCCTGTAGATGCCCAGCATCGGGCTTCGATGGAGCAATACCTGACCCGATCGCAAGAGACGACGCGATCGAAACCGGTAAAAGCTGGAAAGCAAAAAGTTAATCCGGGCGCGACCAAAATGGCGGCCGCATCGGGGACGGCAGTGTCGGAGTTCACAGATACCGCGCTGACCGAAATCAAAACGGCGGTGACCCAAGCGCTGGGACCGCAGTTGGAGGCTCTGACTGCCAAACTGACCCGCCTGGAACAACTCTTAACAGACACTACAGCCCGCACAACGGAACTGGAACATCGGGTGTCAGCATCAGAGGATACCATAAACTCCCATGAACTGGATATAGCCACTCTGCAAGAAACTGTGCATAGACAGGCTGAAAAACTTGATGACCTGGAAAATAGGTCCAGACGCAGTAACTTGCGGTTTCTGGGAATTCCAGAACTGATTCCTGATGCGAACCTACCTGCGGAACTGGAGAGCTGGCTTGAGTTGGAATTCCCGGAAGCTATGGAATCTGGCACTCTATGCCTGGAAAGGGCTCATCCTTTGGGTAGGAGGCCAGCTCAGGAAAACAGACCGAGAGTAGTGATAGCAAAATTCCTGAACTACAGGCACAAAGCAGTAGTTTTGCACCAATACCGGGTAAAAAAAGATGCCTTAAAGATGCGAGGATCAGCTATTCGCATTAGCCAAGATTACTCGACGACCCTTACTGAAAAAAGAAAAGGATTTTATCCACTTTGTAAACGCCTGGAGGACCTTAAACAGCGTTTTCTGTTTCTTTATCCGGCTACCCTGAAAATCCTGCATGCAAGTACATGGCATTCCTTTACAGAGGCTCCTGACGCGGCTGACTTCATCAACACCCGACTGGGATCCCAGGGAGACCCTCCTTGAGGATCATACCATGTAACTGTATTGGGTTTGGCTGGGATGAACTTTAATGACTATAGGTTTGAATATGTTGTTATGTTGAGGCTTTACCTTATGAGATAGTATTCCAGTTGTTTGATGGATTGGGGCTCCGTAGGTGTCTCCTCGGACCTCTTGCATATACCTCCGGGATATGCTAGTTGGGAAAGCTGGGGATATGGGGGGAGGGGTTGGGTTAGATGGGGGGGATGGGAACAGCCTAGGAGGGAAGAAAATGTTTCAGTTTTGTGTTTTTCATGGGTCAGTTTAGATATTTCTATGCTATGTTTACAATTGCTTTTACTGCAAGATGATTGGGTTTTTATGCTGACCGCCTGGGGGAGGCTGGGCGCCCAGGCGTGGGTTTGGAATTTTACTGTCACCATGCAGTTTATAGGGGGTACACATGGGAGATAGCACACTTCGAATCATTTCCTGGAACGTTGCCGGTATAACATCTCCTGTAAAGAGGTCTAAAATCCTGCAACATCTGAAACGCCATCTTGGCCTGTTTGCAGGAGACTAAATTGACTGCTGAGGAGCATGAAAAATTGAAGCGGGGATGGGTCGGATCTGTTTTCCATGCCTCCTCTACAGGCAAAAGGGCTGGAGTTTGCTTGCTGATTCGAAAGGGTTTAAAATGTGTAGTCACTTCCTGTCATAGAGACACTGAGGGTAGATCATTACTGTTACACATTACTGACTTCCGATTACTGATAACATATGGGCCTAACAATTACTCCACCACATACTTTAATTCATTGATTACACTAGGACTTATGGACACTTCAGTTCCTCTTCTGATGGTTGGGGATTTCAATCAAGTCCTGGATACCTCCCTTGATCGAACCAGAATGTCTGGAGCTCCACCTGCAACCAACACTAGGGGGCTACCCTTTTTGTGTAAATCGCTGGGCATGGTAGACCCTTGGCGTCTACTTCACCCGTTCGAACGAGACTACACACACCAATCACGAGCTCATGGAACCTTTTCCCGATTAGACTATATACTAATAACTGAATCCCTGTTCTCTCGAGTAACAGAGGCGACGATAGGACCATTAGCCTTATCCGATCATTGTCCTATTTGGTTGGATATATCCTGGACTGCTCCCCCCTTGGGGAGCTTCCGGTGGAGATTTCCCTCCTATCTGGCAGAAGATCCTTCTTTCCAAACATATTTACGATCTAGCTGGGAAGAGTTTTTAACAACCAATGGGCAACATGTACAAACCCCGGATCTATTTTGGGACACGGCCAAGGCAGTACTTAGAGGGGGGATAATTTCTTATGTATCAGCTCGCCGCAAGAGAATCGCCCAAGGTATTATTAGGCTAGAGAAGCGATATACTCAATTGAAAGCCCGATATCTTCAAAATCCGTCTCGTCTGCTCCGTGAGGACATGCACTCGGCACAAGTAGCTTTGAATGCACTGCTACATGAAAGGGTCAAGCGTTCACAGTTGTACAGAAAATATAGGTTTTACCGTTATGGTAATAGAACCGGCAGGTTGTTAGCCACGCTGACTAAGCACTGGCAAGATGACCGCTATATTCCCCGGGTAAAAACAGGGGCACACACTTACCATACTAAACCATCAGATATAGCTGAAGCGTTTTATCACCACTTCTCTAACTTCTATGCCAGCCCTACAACATCTATGGGCCCTGATGTCCTAGATTATTTGGAAGACGCGGGTATGCCTAGATTCACAGACCTGCAGAGATCAACCTTAAATAGACCCATCCAGGGCATAGAGATACAAAAAGCAATCAAACAGCTAAAATCTTATACTGCCCCGGGGCCAGACGGGTTTTCCACTGAATTTTACAAAATGATGTCTCTGCAGATATGTGAACCTCTCCTGGGCTATTATGTGGTGGCATTGGAGAAGGGCTGCTTTCCATCATACGCCAATACGGCCACCATAACCTTAATCCCTAAACCGGGCAAACCTAAGGACGAAGTTGACTCTTACCGTCTGATATCCCTCCTGAATGTCGATATAAAAATATTGGCTCGCCTATTGGCAAATCGACTAACTCCTCTCTTGCCGCTAGTGATATCCCAGGCCCAGGCAGGATTCGTCCAGGGCCGCCACTCGGTAGTGAATGTTAGAAGGGTGTTGTTGGCAATGTCCAGAGCCCAACAAGCGTCCAACCCGGGCATATTGGTCAGTCTAGACGCTGCAAAGGCCTTTGACCAAGTAGATTGGTCATACTTATTTAAGGTATTGGAATACATGGGAGTGGGGGGTTGGTTTGGGTCTTCCTTGCGGGTGTTATACTCGTCCCCAAAGGCTTCCCTTCTGGTAAATGGTTTCTTGACACAACCGTTTAACATAGGTAGGGGCACTCGTCAGGGATGTCCATTATCCCCACTACTATTCCTTCTTTATCTAGACCCTCTAATACGAACCATATTGAAGGATGATGTTCTGGTCGGGCTGAGGGAGGGCTTCTCTCAGATACGAGTGCTGGCATTTGCAGATGACATATTACTCACACTAGCTCAACCACATAGTTCCCTGAAACGTGCCTTGGAGATCTTGGATGAATTCCACATATATTCTGGCCTGACGTTGAACAAACAGAAATCTCTAGTACTTCCTTTACAACCCTTGCTGTGCGATTCGTGGCCCGGCCCTTTTCCTCTAGTTTGGCCCCCATCATCTATCCGATACTTGGGTATCCACATACCGAGGGATCTGACCACGCTCTATTCACTTAATGTTAAGCCACTGCTTACCCAAACTACACAACGGTTGCAGGCCTGGAGATCCTATCCACTGACACTAATGGGCAGGATTGCTCTATACAACATGATGATGATTCCACAGTGGCTCTATGTTCTACAAACTTTACCACTTTTTTTATTGCACAAACATATCCGGTTTCATCATCGTGCTTTATCTCGATTTTTATGGGGAGGCAAGAGATCCCGAATCCCCATACACAATTTGACTCTACCTATCTCTCAAGGGGGTCTGGGTCTATTACACCTGGGGAGGTTTAATGAGGCTTGTTTGTTGCGGCACTTAAATGACTGGTTCTGTGAAACATCCCACTTTTCAGCTACAGAGGTGGAATGTTTGGCACATGCCCCATACCATTTCAGTTATATGTTACATGTTAAGTGCCTTCCTAAACGGGACAATAATTATGGTGATGTGTTTCTTCTCCCCCTACGTAGGCTTTGGAGGACTCTTAGCCGTTAGATCCGATGTGACACCATATCTCCCGGTGGCTGGTAATGGAGATTTTCTCCCGGGTATGGATCTGGGCGCCCAGGCCTGGTGGAACGGGAGGGGTCTATTTTATTTATTTCATGTACTGCACTCTAACGGACAATTACAATCTTTTCAAATGTTATGTGATTCTTCTATAACAAAACCTGCGGACTGGTTCCAATATCGACAGCTACATCATTATGTCAGTACTTTGTCAGGCACGGCCTTGACTGGAACTATCCGGGACAGATTGTCGGAAGCCTTTTGCCTAACGGCTCAGGAACCCATACCACTACGTTTCCACCACAGATTTCTACAAGAATTGGCTGGAGAAGTGGACTATGCTTTATTGGCCTCTAAATGGACACAAGATTTGCAGATTACTATTTTGGTGGACATGCTAAAACGGAGTTTTTCAATGGGCATGAAACTACAGCTCTCAGTAGCAGAAAAAGAACGATACTACAAGTTCCTAGTCCGGGCTTATTTTGCTCCTGTCCGGGCGTTTCGGGCACATGTCAGTCCTACTGATTGTTGCTTGAAGTGTAAGGCCCCGAGAGCCTCTTTGGGTCATATGTTCTGGCACTGTCCGGGCATACAGGCCTACTGGAAACGTATCTGCCTGCATGTACAATCCATCTGGAACTGCACTTGGATGCCTACTAATACATACCTATTCACGTTAACACTTACCATGAAGCCCATCCGTCCAGGTGCAGCGGCGTTTGCTAGAAAGGCCATTTTCGTAGGACTTAAAACTATACTTCAATGCTGGTTGTCGCCACACACGCCAACGGTTTCCCAATGGCGCACGCAAATGATCCAGTTGGCAGGTTATGAACGATTATCCATTGCAGATATGAACTCTAAGGCTGGTATTTTGTACCTACGCTGCTGGGTACCATTCTGTTCCACACTAACACCGGTTGTACGCAGTAGATTGTTGAATTGACCTAACCGTAAAAGAGGCTGTTCCCATGGGGGGTGGGAAGGTGGGGGGGATTGAGGGGGGATGGGGGTTGGAGGGTGGACATATTGGGTACAATAGTGATGTTTAGGTAACTTGCTTGATGATCTGGCTGATCTTGTTTCTGTTTATATATAAAACCTAATAAAATTGTTTTAAACATAATTGGCATTAAAGTCCCAGTGTTTTTTTCTGGTCATCTCTGCTGTGTGTGATGTAAATTCCATAAAATTCATCATATTCAAATCACTAAGGGTCCCTTTTACAAAACCACAGTAGCGATGCTGCTGCGGTAAATGCGCAGAAGTCCACAAGAATTGAATAGATTTTCTGTTCTGTCTTCTCTTAACTCTCTTTCCAGAGTCTCCAGTCCATCTAATACTTCATCTCTCCCCTTCTGTCTTCCTCACTTTCTCTCCTAAGTCACCTCTTCCTCTCTCTTACTTTCCTCCCTTCCTCGCCACTGCTCTGGGTCCAAGATCTCTCTTACTCTCTTCTCTTCTCTTTCCATTGCCCCTGAGTTCAACATCTCTTCTTATCTTTTCCCTCTTTCCCATTGTCCAGAATCTCCCTTCCCTCTATCCCTAGGTTGAATACCTTTCCCTTTCTCTCAATCTCCCTCACAGTCCAGCAGCTTCCCTTCCCTTTCAGCCCATCTCTCACACCTCCCCTGGTCTATATTTCAAAGTATTTTCCCTCTAGAGGTGACCAGCAGTAGCACTGATTCACCTTTGCTGCCAAAGACTTCCTTCTACAAACTGGAAATTATGCTACAGAGGAAAGACTGTAGGGCCAGACCCCAGTGCATGTGAATCACTACCACTGTCAGCCACCTGTAGAGGACAAAGACATGTTTAAACATAGACTGGGGGATGTGAGTGGTTTAGAGATACAGGAAGCTGCCAGTCCATGGGGAGGGGGTGAGAGCTGTAAGAAAGGGAGAGATATACAACCCGGTGGTTGAGGGGAGGGCGAAAGATATACTGAACATTTGGAGGCTGGGAGATGCTGACAGGAGCAAGGAAGTTAGCCACTGCAGAGGAGTCAGTGAGGCAGGCTCATATTGCCCTTCAGGCTTGATTCCTTTACCCAGTATCTCACCTACTTCATGGATTGAGCTGGCCTTGCAGCCAACAGATGACAACTTCATCTATAAAATTAACATATGTAGGGCTACTAGATTTCCTCTTTTAAAAAGAGGACACATAGCCCTATCTTGTTCTTTCCTCAATCCCTCCCTGTTCTGCTTAACACTTACAATAACTGAGTACTTAACATAGATTAGTACAAGGATTTCTAAATTAGCTAACGTTATAAATCAGCACAAAAGGCCAAATTCTGTATATGGAGCCTATAGTTGTGTGCGTATATCGCTGCGTGAAACCGATGTACGTGCACAACTTAATTGATTAATAGGCCTAATCAGCCGATAGTTGGCAATTAACATCTCATAATTGACCCTAATTGGAGTTAATTGAAAGTTGTGCACACAACTAGGTAGGCGCATAGCACAGAGGGTTATGCATCATGCCCAGTGCGTGTATCTAAAAGGGGGTGTAGTTAGGGGGGGTGTATCGTGGATGTGGTTTTGAGTTATGCACAAGTTTTCCACTTGTCGGTAATATGCACACAAACTAGGTGCAGGCATTTAGGTCGTTTTCCTTGGCTTAAAATGGGTACACCTAAAAATTATGAAGCACACTGGCGCTAAATATGATAGAATCACGCTTAGCACTGTATTTGTCAGCACCAATTTTTTTAGGCAACATATATAGCAGGGGTAGGGAACTCCGGTCCTCGAGAGCCGTATTCCAGTTGGATTTTCAGGATTTCCGCAATGAATATGCATTGAAAGCAGTGCATGAAAATAGATCTCATGCATATTCATTGCAGAAATCCTGAAAACCCGACTGGAACACGGCTCTCGAGGACCGGAGTTCCCTACCCCTGATATATAGTATATGGCCGTAACTGTTTGATGGAGATTAGTATAAAAGCCCCTAAGTTAGCTAACCTTACAGGGTTTTTTTCCCCCCCTGCAGTCTTTGGCATTTTGCCATTTACTATGAATTCTGTTCAGATCTATTAGTCCTGTATCAGACTGATAACTCAATGCACATCAGTATATCTTTAATAATTTATTTATTTATTTTTAACGTTTCTATGCTGTTTTTATCCAAAGCGGTTTACAAGGAGTTACATACATAAAATGTTAAAAGTCTATACAAAATACGAAGATAAAACAGGCATATTCAGTGTAGCATAAAATTAATTGCTCAGAAAAATGCATCAGCAAATAGATGAGTCGTCAACATTTTCCTAAAAGAATTCCTCTCTCCACATTTTCAAATCTGGCCAACAAGGCCATTCCATAGCTTAACTCCTGCACATGCAATAACCTAATTTTAAGTGATTCAGGGTTGTTGTTTGCACTAGATACCATGAATGTTCCTTGAATATCCACCAACTATGCAAGATCTTTAAATTGCTCATTTTAATGAGAAAATGCTGCCACATAAGGCAGAGACGAAGACTTTAGCTGAATCTAAGGAATCATGGGACAAGCACAGGATCTGTGTGGAAGAAGAAAGGGTAGTAGATGGCATGGAAGGGCAGACTGGATGGGCCATATGGTCTTTATCTGCCATCATTTTCTATGCTTCTCTCTTTCCATTTCCAGAAAATCTGAGACCAGTTAGCTTTCTCTGCCACTGCCAACTTTGAAGTCGTTGTTTTGACTGAGCATAATAACAGCATCTTTAGCAATAAATTCTATGTATTTTGAACATAGAAGTTTGACCTCAGCTGTTCCAAAACTGAAGTCACATTTTTGCTATTGCTGAAAAATCAGAAGCAGACCACTTCTGGACTTCATCATCTGAAAATCTTTCTGCCAAATGGGAGCACACAGCGACAGCAATTTTAGAAGCCCTGTTCAGAAGTCGAATGAGCATACATTGGCATTTAGAAGTGTATATCACATATACGTCTAAATCTCCGTTTTAGAAAGCTAGGATATAGCTGTTCAAATTCACAATGCATGCATATGGCAATGGGACAGGGTTTAGGAAAGATTTGGGTGACACTAAGGTGAGAACAAAGGATATACATTTATTCCCTAATTCAGAAGCGGCATGGAGGTCTATGCTTTAATGTCACAATTACTGTTGCTCTAGCTTTCAGGAGCATGCTTTTTTTTAAACATTTTTATTATTTTATTAAATTACCACAGTGTAATACATTTAATTGAAAATAGTAAAATATTACAAATAATACACTATTTCAAACAAATGTTATAGAACCATAACTATACCCAACCCCTTTCCCAACAATTATTAATATTGACAATACTAAACATCTTTAAAATGAAGATTTAATATCCATTTTTCCGTACCTTTCCCAACCCTACCTCCTCCATCCCAACCTAGATGTGTAATGAAAAAACTCAGAAGGCAATATTTTTTTTAATGCGAAACAGCAAATAAAGCCAATGGACTCCAAATTTTGTTAAATAAAACACTAAACCCTAAGCATTCTGCGTTCACTCTCTCATATCTATATGTATTACATACATTTGTCCACCAAAATGTATAATTTAATCTGTCATGATTTTTCCATTTTTTTGTGATCATTTGAACCGCAATTCCAGTTAAAATCAAGAAAAGACGGCTTTTAAATTTATCAAGGATAGGTTTAATATGTAAAATAGCTTTCAGGAGCATGCTTGTTTTTGGCAGGGCTCCCCTGAAATCATAAGAACATAAGAATAGCCATACTGGGTCAGACCAATGATCCATCTAGCCCAGTATCCTGTTTCTACAGTGGTCATTCCAATTATCCCATATGTTTGAGGGCTCTTTCCTTAATTGGCAGCATACAGACTTCTATGTTTCCCAAATAGCACACATACATGCAGTGGCTTAGCGAGGGGGGGGGCACCCGGGGTGATTGTGCCCCCTGCTCTCTTCTCTGCCCCCACTCCTTCCCTGCCCCCACCCCTGCTGTGCATGCATACCCCTTCCATTCCCTCATAACTCTTTAAGATCTCTGCCATGAGCAGCATCTTTCACTTGCTGCTGCCGTCAGCCTCTGCTTTCCCTCTGACATCATTTCCTGGTCCCGCAACCAGGAAGTGACATCAGAGGGAGAGCCGAGACTGGCACGAGCTGCAGGTTGGAGCTGCTGCTCGCACCAGCAAAGAGCTGGAAGTACGGGGCGGGGAAGTGAAGGCGCACCTGTGGTGGGGGAGGGATGGCCAAGAAGGTGCTTGGGATGGTCTCCCCCCCCGCTTACTATGCTACTGCATACATGTCTATGGATTGGCACATATAGATCTAGGTTCTGAAATAACTACATACACATGTATGTGCTAACACAGACATCTTTGTAGTCATATTTCCTCTGCTGATATTATCGATATTAATCTTTCTAAAATGGATGTTTTCACCGTACATAACTGATGCGTGCACATCCATTCCTACATGTATGTAAAACAGGCTTTATGTTAGCAGATCATATTCTACTTGTATGTACATGTCCTTACTTGAACATTTCATTTCCAATTTCTGTGTTTTATTTAAAATGGACCTTTACTTGTTTCTAAAAGATATTTTGGAACTAATACCTCATATTTATTTGAATATGTCCTTAAGAAATTCATTCCTAGAAGAGCCTTTCTCATTCTATGAAATTGGCTCTCCAAAGAACTGTCCTCAGATCTTGTTTAGTTTTCTTTATGCTACGTACGGTAAAATGCTTCAAGAAGTGTTAGACTCTGTTTCTGTAGCAGCATGGATAATAAAGTCAGTTCTGACCAAATAGTATTTAAAACTTCTAATACAATTTGGTATTTGATTTGTATCAGTCTTTTAAGGCTCTGTTTTACACATTGGATTATCATTCTTTACACCTGTTGTATGTGCTCTTGCTGTATACGTAGAGGGGCATAATCGAAAGGGACGTCTAAGTCCGATTATGTCCATATCGCAAGTTGTCCAAAGTTAAAAAGAGTCTAAAACACATTTTCAAAAGATACGTCCAACTTTTTTTTACTTTCGAAAATCATCTAATTATACGTCCTGCCGATCTGATCGTCCAAGCCACTACATCGTCTATATACCACATTTCCATCCATCTTTCCGTCCAAGTCCAAAACGCCTAGAACAAGCCCTGTTGGATGTGGGAGGGGTCTGCAAAGTGATGGACTGCACACCCAGACATGCCACCTAAATAGTGGGGTATCTTACAGGGCACTGCTGTAAACTTCATAAAAAGGGTGCCATATCTTCTTCTCCCTACAGCTCCCTTATAGGTCATGATGAGCCCCCCAAACCACCTCCAGAATCCCCTAGACCCACTTATCTACCACCCCAATAGCCCTTATGGCTGCAGGAGCCACTTATAGTGTTTTGCTCGTCTTGCAAAACACTCGCAAACCGGTGCACTCGTAACCGAGGTACCACTGTGTTACCATTTCTATTAATCAAGGGGTAATTTACAAGGTACAGTCAAACCTTGGTTTGCGAGCATAATTCATTCCAGAAGTATGCTTGTAATCCAAAGCACTCGTATATCAAAGTAAATTTCCCCATAGGAAATAATGGAAACTCAGGCGATTCGTTCCACAACCCAAAAACTTTAATACAAAATACTATAGACATATACAAAATACGCAAGACTTCTGCTCATTGCAAGACCTCGCTCATTTAGAACAGTCACTACACTCCTGCAGCATCAGAGAGAGAATCACCATCGGCTCAGTTGTGATGAGGTGACGCATGTATACTGTATGTACTTGTATTGCAAGACATTGCTTGTATATCAAGTTAAAATTTAATAAAATGTTTTGCTTGTCTTGCAAAACACTTGCAAACCAAGTTACTTGTAATCCAAGGTTTTACTGTATTATGGATTTGCAGAAAAAAAAAATTGGAACATCACAGTGTTGCAATCGTAACAGTTCACTAAATAAGATTTTGTAATCTGAAGTATTTATAGGCCTACTGTATATTTGAAGGGAGTTAGGATTAGAGCTAGAATGCTTTCTGTTATGGCCCTACTTGGTGGAATTCTTTGCCAGGAGATCTTGATCTTAGGCAGGAAAATCTTTGAAAAGAAATTGAAAACATGGCTGTCTTACATTAAAGGGTGTCTCATGATTTAATGGGGTGCTGGAGATATGTTTTTTACAAATGTTATTGTTATGTATGCTTTTTTTTAATGTAAATTGCCTTGGTTGAAATTTTAATGTAAGCTGCTATGGAAATCCTTTCTTACACTACAGATGTTAAGAAGGGTCAGATCCTACTTTTTCCAACAACACTACAAGATTCTAATATGCAATGCACTGTTTTCAGGAATTTCTGTGAAACTAATGAAAAACTCCAGCAAAACTTACATACTGTAGATCAAGATTTGACCATGTCACACTGCTGCTTATGGAGCTACACTGGCTACCGAATGGAATTCAAACTATGGGCTCCTTTTACGAAGCCGCGGTAGCGGCTTTAACGCGCGTGACTTTTAATCATGCGCTACCCCCCGGGTTAACCGAAAAACTACCGCCTGCTCAAGAGGAGGCGGTAGTGGCTAGCGCATCTGGCGGTTTAGCGTGCGCTATTGCACGCGTTAAACCGCTAATGCGGCTTCGTAAAAGGAGCCCTATGTGTTTTAGCATTCAAAACACTATGAGGTCCTTTTACTAAGGCGCGGTAGTGCATCTTATCGCACGCTACATGCTAACGCGTCCATAGGATATAATGGGTGCGTTACCATTTAGTGCATGCTAATTTTTTGCGCGTACTAAGACACACTAGTGCGCCATAGTATAAGGACCCTTATATGGTGATGCCCTTAATAGCTTCCCCAGACTTATTGAACTATTAGGTAGAACCGCTAATCATTGTAACTCTGACCACTTAATCCTGCCATTCCCAATTCATAAAGAAATAAAAACACAAGACACCTCATATCAAATCATTTAAAATTACAAACGTGTGGAACTCACTTCCCATCAAAATCTGTGCAACTACTTTATATGCACTGTTTAGTAAAGGTCTGAAAACATAGCTTTTCAAGAAGTCCCTGTTAGGGGCTTAAGGAGACTCAGGGCTCCTTTTCTCAAGCCGCGCTAGCGGTTTAATGCGTGTAATAGCGCACGCTAAACCAACGGCCGCACTAGCTGCTAACGCCTTCTCTTGAGCAGGCAGTAGTTTTTGGCCAGCGCAGGAGTTTACGCGAGATAAAAAGTCACGCGCGTTAACCCCGCTAGCGCGGCTTGATAAAAGGAGCCCTCAAACTCTAATTATATGTTTAATTTCTATGTAGCGATTAGCTGCTTGTAACCCGCCTAGAATTCCATTTTGTGAGGATTCGGCAAGATATAAGATTGCACAAAACATAACATACGTCATTATTCAGCTGGTGTCAAGTCAGCATGTTTTTAAACATTGATTGAGGCATGAAATGTTAGACCCAAATATTCAGTGCCGGGCTCTATCCAGGCACTGGCCGCTCACACTTATGCAGATTCTGTCTAACTATCAGCTGAGACTCCATAAGTGGTTCTGCCATTTTCTCTCATGTCCTTCCTGAATTCTTCTCTGCCAATTCCAAACACCCTCCTCCTTTGATGTACCTCCCCCCCTCCAAGATGCCTCTCTGAAGATGACCATCCTCTGAGACCAGGCCTACTGACATCCCTGGTGGTCCAGTAAGGGTCTTCAGGGCAAGAACAATACCTACTTGCTCCTGCTCTTAATTGTTGCCCGTCTTAAAATGGCTGCTACAAGCTAGTAGGGATCACTCTTACCCAGAAGATCCCTACTGGACCACCAGGGATGTTGTTAAGTTCCAAAGGGGGTACCTGGTCTAAGGGGGTGGGGGGAATGGAGGGAGGGTTTGTTCTCAGGGAGATGGCTGATATTGGAGAAGTCCATCTCAGGGAAGGGTCCAGGATGGGTTCAGAATCAGTGGGGTGCTCAGGACAGGGTGTCAATGGTGGAGGGGGTAGGGGAGGGGAATGCATCAAGAACATCAGCTGCTACCTGGAAGCTATGCAGATACAAGTCAATAATGTTGCATGCTAGGTCCCTGTTTCGGGCAATAGGCGGTGCTAGCAGCGACTACCTTAGGACTGGGCGTGTTCCCCCTGGAAATGGGGAAATCCTTCAGGTAGATACTGACTAGGTCTACACCTAGTTCAACTGATTATACTGTGGAGTTACAGGTGTGTTACCACAAAAAGTACAGCACTCAATATCAGTTCTGAAACTTTTATTCTGAGCTCAGAGTTCCTGCTAACAGTTCAGGATAGCAAATTTCTCACAAAAGAAAAAAAAACAAGACATTTTTTTGTTTGTCCATGGAGCATAAATCCCTTTTCATTGCACCTGGGCTAACAGTCTCTAGCAAGGAAGTCTTTTTCACCAGGGCAATATACAATTAGCAACTTTAATTGTGGAGTCCACAAACTTTCCAAAAAGAAATAGGAAAAAATAAAGAAAAATCCACCACTTTAGGCACCTGTCATAATTGCTGCTTGCATTGCAGGTGGAACTGAGCTCTACAGAGCCCCGAATTGGAGATAGTCACGTGGGATCTCTTAGAGGGAGGAAGAGATAATGGTTACTGCAGATGGGCAGACTGGATGGGCCATTTGGCCTTTATCTGCCATCATGTTTCTATGTTTCTAGGCAAGAACCTGGTCTGTCAGCTTAAATTGCTTTGAATATTTACTGGATTGTTTTCTGTGCATTTTTATATAAACTGGCTTGGATGAATTTTTAATAAAGATAAAGCTCTTGAGTACCACCTGATTTGTAACCCATTCTGAGCTCCTTTGGGAGGACAGGCTAAAAAAATGAAATACAGTAAGTAAATAAAAATGAATTCAGAAACAAATATCTGTTTACAGAGTTTCAATTCTTGCATTCAATATTAATTTGTTGTCTGCTTTTCAACTGAATTTTCAAGCATTATGCTAAAACCATCCTTTGCATGAAGAAAAGTTTTGTTTTTAAGGGCTCCTTTTACTAAGGTACGCTAGTGTTTTTAGCGCACACAGGAAATTACCGTGCGCTACATGGCTAGAACTAACGCCAGCTCAATGCTGGCGTTAAGGTCTAGCGCACGTGGCGATGTAGCGTGCGCTATTCCACGCGTTAAAGCTTACTAAAAGGAGCCCTAAGTCTTGTTACACCATCTGTGAGAGACTAATTTATGATGGTTTAAGAAATCCAGCTTCCAAACATCATCCCATATTTTCATTGTAGAAACCTGTCCTGGAATTTTGGTATCCCAACAGTACTGGCAAAGAATTCCATTGTCCTCATTATAATGCTTTGAGATTCTAATGTGATTAATTCTACTGTTTCATTCCTAGCTTGTTTGCACCCCTAAATAGTAACATTTTGGATTGGATGTTTTATAAATGGGGGGGGGGGGGGAGGGGGTGTTCGATATTCAGCTAATGGTACTTAGAATTTTGCTGATCGCCACTGGCATTATTTCTGTATTTTCAATGCCGAGCCCTGTCCAGGCTTCGGCATTGAATATTCGGTTTTGTGGAGCCAGCTAATGTTTAAGTCAGATATTTGACTACTGAATAGGACAACCTTTTAAGTGGTCCCATTTATGTGGTTAACCAGGTCAGTTAAGTGCTGAATATTGGCATTTAACCATCCAAGTGCCAACTCTACCTCTGGATCACTCCTAAAATAGTCAGTTTGCAGTTTGGCGCTAACTGATTATTTTTTAGCAGCATTAACCAGTTAAGTGCAACTAAAAATTAGTGATTAGCCCTGAATGGGCAATTTAACCAGTTATATTGCTGATATTTTAAAAATGACTTTCACTTTGATGCACTACACCAGTGATTTTTACTAATTTCTAAGCCCGTGACATTTTGGAACCAATGAACTGAAGGAGATCCACCAAATAATTTTCCATGCAAGGTCACGACTCTGCTGACCAGTGTATGTCAATGACATTCACCCCACCATCCTGTCTTCAAACTGTTTATTGGGTGGGCATTTGCAAAGGAATTATCTTTACCATCCTTGTCCTTCCAGCATGCGGCTCTTTCTCCCATCCACTTACCTCTTTCTGTCATGAACCTGGTTAGAGAGGGAGAAAGTAACAGAAAAAAAAGCCAGATTGATGATGAGGGCCACATCAGGTTTCTAAGGGCCATCATTGGCCCCTGGGCCTTGCTTTAAAGAACACAGCACTAAACTTTCCCCCTCTTTTACTAAGGCATTCTAGCCATTTTAGCACGCACTAAATATTAGCACTTGCTAAACGCTAATGCATACATAGAATATAACGGACGCGTTAGCATATAGCACATGCCTTAGTAAAAGGACCCCTTAACAGATAGAAGTTTCTTACAGATAGTGTTTCTTAACAGATAGATCTGGAATTTTTTTGGGCAGAAAGATTTAAGGTCGGGGGGACGTCACGTGCTCGTTTGCAAGATGGCCGCTTAGCGCCCTCGCTCCGACTCGAGCCTCGCCGAAAATCAAAAATTTAACCTCACGAACCACTCTTTCAGGTCAGTTTACATTGACCGCCTGCTGCGGAATGTCTTCCAAGCCTAATAAGCCCGATCCTGCCCCTCAACCGGGTCCGCAGACGGCGCATCCGGCGACGAAAAGATCTAAACATGAACCGCCCTCCCCGATCAAGGCCGCCGCGCCTGGCGCCGCGGCGCAGGGCGACTCAATCTCCCACGATCTCCATGTGTTAAGGGAGTTAATGCAAGAAAACCTAGCCGCTACGGCGGACATCAAAAATGAAATCGGGGGCATTCTTACCCAACTAAAACAACAAAATGCTCGCATAGATTTGGCAGAAGAAAGGCTAGCGACGCATGATTCGCAGTATATTGAAATCCAGCGTGACTTTCGCAAGTTATCTGTACTGCAACGCGACATTGAGGACCTTTCTAACAGAATGCGCCGAAGTAATATCCGTATTATTGGTCTCCCAGAATCATCCGAAGGCGCTGATCTCATGTCTTTCCTGCTTTCCTTCATACCTACTAACCTAAAGCTTCATTTTGACCCCCCGCTTGAAATTGAAAGAGCGCACAGGGTCCCATCAGGTCCGCCGCTGCCAGCCAAACCTCCTAGGCCTATAATCATAAAATTACTGCGCTATACTCAAGCTCTTCAAATTCTGCAAGCTGCTAAATCTTCTCCTGCAATATTCCTAGATGGTAAAAAGATTATACTGGTCCCTGACCTGGCCAAAACAACAGCGCAAAAGCGAAAAGCCTTTCTGGCCATGAGACCTCAACTCAAAAACATAGGAGCCCAATACGGGTTATTCTATCCTGCGAGGATGAAGATCACTTACCATAACATTACAAAGAATTTTGATGATCCAGCCGACCTTCAAACTTTTCTGGATCACACTGTAGGAGCTATGACCTGACCTCTCTCCATGGACTGCAATTTAATCTAATGTTCGTGAGGTTTAAATAATATTATCTGAGATTCATACTTGGCTCGAGTAGAGGGCTTGCTGAGCACCTCTTGTCAGCATGGGGTCCCATCTCTGGATCTATATCTATTTTTTGATCCGGGCCTCTGATTGTCTGAATCATCCTTTTTCTTTTTCATCTTTGTCCTCTCTTTTTATATACTGGGACTCTCATAAGTTCAACTCATGGTATTCATGCTCTCATCCATGCCCTATCCTAAGATGTACAATGACCAGCTGTATCTTTCAAATCTCAGTGCTGGACCCATCCAATCAACTGCTTACTAATGGTTAAACTACATATTGTCTCCCTGAACGTCAAAGGAATTAACAGCCCTATTAAAAGAAAAAAAATTCTTCACTACCTTAAACACCTTGAAGCAGACATTTGTCTCCTACAAGAATCACACATTAGCGCAGAAGAAGCTAACAAACTTACCGGAGGGTGGGTTCAATATTGTTTTGCGGCCCCGGCTTCAGGTAAGAAAAATGGGGTCATCACCCTAATAAAGAAATCTCTTAACTTTCAACTTCAAACTCACAAATTTGACCCTTCTGGTCGCTGGTCCTTCCTGGAGGGCTCCATAGCTGGAAGACCGATAAAACTGTTCAACATCTATGCCCCTAACGCAGATGACCCCTCTTTCTTTCAATCATTCCAGACACTGTGCCACTCCTCTTTATCCACAGACACTATTTTTGCAGGTGATTTCAACTTCCCTTTGGACCCCTTCATTGACCGCTCATCGAAATGCCGTCCAGCAAAACTTCGAGTTAGAGCTACCGTTAAAAATTTAATGGATTCATTCGGCTGGTCAGATATTTGGAGAATATTACACCCATCTTCCAAGGATTTTACCTTCTACTCAGCACCACATCAATCCTACTCTAGAATTGACTATATTCTTGGATCTAAAGATTTATTAAACATTGTTTCTTCATCACGCATACATGACATTACCATTTCAGACCATGCGGCCGTCTCCTGTCATCTCAACTGGGCTGCATCCTCCTCATTCAGGCAATGGAGATTTAATAACTTTTTGTTACATGATGACTCTTTCATTTCGCATATCAAAGAAGAATCTCAATCATTCTTTGATACCAATATTTCTTCAGTCAGTGACTTCTCCATAGTATGGGAAACTTACAAAGCTTGGTTACGAGGAAAAGTCATAAGCTTCTCAGCTTTCCAATTGAAACAAAAAAAATCTAAATTACGTTTACTTGAAACTGACATTCACTCCTATGAATCACAACTCTATAACCAGTATGATCCTGAACTATACAAAAAGTTGCAACAACTCAAATTCCAGTATAATGAACTCTTCAGCTCAATGGCCTCAGCTTCCTTGTTCCGAAGATCAACCACATACTATGCTGCTTCCAACAAATCAGGCCATCTTCTTGCTTTATACCTGAAAGGCAAACGGCTAAAAAATCACATCACTCACATCAAAACCAATTCTGGTCATATCCACCATTCAACAAAAGACATCTTAGAAGACTTTCGCAAATTTTATGAAGACCTCTACATCTCGGACTCCTCCTCCTCCTCCTCATCTTCTATTCATGACTTTCTTCATACATTGGATTTGCCGACTTTGACTGACCAACAGCGCCACTCTATGCAGTCCCCTATTTCCACCGAGGAAGTCACCCGTGCCATCTCATCTCTACCCTCAGCTAAGGCACCAGGACCAGATGGAATATCTTCAGAATTCTACAAATCATTTTCAGCCCTGCTGTCTCCTCACTTACTCTCGTACTACCAGGGTATTCAGGAATATCCGGCAACTCTGCATAGATTCCTTGATGCGAACATTATAGTTCTACCAAAACCGAACAGAGACCCTGATCTAGTGAAGAACTATAGACCTATATCTCTTTTGAATTTGGACTATAAAATTTATGCTAAAATATTGGTTTTTCGATTAGAAAAGGTAATGTCTTGTCTGATACATAGAGACCAAGTGGGATTTCTAAAAGGTCGATATGGCGCAGACAACACTAGACTTTTATGCCATGTTCTCCACTCCTCTCGATCGTTCACTCAATCCTCAGTTCTTGTCTTTCTAGACGCCGAAAAAGCGTTCGATAGAGTGGAGTGGAAATATTTATTTGCTGTCCTTTCTAGATTTGGTTTTCCCCCATCCCTTATTCATATGATCTCTCTACTCTACAACTCCCCCACTGCCAAACTTATTGTCAATGATGAGGCGTCTGCACCATTTACCTTGCACAGAGGCACTCGTCAAGGATGCCCTATGTCCCCACTCTTATTTAATCTAGCTCTAGAACCCCTTCTTGCGGCCATCCGCCTTTCCCCAGATATTAAAGGAATCTCCATAGCATCAATAGAAATAAAAATTTCAGCCTATGCAGATGATGTCCTTCTATATCTTTCTGAACCTGAACATTCGCTTCCCGCACTAACACGATTAATCTCATCATTCTCCTTATTTTCAGGTTATAAAATCAATTGGGATAAATCCGAGATCATGCCCCTTCATAACTGTAGTCCTTCCCTCAAACAAGTGACTCAACCCTTTACATGGGTCACCACAGGTATCAAATATTTAGGATTATTATTTGACAAAGATATTGGTTCCTCACAACAACTAATATCCTCCAAAATCTTCGCGCAAGTTAAGAACTCTCTTGCCTCCTGGTCCCCTTTACACCTTTCTTGGTGGGGTCGTTTAGACACCATAAAAATGATGATAGTTCCCAAAATCACGTATATCTTCAACATGTTTCCTATATTATTTCCATCTTCTATATACAAACAAATTGAGACCATGCTTCTACGTTTCCTATGGAATGAAAAACCCCATAGAATCTCACTCCAGAAACTAAAAACTCCTCGTACCTCTGGTGGGGTTAACTTCCCAGATCTTCTCCTCTACCACAAAGCTTTTATATTGAGACAAGGTGCGGAGTGGCTTTCTAAGCCTACATCTATTGATATCCCTAATTGGCTACGTTTAGAATCTTCCCTCACACATCCTTTCCCCCTACTCCGTCTTATGGGAACTCACAACTTTCCACCTGTTAAACATAATCCTGTATTATATAATACACACAAGGTTTTAACAAATCTTGACTCTATGATGGAGATACCCTGGCATAATTCAGTCTTTTGCCCTCTCTGGTTTAATAAATCTTTACTGATAGATAAGAAACCCTTCTCCCGGCCCTCCTGGTCCCAACATCATCACATATGGGATGTGGGTTCAGTGTGTCATTCAGACAAGACACTATTCACCTTTCAGGAAATGATGACCTCTTTTTCCCTTAATGAATCTAACTTTCTCCGTTGGTTACAGCTCCGATCGGCTATTAAAAAATCAGGTCTTCTCTCTTCACTCTTTCTCTATTCACCTACCTTATACACGCATTCCCAGAAATTCCTAGCTTTGGGTCATACAGCATCTCATTTTTATAAATTACTTAAATCTCTCACTCCCAATCACTTATCGGCCTTACAATCATCATGGGAGCATGATATTGGGATATCTATATCTGACGCTGCTTGGTCCTCAATTTTTACTTCTATATTCAAAACATCTAGATCTGCCTCAATACTACAGAATATGTTCTTCTTTCTACACAGAGCACAATGGACTCCTATCAAATCTAATAGGATAGATGCAACATATTCTAAAAATTGCTGGTCTTGTAAAACTGAAGTAGGATCTTTACACCATCTATTATTTTCCTGTCCACTGATCCAAACATTCTGGCATACTGTTTGGAACACAATATGCTCAATTTTCAACATAAATATTGCTCTTTCCTATCAAATGCTCCTCCTAAAGTCTTTCGCACTCAATCATTTAATCTTAGACAATGATTTCTATTTAATGGATATGTTAATTACCCTAGCCTTAAAAATCCTTCTATCAACATGGAAAGATTTGTCTAAGGCCTCCCATTCACAATGGTGGAACCTAGTATGCTCAACATATAGAATGGAGGCTTACTTAGCAAAATCATTTAACAAGCTGCCCCGTTTCCATTCCAGATGGAATCTATTAAAGATCTACTTACTTCCTAATGACAATTGATTGCCATGTCCACAGTATACCCTATTTTCTTTTATTAGTTTAATTTATTTCTCTGTTTCCAGGATGATTCATTCTATTCGCCAGTGGATAGTTGTTACAGTTTATTGAGATGTTTTGATGTAACACCACTGTTGTTCTGCTGTTACTTCAACATAATTTTTGTTCATTGTATTATATACCATGTCATTGTTATATTCTATTCATTCTCAATGATTATTGCACTAGAGATTTCCACTGAGTTGCTTTTCTGTTTTCTTTATAAAAAAATTTTCAATAAAAACACCTTGACTAAAAAAAAAGAAAGATTTAAGGTCAGAGATTTCCTAAACACAATTGGCAATACCATCATTATTAAATTTTAACAATCCATGATTAATATTGTAGCACTGTCCTGATAGGACCCAAACAGACAAATGAGCAGAACACCAATTAAAAACTATTTTACTAAGTTGTGTTAAGCACTAATGTGCTTAACATAGGAAAAATTATCTAACACAGGACATGGTAAAGCATTTTGTGTTAGTTTTACTGTTTGTTCATACTAACCATGTGGTATTCATTTTTTAAAAAATTGGGGGAGGGGTTATGTCAGGGATACTAACTGAATAACACTGTCTTAACACGGGAGCCCTAAGCACTTCTTAAATAGGAGGTGGGAGCAAGGCATTCGGGGATCCTATGTTAATTTTATTCAATGACTGCACACGTGCTAACCTTAGCACACAGCCAAAAAGACATAATTGAAAAAGGTCGAATTTACAGCTGCGCTAGAAATTGGCTTAGCACACTAGACAGTCCTGCTTTAGGATGCACTAAGCCCATTTACTAGTGAAGTTTAATAAAAAGGCCCCTTAGTTAAGTGGTCACACTCAGTTGCAAAGATTAGACATGTGCGAATACAGTGGTACCTTGGTTTACGAGCATAATTCATTCCAGAAGCTTGCTTGTAATCCATAACACTCGTATATCAAAACACACTTCCCCATAGAAAAAAATAATGGCAATGCAGGCAATTTGTTCCAAAACCCATACCTGTCGCGGGGTCCCCGTATAGCTGCTGGTGCAGGAGGAAGAGGATTCCTCGGCACAGAACAGGCAGCTAGAGAGAGTAGTGGACATGCTTGAAGGAGCGGGGAAGGGAGAAGTAGGAGTAGACAGGGACGGGCTTGTGCGGGTTGTCGGCTGGGTTTAGGTAGCAATCAGGAGGGGTGCTGGTCGTGAAGTCGCTGGCTGGGGACATGTTTGTTGCTCTTCACGGAGGAATTTGGTGTTGGTCCACATCTTGTTGTAGTTGTCGGGCAAACACTCCTCAGGGTTGGCACGAAGGCAGAATGCTAGTAGGGCATCGCCTGCAGGCAGGGGTAGGAGGGCATGGAGGTGATGGAGGACTGCGAGGGTGGTCTTCTGGTGCAACACAGCGGGTGAGCAATTAGAAACGAGCACCGTCCCGATAAACAATCACGTACTCACGCGCCACATGTAAGCATGCATGTCATCGATGTTGTGTGTGCTCACACGTGACACACGCATACGTGCTCGTTAATTGGGAGTGTTTTGCTCATCTTGCAAAACACTCGCAAACCGCGTTACTCGCAAACCAAGGTTTGATTGTAGTTTGTTTTTCCCATGCTGCTTTATAATACCTCATTCAAAGTCCTTGCATCATTAAGGTATATTCTCTTATGTGCCCTATGTTTTACCATGAGCTCAGGGATCATGATCTGTGTACATGCATGCACATTGCGTAGATGGTACATTGCATATGAACTATGTCCCTGCAAAACTGCAAGACAAAGCAAACAAAAAATCCAACAGAACTGCAGTAAAACATCGAAATGAAGGACTAAAACAGAAATTGCAGTGATGATGTACAGGACGTCAAGTCTTTAATTAACAATAGACTACTTCTCATCATGACGGCAGTTGCCATATAGCTTATTTTGAAAAATTGGAAAAATTGGGACAGGTTAAACTATAGTTTTTGGTGGGAATCTTTGTGCCACACTTATAAGTGTGAACAGATGAGTGCAATACAATTGGGACATTATAAGAAATTCAAGGAGGTTTGGGACCCATTAACAAAGTTTTGTAAAGATTGATTATTAATTTTAGCCCTTTGATTATACACATACAGGATGGGTGGTGGGAGGGGGGGAAGGGATATGCCTTTAATTTATTATTTGATTGCAATTTTGCTTGTTTTGATCATTTGTGTTACTCTTGATTGTCTTTAGGTTGTATGAAAGGGTGGATGGATGGGAAGGGATATGTATTTATTATATCGTTATATCATTTGAAGGAATTAAGTGCTGTTTATTTGTACATTGTTTGATAATATGTCGCACTTGATGTTGGTTTTTAAAATGAATAAAGATATATATATTTTTTTAGTGAACATAGAACAGTTTGTTTCCAAAAGGACTGATAAGACCGGTCTTATCAGTCCTTTTGGAAACAAATTGTTCTTTGTTCATTTTTTATGATTGTTTATTAAAGATTTACCGTCCTGCAAATCATCCCTGCAACACTGCAAGACATAAAGAGGAAATGGAAGGAATGTAGGGGGAACTTCATGAATAGGTGCTACTGTTAAGATGGGTAATTTTACTACAAGTTGTGTTATTTTAGCACAAGGTCTCATTGCATAAAATAGCACAACTTGTGCAAAAATCACCTGTCTTTTTTTTTTAATCTTTATTGATTTTCAAACTTCAACAGTGCAATACAATTAATTGAACATAAAATACTGCATAAAACGCACTATTAACTATACAAGTAATACATAAAACAATCATTTTCTCCCATCCTTCTCCCAATTATTAATACAATAAGACATATGATGTGATTACAATATTATAATTAAGTAATTTAAATCCTCAAAATACATTTCCCTCCCCCCACCCACCCACCCTGGATGTGTAAGGAAATCTAAGAAAAGGAAAGATACATGACCCTGTAAATGAAAATCACTTGTCTTAACAGTAGCACACATTGATGAATTCCCCCCTTAGGGACTCCTTTTCTTTTGCTCTCTATCTTGGAAAAAAAGGACGGCTTGCCCTATCTCTCTACCTCTTCTATACTCCCTCCCAGCAATAAATCCATGTCTACCTCGATCTTTATAAACCAGACCAACACAAAATCTTCATGTGCAAGCAAGATTGAACCACTATAGAATCACTGAGCTACACAACGAGAATATCTTGATAGAGAGGCTCCATCAAGCTTAACCACCAGGGCATGTGAGTTTACTAATCCAATGTGAAAAAGCATAAGATTAAAATGATCTCTCTTGATGCAAATTCTCCTTGCAAAGACTCCTTGCGAAAAAAATATATATGATGCATGTAGCTTATAATTCTTTTAAAATACAACTAGCCTGCAGTTTAAAATGAGAGTCTATTTTTTCCCCTTCATTTTCTGACCTATAGATCTTTTATAGACCGGGGCCTTAGCGGTGGTAAACACATATTTCCCAGTACTCTCTCTCTCTATATATATATATATGTGATTAAATCATCTTGCATAATATGTAATTGGTGGAGGATGTAGTTAAATATAATTAATAATTCATAACAAACTGCATCACTTTCTCTCTGCAAGCAATGCAGTCTCCATTTTCTATGGTTGCATTATCCTATTTCATTCTTTGCTAGTTTAAATCTAAAGTAACACCAAAAGCAATATTTAAATTGATAACTTATCACATGACCCCAAACAGGAGTCACTCAAGAAGACCACTTATTGGGGGTATATATTGTGTTGTTGTTTTTTTCTGAGATCTTAGGACCTCTGAGTCCCATTAAAAAATACAACTATTTTAGTTTTCTTCCATAAGTATTTTCACTTTCTTTTTTCCCTAAGCTCTGAAATAGAGTGACTCAAGACTTAAAATCTTTTAGCTTTTTACCACATTAAAGAGCTGGAAAATTAGCTGTCACTAAATAATTGAGAAAGAATTCAAAATTGCAGTTAGTGAATGGTCATTTGGTGAAGCTTTCAGATTCAATACAATCAAACATTTTTGTTGAAATTCATAAAACCAAGTGAAACATACATGAATGTTTTGGAATGGTTATATCTCAGCCATTAAAAAACAGCACTAAACAAATTATAGAGTCACTATGGCCAGCACCCTGCCATGTTTTCTCTTTGATTGATGAGATTTGAATAGTTTACATACTGTGACAGGGAGAGTCCTGTCATGCTGGAAGAAACCCTGCAGTGCTCTAAAACTATTCCTAAACCTGCTACTAGAAGCTGGCAGGTTAGGGAAACTGCCCTGCAGAATTTATCTCCAGTGAAAGGCAGCCAAAAAGTGACCCAATTATAAGTGCTTAGGTTTAGTGTAGGGAATGCTAAAGGCAAAGAACTACAAGTACCAGCATGCACCAGGCCGGAGATAACTAAACCCACAAAAGGATTAGCTCCTGCAATCAGCTCTGCTGGGTGTAGGGCTAGTCAGCAGGGAAGCTATCCAGGCTCATTAGCAAAGCACCAGAGAACCACAGGTGTTTCTAGAGACAATCAGCACAAGGTTAGAGTAAAGGGTGTGGTCTCTAGGCCAGAGAGGCAGCCACAGACCTATAGCCTGGCTGAACCCTTGGAAAGAGGCAGACTGGTGCAGTTCAGGGGACAGAAGCCAAAAACCAGCATTTCCCACAGGAAACAGGGATAAAATCTCAGGTCTAAATTTTGTCAGCATTCTTCTGAAGGTAACACTATTTTGGATGTAGAAATGCCAGAAGAAATGTATACAAGTAATTATGAAATGGAACCTTTAGAATCCTGTTTGCCTGAAGCCAAAGTGGGCCCAACAAACATATATTGGCATTTACACATGCAAATTATGAATAGAGCTTCTAAAATAACTAGCTTCTCTATATATATAAAATCGGATGTATGTATGTATGTGCCGCGATCACGCAAAAACGGCTTGACCGATTTGAACGAAACTTGGTATGCAGATCCCTCACTACCCGGGATGATATGTTCTGGGGGTCTCGCGGCCCACCTGCACACGTGGGCGGAGCTACAAACAGATAATCGGATTTCACCCATTCATGTCAATGGAAAAAATGTAAAGAGCTGCCAACGCAAAAACGGCTTGCCCGATTTGAACGAAACTTGGTATGCCGATCCCTCACTACCTGGGGTGATATGTTCTGGGGGTCTCACGGCCCACCTGCACATGTGGGCGGAGCTACAAACATAAAATCAGATTTCACCCATTCATGTCAATGGAAAAAATGTAAAACAGCTGCCAACGCAAAAACGGCTTGCCCGATTTGAACGAAACTTGGTATGCAGATCCCTCACTACCTGGGGTGATATGTTCTGGGGGTATCGCGGCCAACCTGCACACCTGGGCGGAGCTACAAACAGATAATCGGATTTCACCCATTCATGTCAATGGAAAAAATGTAAAGAGCTGCCAACGCAAAAACGGCTTGCCCGATTTGAACGAAACTTGGTATGCCGATCCCTCACTACCTGGGGTGATATGTTCTGGGGGTCTCACGGCCCACCTGCACATGTGGGCGGAGCTACAAACATAAAATCAGATTTCACCCATTCATGTCAATGGAAAAAATGTAAAACAGCTGCCAACGCAAAAACGGCTTGCCCGATTTGAACGAAACTTGGTATGCCGATCCCTCACTACCTGGGGTGATATGTTCTGGGGGTATCACGGCCAACCTGCATACCTGGGCGGAGCTACAAACAGAAAATCAGATTTCACCCATTCATGTCAATGGAAAAAATGTAAAAACTGCCTCCGCAAAACTGGCTTGCCCGATTTGAACGAAACTTGGTATGCGGATCCCTCACTACCCGGGATGATATGTTCTGGGGGTCTCGCGGCCCAACTGCACACGTGGGCGGAGCTACAAACATAACTTCAGATTTCACCCATTCAAGTCAATGGGAAAAATGTAAAAAGCTGTGGGACCGATTTGAACTAAACTTGGTATGCTGATCCCTCACTACCTGGGGTGATATGTTCTGGGGGTCTCGCGGCCCACCTGCACAAGTGGGCGGAGCTACAAACAGAACATCAAATTTCACCCATTCATGTCAATGGAAAAAATGTAAAAAGCTGCCATTTTCACAGTAATTCAAAAACGGCTTGACCGATTTGAACGAAACTTGGTATGCAGATCCCTCACTACCTGGGGTGATATGTTCTTGGGGTCTCGCGGCCCACCTGCACACGTGGGCGGAGCTACAAACAGAAAATCAGATTTCACCCATTCAAGTCAATGGAAAAAATGTAAAAAGCTGTGGGACCGATTTGAACAAAAATTGGTATGCAGATCCCTCACTACCGGGGGTGATATGTTCTTGGGGTCTCGCGGCCCACCTGCACACGTGGGCGGAGCTACAAACAGAAAATCAGATTTCACCCATTCAAGTCAATGGAAAAAATGTAAAAAGCTGTGGGACCGATTTGAACGAAACTTGGTATGCAGATCCCTCACTACCTGGGGTGATATGTTCTGGGGGTCTCGCGGCCCACCTGCACACGTGGGAAGGGTGGGTTCACCCAATAATGTATACGTTCTTGCTCCTGGAGGTGAAACTAAAAATGTTGTTTATAATCAAGTTTTGTGTTAGTTGTATTGTATTCATTTTGTCAAATATTTCACATTATAATTTGAATATTGTACTTTTTATAAAGTAAAAAAATATTTTCATTCACCACTATAAAATATCTTTATTTGAATCCATTTACAGTGTTATTGCTATAATTAAATACCCGTGCAACGCCGGGCCATCAGCTAGTTGTCTAATATAAGTAAAGGAGTAGCTTAGTGGGTTCAAATCCTGCTTCTCTCACTGATGTTCCTTGTGACTTTGAATAAGCCACTTTCACTTTTCCCTCCATTGCCACAGGTACAACTTAGATCAGGGGTGGACAACTCTGGTCCTCAAGGGCCGGAATCCAGTTGAGGGCCGGAATCCAGTTGGGTTTTCAGGATTTTCCCAATGAATATGTATTGAAAGCAGTGCATGCAAATAGATCTCATGCATATTCATTGGAAAATCCAGAAAACTCAATTGGATTCCGGCCCTTGAGGACCGGAGTTGCTCACCCCTGACTTAGATTATAAACTCCCTTGGGCAAGGAAATAGCCAAGTACATTTATGTAACTCACATTGAACCCAGATTTGGGAAATATTGAATAGTTGTACAATGTGTAGATTAGGATTTTTCGATTTAAAGTAATAATAGGTTGTATGGGTCCTTAGCTTGGAGCAGTGGTTCTCAAGTCAGTCCTTGGGACATACCTACCCAGTCAGATTTTCAGGATGCCCATCATGTTAAATACAATTTGCATACAATGAAGGTAGTGCATGCAAATTTATCTCATGCATATTCATTCTGGATATCCTGAAATATATGACTAGCCAAGGGTGTTAAGAGGACCAGCTTGAGAACTCGTAGCTTAAATCAATTAGAAATTGTGTGGGGAAGAAAAGGAAAAAGCATATTTTCACATATCTTGTATGAGAATGATGTTACGAGTGATTGCTGCAGTTGTCTGGGTCTTGTCAAGTATTAAGATGATTGAGTTAGTGGCATAGTAAGGAAGTATGCACCCAGGGCAGATGCGCCTGGCTTTGCTGCACCATGTAGCCCCCCTCCCCTACACTCCCCTGGCATCACTGCACCTTGTACCCGATGCACTTTTCCCTATGCCCACCCTATGCATCCTTTCCTGTGGCCCTTCCCCCCCACCTCTTCAAATCTTCACTGACCAGAAGCAGCATCTCTTACATGCTGGCCTCATTCTCTCTGACATTGCTTCCTGGTCCCTGTGAACAGGAAATGACATCAGAGGGAAGGATGACACCAGCACGAGCAGAGGGTAAGATATGCTGCTTGTGGGCGGTGATAATTTGAAGAGGTATGGGGACAGGGTAGGAGGAGAGGTACCGGTGCCCCCACTAAGGCTGCACCCAGGGAGGTCCACCCCTCAGCCCACCTTACTACACCAATGGGATGAGTTCTCTGAGATCAGCGACATCACTAGTTGCTTAGAGTTAATGAAATTCTAATTGACAGCATCCAAAGCATGGATTTGTTCTATTCACTTTTTTCAGAAAAGGAGAGAATTATTCTCTAGGAGTGATACAGCTTTTTTCCTATAAAGTACCCGGAAAATATAAGTGTCAATATTAAAAGCTGTTTAACCAAGCAGGAGAGGCTTCTGCCTAGTTAAATTGCCTGTGAGGGCCTGACCGAGAATATTCAGTGACATTTAATTGGCTAATGCCACTGAATATTGGATAATGCCACTGAATATCCCCTCTAAGCCCAAACCAGATAAGTATGGGGCAGTCTAGGGGAGGGGGGGCAGAGGCAGCACTTATCAGTTTAAGTGCTGAATGGACAAAATCAGACCGAATAAAGCACAGTGCTCTCGTTGTCTGATCTCACTTATCTGGTTAAGGACTGGATATTGGTCTTAACTGGATAAATGCTGGTCGTCCACATATATTTGGCTATTAAGTGCTGGTGCCTGTACATGGCCTGGCATTGAATGCCCAGGCATAAAGCTGGTGGCGGCAAAAAAAAAATTGCTGACTATTGTCGGCTGACTATCTACCCCATAATTTCAAAAGAAAATGGAAAAAATGACTGGGAAATAAAATTAATACATGTGGATTTCATTTTACTGAAGTCATCTGGAGGCAATCAAGCAGAAGCAAGTGAAAATCATGCAATCACTTCTAATATACTGTCTTCTTTGGGGAAAAGTAGAAGAATTTTCTTCGTTCAGGCTTCCTTAAATGCTAACATATCTGTCAGTACCTTGTTGACAATGTTTCCAAGAAAGCGCTTTGGCAGCGATGTGCTGCCGATTTTTGTAACGGTGGGGGTTCTCAGTGCTACACCTGTTCTATTGAAGGGGGTCTCTCCAGTTTGCAGTCATAAAATAAAAAGGGGGTATCAGGATAACCTCCCCCCCCAGGACATCACTAAGATTGCATCTAAAAGGGAAACCATGAGAGAAATAAAAGGCAGTGTAGCATGTGTGCTATCCTTTTCTCTTACTCAGCAGAGTGTGTGCACTGTCCTATTAATGTATGGATGTCTTTTAGAACAGGTGCAGAGGATACACAGTATGGCCACTGATCATTATAATTATACATGGTCGAGTCACATTATTATGACCACCTGCTATTATTCAGAATAACTGCCTCTGGCAGCAACCACGGTGGGAAGGGGGGGAGAGGGGTGCGAGTCAATAAGATGCTAGATGGTTGCTATAGGTATCTGGAGTCCTGCAGACTGCAGTGCGTCTGACAGCTGTTGATGGGTGCACAGTGGGTGCATGGCTATCTCCATGAGGGTTGTACACTTAGTACAGCGATTTCCCACTTTTTTTTTGTTCCATATTTTCCCAACGGAATGAAAAAAAAGGAAATTCACTGAACTGAGGCCCCAGATTCTCTAACCAGCATTGTTGTCGTTGGCCACCTTATAAGCGACTCCCAATTGTGTGTCAATTACTTGATGGCACCGGTTACAGAATCACACCTCTGGCAAAGGCAGGCGCTGGAAATGTAACATAGAAACATAGAAAAAAGCAGCAGAAAAGGGCTATAGCCCACCAAGTCTGCCCATTCCAAATATCCCCTCCCCTGAATTTACTCCCTTAAAGATCCCACGCGAGTATCCCATTTTCTCTTAAAATCCGTCACGCTGCTGGCCTTTATCACCTGGAGTGGGAGTCTGTTCCAATGATCCACTACTCTTTCGGTGAAGAAGTACTTCCTGGAGTCGCCATGAAACTTCCCTCCCCTGATTTTCAGCGGATGCCCTCTGGTGGTCGAGGGTCCCATGAGCCAGAAAATATCATCTTCTGACTCGATGTGTCCCGTGATGTACTTATATGTTTCAATCATATCTCCCCGTTCTCTTCTTTCCTCAAGTGAGTACAGCCGTTTTCCAGGCCTACATTTTCGGCACCTACCTTCGATGTGAATCATGCCTCCATAGGTGCTTTAAGTCACCTAACACCAACTCCGGCATTAGACATCCCTACAGTGGCATTAGGTGGCCTAAAGTACCTACATAGGCATGTTCTAGAGTCCGTTTTGTAGGCACCGATCGGCGCCTTGAAAATAAGTTAAAAACATTTTTTAAATGCCATTTTTTACTGAGCTTGGGCACCTACTGGTGCCACTTAGAGAATCCAGGCGTGAATGTATAGCCCTCCATAGGGACTTCCCCAACTTTGTTGTTGGGCTCAGATGTTTTCAGTGATCCCTTGTATATATTTTAAATTTCCCATCTGAGCTTAAAACATTTCCTCCACGTGTAAATGTCAACAGAAAACCTTTCAAGCTTGTCCAAATCATGTTCAGAACTTGTCTCCTTCAAAACTGTGCATGTCATGGGTAGTTACATGTAAATACCTACTGGCCCATGTTGGTTCATTTACATATTTTAACTAGCCATTTTTGTGAACAAATGCTGCTCAGGCCTTCTAAATATATTCTTGCATTTCCAGTTATCTACTATTAGTTCTCAGCTGCATTTGCTCTGGATTGTCATTTCTCTCTACTTTCAAACTGATATGTTTGTGAAATATACAAGACTATTGGCTCCTTCTGTATAACAATGAACTCTAATTTCTACTGTCAGCAAAAGTTTAGAATCACAAACACAGATGAATCTGATTATATGGTGTTCTCAAGTCATGCCTGTTAGTTTCCAGTTCCAAACCTATGATAGGTTTTAAGGGGATAACATAGCACACATTCCTGAAAGGTTTATCATGTGTCGACAGCCAGCTGTCAAAATAACCTTTCTTGCATGCTGCTGTGATGATATAGTATATAATCTTTTTCAGCTAAGTTCTGGTATGGATGATATGGCATCTTTTTTCAATTGAGCCAGTATGGGAAAATTTCTTGCTCTTAGCAGCGGATTTGCGATAGGAGATGTCTTGGGAACGGATATGTGCAAAGATTGCTTCAGTTTTTGCATGGATATATTCCCATTGAAAATGCTAGGACATTATTATTGTTTACATATGTGAGGCAGATTTTGCACTATGGAAATACATCATTAATTTATCTGTAAAACTTTTGTTCTATGAAATTTATAATTCACTAAACCAAATATCAGCAAGGCAGAGCTTACAAACCCTTGAATCTACCAGAATGTCTTTTTTTTCACAGCACAAGAAAAATAAAATTGAATATCTCCTGATATTTAACTACTAGTGTGGCTATGCAAATTAGAAGCCTGAGTTACACAAGTTAGACAGTTTTAAATCTAATAGATGCTGGCACTGTCATCTGCACTTCTCACCTGATAGTGTAACTTTCTATCAGCTTTATTGCGTCCCTTAATCTATTGATATTATATGGGATCCTCAGCGCCACCACTCAGAGCTGAAATAGATTTCATAGCTCTAAGCTTTATGTGCCAGCTCCTCATTGGTTCCCTTTATTTAATATCAATCTCATATGATTATATACTTGCTTTTGTAATATTTTATTTTTTATTTTTTATATATATATTTTTTCATAATAAATTATTTTAAGTACTTAGCTTTAACTTGTGGTCTCTGGCTAGGGGAAACATCATACCGACATGTTTCGCTCCTTGAGCTTTATCAAGGCTTTACCCCTAGAAATAAAACAAAAGCTGTCAACTACTATTTGGAAAAATAGAGACAGAACTTAAAACAGTGCATTTCTTTCTAAGCTGTCCTACCTATTTGCTTACCTATAGTTTTCACCGCCAAACCTGCGACCACTCTGTCCTACAGATATGGCGGCGGCGTTTCTGCTAGGTTTTTAAAAAGACCGGGACCCTCCTTGAACGTGACTGCGTCATTACGTTACTGACGCGTCGTCCGGGTTTGCCGATACTAAACTATTCAAATTAATAATTTAAAGAAGAAAAGCCTGAATTTCGACTGCCTCCTCACTTAGATGTTTACTAATTCAAAAGAATGTCACAGCAAAGAACCCCACTCTAGTTCGGCATTTAAGCCATGTGGGGTCACTGTATTTAGGGTGTGGATCCAACGCTGTTCTTTATAATTCAGAAATTCTTCAATATTGCCTCCCTCCCGTCCCCATTCAACCTTTTCAATTATGCGCCATTGTATTTGCTCTATAGTATGTTGATGTTGTAAAAAATGTTCTACCATTGGTGCTTGTATATTTTTTGTTTTTATGCGTGATTTGTGTTCATTCAGTCTTATATGTATGGGTCTGGAAGTACGACCCACATATACAAGACTGCACGGACATACTATGATATATACAACGTGAGTTGACTGACAAGTTGTATTAGTATTTGCTGTAATAACTTTCCCCGTTTGAGGGTCTTTCCATGTGGTGCCCATGATAGTCATGGAACACCATTGGCAGTGCCCACAACTCGTGTGATATCCTGTCTGATTTATTTTATAGTTCCCTAATTTCTGTTGAATTAAAACTTGCCCAATAGTTTTTCCTCTCTTAAAGGCAAACATAGGGATTTCTCTAAATATTTCATGCGTTTGCAAAACATGCCAGTATTTTCTTATATTAGCGATGAGCTCTTTTGCCGCCTCAGAATATGGCAGCACACAGATTAATCTTTCATTTTGTTCTTCAGGCTCCCTTTCAGATATCAATAGTTCTCTATTTGCATATTTGGCTCTTGTGAACGCTTGTTTGATAGATTTTGCAGGATATCCTCTAGTTTTAAACCGCCGATTCCATGAAATCATATAAATCTGATGATACTCTTCGGAGCCTTAAAAATTGGCTCACTGGTAAATTAAATTTTAAATGGTATGGATGGTGACTGGAGAAGTGCAATAACGTGTTCTTCGCCACTGATTTTCTGAAAAGTTTTGTTTTCAGCCGAGATTCTTCTTTTATTATAAGTAAGTCAAGAAACTCTACCCTATCCAAACTATAAGAAGGGGTAAATTGAAGATGGGGATTTCTAGTGTTGATCCAGTTTAAAAAATCAACCAAGAGACTTTGAGGACCCTCCCACAAGAAAAAAATATCGTCCAGAAACCTTTTCCATAATGTTATATTTTGAAAATAGTTTGAAGTATAGATGTGAGTATCTTCAAACTGTCCTACATACAGCGTAGCTACTGATGGGGCCAACGTGGCCCCCATCGCCACTCCTTGTATCTGTTTATAAAATACCCCTTCAAACTCAAAATAATTTTCTTCTATCACCCACCGGGCTAGCTGTATCAAAAATTCAGTGGTGATACGTTGAGTACCTTCTCTTTTCTGAAGAGTGTCTTGAATGATAGCTATGGCACTGTCATCTGGACATAGTGACACTGTTATTCTATTATCCTTTGATACTTAACTTTTGGTGTAAGATTAACATTTTATTGGAATCATCAATTCCACTGACATATGAGGTGGTCATATGTGGAACGTTATTACATGTTAAATCTCCTATGGATCGATATAAATGCCATTTTTTCTTGTCATGACCTGGATAGCCATGCAGATGGTAACCCGAAATCGGAAGAACTACGATTGCCTAAATTTCCCTTTCTGATGGGCAAATTTGTGCTCCAGCTATAGATATGAAAAAATGAATGCCGATAGTTTGGGGCATAGTAATTTATTGGAGGGGCCGTTGACATCATATATTACTTCATTATAGTAGATCTTTGATTATGAGTCAGTTTTTAGTTATTTTTATACACATGACTATTTCTGTCCTAATTTTGACTTTTTAGTATGTCCACCTGGGGTGGGAGGAGGGTGGGAGGATATTATTATTCTGAATAGGGTAAGGTTATTGGGATAATCTATGTTTCTGTGTTTTATTGAATAATCATTGGGTGGGAGAAAATGGATGGTTATGCATATTTGTATGTTGTATATTTGTGTATTGCACTTTTGAAGTTTGGAAAATCAATAAAGAATTTAAAAAAAAAAAAAAAACCAACAGAAGCCGGAGTGGCAAATTTACTCCCATTAAAAAATTGGCCAATAAACATAACTCTTTCAAGTGGGGTTTTATAAGGTAATTCTTTGGAGTAGTTTTAGTGTGAGTCTTTATCTATTTAGATGATGGTGTTCCTTTCCATTGATGATTATTTTAATGTTGTAAACATTTTCTGTGAAGTGATATAGTGGTATATTAAATAAATAAACCTGTAACCTGTATTTCTATCCCCTTCCTTCTTTCTCCTGTTTCTTCCCTTCTGCAGTCTTCTTTTTATCTCCAGATGTACCCCTCCAATAATTTATCCCTCCTTTTTCTTTTCACCCTAGCCCTCCAACCTCTTTTAAGGTATCATCTTCCCCATTTCTGTTCTTTAAATCTCCCTTCTTCTAGCTTCACCTTCTCTTTCTCTCCACAGCAGGCTTTGGGTGGACTTTGGGCCCCTTTTATCAAGCCGCGCTAGCGGGGTTAGCGCGCGTGACTTAATCACACGCTAACCCCTGCGCTGGCCAAAAAACTACCACCTGCTCAAGGCAGGCATTAGCGGCTATCACGGCCGGCGGTTTAACGCGCACTATTACGCGCGTTAAACCGCTAGCGTGGCTTGATAAGAGGAGCCCTTAGACTTGGATGTCCTGCAGCTAAAATCAAACTTTTCCCAGGATGTCCAAGACGGAACATAGACGTTTTCAACTAGACCTGTTTGAGAAGCATCTAAGTGCCCAAAGAGTACCCCAAACTGACCAAATGACCACTGGAGAGATTAAGTAATAATATCCACACACTTCCCCAGTGGTCACTGACACCCTCCAACCCCCTCTCCCAAATTTGAATGAAACAGTACATACCTGGCTCTATAACATCAGTAGTTGGTATGGGAAGGCCTAGTAGAGCATCATAGAAGTGTCTTAAGTAGTCAGGCAGGTAGGATAGTGAACCATAGAGAGTAGGCAGGCCCATAAGCCACTCTAACCACTTTATTTATGGTGGAATGTGTGAGCCCACCAAATTATGTCAGATTACATAAAATCCAGAACGTGGCACTGCACTTGATTTTCCAATTTGAAGAAATCAGATCATATTACATCCTACTACAAGGAACTTCACTGGCTTCCATTCGAGGCTCGGGTATTATTTAAATTTGGGACCTTTTGTTTAAAGTCTTAAATCAGCAGGTACCTGAGTATTTATCGGAATTATTTACCTTTTTTAAAGTGGATCGCCCATTAAGTATCACATCTCTGTTCATTTTCCCTCCTGTTCGAGGTTGCACTTATAAGAAGTTTCTACAACGTTTGCTTGCCTATCGGGCAGCTAGTTGGAATAGGGAGTTACGTACTCTGTTTACTAGGTCACGCCCATACATACATTTCAGAAAGCTATTAAAATTGACAGTGAGATTTCTAGAAAATTAAATAGGGCTAATGATTATTCTGTAGGTTGCTAGGGTTGTCCAGTCTTTTATTTTTGTGAACCACATCGATCCAAGAGGTTTTGCAGTCTAGAAATGAAATTTAATGTAATGTAATCCACCAAAACCCTAGTATCCTGTCATATAGGTGCCACCAGCAGCCATAATAGATGATTATGGTGGACACGTGTGTATAGTAGTTTAAGGGGGAGTTTTTGAGGGCTCACCATACTGTACATTAGAAGGGGGCACTGTTTATGTGAAGTTCACAGCAGTGCCTTCTAATGTGCCCCAATGTTCTATTGACAGGTCTGTGTGGCCAGTCGATTAGAAAGCTGGTCCTCCCACGTCCAAATGGGCTTCATTTGGACATTTTCAAATTGGTCAGTATTGTGGTTGAAAATGAGGAATAAAGTTAGATGTACTAAGTTTAGACATCTAGTTGGATGTACTGGTGACCAAGACATCCAACTAGATCAGGGATCTCAAAGTCCCTCCTTGAGAGCCGCAATCCATTCGGGTTTTCAGGATTTCCCCAATGAATATGCATTGAAAGTAGTGCATACACACAGATCTCATGCATATTCATTGGGGAAATCCTGAAAACCCGACTGGACTGCGGCCCTCAAGGAGGGACTTTGAGACCCCTGAACTAGATGATTTAAAAGAAAAATTGGATGCCCAACATTTTCAAAAATGGACCCTTCTGGAAGTCCAATTTTGGATATTTTGTGGGAAACATCCAAAGTTGGACGTAGATGTCCTATCTAAAATGCCCCTCCACAGGTGTAATTCTATAAAAGGGCACCTGGTAGGAGCCTATTCTATAAAAGAATATAGGTGCCCACTTTCTTTTGTGGAGTATTAGCAAAACAGCAAAAATAAACATCCATAAGTTAAGTGTGAGCACCTATGCTAGCCAGTGCATATGTTTGAATCATGCCCACACTCTACCTAGGTCTTGCCTATGTGCATGTCTACCTGTGTTACTAAAACTACTGAAAGAGTGGTTGATCGCTGGAATAGTCTTCCACTACAGGTGATTGAGGCCAGCAGCGTGCCTGATTTTAAGGCCAAATGGGATCGGCACATGGGATCTCTTCACAGGGCAAAGGTAGGGGAGGGACATTAAGGTGGGCAGACTAGATGGGCCGTGGGCCCTTATCTGCCGTCTATTTCTATGTTTCTATGTTACTCTTGTATTTCTATAGTGCCATTAGATTTTCTATACTGTTCTCCCAGGAGAGCTCAGAATGGTTTACATGAGTTTATTCAGGTACTCAAGCATTTTTTCCTGTCTGCCCTGGCGGGCTCACAATCTATCTAATGTACCTGGGGCAATGGGGGGATTACAAGGAGCAGTGTGTGTTTGAACCTACAACCCCAGGGTGCTGAAGCTATAGCTTTAACCACTGCACCACACTCTCCCCAACACTCTACATGAACATGTAAGAGAGCCTTTGCTCAACAGATCTTATAAATTTATCTAAGACATACAAAGAGGACTAAAAAAAATAGGGGTTTTTCTTTTGTTATGGGGGTATTAAATAGGTGATTATGGGGTTAAAAACAGTCTCAAAAAATCAGGCTTTTGACTGGATTTCAATGGGGCAGAAATGGAGTATTATTTACTTTAAAAAAAAAGAGACAGGCAACCAATCTGCAAGATGTAGAACAGTGTGTGCAGGCCGGTGTGATGAAACTTAATATTATTTGTGCACTGCACATAAATTAAACACTTAAAACACTCTCTAAGGAGGAAATTATATAAAAGGTGCCTGACCAGCACCCCTCGTCTATAATTTCTATTAAGAGAAAACATCAACATCAAGGATCCCCAAACGATGCAACGCGCTAGTTATACGTTTTTTGCAGGCGTGTGGTGCCTCATTTTAATCTACAGTCACCTGTTTCTGCATGTTTCTGACTATGCAAATTGTTCTTATGTTTGGAATTGCATGTTCTCTACTATGTTTTCCTGTGCACCTGTACTGCTTATGTTTTGTATTATAGGCGGCAGTGACTGTCCCAGTGTTTCTTGTCTTAATAAACATGATATTTAAAAAAAAAAAAAAGGTGCCTAAAGTTAGGCGCCTGACTTAATTAGTAAATTGGTTTCAATTATGAGCTTTAACAAGCTGGGACAATGGAGGATTAAGTGACTTGCCCAGGGTCACATGGAGCAGTACTGGGTTCAAACCCACAATCTCAGGGTGCTGAGGCTGTAGCTCTAACCACTAGGCCACTCTTCCCTCCATGTTTAAGTGTTGATACTTTCACATATAGCTGCCCAAAAGTATAAACTTAAACCAGTCATAGGTAGTACGTTCGAGTGGGCCAATTAATATTTTGCCCAACATCAGCAGTGAGAGAGCTTGGGGGTGGAGCCAGAAATTGGTTTGGGTGGCCCCCCTGCTACTAAAAAGATGTTCTGCTGTCCCTGTAGCCAATGAAACAGGATGCAACTTTAATATAGTTTCATTACGAAGGCGGACTGTCTTAATCCATTGTATAAAATCCTGGCTGAAATGTAAACTCTTTTTTAGAAAACTATATGTGCTGTTGAAGATGTGTAAAGGCTAATGAACCTTTTCTCCATATACATGCATTCCCTTTGTTAAAGGAGGAACATATGTGTAGAATAATCTTTCTTGAAATCTCTACATAGTGCGGATCACCAAAAGTATATGTTGCCAGTAGTGCTGCCCAATTCAGGAAAAAAAATTTTGATTCGATTCAGCCCACTGAATTGGTTTTTCGATTTGATTCGATTCGATTTTCCTGCCCAATTGGATTTTTTTTCAAACATTCTGGTGGGTTTATTTTATAGCCTCTTCACCCCCTTTGCCTTCTCCTAACCACACTGGCGCTGTGGTGTAAACAAAATAAACAAACAAAAAAGACTTCTCCTCTCTCTCTTAAATCCTAGCCCACGTTTGCGGTCTAACACCAGCACTGGCAGGATACACGTTTCAAATCTGACATATTGTAATTACAAAATGGAAAATAAAATTTGTTTTTCTACCTTTTGTTGTCTGGTCATTATTCAAATCTTGTTGGTCCCAGGCTCTGGTTGTCTTCTGATAACTTGCTTGCCAGGGTCTCCTTCTTCCTTCTTTCTGCATGCTAACCATCCATCTGCCATTTCTGTCCTCCTGTTCCGTTTCCTTTCCCTCCTCCGGAGGTCTGGCATCTTTCTTTTTTTTCATCTCCATCCACAGATCCACCTTTTCTTAACTACCCTTTCATCCAGCATCTCTCCCTCCTTCCCCACCACCCCAAGGTCCACCATCTCTCCCTTTCTTTTCCCAACTACCCTCCTATGCAGTATCTCTATCCACTCCACACCATCCCTTGTGTCCAACTTCTCTCCCTTTCTGTTCCTTCCCTCCCTAAATCCCATTGTCCATCATCTCTCTCCCTCTCCTCTATTTTTAGACCCATTATGTCTCCCCCCCCAAAGTCCGGCATATGCACATCTCTTTGAACCCCCCTTCCCTCCCTCCGTGTACTTCTACACCAGGGCCTGCCTGTCCTCCCTGAAGGCCTATGCCATCATCACTGGCCTGTCCCCTCTTTGAAGGCCTGTCCCCCCCTTATAGGTCTGCACCGTGCACCCCCCGCCTTAAAGGCCTGTTCCCCCCTTTAAGGTCTGCACCACCCAAAGCCTGTCCCACCCCCTGAAGGACTGCCCCCCCCCCCGAAGGCCTGCATGTCCCCCCTGATGGCCTATGCACCATCCCTGGCCTTTCCCCCTCTTAAAGGCCTGTACCCCCCCAAGGCCTGTCCCACCCCCTGAAGGACTTCCCACCAAAGGACTGCCCCCACGAAGGCCTGCCGGTCCCCCCTGAAAGCCTATGCCACCATCCCTGGCCTGTCCCCCCTTTGAAGGCCTGTCCCCCCCCTTAAAGGCCTGTTCCCCGTTAAAGGCCTGTTCAACCCCCCAAGGCCTGTCCCACCCCTGAAATACTGCCCCCCAAAGGACTGCCCCCCCAAAAGACTGTGCATCCCTCGGAAAGGCCTCCGTGCTCCCCCTGGCCTCTCCGAACCGTTTACCTTACAGCTTCAGCCTATAGCCGAAGATCGCGGTTACAGCGTCTTTGCACTGCAGTGCTTTGAGCTGTTTCCTCTGCTGCGGTCCCGCCCCTCCTCTGACATCAGAGGCAGGATCGCGGCGGAGGGAAACAGCTCAAAGCACTGCAGTGCAAAGACACTGTAACCACGATCTTCGGCTGCAGGTTCGGGGAGGCTAGGGGGAACATGGAGGCCTTCCCGGGGGGGAGGGGGGTTACACAGTCTTTCGAGGGGGGGTAGTCCTTTGGGGAGGCCAGGAGGGAAGCCAGACGCAGCACTTCCCGACTGACCCTCCCTCCTCGCCCTCTAAAACAGGTGCGGCAGCGGCCAGCCAGCAAGAGCAGTGTTGCCGCTCCTGCTTTAGGGAGCGAGAGGAGAGGGTCCAAATCGGGAAGCCGATTGTTTTAAAATTTAAATTGATTTGAATTGTGAAATGGGCAGCACTAGTTAGCAGGGCTGTAACAAACTATGAGTGGGCAGTTTGGTTACAAGGGAAGCTGTCCATTGGCTTCCCTTACAATGATGTCACCAAAGTGGGTGGGATAGATGCACACTATGTCAGTTGGGGGCATCACACAGGGTGCATTTGATGTGCACGTGCAACACTCCAGAATAGTAGCTGTTTGAATTATTATTTTTTTTTACACATATATGTACTATACACATGCGAATACCAGCATTTCGACATGGAAATTGCAAAGAGGACTTCTAAAGTAACTCCTATTCCAAATTGACAATTTTATCTTTTTATATAAAAATATTTCCTTCCAATTGATTTTGCTGTCTGTACACAATTGCTGCCAAGGTGCGGATTTATTGTCTAGAAAGAGGATACAAACTGTAAGATTTTATGATCCTGGGATTACAGCACTTGAGGCATGACAAGCAAAGGCACTCTCTGTCAAAAGCAGCATGAGAAAAGAGAGGTCAAAAGAAGCATTATGCTGCCTACTATGAGCCCATATGCAGCAGTCAGTTCTTCAGAGGTTCAATAAACCAGAAAGGTTTTTTTAACATTTAAGATAGGAGACAGCATTCTACGTGAAACCTACTGAGCTTTTAGAAATTCTGAAGCTAGTCCCAAATGTATTCATAGTCTAATATTAAGGGATCTCTTGTAACTTCTCTGGATGGCCTTTATTTCTACAGTTTCTACTAATAAAAGAGTAGAAATATGACATAAAATATTTTTTAGCTATTCAAGAATAGTCCAACTTAGACCACCTCTTTAACACTTTCCCTTACAGTCATTAATTACTTAGACCCTCAGAAATGTCACCATGATACTCAAGTGTTTTTTCATAGTATCTGGCTTTATGCATTCAATTCTCACTGGGTCACTTTAATACATTTCTTCTAGTTAGATGCAATTATACCATTCAAATTTATAATATTTTTAAAGCTTTACTACATAGCTTAAGTGGTCGGATTTTCAGGGATTATTAAGCCGACATGTTTCACCCGGAGGATTTCCTCAAGGCTACTGTCCCTTTGTAAAGCTTATCGCCTGCATATCGACCACCGAGTTCCTGTTATCAAGATAAAGAGGTGGTCTAAGTTGGACTATTCTTGAATAGCTAATTCATATGATATACTCTCTAAAAATAATTTATGGCTGCTAATCAACAATAAAATATTTTTTGACGTAGAAAGAAGGGTGTTGGCACCAAGATTCCATTATAGAATACTAGTGTATGTTGTCATTGACACTTTCTTTGGTGACAGGTGTAGGTCGGTACACCTAAATACACCAAGTGATGCATGTAATTCATAGTTCTATAAATTAGGCACACAACTGGGAGACACACGCATGGCCCATAGAAACATGATGGCAGATAAAGGTCAAATGGTCCATCAATTGCCCATCCGCAGTAACCATTGTCCCTTCCTCTCTCTAAGAGATCCCATATGCCTAACCCACGTTTTCTTGAATGCAGACAGTCTCTGTCTCCACCACCTCTTCCGGGAGACTGTTCCATGCATCTACCACCCATTCTAAACTAAAACTTAAATTTATAGACTGGGTTATCTCCATAAAAGTTGGAGCTTGACTTGGTTAACAATCACGAAGTGAACTAACAATGATAAGATGAAAAAGTTTAGAATGAACAAGAAAAAAAAAAAGAATAAAGAAGAAGCAAGAAGCATGAAATAAGAGTAAAGAAAATTAGCGCACGCAGGAAATTACCACGTGCTACGCGGAAAAACTAACACCAGCTCAATGCTGGCATTAAGGTCTAGCGCACGCGGCAATGTAGCATGTGTTATTACGCGCGCTAAAGTCCTAATGCAGCTTAGTAAAAGGAGCCCTAATTCTCTTTAAAAAAAGTATTTCCTTAGATTACTCTTGAGCCTATTACCTCTTACTTCATCTTATGCCCTCTCATTTCAGAGCTCCTCTCACATGTACACCCCCTTATAGTTAGGTATTATGACACTTTGGTGCTACCTTAAAGAACAGTGCCTAGTACACATAGGTACCTGTCAATGAATGATGTCTTTGACACATGTATGTGGTGCACACCTCTAGACACGTTTGTAGAATTATCCCGTATAGGTTTGTGGTACTATCTCAGAAGAATTTATGAGCATGTAGGAATCCTTGTTGTTAGGTGCCTTCGACTCATGCTCGAGCCCTAGCAACTTGATGAACTGAGGATCTAAAAAGAAATCGGTTTTGTGCTGGTCCGGAAGGATCTTTCCGGACTAGCACCTGTTGGTTTATTATTTATTTTGTAAATATGCACTTCTTTCCTTATTTGAGTACTTTTGGAATAAACATGAATATATACAGTGGTACCTTGGTTTACGAGCATAATTCGTTCCAGAAGCATGCTCGTAAACCAAAATACTCGTATATCAAAACGAGTTTCCCCATAGGAAATAATGGAAACTCGCTTTAATAAATTCCCCCCCCCTGAGGCCAGCGGCGCTCCTCTATCACCCCCCCCACGAGAACCGGCATTGCTCCCCCCGAAGGCCCCCCCTGCGATCCAGCACCCTCTCCCCCGCGATCCGGCACCCTCCCCCCCCCCCCGCGATTCAGCACCTCCCGCCGTGATTCGGCACACCCCCCCCCGCCGCTTCTTACTGGCATTTGGGCCTCGGCACCGGCATCGGCATGTCCTGTGCGTTGGTGCCGGTGCCTGAAGATCGGCCTCCTCTTCATGCTGGGCCTTGAGCATCTGCGCATGCTTAAGGCCTGCAAGTTCACGCTCTCTCCGAGATCTCGGAGAGAGCGTGAACTCGCAGGCCTTGAGCATGCACAGATGCTCAAGGCCCAGCAAGAAGAGGAAGCCGATCTTCGGGCACTGGCACCAATGCACAGGACATGCCGGTGCCGAGGCCCAGATGACAGTAAAAAGCGGCGGGGGAAGGGGGTGCCGAATCGCGGCGGGGCAGGTGCCGGATCGTGGCAGAAGGGTGCCGGATCGCGGGGGAAGGGTGCTGGATCACAGGGGGAGGGTGCCGGATTGCGGGGGCACCACTCACAAATCGAAGCACGCTAGGTTTCCGAGGTGCCGATTTTGTGAATGTTTTGTTCATCTTGCAAAACACTCGCAAACCAGTGCACTCATAAACCGAGGTACCACTGTATATTTTTCCTGGTCTCTGTGCTTCTGTACAATATGTGATATGTGCATGTGTTCCTTTTCCTGATTTACAGCCCCCCTCCCCCCGCTTTTATGAAGCAAGGTTAACATTTTTTATCACCAGCTGTGGCGGTAAAAGCTCTGATGCTCATAGAATTCCTATGAGTGTTAGAACATTTATCGCTGAAACCGATGATAAAAAAACTCTAATGCGAATTCATAAAAGGGGAAGAGGGGAGGTTAATTTTTTTATTGATGAAACATTTATAAACGTTAAATCTTAAAATCTCCAAATATCTTTTAAAAACTTTCACATTTGTTTTGAAATGTTTGATTATCCGCACATCAAAATGTCTCATGTCCCTGGATAGTTCTGAATTTCCATTAAAGTATCCAGACTATAAGATAATTGATGCAGTCTTACAGTCCCCAAACTATTCCTCCAATATTTATTTATTTATGTAATTCATTTTCTATCCCATTCTTCCCGAACTCAGAACGGGTTGCAAGTTGAACATACTGTACATAATATATAGTCAAGACAGTTTACAGATTAAATTGACATCACTTCCTGGACCCGCACCTAGGAAGTGCCATCAGAGGAAGAGCTGACACTGGTGCGACAGCAGCTTGGGGGTTGGTGCTCATGCCTCGAACATTACAGAGGTACGGGGAAGTTAAGCAGCACATGAGTGGCAGGAGGGGGTGGGGAAAGACCACGTTGAGTTTTTGGGGGGGGCTGAGAAGAAGGTGGGGAGGGACACTACCGCCCTAGGTGCTTCACCCTCGCAAAGGCACTCAATATACATTTCTCTTTTTAAACATACAGTAGTAGGAAAGGGATTATGTGAAGAGGTATGTTTTTATTGCTTTCTTAATGTTCAGGGGCCCTTCAAGGGATCTGATCTGTGGGGGAGTTGGTTCCAGTAGTTTGGTAAGAAATGGGAGTAGGATTGGCATCTGGCGTTCTGTAGTTGAAGGGCACGGCTTGGGGCGGTGGGGGAGGAGGGGGGAGGCCTACTTCTTCCTTGCAGAAGAGTAATAGAGGTTATGCCTTACTTTTCTTTGTTATGTATTATTTTGTGTCTCCACAGGATTATTTTTGCCTTTAACTTCTGGTCTTTTTCAATCTTCTTAACTTTTTGGCTCAGCATCGGTGTCATTCCAAATGGCAAGTGCTCCAGTATTGCATCATTTCACTTCCATTAACGGCTTCTGCACGTATCATGTGGTACACGTAGGGCTCCTTTTACTAAGGTGCGCTAGCGTTTTTAGCACACGTGCAAAATCACCGCACGCTAAACCACGCGGTACACTTCTAGAATGACGCCAGCTCAATGCTGGCCTTAAGGTCTAGCCGCGTGCGGCAATTTAGCGCACGCTATTCTGCACGTTAAAGCCCTAACGCGGCTTGGTAAAAGGAGCCCTTAATTTTAAAGCGTGTTTTGTATTGTTCAGACCCATAAATCTTCAACAGATCCCTGCTGAAGGCTTTTCTACAAGACGAAACACGGGTTGTGTAGGGTCCTTCCTACCTCACAGCACTTCAGCCTAGCACTGCAGCAATTGGCTCTCTGCGCCTTAGGACCAACTTGGGCAATACAGCCAATATCACTTTATTTGCTAGCACCAACCTGGGACTCTCTTGATATTGCACCTCAAGATCAACTTTGGGGTTTTTTTTTTTGTTTTTTAAAAAAAATATTTTATTAAATTACAACAGTGTAATACATTTGGTTAAAAGTATCAAGTTCTTACAGAAAATACACCATTTCATATAAATAGTATATAGAAATATAACTATATCCCCCTACTAACAATAAGTGATAATATTAAACCACTTTATTACTATAATAACAATATTTCATTTCCATTTTTCCAGTATCTTTCCCTCCCCTCCCCTTCTCCCGCCCCGGATGTGTAATGAAAAAACTCAGAAGGCAAAATATTCTCGTTTACTGTGAATCAACAAATAAAGCCAATGGACTCCATATTTTATTTTTTTTAAATAAAGCACTACATCTTAAACATTCCGCATTCATTCTTTCATATTGATACATAGTACATACAGTTGTCCACCAAAATGTATAATTTAATCTATCATTGCTTTTCCAATTCTTTGTGATCAATTGAACTGCAATTCCAGTCAAAATCAAGAGAAGACGGCTTTTAAATTTATCAAGGAGAGGTTTAACTTGTAACATAGTGCCACAAATTATTACTTCATATGTTAATGGAATATCTGATTCTAAAACTATATTAATTTGTCAACTTTGGCTAATACAGACATTTTTGTTTTAATCATTTTATAAATGTTATGATTTGTTGTTTATAATAAACCAGATAGCATCCAGTACATCTACTCCAGTTTTTTTTTTGTGCCTGTATGTGCAAGGGGTTTGTTTTTGTGCTTTTTCAACAGTGAAAATCGGTGTCAGGTCAAAAGCGCGCCGGGACGAAGGTGCGCCCAGACAATTGAGCGCAGCACGGAGGCGCGCGCCGAACAAAATTACAGTTTTTTAGGGTTCTGACGGGGGGGGGCATGGGGAGAACCCCCCCCACTTTACTTACTAGACATTGTGCCGCGTTGTGGGGGCATTGTGGGGGGTGTGGGGGGTTCTAACCCCCCACATTTTACTGAAAACTTCACTTTTTTCCTGTTTTTAGGGAAAAAGTTAAGTTTACAGTAAAATGTGGAGGGTTACAACCCCCCAAACCCCCCATAACGCCAGCGCAATGTCTATTAAGTAAACTGGGGGGGCTCCCCAACAAAACCCCCCGTCGGAGCCCCTAAACACTGTAATTTTCTTCGGCGCGCGCCTCCGTCTTGCGTTCAGTTGTCGGCACGCGCCTTTGTCTTTCGCGCCCTTGTCTATGAACCATGAAAATCTCTAGGCTTGAAAAACAGAAGTCTTGCACAGATCAAGACTGGAAAATCCAAAGTAAATCCAAACTCTTCATTGATGGGCATCTTATGTTTTCCTTCTTATAATTACATTTTTTTGTATTGTTGCCCAATGTTCACTTTGTGGCAATTTTTCAGTTATGCTTGGCTAACGTTTTCCTTTTTCATTGCAGCACATAGAATAGTGATTCATTTCTCCAAAGTAAGTGATGGCTAAAAAAAAACCCCACAAACACCCAAAACACTCATACAGGGCATTTTAGATTTTTTTTTTTTTTTTTTCAAAGGAAGCTGAAAAGAAAAGCTTAGCAATAAATAGAGTCTAACTGATTATGCCTGACTTTATCCATGAAACTATATAAATCCTTCCTAAAGAGCCTAGGCACTAGAAAAATGCCAGTACTAGCAAAGAAATATCTGAAAAGCCAAAACATTTCTGTTTCTTGTTGCTTCCCTTGTTTACATGAATTTTCATTTTGTTTTGGGTTTGGAGGAGGGAGGGGGGAAGTGGTGGAACGTCACCACTGTTTCCCATAAGCTGAGCAGGAATCATCTAGCTCAAGGGTCTCAAAGTCCCTCCTTGAGGGCCGCAATCCAGTCGGGTTTTCAGGATTTCCCCAATGAATATGCATGAGATCTATGTACATGCACTGCTTTCAATGCATATTCATTGGGGAAATCCTGAAAAACCAACTGGATTGCGGCCCTCAAGGAGGGACTTTGAGACCCCTGATCTAGCTATAGTCCTGCCAGTGTGTGTGTGTGTGTGTGTGTGGGTGGGGGGGGGGGGGGTGCTGCTGTTTCACTATCAGTTTTAAATAGCAAGGAACAGACAAGCTGTTCAGATTCCAAGAAACCTGCCTGTCTCTAGCAATTGAAAACGCAATATTTAGGGATGTTTGGGAGCCATTAACAAAGTACTGTATATAATTAATATTATTTTTTCTCTTTTGTTCATACATGTCCAGGGTGGGGTGGGGGGATGGGAATATTTTATGATTTCTTATGCTTATGAATAATTGTTGGATATAAGGGAGGGGGGATATTTGATGCGAGTTAGAATTTGATGATATATTAAGTGATGTTATAGTATAAAATGATTGTATCTTATGTTACACATTGTGAGTTTTAAAAATGAATAAAGATTTGAAAAAAAAAAAAAATAGAAAACACAATATTAAAGCACTATCTCCTATTCAGTTGGAGCAATTCAGTTGGAGGACTCCCGCTCAGTTTAGAGGGAACAGTGTGGTTTACGGCAACAACAGTATCATTAAGAGTGTGTGCTCTTGTGGAAGTAATGTGAGCACATTCGTAAAAAGTGTACACTCTTCTGAAAAGGGCTGGGCTATTTGCAAAGAGGGCACAGTCTTTCAGAAGGAGCGTGTACTTTCTCCCATTAACGTGGACAGTGGTTCATGCATGTACTATACTTTGTATAAAACATTCTCCTATTCAGTTTGGAAAATGAAGAACAAAATTATTATGAGATCACAATAACCTATCATCTCATGGAAAATAAAGCAATTAAAGCATGCAAGATGGAGACAATAGATTTAAAATTTTGTAAATAAAACATAAGAATTTAAATTTATAGCAAACTAATGCCAAAAAGTGTAACCTCACCAAACTTTCAAGCTCCATAAATTAGTTGAGTTGCTGTATTTTGTAAAATCTGCATTTTATAACTCAACAGTTTATTTATAGCTAGGTGCATTAAACCCCCATTTTATAAAACCGTGATAGGAGTTTTTTGGTGCCAGTCGGCATGCTGAATGGTCCATGCTACTCCCGACGCTCATAGGAACTCTATGAGCATCAGGAGCAGCGCATAGCATTCAGTGTGCCGGCTGACGTTAAAAACCGCTATCGCAGTTTTATATGAGGGGGGGGGGTAAGTTACAGTAATTATGTAATTATGTAAGCATTAATGCCTGAACCAATATCCTAAAATGTACCATAGTTACTAGAGCCAAATTAGAATCAGATATACAGGAAGCCATTCTATAATTTGGTGTGAGAAGTAGGCATCACAGTAGGGTGTGTTTAGAATCAACTCTATAATGGCACTTACTTGTTTGTGCCTACAACCATATAGCACTGCACATGATTCAAAAGAACACTTCGAATAAAGAGCAAGTTGGCGTGGTTTGTGGTAATAATAAAGAGGGGGCTGATCTTGACAAAGCTTAACAGCGAAACATGACCAGTCCTTTCTCGGCGCAGACAAGTAATCAAAGTGAAAGTAAAAGGTTGTCAGTCTAGTGGCTAAAAAAAGCTAAGGGGCTCATAATCGAAAGAGAAAAACATCCAAAAACCGGCCTAAGTCAGCACTTGGACGAACATTGTCAAAATACGTCCAAGTGCCGATAATAAAAATGTGTTTTGGACATATTTCTAAACGACCTAGGTCTTCATAGTACCGCTGAACGACCAAAGCTAAATGGGGCGTTTCAGGAGGAGTGTCGAGGGCGGGACATGGACCGGTTTAGACTTAGTCGTACAGCATGTATAACTGAAAGTTATACAGCTCAGGATTGACGGAACTTGGACGTTGTAACTTAGACCATTTAAAACATGGTCTAAGTCAGTGGCGTACCTAGGGTATGTGGCACCCGGGGCCCATCATTTTTTGACACCCCCCCCCCCCATGTAAAAAAATATTTTTTTGTAATGACCATGAAACGGAATAAATGGTCAGAATAGAAACAGGCAGTGAAAATTTTCTTATATTCCAAACATAACATAACATAAATTATGTCTGAATTGTCATGACATCAGAAGTACATATGGAGTACTAGTTGCAGGTGATGCTTGGGACAGTTCTGATTGTGTTAGTTCGGTTTTATGTGTTTTTTGAAAAGAAGGGTTTTGATTTCTTTTTTGATGGTTTTGTAGTCTGTGGTCGAGGTCAATAGGTTGTAGAGTTGGGGGTCGAGTGTTGCAGCTCGATTGGCTAGGAGGTTGTCGAACAGTTTTTTTCTTTTGACGTTTTTGGTTGGAGGGTGTGTGAATGGTGCTTGAGTTCTCCTATGTCTGGTTGAGGTGGATTGAATTATTTAGCTGAAGAAATTAGTTACCCCCTCATCCCACACACATTAATTCTCTTCCATTTTTGTTCCCATTATAAAAAACACTGATAAGTTCCCAGAAAAAAAATACATTAAAATAAGAAGTGAAAACAAAGGCCCCTACAGATGAGAACATAACATAAGAATAGCCTAACTGGGTCAGACCAATGGTCCATCATGCCCAGTAGCCCATTCTCATGGTAGCCAATCCAGGACACTAATACCTGGTCAAAACCCAAAAGAGTAGCAACATTCCATGCTACCGATCCAGGGCAAGCAGACACTTCCCCCATGTCTTAATAACAGATTATGGACTTTTCCTCCAGGAATTTGTCCAAATCTTTCTTAAAACCAGCTACACTATCTGCTTTTACCATAACTTCTGGCCACTTCATTTTTAAGTTTAGATCTTTCCTTTCAAACAGAGACCTTGCTAGATGTCAAATACAGCACAAGGTAACTTCACATGGACTTAGCTGTGCAGGAAATGTGAATCTCCTCATACACCCACCATATAGTGCAAAAATGTGCAAAGGTCTGTTTTTTTCTTTCGATCACTACATAGCCTAATGCCACACAAGCAGCGCTGTTACAAACATATTCTGTAGGTCAATGCTAAGGATAACAAAGTTTCCTTCCTTGGACCAGAAGGAGATACTGATAAACCACTGGAAGAGATCCCAAAACAACACCCAAAGACCCACTCAGTGTGTGAACCAGTTGAGTGGAGTGGACTAACTGGGGGGTGGAAATGGGCCCGGAGTTTGCACAGCAGAATTTCCCAGACCACCTCTTCCTCTCAACACATTGACACGCTGCCACCACCACCACTAGGAACACCTCACTGGGTAGGCCAGCTATGCTATAAACTTTATAAAACACATTATTATATTTTCTTATAAAGCACATATTTTAACTGAACTCTCTGACATCCTCAGCCTTTCCATTCACAAAAATAGAAGGAAGAAAAGTTCCCATTTCCTGCTGTCTCATGTCCCCGGCCTATACAATATTTTTTTTCTGCAGACCCTTCAAAAGTCTGACCAAATCCTCGTTTCACTTGCATTATAAAGTACTGAGGATGCCATCTCTCCCCAATCCCAGGTCCTAAAGTCTAAGACAGTAGCGCAAACTAATGCTGCCAGATTCAGGAAAAAAAATTTTGATTCGATTCAGCCTATTGAATTGGTTTTTCAATTCGATTTTCTTGCCCAGTTGGGTGATTTTTTCAAAACTCCTGGTGGGTTTTATAGCTTTTTCACCCCCTTTGGCTTCTCCTAATCACACTGGCGCTGTGGTGTAAATAAAATAAAGAAACAAAAAGGACTTTTCCTCTCTCTGTTAAATCCTAGCTCACGTTTGCAGTCCAACACCAGCTCTGGCAGGATACACATTTCAAATCTGACATATTATAATCACAAAACAGAAAATAAAATTAATTTTTCAACCTTTTGTTGTCTGGTTATATTTCAAATCTTGTTGGTCCAAGGCTCTGGTTTTCTACTGATAACTTGGGGTCTCCTTCTTTCTTCTTTCTGCATGCTAACCATCCATCTGCCAACTCTGTCCTCCCTTTCCATTTCCCTTCCCTCCCCAGGAAGTCTGGTATCTTTCCTTTTTTTCATCTCCCTCCACAGATCCACCTTTTCTTAACTACCCTTTCATCCGGCATCTCTCCCTCCTTCCCCACCACCCGAGTCCACCATCTCTCCCTTTCTTTTCCCAATTACCCTCCTATCCAGTATCTCTATCCCTCCTCCACACCATCCCTTGTGTCCAATTTCTCTCCCTTTCTGTTCCTTCCCTCCCTAAATCCCATGGTCCATCATCTCTCTCCCTCTCCTCTATTTTCAGACCCATTATTTCTTCCTCCCCCCCCAAAGTTTGGCATATGCACGTCTTTGAACACCCCCTTCCCTCCGTGTACTTCTAAACCAGGGTCCCCCCTTAAAGGTCTGCCTGTCCCCCCTTGAAGGCCTGCACCCCCCTTGAAGGCCTGTCCCACCTCCTTGAAGGCCTGTCCCCCCCCCCTTGTAGGCCTGTCCCCCCCTTGAAGGCCTGCCTGCCTGTCCCCCCCTTGAAGGCCTGTCCCCCCCTTGAAGGTCTGCACCCCCCCCGAAGGCCTGCACCCCCCCGAAGGCCTGTCCTCCCCCCTTGTAGGCCTGTTCCCCCCCTTGTAGGCCTGCCTTCCTGTCCCCCCCTTGAAGGCCTGTCCCCCCCCTTGAAGGTCTGCACCCCCCCGAAGGCCTGCACCCCCCTGAAGGCCTGTCCCCCCTTGAAGGCCTGCACCCCCTTGAAGGTCTGCACCCCCCGAAGGCCTGAACCCCCCCGAAGGCCTGCACCCCCCTTGAAGGCATGTCCCACCCCCTTGTAGGCCTGACCCCCCTTGTAGGCCTGTCCCCCCCTTGAAGGCCTGTCCCCCCCTTGAAGGCCTGCACCCCCCCGAAGGCCTGCACCCCCCCAAGGCCTGTTCCCCCCTTGAAGGCCTGTCCCACCCCCTTGTAGGCTTGTCCCACCCCCTTGTAGACCTGTCCCCCCCTTGAAGGCCTGCCTGCCCCCCCTTGAAGGCCTGTCCCCCCCCCTTGAAGGTCTGCACACCCCCCCAAAGGCCTGTCCCCCCCTTGAAGGCCTGCCTGCCCCCCCCTTGAAGGCCTGTCCCCCCTTGAAGGCCTTCCTGCCTGTCTGTCACCCCCCTCCTCCTTGAAAGCCTGCCTGCCTGCCCGCCCGCCCCACCCCGAAGGACTGCTCGCCCCTGGCCTCCCCGCACCACTATGAAGCAGCACTACCTATGCTCCCGGCCTTGCCGTTCAGTCCCCCCCCCCACCACCCCCGAAGGACCGCTCGCCCCACTGACCTTCCTGCACCACCTATGAAGCAGCCGCAGCAGGATCCCGACGTCAGCGATCTCTGCGCTGCTTAGGCGCTGCTTCCTGCGCCGCGTTCCCGCCCCTCCTCTGACGTCAGAGGAGGGGCGGGACCGCGGCGCAGGAAGCAGCGCCCAAGCAGCTCAGGTATCGCTGAAGTCGCAATCCTGCTGCGGGCTGCTTCACAGGTGGTGCAGGAAGGTCAGTGGGGCGAGCGGTCCTTCGGGGGTGGGGGGGAATGAACGGCAAGGCCGGGAACACCCCCTCATGGCTGGCACCCGGGGCGGACCGCCCCTCCCGCCCCCCCCCCCTTAGTACGCCACTGGTCTAAGTCACAAAAAAACCACCTAAAGTCAACAGATAAGCACTGCAAACACATAAAACAGTCCCCCCAGACACTATCCCAGTGATCACCGACCCACCCCCCCCACCCCAACCTCATAAAAATCGTAATCATACCTTTAAAATTCAGCCTCCAGACCATCATCACCTGGCAGCCTGGCATAGGAAAGCCTAGTCGTCCAGTACAGAGGTGGCTTAAGCCGTCTTGGAGGTGGGTTAGGGACCCATGGAGAGGAGGACACATGGCCATAAGCCCCTGTAATCACTGCATTGATAATGAAACATGTGCACTCCCCTATACACCCCCAAAATCTTTTTCTACTAGCATATATGTGGCTGCTGCAGCCATAAGAGCTATTAGGGCGGTAGATAAGTTTGTCTAGGGGATTCTGGAGGTGGTTTGGGGGGGCTCACCATGACCTATAAGGGAGCTGTAGTGAGGAGAAGACATGGCACCCTTTTGGTGAAGTTCACAGCAGTGCCCTGTAAAGTACCCCACTATTTAGGTGGCATGTCTGGGTGCTCAGTCCATCACTTTGCAGACCCCTCCCACGTCCAACAGGGCTTGTTCTAGGCGTTTTTGACTTGGACAAAAAGTTGGACGAAAATGTGGTATAAAGATGGACGATTTAGCAACTTGGACGATCAGATCGGCAGGACATATAGTTAGACGATTTTCAAAACAAAACGATTTTTGGACGTATTTTTTTTTAAAATGTGTCCTTCGCCTAAAATCTGGATTCTGTAACCGGTGTCTGTCACAAACAAAACCGGTTACAGAATCCCCCCTCCCCAGGGAGTTCCTATGAGCGTCGGGAGCAGCGCAAGCCATTTAGTGCAGTTCTCTGGGCTAAAAACTGCTAGCGCAGTTTAATAGAAGAGGGGGTATGTTGACTTTGTAAAATTATAGGATATTTTCAGGACTAGATGAAAGGACAAATTAACCTGGGAATAAAATATAGATGCGATTCCCTTTCCTTTGAAGATAGCACCAAATTGGACAGGAGCATGGCTTGCAAGCTTGCAAGATTCTTTTAAAACAGCAACCTGTGGACCTGAGATACTGCAGTTTACTGAATCCTGTGGTATATCCAGCTGTGGTAAAAGACAATCTTTTACAGCACCTGGATAATTTTAACTAGATATTAAGGGAGGAAAATAACTGGATACAATAGCTGGATACAATAACTGGATACAAAATAACTGGATTAAATTTGTATTGCAGATCCTGTATGGAGTCTTTCTGACAAAAATACAAATTTAATGCCTTGGATCTTGAGGATAAATCTTTCTTTCCATTGGAGTATCCCTGTTGTGGTTTACAGTCAAGATCTATTCTGGAATAGAGCAGTACAATCTCAGTTCAGTGAAATGCTCTGGGAAGGCAGTGGTGGGGGGGGGGGGCAGAAAGAGGGATTATTGTAATAGTAACAGATTTGTTTTGTAAAACTTATTGAACTAGCCTGTGTGTGGGTTTTTTTTTTTGTTTGTTTGTTTTTTTAAGAAACGCTAAAGCAACAAAGAAAATAGCAGTGCATGGCATTACAACAACAGAAGCACAGATGAAAATTCTGGCAAAATAAGAAAGCCCGTGAGGTGTCCAGAGATTAGAATGATAGCTTTTCTATGGTTTGTTATTTTTGTTTAGCTTTCTAATTTACATTCATTCAGCAAACAAAAATGGAACCTTTTATATCTAACCCAAATGGTTTGTATTTAAGCCAGTACTTCTTTTCAACTGGCAGTTTGATATCCCTAGAGGTCCCTTCACAGAGAAGCAAGGAAAGGAATAAATAAAATAAGATGAAAGAATCCCTGCAGCTCAGCTAGATGAGGAAAAAAATCCTCTTGTATTTATATTCACCGTATTCCCTTAGAAAAATGAACGAATAATGGAAATGAATGGAAGCGTGCCAAAATAATCTGGAAGACCAGGTTCAACAATTCCCAGACACACATAAATGCACATTATGAGAAAGCACAATCAAAAGGACCAGCGAAAGAATAAAGCTCCATAACACTGACAAACGCTTTCAACACTTACAGAAAACTGAACAGTATACTGAAGATATTTCTTAATCTCACTGCATGTATAAATGTCAATCTCCATTTTTATGGAGAAAAAAGACCTCAGAGATCCATTGTGAGAAAGTAAACTTCAATTGAAAGTTACTCACAAACTTTAGATCCAGTTCGCTTTCATTGATCTTAAAAAAAAAAAAAAAAAACCCTCCATGTTCTGATCAATAAACTTTAATCTTCAAAAATCACTATTTTTTTTTTCATCATAACATGCTTGAATTGATGTATATTGATTGACCTTATAGACTTTTTAATTTATCTTAGAAATTGTGCACTCTTAAACCCCAATATGGCCTGTTTCTCCATGAGTATATGGCTTCTTTTGAGGATTCAGACTGTGCAGCATCAACCAGTATATTTATCTGTACAAGAGATAATCCTCTTTATAATCTTTAACTTTTAGTCTAAAATCTCACATCATTTAAACAAGAGCTTCTGCTGTCTACATAGAAGCTTTCCTGGCTTCAGCTGCTTGCTCGCTAACTGTTGGATCTTACAAAATGGTTGCGGTTTTATTCTAAATACACAAAAAGCCAATAAAACAACAACAAAAAAAAGTATACAAGCCTACAGAACTGGGACCAAATGTTATTGTACACTTTTTTGGTGTTAGTCTAAGCGCCAAAAGTTGCCATCCAAGGAGATTAAAAGAAAGTCTCTCTTTTTCTCAATTACTTAGGATTAGAAGGAATTGTTCTGACTTCAAAACTTTTAATAATCAAGCCAAACTGTTAATTGAGAAATTTAGAGCAAGAGGCTATTCAGGGAAGTTATTAAAAACATAAAAATTGCCGCTGCTGGGTCAGACCGGTGGTCCATCGTGCCCAGCAGTCTGTTCCCGCAGTGGCCCTTAGGTCAAAGAGCTTACAAAAGAACTGAGGCCCTCCTTTACAAAGCCATGCTAGCGTTTTTAGCGCCGGCCACGGTGCTAAGAACTCTGATGCTCATAGGAATTCCATGAGCGTCGGAGTTCTTACCGCCACAGCTGGCGCTAAAAATGCTAGCTTGCCTTTGTAAAGGAGGGGATAAGTTCTGCAATTGTGATTTGTTATTACCTAAAAAAAATGGACATGTATGCTGTGTTTCAGTGCCAAAGGAAATGGAGCAGTAACAAATAATTAAAAGACGTTCTGACATTATGAAACTTCATCCTATTTTTAAAGATATGGTTTTGAGAATTGTTTTCTCTAGAGAGTAGAACTTGAAAGAAATTTTTGTGTCTGGCAGAGATCAAAGCTAAGAGCTTAAGTGTATGGAATGCAATATATGTGATATTCCAATGCAAATTAAGACATTTTTGAATCCAAGAGATAAAAAGATATATAAATTGTTGAATTTCACTAAATGTAAGACACAATGTGTTATTTATGTAGCACAGTGCCCATGCACCAAATTATATATAAGGTCAACAACAAGGTCATTAAATTTATGGTGGAGCAGAAATCTAACATCAAAAGGGGAAGAATAGAAAAGTCTTTTGATAGCTTAAAGTGCTTTGTAATTGATCATGAATCAGTTTGTTTGAGAGGAGGAGCTTGTTTGCGAAGGCTCCCATGAAAAGAAATTCAATGGATCTTTAAGCTGGGGGCTTTGGAGCCCAAGGGTAAACCAGTGGCTCCCAACCCTGTCCTGGAGGAACACCAACCAGTCAGGTTTTCAGGACAGCCCTAATGAATAGACATGAGGCAGATTTACATTCCTGTCGCCTCCATGATATGCACATCTCTCTCATGCCTATCCTGAAAACTCAACTGGCTGGTGGTCCTGCAGGACAGGGTTGTGAACCAGTGGTTAAACAATGCAATAGCCAGGTAGGCCCTGACCTCGGAACTGGTGGATCGAGCATGATAGCATAACTCAAACCGTGCCAGCTCAGACATCTGAGTAAGCCAGCAGTTCAAGGGAATGGTTCCACGCTGGTGCGACTGCTTGTTATGTAATGTTTTTGTACTATTCCCAGCTGATTGTACTTTTATGGATGTATATTACTCGGCTGCATTTGTATTTCTTGTATGCCCTTTGTTCCTTTGGTTGACCTCAATAAACATGATTTACAAAAAAAAAAAACACAGTGCAATAGATTGGAAAGCATTTTTATGAAGCGTGGGGGGGATCCGTAGGAGGGCGGCCTTCCAGCAGGAGGGGTTGGGCACCCTCCTGCCGGTGATCGGGAGTGTTGGGGGGTGGCGTTCTGGCAGGAGGGGTTGGGCACCCTCCTATCGGCAATAAGAAGTGTCAAGGGGGAGCGGCTTTCCGGCAGGAGGGGTTGGGCACCCTCCTGCTGGCAATTGGGAGTGTCGGGGGAGCGGCCTTCAGGTAGAGGGGTTTGGTACCCTCCTGCCGGTGATCGGACAGGTGGCCTCAGCCACTATACTTATCGCAGCAGAGAGATCCCTTGCCATGATAAGTATAGCGGCCGCATCTACCCTAACCCGATTCTGTAACTGGCGTTTGTAACATGGATGCTGATTACAGAATCAGGGTTAGTGCAGGCCTGATTCTGTATAGGACGCCTCTCCCAATACAGTTGAATACTGTGTTCAGTTTTGGAGGCCATATATTGCAAATAGCGGCACAGAAAAACTACAGATGAAATTAAAAGTGGGCTCCGTCTTACTGCAAATAATGATGCTCATAAAGAACTTGTTAAGCCTAATGAGAATTACACTGTATCTCCTGCAGACATAGGGGGCATTCCACTAAACTGTGAAGGAACGTACAGAAACGAGTTGATATCAAGGGAAGATTTTCTTGCTGTGATGGCTCAATTAAGTAATTTGGAAATGGCATTGGCAGCAAGATCATAGATGGACTTTATTTATTGCAGAGAGACTGCTCTGTGAAATAGTGCCAGTTTGTGAAAATATTAGATTGAAATTTAATTTTGTGAAATGGGTAATAATTAGTGTTTCTCTATTTTTTTTTTTTTTGCCTGATAAACGATTTTACACAGTTTGGAAATAACTGTGCAAACACAAAAATTACATGTGCCAAAGGGCATGTACTCAAATTTGCTTGTGCTATTACATTTCCAGTTTAGTGGTATTAGCCCTGTACCAAATTATACATAAGGTTAACTTGTTATTAAACAGCTCAGCAAAACCTTTGAGGCAATACCATATGCAATACCATACATTTTTCTTCTATACCGCAATTTTTCGCTAAGATTCACTGCGGTTTACAACAAGACTTAAGAACAGGACCCGAGTATAGAACAGGGGGGGTAGGCTCCTGGGATTTCGGAACAGGTCCAAGGAGAAAAGGATTTAAGTTTCCTACAGGTGTAAAAATACATGCAATACAATTAGGCATTGGCTTATTAGTGACTGTAGAGCGGGCATATTTAGGGGAGCAGTTTGGGTGGTGAATAGGCTAAGTCATGATTCATAAGCATGTCATACCTTGCATGCATGCTGACATTTATGCAGATTCAATCTAGTTGCAATCTCTGCAAGATTTGTGCTAGTGTTTTATAATAATGAAGACCTAGGCACACACTTCACCTTTATTTTGAATGAAGAATATTATCATCAATCAGTCCGTGCCTGCAAGACGTTACCTCACAAGTTTTTCCTTCATTCAAGAATCATTAATTTATTTTGATTTTATATCGATTTTTTATGGGTCCTCAGAGGGCCACCACGCACTCAAATATATCTCATAGTGCGGGGCTTTATGCACCCTTTCGTCACTGGACCTATGTTTTGCATTTATCATAAATATGATTTAAATTATCTAAGTATAAATATGCTAAAAGTACTTAGCTTTTTTATGTGACGCTAGTCGGGAGGGTAGAAACTGATGTTTCCACGTAATTATCTAAGTATAAATATGCTAAAAGTACTTAGCTTTTTAATGTGACGCTAGTCGGGAGGGTAGAAACTGATGTTTCCACGTAATTATCTAAGTATAAATATGCTAAAAGTACTTAGCTTTTTTATGTGACGCTAGTCGGGAGGGTAGAAACTGATGTTTCCACGTAATTATCTAAGTATAAATATGCTAAAAGTACTTAGCTTTTTAATGTGACGCTAGTCGGGAGGGTAGAAACTGATGTTTCCACGTAATTATCTAAGTATAAATATGCTAAAAGTACTTAGCTTTTTTATGTGACGCTAGTCGGGAGGGTAGAAACTGATGTTTCCACGTAATTATCTAAGTATAAATATGCTAAAAGTACTTAGCTTTTTTATGTGACGCTAGTCGGGAGGGTAGAAACTGATGTTTCCACGTAATTATCTAAGTATAAATATGCTAAAAGTACTTAGCTTTTTTATGTGACGCTAGTCGGGAGGGTAGAAACTGATGTTTCCACGTAATTATCTAAGTATAAATATGCTAAAAGTACTTAGCTTTTTTATGTGACGCTAGTCGGGAGGGTAGAAACTGATGTTTCTACCCTCCCGACTAGCGTCACATAAAAAAGCTAAGTACTTTTAGCATATTTATACTTAGATAATTTAAATCATATTTATGATAAATGCAAAACATAGGTCCAGTGACGAAAGGGTGCATAAAGCCCCGCACTATGAGATATATTTGAGTGCGTGGTGGCCCTCTGAGGACCCATAAAAAATCGATATAAAATCGAAATAAATTAATGATTCTTGAATGAAGGAAAAACTTGTGAGGTAACGTCTTGCAGGCACGGACTGAGTGTTTTATAATAATACATCAGTGCCTATGGGGCTCATTTTTGAAACAGAAAAACATCCAAAAAAGGTGGGCTTATGTATGAGCATGAACAGTGTGAGATGGATGTATGAGATGGATGCTTTTCTGTGATTATAGAATATGGACTAAATGTCCTGACTAAAAAAATAGGACATTTTTGTCTAGACCTGTGCTAAAAAAGTATCCAAACTAAACAGATGACCATTGCAGGGATGAAGGCATGACCCCCTTAATCCCACGTGATCCCCTCCCAACCCTTAAGAAGTGAAAGTAACAGTATATACCAGACTTTATGACAGCAGCAGATATAAGAACATAAGAATTAACATACTGCGACAGACCAAAGATCCATCAAACCCAGCATCTTGTTTCCAACAGTAGCCAATCCAGGTCACAGGTACTTGGCAAGATCACAAAGAGTAAAACAGATTTTATGCTGCTTATCCTAGGAATAAGCAGTGGATTTCCCCAAGCCATCTCAATAATGGCCTATGGACTTCTCTTTTAGGAGATTATCCAAACCTTTTTTAAACCCTGCTAAGCTAACTGATTTCACCACATTCTCTGGCAACGAATTCCAGAGTTTAATTACACGTTGTGTGAAGAAATATTTGTCTGGTTTTTTAAAATCTACTACCTAGGAGCTTCATTGTGTGACCCCTGGAGTAGCCTTGTGGTCAGTGCATTGGACTGTAGAAGGGGACACCATGGAGGGACACCCCAGAGGGAGTGGAAAACATGAAAAAGGATCAGCAAAAGTTAGAAAAATGGTCTAACATCTGGCAACTAAAATTCAACGTGAAGAAGTGCAGAGTGATACATTTGCGGGGTAGAAATCCAAGGGAATTGAATGTGCTGGGAGGTGAGAGGCTGATAAGCACTAATGGAGAGAGGGGCCTTGGGATGACTGAGTCTGAGGATCTAAAGGCATCTAAACAGACGGTGGCTGTAGCCAATAGGATGCTAGCCTGTAAAGAAAGAGGAATAACCAGCAGAAGAGAGGTATTGATGCCCCTATATAGGTCATTGGTGAGACCGCACTTGGAGTATTGTGTTCAGTTCTGGAAGCCGTATCTGGTGACGGATATAAAAAGACTTGAAGTGGTCCAGAGGAAGGTGACAAAAATGGTAAGGGATTTGAACCAAAAGAAGTGTGAGAAGAGACTGGAAGACCTAAATATGTATACTCTGAAGGAGAGGAGAGACAGCGGAGATATGATGCAGATGTTTAAATACTCGAAAGGTATTAATATAGAACTAAATCTTTTCCAGAGAAGAGAACATGGTAAAACTAGAGAGCATAATTTGAGATTGCAGGGAGGAAGACTCAGGAGCAATGTTAGGAAATTATTTTTCTTAGAGATGCCTGGAATGCCTTCCCAAGGGAAGAGCTGTGGACTCCAATACCCTGACCTCTGTCCTGTCCTTCGCACTTCCCCCTTATCTTCCTGGTCTGTCTTGTGACCCACATGTTCAATGGTGCCAGAGCAAGGGCTCCCCTCATCCCATCACAAGGCGATCTCCATATAACCAAGGGGGGAAGGGTGTTGCTTCAGTTACAGCTGCCTCTACTTCCTCTTGCAGTTCTCGATGTCCCGGTAGTTATGGTGGGATGGATTGAGGTGCTCACATATGGCTACCCACATACTCCCATGCTGGAGGTGCCTCCTGCCTGCTGACCACTCTATTCCCCTATATTCTGGTCCCCTAAACCCAGAGTAAAGTCTAGTATCTCCAATGGCTAAGCTCACTTGTTGGCCCTGTGCCTGTTGGGTTGCTTTGGTGAGACAACTGGCATCTGTACAGTATAGCTGTTCCCTGACCTCCTGATGTATATATCCCCCATTTGTGTACATCCCCTTCTTTTCCCTGCAATGTCCCCTCATTTGCTCATGTTTAAAGTATCAACGCTAAAACTCTCACCATGACCTTTTAAACCTGATATCACAATTTGTAACCTTGGAATAATTTATAAACTGTTTCTCTCACCATGACTATCGTGTAACATGTCCTCCATTGAAGAGTATCTCTTGGAAGCAGCTGTTTGTGCATCTTCTAGGGGCCTCAGCCATGCAGGTTTGGGGCGAAGGGAGCATGATGAACAGAGAACAAACTCTAATTTAGACACTGCCTTGCAATATCTGCAGGTACTGTACCTCACAGGTTGCTGGGGCGAGACAACAGACCTTTACCTGACCATGTATCTATCTGTTGTATGTATGCCCAGGAGGTAGGGCTATAAGATAGGTGGCAGGTGGCTGGTCCTGCACTTTTGATGCCAGCAGTAAGGGATACAAACATAGACATAGACAGAGTCGTTTTACAAACATAGACAGAGTCGGATGACATAGGCAACCCGGGGGACCCTTGATACAGCATAGACGGTGCGAAACATGTCGGGTCATGTTCCCAGGGTTTAGCTGGCATAAGATAAGTACACTGAACCTCAGTATTTCTTACTATTACCTAATAAATTATTTATTTAAACATACTATTTAAACAAAAAGCACTTATAAATGAATGAAATAGCCAGTGATGATTGCACCACGTAATTTCTTCCCGCAGTAACAAGATATTACAGCGGTGGCGTGGTGGGGCTGAGGCTTTTTCATTTATCCACTCATGAGTCTGCAAGGTTAAGATTCTTATCCAGTATACACTTTTTATAATAGTTCTGGATTTATACTGGAATAAGGACTATTGAAACTAGTGCCATAGTTTTAGTGAGCAGTAAGGGTCAGGCAGGGTTACACATCCAGTGTCTGATATGTGGATGCCAGTGGGAGATGTAAATCCTCAGATGGGATCATTAGGCCACCATGTTACTCGTATAGGTGTATGGTGTGCCCTCCAGCCTTTGCCATAATGCTGTTTTAGTGACCTGCTCTGTTGTTCCAGGTTCAAGTCTGTGAAGCAACATCAGTGGATACTGTTCACCTACACACCGTTCCCCTATTCCTGTGAAGCAGTCTGAGAGAGCACTGACCCACTGGAGAGGGGAGCATGGCACTTCCCAGTCTTGTATCTCAGGATGTCCAGACATTTATTACAAAGTGAACACACACACATTGTTCTGCAGGACAACCTGCAGGAATTATCCCATCCCCGTCCACCTCATAGCCTCCTTTCTTAAAGTTAGATGCTATTGTAATGGATTTCCTGTGTGTACTTCCTCCGGAGATTATGATCACTGTTATCAAGTGGCCCCAGCACCATTACCTCCTGCACCAAATCATGCGCTTCACTAAGGACTAGTTCTAGAATTGCTCTGCCTCTTGCCAGCCATTCCATAAAGCACTCCTTGATTTCATCAAGGAATGTTACCTCCCAATCCCTAGCATGCCCTGATGTTACATTTATCCAGTCAATATTGGGGTAATTGAAATCACCTCCTGCTCTAGCACCATCTCAATCTAGAATGCCAGGGGGACATTTGTCTAGTAAGTGCTCAAAATGCAGCAAAAAAAAAAAAAACAAAACCCCACAAATTACCCTGTCCCTGAAAGTCACATATCCCTATGCTAACCAGATTCCACCCATACAGCAACCCACAATTTTTAGTTTGTGATTATTCTATATTGGGCGAGGGTGTATCTGTCTGTGTGTATGAAAGGGATATGGCTCTCTGATAGCATCGACTGAACAGAATCTGGCTTGTTTAGTTTTACAATGTATGCGTTGGTGTTCTAATGCTCACTGCAGTGTTTAAGATGCTGCCTTTTCCTAGGTACACTCTTGCGCAATATGTGGATTGTTACTAAAAATCATATTTTTCATATAGATGGGGGGGGGGGTGTCAAAAAATGATGGACCCCGGGTGTCACATATGCTAGGTATGCCACTGGATTGAACTATACCTTTTGGTAGGAGTCTCTCTGTCACGTTTTTAAAATGGAACGTATTATGGCTATACAACAGGGACATTACAAAAAGTTTCTGAAGACTTGGAACCACTGACAAAATTTTGCAAAGAGTGATTGTTGATTTTGCCCTTTGGTCAAACATGTCAAGGGTGGTTGGAACATATTTTTAATTTATTAATTTGAGTGTACTTTTTGAATATAATTATGGGGGGATGATATATCTATTTGTCATAGATTAAAATTTTAATTGTATTTAAGTGCTTTTATAGTGTAATATGATTGTATTATATGTTGCACTTACTTATGGCTTCAAAATGAATAAAGATATTTAAAAAAAAAAAAGTTCAAGGACACATCAAGAGGTAGATAACTTGACGGGATTGACAATCGGTAGAAGTTTTTAAATCAAAACATTTTTCTGTTTGAGGATGAATCAATGTGGACATGACCCAGATTATCTCACAAACAGAACATGAGCCACATTTTTGATGACATTTCACCCCAATCTAAGGGCTCTCTTTACTAAGGTGCACTAGCGTCTATAGCGCACGCAGGATATTACCGTGCGCTACACCGCACGCTACGCGGCTAGAACTAACGCTAGCTCAATGCTGGCGTTAAGGTATAACGCACGCAGCAATTCAGCGCGCACTATAACGCGCGTTAATGCCCTAACGCGCCTTAGTAAAAGGAGCCCTAAACGTATTGCTGAAATAAAACTTTAGTAGTTTGACACAAAACATCATTGAAATTCATGTTCCTTGAATGGGCTAATACAAGTCTCTTCTGCTGGAAGCAAGGTAATACTCTCAACCCCTGAAAATGATGTTCCAAAGTTCTGGAAATCATCCATGATTCTACTACTACTACTATTAATTATTTCTATAGCGCTAACAGACGTACAAGTCTGTTTTAATATAAAAGGGAGCGCATCTGTACTATCAGATCTCTGTGTGCACTGTAACAAAGCCTCTCTTGTGCAGAGCGAAGCCCACTTTTGAGCTTCCTTCAAAAAGGTGCATAGGATAATATTGCTCCATAAAAACTTGCTGTAAAACCTGTGGATTTTGACCAATACTCTTCCCTGGAACTACAAATTCTCCTGTATTGTAAAAATCATCTGATAGGAATGAAGTGGGCACTTACTGCCATATTGTAAAACGGAATCCCACTCAATCTTTTTCTTATAAACAGTAGTCTCCAATTCCTCACCATCTCACTAATTGAGCACGTCCATAAAAAAAAAAAAAGAATCTGAGACATACTGTAACACATCTCAAACTTAGTTTGATGGCAGTTATTTAATTGCATGGCAAAATCCTGTAAAGTGCTCATGGAACCATTCCATATTTTAAAAACGTCATCAGTAAAATGCTACCAACATACAACCCATGCAAGGCGTCTAAAGAATAAATCTACTTTTCCTCAAAAGCTAACATAAATAAACCCCTCCTTTACAAAGCCGCACTAGCATGTCATAGAATTCCGACTAGTGTCAGAGCTCTTACTACTGTGGCTGGCGCTAAAAATGCTAGCGCGGCTTTTTAAAAGAGGAGGTAAATTTGCTATAGTCTGTGCAAAAGAAGCTCCCATTACTATGCCTGATAATTGTTGGAAAAACCTCCTCATTAACCCCCCTCCCCCCTTTTACAAAACCGTAGTGCGGTTTTTAGCACCAGCTATGGTGGTAATATGTCCAACACTCATAACCGCGCTACAGTTTTGTAAGGGATGGGGGTAAATAATAAGTAGTTACAACGCGTAGCTATAGAGCTTAACTGTGCCACAAATTCAGCTGATATTAACTGTGGTTGATCACGAGTGTGTAATACAGTATCAGTTACAGAAATTGCCTCTTCTTGAGGTGATAAGATCATAAGAGACACAGCTGGTTTATATACTGCATTAAGTTTAAATGTTTGAAGAATTTATTTATTTTTGGTACTATATGATGAAATAAGGCCCCCCCTCCTCCCAATCTTGATATACTGAACAGGTATTTTGAGCGGTTGTTTTTGTGAAGACTTTTTCTCCACAATTTTTTTTGCAACAAAAGTGGACTGCTTACTTTCGGTGATTATTATTGTGCATTGGGGTTGTTTCACTCTGATGTCTGAATTTTTCCCACAATATATTAGTTGATAAGAGATAAACCTAAGACATCTCAGTGTAGAAAGTGTATAATGTTTTTGAAGAGTTGACAATACCTTTCAGTGACTTTGCTAGCAGTGAAAGATCATTTTTCTCTCTATATATATTATACTAGCTGATCACCCGGCGTTGCCCGGATATAAATTCCCTTCAGGAACATTCACTTGAGGAATAACATCACACAAATTTTCAGTTTCGGCTTCACCACACCACACCACAGCGGCACTTCCTTATATACTGTTGACTGTGACATCATTCTGACTGTGTGACATCATTCCCCAAGCTTCACACCATTGGTCAAAGCAATATCTGTCTTTTTCGATGAGTCTTTACATGTCATCCCCTTCCCACCCCCACAGTATTTTTTTCCCAGATAGCAATTGATATGTATACCAAGTTTGGTTGAAATCTGTCCATGCGTTTCGGAGTTATGCTGGAACATACATACATACATACATCCGATTTTATATATATATAGCTGATGCCCCGGCGTTGCACGGGTATTTAATTATAGCAATAACACTGTAAATGGATTCAAATAAAGATACTTTATAGTGGTGAATGAAATTAATTTTTTACAGCTTAATAAAAAGTACAATATTCAAATTATAATGTGAAATATTTGACAAAATGAATACAATACAACTAACGCAAAACGTGATTTTAAACAACATTTTTAGTTTCACCTCCAGGAGCAAGAACATATAAATTCTTGGGTGAACCCACCCTTGAGCAAGCAACATAGAGTTGTGGGCCGCGAGACCCCCAGAACATATCACCCCAGGTAGTGAGGGATCTGCATACCAAGTTTCGTTCAAATCGGTCAAGCCGTTTTTGAATTACAGTGAGAATGGCAGCTTTTTACAATTTTTCCATTGACATGAATGGGTGAAATCTGATTTTCTGTTTGTAGCTCCGCCCACGTGTGCAGGTGGGCCGCGAGACCCCCAGAACATATCATCCCAGGTAGTGAGGGATCTGCATACCAAGTTTCGTTCAAATCGGTCAAGCCGTTTTTGCGTGATCGCGGCACATACACACATACATACACACATACATACACACATACATACCTCCGATTTTATATATATAGATTAAAAACATATCTACAAATTATCACTCAAAGAGTGGCTAATAAGTCACCATACTATTCTGACAATTACTGAGGAACTCTAGATTTCTAAACCTCATGGAAGTTATTGATTGATTTGAAGCATTACACAGGGAAAAGTGGATTAAATTTATATAGTTGAATAGTTCCCAGCGTAAAGCTTCAAGTTCATAATTTATATTTATTTCCAACCATTTAACTCCGCATGTTATGCCACATCTAATTAAATTGTCAAGCATGCTTGAGCTCACTCACACTTTGACATCAAAATCTTTAACCCAAAGAGATTGAGTGCCCTTTCATTACCTCACATTCTAGTTTGGGCCCCAAATCTTGATAATGATATTTAAAATAATGAGAGGTAGCAGTAGAGTCCATGGCTCCAGAAAAAGGAGGACGGATTTAGACATCCGAGTTTTACTTCTACTGAAAGCAATGGAAGTAAAACCCAGATGTCTCAATCCGTCCTCCTTTTTCTGGAGCCGTATAGCAATCCTAGGTAGAGGTTCTGCATGTCTAAAGGAAATGAAAGGGTTCATGGTCATGAGTAAAGATGTGAGGAAGTCCCATGCTTGTTTGAGATTTGCCGCCACTCTTTAGAATTCATTTCCAGAAGACATTAGCCATAAGATGAACTATTTGGCTTTCAGGTGGGGGAAATAGCAGGGAGAGTTCATTAAACTGGAATTGCAGTGGTTTTGAGCTAGTGTGAGTGTAATGTGTAGATAGTATATAAATGTCTCTGTGTGATGTTTTGTCATCTTATTGATGTTTTGTAATGTGATAGTATTTGCATTTTACATTTTTATATAAATTTGTTACGTGGAGGGGCATAATGGAAAGGAACGTCTAACTCGCAAGTTGTCCAAAGTAAAAAACAGCCTAGGACACATTGTCGAAAAATAGGTCCAAAATTTTTTTTTCTTTCAAAAATCGTCTAACTATACGTCCTGCAGATCTGATCATCCAAATTGCTAAATCATCCATCTTTAGACCACATTTTCATCCAACTTTCCGTCCAAGTCCAAAACGCCTAGAACAAGCCCTGTTGGATGTGGGAGGGGTCTGCAAAGTGATGGACTGCATACCCAGACATGCCACCTAAATAGTGGGGTACCTTACAGGGCACTGCTGTGAACTTCACAAAAAGGGTGTCATGTCTTCTCCTCACTACAGCTCCCTTATAGGTCATGGTGAGCCCCCCCAAACCACCTCCAGAATCCCCTAGACCCACTTATCTACCACCCCAATAGTCCTTATGTCTGCAGGAGCCACTTATATGCTAGTAAAAAAGGGTTTTGGGGGTATATAGGGGAGTGCACATGTTTAAGTATCAATGCAGTGACTACAGGGGCTTATGGGCACGGGTCCTCCTCTCCATGGGTCCCTAACCCACCCTCAAGACGGCTTAAGCCGCCTTTGTGCTGGATGACTAGACTTTCCTATGCCAGGGTGTCAGGTGATGATGGTCTGGAAGCTGAATTTTAAAGGTGTGATTAATATTTTTATGGGGGTGGGAGGTGTCGGTGATCACTAGGGTAGTGTGTGGGGGTCTGTTGTATGTGTTTGCAGTGCTTATCTTGTGACTTTAGGTGGGTTTTTGTGGCTTAGACCATGTTTTACATGTTTTACTAAGTCTAAGCCGGCCCATGTCCCGCCCTCAACACTCCTCCTGAAACGCCCCATTTAGCTTTGGTCATTCAGCGGCACTATGAAGGCCTAGGTCGTTTAGAAATACGTCCAAAACCCATTTTTAATATTGGCACTTGGACATATTTGGACAATGTTCGTCCAAGTGCCGATTTAGGCCGGTTTTTAGACATTTTTCTCTTTCGATTATGAGCCCCATACTGTATAGCTTTTATTACACTGTTATTTTTGTAAAACTCTGTGGGTGATTTTTAAAGTTGGGAAAGCAGTTTAGAAGTACAATAAATAAAACTTTCCGCACCAAACACCTCAGCAGGTGTTGTATTGTCAGAATTTCAATGCTACAGTCACAGATGGTTGAATTAAGAATGTAGCACCACTTCTTTCCTTCCTTAGAGTGTTCCACAGCAGTGCAGATGCAGTTGCAGAAGAGACATCATCTTTGTCATGACTCATTATCATCTCCCATCTGTAGGGACTTGGTTACAGAATGTCTGTTTTATCTCTCTCGTGTATTTTTAGCCTCTTTCTCTTCATCAGTAATTGTGTCTCTATAGGTACAGGATTGAAAGATTTTAGGCTGATGAGGAAATCCTTCATTGACTTTATTATCTATATTTATCCATTTTGCAAGTTGTAGTTGTCACCCATGGAAATATAGTTTCACTTAGGTTTCACAGACAAAGGAGTTTTTATTGTTTTTGTTTTTTAATGTCTGAATTGCTTGATTAAGTGCATATGTAGGATTTATGAGGGGCCGCTGAAAAGTTCTCAACTCAACCATGAAGAGAATGATGTGGAGCCATGAAATTTACACGTTATTCCACACTTTTCTTGACATTTTTCGTTTCATTTCATAACATTGAAACGAAAAGTGTGGAATAACATGTAAGTTTTATGGCTCCATATCATTCTCTCTTGGCTAGGCCGAGAACTTTTCAGCAGCCTCTTGTAGGCTTCAGGTTTTCAGGTTTCTGAATAACTTCCACCTCTCACAAAGGCATCACAAGCAGTTCACAATTAAAAGTACAATCAGTATAACATAATACATCAGGCAATTAAATAAAAATAAATAAATAAATAAAAATGCACATTAATGCAAAATAGAAAATCTTATATAGCTGACTATATTTCCCACTCACACCAGGCGAGTAGAAGGCAGTATCACATATCTAAAAAAGTAGCACCTGGATATATCAACATATATAAGTTTGGTATTTTGAAATGTTCTGCTTCCAATTAAGAGGGAAGAGAGGCCACACAATAATGCTAAATATCCAAAAATTGCATAAACTGCTTGTGTTTTAGTCGCATTCTGGAACAACTTGCCCTCCGACTTCTGAGGGGGAACATTGCTCATGAAATTTAAATTGTCTTTCAAGACGCATTTTTTGGGGTCTGGCGTGCCCTGTAAGTTTACCTACTGCTTCTCTCTGGGGGTCTGTCAAGTAATGTATTGAACAGTTTCTCTCTGTTCTGTCCTGTCTTGTTTCCTCTCCTCTTCTTGTTTCTCATTTTGGTAATGCTAATCTTATTATATGTCCTGCGCTATGTGTTTTACATTATATGTATTGTTTTTATTTTATTTATTTAAAAAACTTCTACACGACCTAAGCAGTTTACAAAGAAAACATACATGCACGAGTCGAGTCTCTTTTATTTGAAAGGAAACTCTGCAATGAGAGGGCATAGGATAAAGCTAAGAGGTGATAGGCTCCGGAGTAATCTGAGGAAATACTTTTTTACGGAAAGGGTGGTAAATACGTGGAACAGTCTCTCGGAAGAGGTGGTGGAAACAGAGACTATGTCTGAATTCAAGAGGGCCTGGGATAGGCATGTGGGATCTCTCAGAGAGAGAAAGAGATAATGGATGGGCAGACTAGATGGACCATTTGGTCTTTATCTGCCGTCATGTTTCTATGCTTCTATACATAATCATGTAAACACACATAATCAAAACAACATTATCTACTCACTCCGCACAGTTATCTATCTTACTAAAACTAGCACATGGCTAATAAAACTTTGATAAAATAGATTGTCAAAATCTAAAACATCACTACCTAGTAAAAAGCTTTCACAAATGTGTTTTCAATTGCTTCTTAAAAGACATCTTGTCTTTACATAGCCTCAGGTATCCTAATCTAAGCTTCCTATATTATTGTTCCATAATCTGAGAAGTATAGAAAGTGAAATGTGAAACGAGACACATCTAATAATGATAATATTGTATTCTTTACAATTTAGACCCCCTTTTATCAAGCCGCTTTAGGATTCTTTTATCGCCAGCCGCTATGGCAAAAGCTCCAGTGCTCAAAGAAATTCCGAGCGTCAGAGTTTTTACCACAACAGCCGGCGGTAGAAAAACCCTAACGCAGCTTGATAGAAGGGGGTCTTAGTTAATAGGAGATCCCTGCCAAAGCTGATAAAGTATTTTTTGTTGATGCTTCAAAATCAGCTGCAAGCATTGACAAAGCACATCATATCAATATTGAGGGAGGAGTGTGTGGCGGAGTGGTTGGATCTACAGCCTCGGCATCCTGGGGTTGTGGGTTCAAACCCCGCGCTGCTCCTTGTGACCCTGGGCAAGTCACTTAATCCTCCATAGCCCCAGGTACATTAGATAGATTGTGAGCCCACCGGGACAGAGAGGGAAAATGCTTGAATACCTGATTGTAAAAACCGCTTAGATAACCTTGATAGGCGGTATATAAAATCCTAATAAAAACTTGAAAAAAAAAATTATATTTTGATGACAGCCTTATCATCAAAAGGCTAATTCCAAATCATATCAATGCAGGGGAGGGGGTGCAATTGCAGTTTAGTGACAGACATATCACCATATGGATAATTTTCTGCTGTTCAACATGACTGATTCAAAATATTTGCAATCTTAAGATGGTGATATCTGTTTGTACAATATATGATTTTAGTGGAAAAAAAAAAGTGACTGCAGTCTATATCTTGGTAGCAAACATTTCCAATGTGCACTTGAAGTATCTCACATTAAAATGCAATTGTTATTGCTAAGAACTCTTGCTGTAATGGTATTTCTATCAAGTCTCGAAGACAGGCATTAATGCATTTTCAAAGATTTCCCTTCAAAGCTGGACTATAATGGAATATATTGATGTATACTGAACTATCAGAATGGCATAAGCTGGTGCATACTTGTGATGTCATTTTTTTTTCATTCTATTTCATATAGTCAAGAAATTCATTATCCAAATCTAAAGCAAACCCTACATCAATTTGGCTGATCACTACATATATAAGCACCATAATCGTTTATTATTTGCAAAGAAGCTTCCAATCACAGACTCAACAATGGAAATCCAAATCACGTTAGGGAAAAATAACTCTTCCTGCTAGCCAACAAAAGAATCTGGAGCGGATGTTATTTCACTTGCATTTTATTCATTTTTAACAATTAGAAGAAAACAAACAGACTTTCACTGCTATCAAAACACGGAAATGGAGCCAAACAAGTAGAATAAAGAATAAGGCAAAAGAAAAATATGTCTAATGCAGATATCCTGAACTAGTGGGTAGTCACCCTGAAATCACAAATTTCCTTGCAGAAGCTTCCAATCATCTTCTTGCACATAAAAACTTGAGAATAGCCTTACTGGGTCAGACCAATGGTCCATCTAGCCTAGTATCCCGTCTTGGCAGAGGCCAATCCAAGTCACAAGTACCTGGCAAAAACCCAAATACCATCCCATGTCTCTCTCAATAACAGACTATGGACATTTCCTCCAGGAATTTGTCCAAACCTTTTTTAAAACCAGCTACATTAACTGCTCTTACCACATCCTCTGGCGACACATTCCAGAGCTTAACTATTCTCTGAGTGAAAAAATATTTCCTCCTATTGGCTTTAAAAGCATTACTCTGTAACTTCATTGAGTGTCCCCCTAGTCTTGGTAAACCATGATGCAGTAAAAAATCGATCCACTTGTACCCATTCTACACCACTCAGGATTTTGTAGACTTCAATCATATCTCCCCTCAGTCATCTCTTTTCCAAGCTGAAGAGTCATAACCTTTTTTGTCTTTCCTCATGTGAGAAAAGTTCCATCCCCTTTATCATCTTGGTCACTCTTCTTTGAACTTTTTTTTAGTGCTGCTTTATCTTTTTTTGAGATAAGGAGACCAGAACTGAATGCAATACTCAAGGTAAGGTTGCACCATTGAGCGATACAGAGGCATAGTAAATATTGAAGAACTAAGGCCAGTACTGGGCAGACTTGCACGGTATGTGTCTGTATATGGCCTTTTGGGAGAGGATGGGCTGGGGAGGGCTTCAATGGCTGGGAGGGTGTGGATGGGCTGGAGTGAGCTTTGACGGAGACTTCAGCAATTGGAGCCAAAGTATCGAGTAGAGCTTTGGATTCTTGCCTAGAAATAGCTACAAAGAAAAAAAAAAAATTAATTTAAATTGAATCAGATTGGGCAGACTGGATGGACCATTCGGGTCTTTATCTGCCATCATCTACTATGTTACTATATTACTATTATAACATTCTTAGTCTTGTTAACCATCCCTTTTTTAATAATTCCTAGCATCCTGTTTGCCTTCTCGGGTGCTGCCGCACATTGGGCAGAAGGCTTCAGCGTATTGTCTACGAAGACACCCAGATCCTTTTCTTGAGCGCTGACCCCCAAGGTGGTCCCTAGCATCCAATACTTATAATTTGGATTATTCTTCCCAATATGCATCACTTTGCATTTGTCCACATTGAATTTCATCTGCCATTTGGACGCCCAGTCTTTCAATTTCCTAAGGTCTTCCTGCAGTTTTTCACAGTCCACATGCGTTTTAACAACTTTGAACAGTTTAGTGTCATCATGGCAAAACAGCACTGCACAAAGGATGCTGGACACTCAAGGAGGCACAATGAGGAAGCTTGCATCTTATCATAGGTGTTCTCTGCACATCTTCTATAATAATTAAGACCTGAAAAGTTACCTCTTGTGACTCTCTGCTTGAGAGAGAGAAATCGGACTTTCTATAGGTCTGGATTCCATCACATAAAGGAAACCTTTGCTGCCAACCTAATTTACAGCTTTTCCAGTGGCTGACGGACTGTTCCTAATCAGAAGAATTTCTATATCTGCTAAGTGGAGGAAAGACACCGATTCTTTCTCCCCAATTTTGCTGAGGCCTGATCTATGTGGTGAGAATAAGGAATTCTATTGTCTTTTCAGCTGGGTTAGAGAGATAATTCTATTGTCTTTGGGACAAGGAAGTGAAGTATCTGTGGTGATAAGCCATATTTTAGTTGCTGCTAATCAGGAATTATTATTATAAGGAATTATTTAGAGTGTAAGAATTAGTTTTGCTCATTTACTTAGGGATTATTGTGTAATAATTATGTAATGAGATATATATATATGTATTCAGAGACATTGAGAACAAATAATTAGTTATTATTTACTTTTGGCTCGTGAATTATATTTTTATATTTCTAATAAAATACTTCATATAGCCTTGGCCTATATTCTTAGTATAAACTGGCAAGATAACGAACCTTGGGTAAGGAGATTATGGTTTTCCCTAGCATCTGACTAAGACAGACACATATTTGTTTATGTAACTGATTAGTCATCCATAAATCTTACTACACTACACAGTTTGGAAGGAAAGTTAGAGAGAGGATATAAATATATCCATACAAAGGAAGAAAAGATACAACAGAGTTAAGGTAACTTTGAAAATATTACTTTGTTATTGCTTCTGCCAAAATGCATTTATCTCAGCTATTGCTGTTGACATAGTTACTGCTAACCAAAAACTTTTAAGTAAACATGTTGGTTGAAATCATCTTCCCTGGCATGGTGTGCACCTGTGTGAAATACATGCTTATAGCCTCCCAGGCTTTACCAGTTGTGATCGCGGTGCCAAACTAACAAATTAGTTGTGAGTGGTCCCACCATACAGTCTTCAAGCATAAACATTAAAAAACAAAATCACTAGGTTAATAACAAACCCTGCTATCATTCCTTGTGACCTTAAACAAGTCAACCACCATTACCTCAGGCAAAATTAGAACTAGATTTTATTTCCTGCATTGATGCATGGGCGTCGGAATGGGGAAGGCCATAGAGGCCATGGCCTCCCCAAAATTTGGCAGACAAAGGAGTCAGTAATGGGCAGCTCTACTCCCCCCCTCATCTCTGTAATTTTAAGTCTTCGGGTAGCTGCCATGCAGCGTCAACGAGCGTCGCTATAGAATGAACACCTCTGGGGCAGGCCTACTCGTTGATGCTGCCCGGCTGCTGCCCGAAGACTTAGTGCTCCTTTTACGAAGGTGCGCTAGTGTTTTTAGCGCACGCACCGGATTAGCGCGTGCTATAATGCGCGCTAGCTGAAAAACTTCTGCCTGCTCAAGAGGAGGCGGTAGTGGCTAGCGCGCATGGCATTTTAGTGTACGCTATTCTGCACGTTAAGGCCGTAATGCACCTTCATAAAAGGAGCCCTTAAAATTACAGCAACAAGGAGGAGATGGATGGGGGAGTTGGGAGCTGAAGAGAGATGTGCTGAAGGCCCCTCTCCCCCGAACAAAAAAAGCATTCCGCTGCCTATGCATTGATGCACATTGTTATTTGATGCATGTTGTTTAACACCATCCTGTTTACTAATGACACATTGAAACGTTATAAATTATATGATCAGCGGGCCAAAATAATTGTGAGAGTATATTGTTTAATGCTTCAAGAATAGTCCAATTTTAACTACCTCTTAATCGCCCTCACATAAATTGTTAATCGCCCAGACCCTCAGAAATGACACGTTGATGCATTGGCATTGATTGATTGATTGATTTAATTTGTTTTCTATCTCGTCATCCCCAAAGAGCTCAGGACTGGTAAATTTATCTCTCAGATTCTTCTAGGGATAATAAAATTCTAGCTGTACCTGATTGTAACACACCTCATATGAGCTAAATACAAATAAATAAGATTGCTGAGGGTCTTCAACATAACAATACACGGAACTGCCAGTGAGTCACTAGGCCATGACAGAACTACTGTCTTACATAAGAGTTGTGTATTGGGTCAGAGCAAGGGTCCATCTAGCCCAGTCTCTTATTTCCAACAGTGACCAGTCCAGATCACAAGTTCCCGATAGAATCACAAAAGTTGGCAAGATTTCATGCTACCTAACCTCAGAGACAAGCAATGGCTTTCCCTAGGTCTACCTTAAAAATAGTTTATAGATTTTCCCTCCAGGAATTTTTCCAAACCTTTTTTTTAAACCCAGTTACTTTTAACTGCTTTTACCACTTGTTCTGCAAGGAATTCCAGAGCTTTTGAATGAAAAATTTAAAGAAAAAATAATATTTCTACTATTTGTTTTAAATGTGCTACTATGTAACTTCATAGAGTGTCCCCCTAGTCTTTGTACTTTTGAAAGAAAAAAAAAATTGATTCACTTTTACCAATTCCACTTCATTCATTATTTTATAGACCTCTGTTATACACTATGCCCCCTCAGCTATTTGATCTCCAAAAGAAAAGCCCTAATCTCTTTAGTTTTTACTCATGAGTCATTCTATTCCATTGCATAAGAATAATTAATATGCAAAGGGAAGAGAATTTTTCCATTTTTATTCTCCTCAAGTTGTACCACATCTCAATGGCAACTGAATATATAATTCATTGCCTGTCTGCATTTTATTGCTAAATTATGAATTAGAAACTTAATAGCTGCATCTGGAAAAGTTTCCAATAGATGGATTATAACTCTGTCAAACACTGAAGCACTTTTGGTTACAAGAATAGTGTTTAGGTGCCAAGCTTTCAAAACATCCCCAAGCCTTAACATACTCCAAAGTCTCATCTCTCAGTCTAGAATTGAAAAGCTTCAAAGCAACAAATATATATGTGGAGGGTGCCTTGGCTGACAAAGCAGATCGATTATTCCTATTTTATAAAGGATTATAACCCATAACAAACAAACTGGAGGATTGCTGCTTTTCCTGACTGAAGGCTTTGACGTTGAGCCCTGCCCTGTTTGAGATGTTCTTAAATTTGAGGTTTTCGGGTGATCAGATGATGCTATCGGAGAAAGGTCTGCTATCAACACTGTGCCTCGCTATTATCTGGACTGAACTTTTACCAACTGGAATTATATTTTATTTTTATTTTATCTGAATTTGTTTATTATTTTGTTAATTATACTGAATTCTTGTATTACTTTCTCTTATGTTTAAATTTGATCTGTTTTCTTTTGGCACAGATTGTGATCTGTCAAGTTCTTCTCCCTGCTTTATTTATTTATACATATATACATAGCCATGCAAAAGTTTTGCATCACCTCCAAGTAATACATTGTTCTGTCTTTCTTGCTGGATCACAGCAATATTTCTGATGCCTACTACTGCATATTATATACTGAAGTGTTCAGAATTTTATGCTCTATCACCCTGCGGATTTTAAATTGATTTAGGACTTCAGATTTAAGACGTGTAATGCATAAACTGCGGAATGTCAAAAATGTCAATATTTCACGTCAAAACCAAATCGAAACGGTCCAATCAGATCACTCCATTTTCAACCAATGGCTTTTGTTTTGAGGAACCAATCACAGTGCAGCATTCGCGTGCATATATGACGAAGTGGGAAAATCAGTTTTCATAACTGTCTGCTACTCCAGTGACAGAATAATCGCAACATGGGAAAAGTTAGAAATCTTTCAAAAGAAGAACGTGTGACAGTGGTTGTACTTAATGAAGAAGGCTATTCAAGCCATCAAATTGTAGCCAGGGTGAAGAAGTACAATCAAAGTACAGTCATACGCTTGCTCAGTAAGAAAAAAGAGACAGGAAATGTGACTGACAGGGCTTGAAGTGGAAGACCACGCAAATCCACTATGTGAGAGGATAGGGTTGTTCGCCGGATCTCAGTGACAGATTGCAAACTCATATCAACAGAATTGTCAGCCAAGTGGCAGGAAATGTGTTCAGTGAACGTATCTGCCTCAACAGTACGTCGGCGGTGCCTGGAGTTTGGCCTACATGGCTGTAGAGCAAGAAAGAAGCCATTGGTAACAGCGATGCAAAGAAAGCGACGCATTGAGTGGGCCAGAAAGTACAGCATGTGGACTCCAGAGGTGTGGGAAAACATTCTCTTCAGAGATGAGAGTTCTTTCTGTGTGTCAGGAGGCCAGTGCAACACGTTTGTAAGACGATTTAAGAATGAGGCTTTCAAACCACAGTGCCTGGACTTGACTGTAAAGCATCCAACAAAAATCATGGTCTGGGGCTGTATGTCAGCTAATGGCATTGAACGCTTTCAGGTGATTGATGGCATGATGAATGGTGCCAAGTATCTCTCCACTTTGCAAAACGTAATGGTTCCGTCTGCAAGGAGTCTCTTCTAGGGTGACTTCCATGTCCAGGATGACAATGCATCCTGCCATCGGGCAAAGATGGTGACAAAGTGGATGATACCAAACCATATTCAGCGACTGGAATGGCCAGGGCAGTTACCAGATCTCAATCCAATTGAGAATTTGTGGAATAGTCTTGCTGTTAAGGTGTTCAGAAAATACCCAAAAACAAAGGTCGAGTTGATTGAAGCACTGATTAATGATTGGCATCATGTTGTACAGCCAGATGACATTGAAAATTGGTTCACTCATGCCTCAACGCTGCAAGCTTGTTATCATGAACAAAGGCTGACCCATACGTTATTAGAATAGCAGAAAACAACCAGCCCTTTTCAGGGCTACCTCTTCTTGAAGGGGAACAGTTAAAATACAAATAAACTTAGTATGTATTGAAATAGCTAATGGAATCCATTTATGAAACATCATTTTTCGACATTCTGCAGTTTATGCATTACACGTCTTAAATCTGAAGTCCTAAATCAATTTAAAATCCGCAGGGTGATAGAGCATAAAATTCTGAACACGTCAGTATATAATATATAGCAGTAGGCATCAGAAATATTGCTGTGATCCAGCAAGAAAGATGGAACAATGTATTACTCGGAGGTGATGCAAAACCTTTGCATGGCTTTTGTATATATATATTTTGTATATATATTTTTTCTTCCCCCCCTAATATACAGTATATGCTTCATAACAGTTTAGTCACAAGCACAGTATACTTGGCAAATATTCTTGATAAATTATAAGTGAAGCAATGTTATATACTACTCATTTATACATACTTCACTTCATTATTTCAACAGTTCTTTTATAAATTTCTTTTTCTCTCTTCAATCTTCACTTTAATATTTATTTTACTTTCAAACTTTTCAACATTGCATTTAAAATATTGTTTATAGGGAGAAAGACCTCAGTGGCTACATCTGAACAGACGTATTCTTGTTTCAGTTCAGGAGTTCATGTAGCTAGCCTCCTCATTGGTCAGCCCTCTACCTATCCTATGGGGTTCATAATAAAAAATCAAAGACATCTAAAAAAACGCATAAGTCGTAGTTTGGATGTTTTACCCGGCAAAACGTACAAGCGACCATAATCAAAAGTCGGCCAGCTGCACGTCCTACACCGCAAAATGTCCAACGTAAGTCGTACAACATGGGGGTGTTCTGAGGGCCTGTTTAGGCCCCAAGCGTACAAATACGATAACCAAAGCTAAATCAGTTTGCTCTGTGTTTTCTAAGTAGCGTTTCCAGTTAGACCTACTTCCACAACATCTAAGCTATTCCTGAGTGTGTGCCGTCCTCTGTACAGGTAATGGAAGGGTGTATGTGTGGCCTTGTTGTTGGCTCGACTGTTACTGCTTTTTTGTTTAATTGGGGGGGGGGGGGAAATACCCTCTTAGTTGACACTGGTCTGCTTCCTAGTGCCTCACCTTGCACATGTGTAGCTCTTATGGGATCTAACTGATTGCATATGAACGGCAGCATTGCACAGCAGTCACCAGCTCCCTTTGACATGAGTCCTCAATCATAATATGTCCCTTCAGTCGAGGGTTAGCACAGGCCTCTAGAAAGAGGGGGAGCTATTCAGATAGTCAGGTGTTACATCCATTGCAAATCAGGGAACGCACAAGTCTACATCTCTCCCCTTTTTCTTGAACTGTGACTAACACAACCTCTGTCTCAGGTCCTGCATGGACATGGTCCTGGTTTCATCCAGATCTCACTTACAAGATGGCCACATTCCCACTTTCAGTAGGCTCCTGCCTGCCCTTTTGTTCGGTGCAGGTCAGTGACATGATATCAAGGGATCACACATGACACCCAGTTTAGAGGTAGATATCTGATATTTATTTTGTTCTTTTTTTTAGTCATGAATCAAATATAAATGCATACATCTTTGCTGAGGTAGACATGAATGGTAGAACACCTGGTCACAAAAGACTGTCATAGAACAATAGCCATACAAATATGTACTCATTATGAGAAAATACAATATCATACTTATGGTAACAACATGGTACATGCCTGTCCAATTGCCCCAACATGCCTTATACTGCTCCAAACTGTGCAAAGTAAGCGAGCAGTTCTGAGCCTCTCATATTAAGGGTCAGCAAATTTCTGTGAGGGCTGTCCTGCTGCAGCTGCCTCTGTCTCCAGAGGTTGTGGCTTCTAATCTCAATGGTGCTCCCTGTACCCCTGGCCTGGTTACATCATCATCCATTGGCCCATAGGTTATAGAAGCTATTTGTGACCTCATAAATGCAGCCTAGCATTCCCACTTTCTCACTGTGTCAATCTTTATGGCCTCCTCACCACATTCCATCTGATGGTAGGGTCTTTTCATTTCAATGGATACCTCTTTTCCACTGATATGGGGAGGGTACTCTTTATTGAGTTTAACGCTGTCCCACCATATGCATGTCTTCCTACCCTAGTCATGGGATTGGAACACACCTTTAGTGCAACTATTGCACACCTTAACCATCACTGTACAGTTTACATCTGTACATCACATCTCAACACTTGCAATCATTGGCAGAGAATATGGTGACAGCATTGTACACGACAGCCAGTAACATCAAGTAGGTTGATAACATCCAAGTATGTCCCAATGAGATACAGTAGGTAAAGTCTCCTGAATATGTGAAGGAGAGGCCGTGTGATGTCCTTTCAGTCATTGGGTTTCTGCCAGCTACTTGTGAGCTGTCAGGGATACTGTTGGTAACATGATTGGGGCCTCAATGGCCCATTGGCAGCTTAGCTTTCAGTTTAGCCCCTTCACCTCCTATACTGGCTCCTTAAATTTGGCAACCAGCTGCCGCAGAAGGCTGACAATCTCCTGCAGGGTCTGCATTGTTTCGTGCTTCCCCTCCTGCAATTCACTGCGCATTTGGCCCACAATGTTGAGCAGCTCTCCATATGCCTCAGGAGTGTAAGGGGGAGGAACTATAGGGGCCTCTGGCTGCACATCATGGTGTGGGGCCGGGGCTGCTGCCTCCATAATCACCTCCTCATCCCCTTCAAGAGGGGCATGTCCTGATATAGATAAGGGACCTTCCATGCTCCCTGCTCCACAACCACATGCTCGTGGTTCACCTCCACCACCACCTGTGCCGCATCCTCCACCTCTACCACCTGGGCCTCGTCCTCCACATCAGACACCTCCACAACATCCTCAGGTGGCAGACTTTCCTTCCACCTCCTTTTCAGCCTCTGCCTCTGCCACTGCCTCCCTGGCTGCCTATAGGCACATTTCATGGACCACCTCCTGAGCTAGGCCCTTAGCAGCATGCTGTACGTGACCTGTGTGCAGTAAGAATATGAAGTTAGGGTTACCATAGCATGCATTGGTTGCATACTACATACACAATTATGTATCAACCCCCCACCCAACCCATTGAGACTAAGTGGGTGTAGGGACACAGGTCAGGCCATTGTGTGAACAAATACGTAAACTAATTTCTGTGTACAGTTGAAAAGGTTCTGGTCCCAATACAGCCTCGCTCAAACTCTGCCGTCTCTGGTACAGATGCATCTGGGGATAATCTCTTTTAGAAAGAATAGATGCTTATGCAAACTGGTTGCATATCCAAAGACATATCCATTTATTATTAGTGCTGCATACATATTTATAAAAGGAATTGACCCCAAAATATCCACAAAGAAAATCCAGAGAAAACAAAAAAAAAACTCTGTGGAGTGATGATGTTCCTAAATGGACTTTATTTGAAAGTGTCAAAGTTCCAAAGTAGAGAATGACACGGTGACAAAATTCATCACCGTTCCCGTCCCCGCGGATAACCGTGGGAAACCATCTTCATGTCATACTTTAAAGAAAGAGGGAAGAATCAGAGTATGAATGGCCACAGCCACTGACCCGCAAGCTTTGCTTTGAATAATGCTGGTGTAGAAGGACTAAGGATGAAATAGACACTAGAAAATGACATGGGTTTATTTCCCGCGGTTATCCGCGGGGACGGGGACGGTAATGAATTTTGTCACCATGTCATTCTCTATTCCAAAGGTACACTGAAATCATCCACATAAAATAATTCCATCCACATAAAAGTAAATCATCCACATAAGAGTCTTAAAGGACCTAGTCCGCTAAGGATACAGGACCCAACACGGTCCGCGTTTCGACAAAAAGTCTTCTTCAGAGGTCCCTGGGGGTCCTATAAAGGTGAGTACATGGGAAACAATTGTGTGGTAAGCCGGAAGTGAGACACTGCTTGCCCTTTCCATTGCAAATGCAAGCAGTGTCTCACTTCCAACTCACCACACAATTGTTTCCCACGTACTCACCTTTATAGGACCCCCAGGAACCACATCTTTTACACATCCCCTTAACATTTAGGGCTTCTTTTACTAAGGTGTGCTAGCGTTTAAAGCGCGCGCAAACCACGCGCTAAATGAAAAAAACTAACGCAAACTTTATAGAGGTGTTGGCATTGTAGTGCGCGCTAAGCACTCACTAAAACCATTAGAGAACCTTAATAAAAGGAGCCCTTAGTTTTGAAAATCAACACTTGGACATTTGGATAACTAAAACGGCCAAGTGCTGGTTTATGACATTTTTTGGCCATTTGAAAATAAGCCCCATAGTATTCAAAATATTTGATAGATCTTCTCCTGATTACACAATTATCCCTCTTGTGGCATTTGTTATAAAAGTATATTGACAAATTATTTATGTTTTCAAACTGTTCAGTTTTGGAATTCATTACCTTTGGATTTGAGATCTTTGAAGTCATATTTTATTTTATGCAAAGCTCTAAATGTATTTAGAAAGTTTCTAACACATTGTTAATTTTATTCTCCGTCTGTTTTAATTTGTAATCTGCTTTGAACCATTTTGGGGAGAGTTAGCAGAATATAAGTGACTCATAACATAACATATAGCTAACCAACTGAATCTTCACCATTTTTTATAATGGCACACTGATATCAGTGACCTCAGTTGAACTGCTAATATTTCGCAAATAACAAGCATTAAGGAAGAGCTAGCAAGGATGTGGCCTTTATGACAGTAGGTGGGGTGGATGTGATGATACAGTTAGGGAGTGGGTGAGAGGTTATTGAATGAGCTGGAGTGTAGGTGGATAGGTAGAAATGTAGAGATTAAGACAACAGAACTCATTATTAACTTTCAGGAAATCGGTAAAGACCCTCCTCTTCAACTAAAGATCTCCTCTGTCTTCTCCCCCCCTTACACCCCCCTCCACTCTCCTATCTCCCCCCCAAAACTCCAATATAACCCTCTCTTACTCTCTCCACCAACAAATTGTATCTAAACGCATATAACTTTCCTTAAACTAAACTACTGTATTTCCCCCTTCTCTCTTTCTGCTATACTCTCCCTGTACTTAATTCTCTCCAAATTCTATAAATCCAATGATTAAACCTGTTATATTACTTATATGTCTATTTACTCTCCACTGTGTATGTTCATTTGTAGACCGTTCTGAGCTACTGGGAGGACGGGATAGAAATCCAAATAAATAAATAAATAAATAAATTAGGTACATGAGATAATGGGGGAGAGGGAGGGGGTTTGGAGTTCTCTTTTCCCAAGGCAGAGTTCCTCTAACTTGAGGGCTCTGAGTTCAATCATACAATGTCCACGTTGTTAAATTCAGTGCTTAGAAGCTAAGCATAATAAAGAAGTTATGGACTTTTTCAACTGTTTCTGTGTGCCTTCCAGTATAAAAAGGTGAACTAAGTTTAATGCATTCTTTTACTCTCATTTAAGCTCACCTTCTGTCTGTACCATGCTTTTTTTTATTATTATTATTTCCCAAAGTATTTGCTTGTCATTTGTTTACTGCATCAGAACAAAATGTATATTAATGAAGTAATAAAGAAACCGAGCATGTTTTTATACTCTAGTTACAGCAGCCTCATGAAATTGTCACCCCTATCTAAATGAGAAATAGATGCCTTAATGAACAAACATATGAAAATGTATGTAGGAATCAAGAACCATTGAAGCATAGTCCTTGGGGGGGGTGCGGGGGGGGGGGAAGGGAAGGGGGTGTTGTTCACACAACCCCCGATTCTTTCATCTAAAAATAAAAGTGCTGAATATAAATGATGAAAATTAAACCCAGTGAAATATTTGCTGTATGCTATTATGTAAGCCTTACAAGGAACAGCCTGGCCAGATCTTAAACACAAAGAGAAATATTTGTACCAGGATTAAATAGCTAAGGGATAAGCAATAATAACAAGCAGTGCAGTGACCACTGGAGAATATCTAAAAAATATATTTGCATCAGACTGCTGTTTAATTGATTTGGGGTGTTTTCTGCCTTTATAAATTAAAGTTGGCAATGTTGTTTAAATGTGCAAAACTTATATCTCAGAAGGGTAAACTATACTAAGCTGCGATAGCGGTTTTAGCGCGCACTTAGCGCACGCTAGATGTTAATGCCAGCATTGAGCTGGCGTTAGTTCTAGCCGCGTAGCGTGGGTTTAGCGCACGCTAAAATTCTGTGCGCTCTATAAACACTATCGCAGCTTAGTAAAAGGAGCCCTAAGTGGTCTATCTGATATTAAAAAAAAAAAAAAAAAAGGAAAATAAGAAGTATCATGCTGGGTCAGATAAAAGGTTCATAAAAACATAAGAATTGCCATAGTAGGACAGACCGAAGGCCCATCAAGCCCAGTATCCTGTTTCCAACAGTGGCTAACCCAGGTCCCAAGTAAGATTGGCATATGGACTATGGACTTCTCTTTTAGGAAATTATCCAAACCTTTTTTAAACCCTGCTAAGCTAACTGATTTCACCACATTCTCTGGCAACAAATTCCAGAGCTTTAATTACATGTGAGAAGAAATATTTTCTCCAGGTTTTGTTACAACCTACTACTTAGTAGCTTCATTGCATGCCCCCTAGTCCTAGTATTTTTGGAAAGAGTAAACAAGTGACTCACTTCTACCAGCTCCACTTCATTTAGTATTTTATAGACCTCTATCATAGCTCCCCTGAGCCTTCTCTTCTCCAGTCTGAAGAGCCCTAGTCACTTTAGCATTTCCTCATAAGGTAGTCATCCCAAACCTTTTATCATTTTTCTTCCTTTTCTAATTCTACTATATCTTTTTTGAGATGTGGTGACCAGACTTGGATATGGCCCTGGGTCCCTATCTCAATGGCTAACTACACCACCTACTAGGCTACTCCAGAAACCTCTCATTTCTTTAATAGGACTGCCCACAACATCTGAAGCTATCATATATGCAAGTATGTACTGTTTCATTCACATCTTTGGGGTGGGGGTGAGAGAGGTTAAAAAGGAATCAGTGACCACTGAGGAAGTATAAGGGGGTCATGTATATACATCTCTCAGTGGTCATCTTATCAGTTTAGGCACATTTTTAGCACTTATTTGTTTTTAAAACAGGTCTAACCCCAATTGTCCAAACTGTGCCCTGGACACATTCTTAAAAGTTTGATAACGGCAGAAAAATGTCCAAGTCATAAGACTTCCCTAGTCCCGCCCACACCATGCCTCTAAAACCCCCACCCCTTCAGATTTAGATGAATTACTGATGGAACAACATTGATATCTCTCTTAAAAAATAGGCTTCTAAAATAGCGAATTAGATGGGTTTGGAAAGAAAAACATCCATCTTCCCTTTTATGCCACTTTTTGGATGCGTTTCTTTTTCTGAGAATGAGTCCCACATTGTCATACATCTTAATTCCCAGACCCTCTTAAAATTCGGTCCTGAAATGGGATGGAGATTGAGTTCTTCCAATATGAGGAAGGAAAAGCAATTCTATGCAGTCATTTTGATGTCCTACCAAACTCCACCTCAGTGCACAGTTCAATTTACAAATTAAACTGCTTCTCAGACTGAAACCATTCCTAAATGACACTGACTTATTAGGACAGGTTTGCACCAGTTAGTAATGGTGCTTCTAGATGATCATTATGTGATTTATTTGGGCCATCCAGCAGTGACCTTAAACTCCTTACAATCTGTGCAAAATTTAGCAGCCAGAACTGTGGCTGGTTAGGGGAGTTCTGATCATATTTCTCTTGTATTATTTCAGCTCCACTGGTTAACAATTTTATGGCATGTCAGATTCAAGGTATTATCTCTTGTTTCAAAGTGATACATTAAGGTTTACCTTTGCACTTTTTATTGTCCATATACTGTATATATCTTTACATTGGCTTTAGTCACAGACCAGCTTAATCGTATTGTCCATTCATTAAATGCAGCTAAAAAAAAAAGTACCAAGAATAGGATGATATCTATATTTGGCCCAGATCATTGGAATGTTCACTAGTAGAGATGAAATTAAAATGTAGTTTTAGAAAATTGTTGAAAACGTGTTTTGTTTTTACAATTCTTTCCAATGTTATTTTAATGCATCTGCTTTATAGAATATTATTCTAAGTTGCTTTTGTTGTGTTATGTCTGGTTTTATGAAAGAAAAGCAAGATGCAAGAGATCTGACCACATGCAAATTCCACCATTTACATATATCACAAACACATGTAAAACCCCTTTTCAGAAAGCTGATGGGCCCCATATTCAAAATACAGTGTTCCTCCGCAAATTTGCAGTTCGCAAATCATGGACTCGCTCATTTGTGGTCTGCTCCGACTGCCTCTTCCTGTAGTAAAGTCGGGCTATACCAATCAGGAGCTGCATGACAAAGCAGCTCCTGATTGGTGTAGCCCGACTTTACTACAGGAAGAGGCGGTCGGAGCAGACCGTGAGTGATTTTCTTCACCCGCCGGCGCTCCAGTTGCCCTCTCCTGCCTCCCCTGCCTTTTTACAGGCGAAAAACCACATTTGCGGTTTGTCAAAATTCATGGGGGTTCCTGGAACGTGAATTTCAGGGGAGTATTGTAATTTAAACAATTAGGAGAGGGTACTGGCCAGTTAAATCACCTGTCCAAGGCTAACTGGGCATTTCCAGTGGCACTTGACCGGATAGTGCTGTTGAAAATGCCTGGTTAGTGCTCAAGCGAAAACCGACTATTTCGGAGGCATTCCAGGGGCAGAGACTAAACTTAATGGAATTAGAAAAGGTACAGAGGAGGGTGATGAAAATGATAGAGATGGAATGACTGCTCTATGAGTTAAGGCTGAAGCAGCTATGATAGGTTGAAGGGAGCTATGATAGAGGTTTATAAAATACTGAGTGGAGTAGAATAGGTAAATGTGAATTGCTTATTTACTCTTTCCAAAAATACTGGGACTAGGGGGGAATGCAATGAAGCTACTAAGTAGAAGCATTACTGATCTTCTCTGCACTGATTTTCTCTGCTCAGGCAGTTTTTTGGAACCTGCATCATTTCAAAAAGTGGCCCCTGAAGAAAGCGTCTTCTATACGCCGAAACTGGGATCCTTGTTGGGTCCTACTATTTCTAATAAAGACTTGTTTTGGTTGTAAAGACATCTCTCCCTTATCCTGACACTCATAGACCTGCAAAAATCAAGGTAAAAATTCCAAAAGATTGTGCAAGAAAGGTGGGAACTCACAATAGGGGATCAATTTCTTTAAACATATCATAAAAATTCAGGTATGGTACTCCATTTCTGCTTCTCATCAGAAAGAAGTTGTATGAGAAATTTTACAGAGATATTTTTTTAAATTTATGTATGAATTACAAATTTAGGCCCTACTATGCAAAGCCGCATTAGTGTTTTTAGCGCCGGCCACTGTGGTAATAGCTCCGACGATCATAGGAATTCTATGAGCATCGGAGCTGTTACCGTGATGGCTGGCGCTAAAAACACTAACCTGACTTTGTACTAGAGGAAGTTAAAAACAAGCATATCAATACTTGAATACAGATCATGACTATCAAGGAAATTATATACGGAGAAAAAAAAATCACCAAAGAGCAGAAATTTTTCCATTATTTAGTCTTCTGTCTTTTAGGGGCCAAGGAAAGTAACAATGCAGAAGATCCCAGATCGAGGACTCTAGGCCGATATGCCAAAAAGTCCTTCCTTCTTCTCTGTGAAACTTGTGATACATCAGGAAATAGATTGAAGAACTGAGAAATTGCTCATTAATATGCCTGAAATAAGTACGAAGAATTAAATCTCCATCCCGTCATGATAAGAGTTGTTCTTTCAGTAACACTTCCAGAAAATTAGTTAAGTTCATTTCTGTACAAACATCTCCAGTATTGCCAGTTGGAGTAGAACTTTCTGGTTTATTCTTAATAGTGAGATATTGAGCTCTCAGAATTGGTGGTAAACTCTCTGCCAGAATTAGTAAAAATTCACACAGATATCTCTGCACCATCTCGACAGCTGACACTATTGGAGATCTTGGAAAGTTCAACATTCTCAAATTATTTTTCCTGCGATTATTTTCCATATATTCCAACTTTTTCTATATATAAAACCTCTCCGTAATGATATCTACTTCTAATATTTTAATTAAATTAAATTGTTCTTCATGTTTTTTAATTCTCTCACCATGTTTTTGGCAGAATTTCACTTTGAGTATGCACCTTGGAGTTGATATTACCATGATCATTCCTCAACATAGATACTGCTTTTTTAAGGTTGGAGTCAGTAGCCCTCCACAGCAGGTTTCACCATCTCTCCAAACTACAAGCTCTCACTTCCAAAAGCGTTTACTTCCTTAGCTCCCATGCAGGTTGCTGATCTTAAGGCCACAGAAGGGCAGTCCTTTAATGAGTTTCCCCTTGCTGCTCCTCCAGAGCTAGGCGTTGTCAGCTCCCCTTGGGAAGACAAAGCTTCGTTCCAGCTGGGCTCATCCTTCCGGGTTGGAGAGAGGCCTGCCTCAAATCTGGGCTTAACGAAGCCCCGTCAGCACTGAAGCTGGTAACACCTCTATCGCATGGCGAGAAACTACCTCAAAATAGTAGTTTGAATGAGGCGTCTAGGGGTCGCAGCCACAGGAGGACCAATCTGCAAAGTCCTTTCTGCTTCCCCGTGGCCGTAAACAATGCCAAGAGGAACCATACTGTCTCTCCAAACCTCTCTCAGGGAGAGAGCTCAGCACACACGTCTGTCTTCGATTACAAAGATCTTTTTAATTTAATTTTTGCAGTCTAGGTGTGTGGAGTGGAACCATTTTGAACATGACCTGCTACTTTGAATATGGTCAAACCTATCAAACTTTAGAGATTATTTATGACAACATGTACTGAATTGGTCATTTAAGTTCTTAGCTCCTTGTCAAGCTCAGTGGCAGATAAAAGGAAATTCAGTCAATTCTGTTTCTTTGTTGCACTGTCATATTTAATAATATATCTAGAGTGCTCATTTCTCAGTTTTATAAAATAACAAAGCAGGCATCTAATATCTGCTTGTTGAGCTAGAACAAAGCGCCCATTGGTATAATAGAAAACTAAGTTGCTTTTTTCTGTGCAATTACAATAAAAGCAATGTTTTTCTTGGCTGTCTTTCATTATTAAAGCTGTCCTGGTTCTCAGTATAATCACTACTTTATCAAGCACGATTCTGAGCCGTAACGCCACTTGTCTGTTTTGAAGAGAATTAAGCATGCCATCAGTCTAATGATTTAGCAAATCATTCATCACGAAACATGAAGCAGTAAGCAATTAGTACCAAATTATGTTTATTACAGAACATTATATATCACTCAGTTCTCATTTTTCTGGCAGTTATTTATTTTCACAGTCACTTGAGGGCAGTTGCAGTATTAAGCTGCTGACAAATGTAGATACGCTATCCTCAAAAAATACAACTCTCACATAGACAAACCTGCCTCAATATACAATCAATATACAATCCTGGGTCAAAAAACTCCAAAGATAAGTGGGAAAATTTACTCTTCTTAATTCATTCACTGTTGCATAAATATAAATATTAAAACATTTTCACACTTATCTGAAAAAGTAGTCTTCGTAGTGCTGGGCAATAGAAGCAGGAAAAACCCACAAGCATGAGCAAAGTGCAGAGCGGCCACTGAATTACCACCGCCTGCACACTGTCACCATGATTTCCAGCAGGGCTCCCTGTTTCGCAAAAAGCTTCGTCAGGGAAATGAGCTTCGTCAGGGAAATTATCCAGCTTCAACACCATTAAAAAAAATTAGCACACGAGCCCTTACCAACACATATTTTGAAGGCAGTAAGGGCCAGATTCTATAAACAACGTCTGGGCCAGCTAATCGCTGCCTGGCTGACCTGGAACTTCCTGGAACTGACGTCAGAATTGATGTCGGGGGAAAGCTTGTGGGCCCGGTGCTTGTACATGCCAGGCCTGGCTCGGGGAAGCAGGGAGAAATCAGCGTGGTAGCTTGGGGGGGGGCAGGGAGAGAGAAGGAATCATGGAAGTGGAGAAATCGGTGCGATGGCTGGGGGGGGGCGCAGTGGGAGAGAGAAAGAAAGACAGGCAGGCAGGGGGAGAGAGAAAGAAAGACAGAAATAAAGAGGGGGCAGGGGAGAGAGAAAGAAAGACAGGCAGGCAGGGGGGATAGAGAAAGATAGAAATAAAGAGGGGGGCAGGGGAGAGAGAAAGAAAGACAGGCAGGCAGGGGGGATAGAGAAAGACAGAAATAAAGAGGGGGCGGGGAGAGAGAAATAAAGAGAGACAGAAAGAAAAGGGGAGGGGGCAGAAAGAAGGAAATATTGGATTTACAGAAGAAGGAAGTGCAACCAGAGACTCATGAAATCACCAGACAAAAAGGTAGGAAAATGATTTTATTTTCAATTTAGTGATCAAAATGTGTCCGTTTTGAGAATTTATATCTGCTGTCTATATTTTGCACTATGGCCCCCTTTTACTAAATCACAATAGTGTTTTTTAGCGCAGGGAGCCTATAAGCGTCGGGAGCTGCAAGGGGCATTCAGTGCAGCTCCCTGCACTAAAAAACGCTATTGCGGTTTAGTAAAAGGGGAGGGGATATATTTGTCTATTTTTGTATAATTGTTACTGAGGTGACTTGCAAGCCAAAAAAGTGTGGGCACCCCTGGTTTATACTATAGAATCAGCTCATAAGGGCTCATACACTAATCCTGTGTTAATCAGTTAGCATATTACAATGTGGACATACTAACTGATTAACACAGGAACATCCACTTTCTGTCCCCCCTTCCCCCCAGAAACACTCCATCTGTGTTAAAATGTAAAACCAAAAATTTTTAGCATGTGGTTTGTCTGCATAGATCACAAAATTACCACAGGATGCCTGAGAGAGTCCCATAGTAAGCCATTTTAAGTTGCGCTAAGCATATGCTAGAACTTACCACTGCTTAGTAAAAAGATCCCTAAGTCCTATAAAGTATGATAAAGGCTTTCAGAATGAAGGTCCCCTTTTACAAAGCCGAGGTAGCGAGTCCCGGCGTGGCAAATGCAACACAGCCAATAGGAATCGAATGGGCTGCATTGCATTTGCAGCGTGGGAATTGCCACTGTAGCTTTGTAACAGAGGTCCTTAATGTCTGAAGATTACTCGTTGTCCCCTTCTCCCTTCACTCCTGCAGAGAGAAGCGAAAATTTTCAGCAGACTGTTTTACCCAGGTAACTGCTTAGTACCTGGCTAAAATCATTTGGAAACTTGTCCTCAAAGCATACTCCTTATACTTTGCCATCTCGTGAGATAAAAATCTACAGTGAACTATTATATTTTTTTATAAAACATTTGGAATCATGCTAATTTTTTTTAGACCCAGAAGTCTTAAGTCCTTTTACTAAGCTGCGGTAAACAATATTGCATGCTTACCGCAGCTTAAAATGCCTGCTCAGGTATGCCACAGTAATTTTTGTGCATCAACATGTACTTCCCACACACTACAAAATAGATGTTATTTTTAGCGCTAGGGGACAGGTTAGTGGATGAAGAGTAGGCATGTTCCACACTAATCGGTTAGTACAGTTATCTTGATGTGCGCTTCCTGATTAGCACATGCGAGTCCTTAGCACCATAAAATAGACACAATTGTTTGTAAAAGCCTTTTTTTAGGCATTGATTTTCCCTGATTGCTGATTTTCTGAGGATCTGATTATCTACATTTACTTGTCTTTTATTTTGTTTTAAAACTTATGTATGTAATATTTTGTAAACTGTTTAGGCTTTAGAGGGTATCAAAATTTTTTAAATAAAATAAATAAATAAAATAGATGGCAGAAGGGGCTCACACACTAATGAGAAAATTAGCATGTGGTCATTAATAATAAAGCAGAGATTTGTCCATGCTGTCCATGCAGGAAATATGGCCTTAGCAGGTAGGACTGACCTCTACAAGCACACGTTAAGGTCACTTTTTATCACAATTTGACAAAAGGGCCCCTTAACATTTACAAACTCAGCACAGTAGGGTATTTCATTTGTTTGTTTGTTTTTTTAAGCTAAGTTTCAAGTTTATTGTATATTTGATTAATCGCTTACTCAAATTTCTAAGCGATGAACATATCATTAAAATTACATACAATTAAGGGGGCAGCAAAACAAGCAAAATCTAAACATACGTAACGTGTTAAAGACTAATATTATAAACGTAAAAAATGAGAGGAAAGGATGGGTAGATAAATACAAATTGCTGATAGAAAAAAAAAAACATGGAAAAAAAAACAATAGGGAGGGAATAAACAATGAACCTTAACAAAGTTATGGAAATGAATCATGCCACTGACAAAAAAATATCCGCCTCAGGTGTCCAGCTTGTCGGAAACCAGACCAATACCATTTGGCTATTCTTATGTTCTTATCTCGATGAAGTTACTTTAAAAACCAATAGGAGGAAATATTTTTTCACTCAGAGAATAGTTAAGCTCTGGAACGCGTTGCTAGAGGTTGTGGTAAGAGCGGATAGCATAGCTGGTTTTAAGAAGGGTTTGGACAATTGTATAAATTTATATTTGTAGTACAAATATAAATTGAATTTTCTTGAACAAAAGTGGATTTATAGTTTAGATGCAGTTGAACCGGGGGGACTAAATCAAGAAATAGAATGGTTGTCCTTAGTGTAGATTCTGATTCGCTGGGAATTATGCATGATGTCAGTGAAGGGGAGGTACCTAACAAGAAAAAAAGACACTGTGGCCATCTTATCTCAGCAAAAAGCTATAACGGATCGGGATGGTGCAGATGAGTTGGAAAAGGGGTAAGCATTCAATTTAGTTTTTGAATGTCCTGCTCCTTAAGAGAAACTTATATAAGTGTAAACTGTATTGTAAAAGTGGGAGGGTGTAGTATCACCAAACTTTTTCTTGTTTTTTTTAGGGGACTTTCCTTGAAGCAGCCTAACGGTGAAACATGTCGATATGACAGGTCCCTTCCCGATAGGATACGAAAAACAGGCAAACAGAAATATTTAAGATAAGTTTTAAAAGATTAAGTTATTGACATTAAGTTATTGATATTAGCATATACCACATTAAAGGTTTGAAAAAGAAAAAATAAAAAAACATGTAAAAATAAGTATATAGAGTGGCTAATGAAGAAGCCATAGCCATAAAGAAATATTTGGCAGCCATGAAGAATGAGTGGTGACCAAATGGCATGTCTGAAGCCCTGAAAAACTTAGAAAAAGTAAGAAAAGAAGATATAGGACATTGAATGGTGCATATTGCTGTTAAAAGTAAAGCACTATACCAGCACACCCTTTGGCCTCTTAATTCTCCAACCCAATTCAGATCTTTCCTGGCTCAACACCATGATCCCCTCCCCCCCCAGACAATTCTAGAATATGACTCCACTGACTCAACATCCTGACCCCTTATGACAAGAACCCAAACCTCAAGTTAAGAGCACCCCTGTTGACGCCAAGCCACACTCTGACAAATAAACCTTTCCCTCACACTAAAAACCTGCATCCCAAACTCTGCTCTCATAAAAACATAAGAATTGCCATACTGGGTCAGTACGAAGGTCTATCAAGCCTAGTATCTTGTTTCTAACAGTGGCTAACCCAGGTCAAGTACCCGGAAAGATTCCAAGGAGTAAAATAGATTTTATGCTGCTTATCCTAGGAATAAGCAATGGATTTCCAGAAGCCATCTCAGTAATGGCCTATGGACTTCTCTTTTAGGAAATTATTCAAGCCTTTTTAAAACCCTGTTATGCTAACTGATTTCACCACATTCTCCAGCAACAAATTCCAAAGTTTAATTACAAGTTGAGTAATGAAATATTTTCTCTGGTTTGTTTTATATCTACTACTTAGTAGCTTCATCTTATGCCCCATAGTCCTAGTAATTTTGGAAACAGTAAAGAAGTGATTTGCATGTACACTTTCTACTCCGCTCAGTATTTTCTAGATCTCTGTCATATCACCCCTGGGCTGTCTCTTCTCCAAGCTGAAGAGCCTTAGCTGCTTTAGCCTTTCCTCACAGGGAAGTCGGCCCATCCCTTTTATCATTTTTGTCACCCCTCTCTGCACCTTTGCTAATTCTGCTATATCTTTTTTGAGATACAGTGACCATAATTGCACAGAGTATTCGAGGTGCAGCCGTACCATAGAGCAATACAAAGGCATTATAACATTTTCATCTTTGTTTCCATTCGTTTCCTGATAATTCCTAACATTCTATTTGCTTTCTTAGCCACCACCGCACACTAAGCTGATGATTTCAATGTATCCATAACAATGACACCTAAATCCTTTTCCTGGGTGGTGACTCCTAATGTGTAACCCTGCATCATGTAGCTATAGTTCGGGTTCCTCTTTCCCACATGCATCACTTTGCACAATAACACATCATCTGTCATTCTGATGTGCAATTTTTCAGCCTCACAAGGTCTTTTTTGCAAGTTTTCACAATCCTCTTACAATTAACAACTTTGAACAACTTTGTGTCATCTCACTAGTTATTACCATTTCTAGATCATTGATGAATATGTTAAAAACCGCAGTCCCACATAGACCCCTGGGGAACCCCACTATTTACCTAAATTATATACAGGATGAGAAAGAACATATATTCATTTCAAAAAATACCCTTCTTAAATGTCATTTCAATATTCTTAGTCCAAGTTATCCAGAGGTGTAAATCCACTATGAATAGCTTCTGAACTTAAATTCTTTTTAGTTACTATCAAAGGGGCTGAGCCTCAGATCCCCGTGTGTTGTATGTGTTTTACAATCACACTAGAAAGGGAATTAACCTCACTGGCTCATGCTCCCCTCCTGCCCTGTTGTCAATCAAAAACACTTAAAGTTCTTAAACTTATGGTTCTTAAAACAGGGACTTAACTTTTAGATCCCGGGCAGGGTTTGTTGAAAATAGGCAGTGAAAGTTGTTTTTACTCAATCTTTCCTGCTGTCTCTGCTAGTTCCTTCACCAACGTTAAGCTAGCTGTCCGTTTTGCCCTCAGGCTGCGTCAGGGCTGTGGACCAGTATAATGTTGTGGCTCTATGATTCACAAGCTCACCACGGCAAAGCCCTGACGCAGCCTGAGGGCGAAACGGAGTTGTGTATTTGTGGAGTGAACCCTCACTATTTATCCTTCTCATTGAGAATATTGACCATTTAAACCTAGTCTTTGTTTTCTATCTTTCAACCAGTTCTTAATCCATAATAGGACATTCCTCCTATCCCATGACTTTCTAATTTCCTCAGAAATCTTTCATGAGGTACTTTGTCAAATGCCTTTTGAAAATCCAAATATACAATATCAACCGGCTCATATTCATTCACTCTCTGACACTCCTAGGCTTGGCAGTACTTTGTCATGTGATACCTACTGTTTACAGATATGTTTTACAGAACAGAATCTTCAGAGTTTACAAAGAGGTTTTGTCCATCTTCTACATTCTGTATAGATCTTAGACTCTACTCTCATATAGGAGAAGATGAAACATCTGATTGCTCTGCTGTATGTCTAGTTCAGTTGTTTGATACCTATAGATTAGGTTCTTCTGTATCTCAACGTGTTTGATATGACAAAGCAAAAAGATGTAAAGGTGATTGTGCTTTGGGAGGTGATTCAACATTTACTGGATGCATAATTTTGAGGAAGGATAATCTGAATAAATAAATAAATGAAAGAGGGCCAATCTACAATATTTGGCCCAGGGCTCCACACATGATTAAAGCGGCCTTAACTGTGAATTGGTGATTCTAATGATTATTACCCTAGGTAAGATAATGATTCCATGGTAAGGATCATTATATTGGGGCCTGATAATCACCTTGGGCTAATTACCCTGAGATCATTATCACAGGATAATGATTATTACTCTATGGTAGCATAATGATCCTGCAGTAAGGATTGTTGTGACTAAATAGGATACAAATAATTATGCTGAAGTAGAGCAACAATCCCATGGTCATTACCCTGAGACAATCATTTGTACTCCAGGATAATGAATTTTCTGGATTACTTACCTCAGGATATTACTAAACTAAATTAAACATCAGCTTAATTTTCTAGAATAGCTTCATTTGCAGCATACTATAATTTGGTCTTCCCAGTTACCTTTGACGTAAGGAATCTTTAATGATGCCGAATAGCAAATCTGGAATACAAGTTGATTCACTTACGAACACTGTTAACCAGCTTATCATTCTCTCTGATGCTTTTTCTAAAAGTTGAACTAGCAGGGATCTAGAATGCATAACCCATGACTCAGGAGTAGAGAGAGATGCGTGGACAAAGATTCATCCCTGTCCCCTCACTATCCCCTGAGTGAAAAGCATTTTTCATCCCCATCCCTTCATAAGAACATAAGAATAGCCTTACTGGGTTAGACCAACAGCATTGAAATCCCTTAGAGTTGGATCTGCTCCAGTTGGTGATGGTTTCACGGTGGAATTTTATAAATCATTCCAAATTACCCTATTACCTTATTTGTTAAATTTATATCAGGCTCAGCTAACTAAAGATTGTATTACAGATACTATGGCAGAATCCTTAAATATTGTTTTACCAAAGCCAAATAAAGATCCTTTGTTGGTTTCAAATTACAGGCCTATTTCTTTGATTAATGTGGATGGTAAACTTTTGGCTAAGTTATTGGCCTTACACTTAACTAAGGCTCTCCCTTATATTACCCTGTTTCCCCGATGATAAGGCAGGGCCATCAAATAAGACAGCCCCCCTCTTTTTAGAAAAAAATGTAAAATAAGGCACCCCCCCCCCCGCAAATAAGCCACCCACCGATACCTGCGCTTACCCGAATCGGGTGGTACGGTGGGTGACTCCGTGTGGTCCCTCCGTCTACCGTATTTGCCTCCATGGCTGCGTGCCGCGCCTCGTCATGAAGTGAAGAGGAGGAAGTGACAGGACTGTAGCGCGCGCACGTGACTCCGCGCAAGGAAACACAGGCAGCTTCCCTCATCCCTCCCTAACGGAGACTGCAGGAGTTTGTTCACGGCCAGAACATCCAAAAGTGAGACATGCAGACAGGTTTCTTTTGCTGTGAGCAATACCACTTACTGTATATAAAGCCTGTTTAAAATGCATACGGTATATAAACAATGGTTTCACATTGTCAAGTCCCCTCTGATGCTGCTCTACAGAATAATCTCTTTACTGTGTTTCCCTGATGGAGAACATTGTGGACATTAAATGGTACAATATATGGTATTTTGGATAAAGCTGGCCATACACAGTACGATTTTTCGGCCGACCGATTCTTCAGCCGTCAAATAAGACAGCACCCCCTTTTTAGAAAAAAATGTAAATAAGGCATCCCCCTGAAAATAAGCCCTAGAGCATATTTTGGCCTTCCAAAAAAAATAAGACAGTGTCTTACCATTGGGGAAACAGGGTATCGGAATGCACCAAACAGGGTTTGTGGTTCAAAGGCATTCTTCTAATAACACTAGATTGGCGTTACATATGTTAAATTTATCAAAAGATATAGAAGATATGGCCTTTGCTGTATCTTTGGATGCAGAGAAGGCCTTCGATCATGTGGAATGGACCTTTATGTATCAAGCAATGGATTGGTTTGGTATAGGTTCTGGATTAATTCAAATGATTCAAACCTTGTATAGCTCTCCCTTTGCCAGATTATATATCAATAATACTTTTTCGGAGCAATTTCGTCTAGAGAGAGGAGTTAGGCAAGGTTGTCCTTTATTTCCTCTACTGTTTGACATTGTTTTGGAACCTTTGTTATTAGCTATCCACAAGGTAGAGGAGATTCAGGGTATTCCTTATGCAGGTCAGGAATACAAAGTCTCTGCTAATGCAGATGATATTTTGCTTTATTTGAGGAATCCGGAAACAACCATTCCACATTTACTTGAATTGATTGATAGATTTGGGAAAATATCAGGTTATAAAATAAACTGGAGTAAATCAGAGGTTCTTCCTTTAAACGTTCACTGTTCCAAGGGATTATTTGACACGTTTCCTTTTCTGTGGAAGGAAGAAAGTATAAAATATTTAGGCATTTGGATTCAGAAAATGGACGAGATGATGCAAGTAAATGAAAAGTCCATGTTGCTAAAGGTCTCAGAAATGTGTGAGCATTGGAATCCACTACATTTGTCTTGGTGGGGGAGAGTTCACACTAAAAATGATGGTTCTGCCTGTAGTGTGTTACCAAATGGATATATGTTGCCAGTCTTTTTTCCGGGGTCTTTTTATTAAAAATTAAATAATATTCTGATGAAATTTATTTGGCTTGGGAAAAATGCGAGAATTTCTGTAGTATCTTTACAAAGACCAATTGTGGAGAGTGGGGTAAATTTTCCCAATTTTTATAGGTATCATCAGGCCTATATAATGCGCCAAGGAATGTACTGGATCCTACAAATCAATATATATTATGTAGGAACCAGAGAGATGAATCTATATACCATATATAATAACTCTCTGTTACACACTTTATTTATTGAAGTATAGACCTGTGGTCAGTGCTCAACACACCAAACCTGATCTCTGATCAATTTTAATTTAATTTAGAGGAGGGGCCTCAGATCCCCGTGCGCTGCCAGCAATTAACTTATCAGCCACACTAGTAGTTCAGTTGCAACCACACTTTAGTGGGAAAAATTTAAGGATAGCATATAGTCCGTCAAAAAAATCTCAAAGAGACATTATGTCCATCTGATACTTCTTGGAAGTTTGACACAGTACACACACCAGGGGAGCATAAAAAATGTGGTAGGTGTAAAACGTGTGATCTGACGAAAGAAGTAACTGATTGCTTTTTCACCCACAAACAGGAATGAGCTGTCGGTTATAGCATAAAACTTAATGTGATACATCATATGTGGTGTATGTTATAATCTGCCCTTGTTTAAAACTTTATATTGGGCAAACCACTAGATCATTTCGTACCAGGATAGGAGAACATAGGAGTAGTTTGGCGTGTAATAAGATGGAGGAGCCTTTGGTTCAGCATTATGTCACTCAAGGCCATGCAGTTACAGAGTTCCAATGCCTGGTACTTGATCATGTGCCACTGATGATAAGAGGTGGAGACAGGAGACATACCTTAATGCGAAAAGAACATGAAGTCAGATGTTAGAAGAACCCAAAGGGCTGAACGCCAAGATTGAATGGCACTTGTTTCTTTGAACATTTGCTTTGAACATTTCCTTGGAATATTTTTGACTTTTCATGAACAATTACATCTATTTTCTGAACACTTTTATTAATCACATCATATGAGCTTCTTTAACCATTATAGGAGTATAGTGACAATGTCCGACACAGAAGTAAACATGAGAGCTCTTTAATTTAAATCAGCTGTTCCAGTTACGTTGTAGACGTCACACATCAAGACGTCAGTATGCAGATAAATTTGAGCAGCTTGGGGCAGTCGCCGTCTTTGTCGATTTGAGCTTAAGAATATAGCCGAGTAAGTCATAGACATGGAGAGAGGTGTTCTTCACTTTTCTTACTTTAATATTAATGTGTTTTTTCTATACAGGAGTCCACCGCCCTGACACAGCCATACAGCGAAACGTCAGCTAGCTTTACGTTGGCGGAGGCGGACCAGTGAGGACAGCAATATTTATACTGAAATAATTCAACCTTTTGAACATCTCCTGCTTAAGCTAAGTTTGAAGTTTTTGATCATTCATCACTGAAGGTGAGCACATTAGGCAGGAGGAGGAGGGAGGCCGATGAGGTTGTTTCCCTTTCTAGTGCAGCTGATAAGTTAATTGCTGGCAGTGCACGGGGATCTGAGGCCCCTCTTCTAAATTAAATTAAAATTGATCAGAGATCAGGTTTGGTGTGTTGAGCACTGACCACAGAGAGTGTGTAAAGTGTGTAACAGAGAGTTATTATATATGGAATGTACTGGATCCTCCCTGAGCTCATGGAGCATCTCCCAGATTGGTTACACCTAGAATGGAAAATTATGTCCCCAATGTGATTATCTCATGTATTAAGTATTAGAGTACCTAGATATGCTAGGGACAATATAATTATATTGGATACATGGAAAACAATTAAATTTATTGATAAACTAATAGATGTTCCTATATTGCGCATCTTAGTAAAAGGAGCCCTTTGTTTGCTAAAACATCCAAATTGCCATTTTCAAAACACATTTTTTAGATGTTTGTCTATTCTGTTTATCTTTTATTTTTATTTATTTATTTATTTAGATTTTTATCCCGTCCTCCCAATAGCTCAGAACGGTTTACAATTGAACATACACACTGCGGAGTAATTAGACATATAAGTAGTACAACAGGTTTAGTGGGTGGATTTATAGTTTTTGGAGAGAGTTAAATACAGGGGGATTGAGCAGAGAGAGAGAGGGGGGAAATACAGTAGTTTAAGGAAAGTTCTAAGCGTATGGGTGCAATTTTTTTTTTTTTTTTTTAGTGGAGAGAGTAAGAGAGGTAATACTGGAATTTTGGGAAGGAGATAGGAGAGTGGAGGGTGGGGCTTATGGGGGGGAGAGACAGAGGGGAGCTTTAATTGAAGAGGAGGGTCTTTACCGATTTACGGAATGCTAATAATGAGTTCTGTTGTCTAAGTTGGGGGGGAAGTTGGTTCCAGAGGTGTGGAATGAAGTGGCTGTAGGATCGTTTGTGGGCAGTTTCTGTGAGCAGGGATCTTCCGGGGGGGACGCATAGGCGTGTCTCTGACTTTGAGCGGAGGGTGCGAGTGGGGTTGTAGATGGGAAGCTTGGATTTTATATAGGAGGGAGTGGTGGAGTAGATTCTCTTGTGGGCAATTGTTAGGGCTTTGAAAGTACAGCGTTGGCTAATTGGGAGCCAGTGTTCAGCATGGAGTGCCGGGGAGATGGAATCGCGGTAGTTGAGGTTGTGTAGGAGGCGGATGGCTGCATTTTGGACCCGTTGGAGGCGTTTGATATTATTTTTGGTTAGTCCGTTAAATAGCGAGTTACAATAATCCATTCTGGAGAGGACATATGCGTATAGGAGTTGGGCGAGGTCTGGTTTGGAGATGTAGGGTTTGATCCTTTTCAGTTGGCAAAGGTAGTAGAAGGAGGTGGAGACTACTTGGGATATGTGGTTGGATAAGGATAGGTGTATTTAAATATCAAGGGGGGAGTATAATTTTTTTCAGGTTATAAATCTCAAGGGGGCATGTTTTGGGTGGGATTCAGGCAGACATGATTTGGATGTTTTTCTGCAATACTGGCACAATAAAACAGTCTTAACAGATAAAACAGTCTTAATAGAGTCTAAACAGATAAAATAAAGAAATTGAGCACCTCAGGTCACCTTCACTGTCCTTCCTGTCTTTCTGCAATAATGGATCATTGCAGGACACATCCAGGGCAAAACTTGGCCATTGAGAAACACAGTTTTAATGATGAATAAGAGCCAAAAAGGTAGCCAAACTGACCAGATGACCACTGGTCACTGGAGGGAGATGAAGGCATGTCCCCATTACTCCCCTCATGGTTTCTGAACCCCTCCAACCCCCCAAAGGTGTGAATGAAACAGCACATACTAGCCTGTACGACAGTTTCAGATGTTATGGACATTGCTAATAGAGCAGCATGCAGGTCTCTAGTGTAGCCTGTTGGTCAGTGCAGAGGACTGCAGAGAAGGGGACCAACCCATATTCTACTCTAACTAGTATACTTGTGGTGGAAAGTGAGCCCACTAAAACCCTACTGTACTGACATTTACCACCACCACAGCTATCATCCTGGACACGATGACAGCTGTGATCAATTCTCCAACCCATGAAAAGGGCCACATACTACTACAACTACTTATAATTTCTATAGCACAGGTAGATGTATGCAGCACTGTACATCATAATATGAAAACACTTTCACTATGAAAAATGCACAATGTCAGGTGGTGCAATATCAGCACAGTTCAGGCTTAATGACAATTTATAAACGGAGGAAAAAGCTTCAGACAAGGGCCCTCCTACCCCCACAAAAATGGTTTCAAGGTGGTTAAGCAATCACCTCATTGGCAAAAAACCTCCTTTAAATGAAAAAAAGCTCTGTGCTGTTCTTAAAGAAGATATTAAAAGATAGAAGAAAATGCTTTTCAACTTATCTTCTGTTGATCGGTACACAATAACTGAGTCTTTTTTGGGTGCAGCACTGTACATCAACATGTAAGAGACAATCCCTGCTTAATGGAGCTTACAATCTTATTGAAACAGACAAACAGGACAATTAGGGGTTAGAGAATTATTCACAGAGGGAATGATAAAACAGACATATGGGGTACTTTACAATTGAGTTAGGAGTTAAAAGCAAGTGGGCTTTTAGCCTTTATTTGAATACTGCCAGAGATGGAGCTTGATGTACTGACTCAGGCAGTCTGTTCCAGGCATATAGTGCAACAAGATAAAAGCGATGGGTCTGGAGTTGGCAGTGGAGGAGAAGAGTACAGATAAGAGAGGCTTACCTAATGAACAGAGCTCCCAGGGAAGAGTATAAGGAGAGACAAGAGATGGAGAGATACTGAGAAGCTGCAGAGTGAATGCACTTGAAAATCGATAAGAGGAGTATGCGGAATTGGATAGGGAGCCAATGAGGCGATTTCAGGAGAAGGGTAATGTGAGCATAGTTACACATGTAAAATATAAGGCATGCAGCAGAATTTTGAATGGATTGAAGGGCAGAGAGATGCATTAGTGGAAGATTTATGAGAAGCAAGATGCAATAATCTAGATGAGACTAGATTACAAGAGTATGAATAAGGGTTTTGGTAGTGTGCTCAGAAAGGAAAGGTCGGATTTTGGTGATAGTATAAAGAAACGATAGGCATACAGGTCTGTTGAATTTATGCAGAGAAAGAGAGCTAGGAGTCAAAGATGACTTTGAGGTTATGAGCTGACAAGATAAGGAGGATGAGAGTGTTATCCATAAAAAGAGAGAATAGGGGAAGAGGAGAGGAAGGCTTAGGTGGAAAGATAAGAAGCTCAGTCTTGGCCATGTTCAGTTTTAAATGGCAGTGAGGCTTCCAGGCAGCAATGTCAGACAGGCAGGCTGAGACTTGGGCCTGGATTCTGTAGAAATTTCTGTTGTAGAGAGACAGATCTGGGAGTCATCAGCATAGAGGTGATACTGAAAACCTTGAGAAGAGATCAGAGTATCAAAGGAATGAGTATACAGTAGATGGAAAAAAGAAGAGGTCCTAAGACAGTCTTGAGGCTCACTGACTGATAGTAGGATAGCAGTGGAGAAGGATCCATCACTGCATACACTAAAAGTGTGATGAGAGAGATAAGAAGGCTAGTCACATGATATTCTACGACATGCCCTCTTACCACGTCTCCTGCCCCAACTATTTCCCACGAAAATATGAAAGTGCGGAAACATTTTGAAGAATCCTCCTATATTGTATGTTTCTCCATCTAGAATGACCCAAAATCTAATAAAATGTTATTTATTTAATTTCAGCATGTATTAAAAACTCTTCTCTTTGAGACAATATGCTCCATTGACAATCAGTAGTTTGTTCAACGTCATGAATATCAAATCTTCAGTCAATGCAAAGGTATGAAGTGTGGACCATATAGTTGCCTTGCAAATCTCCTCAGGCAGGATCACCCGGGCCTTTGCCCATGAAGAAGCTACACTTCTCGTGGAATGAGCTCTCAAAGATAATGGTGGCTGTTTACCACAGCCAATGTACACTGATAATATTGCCATGCAAATCCATCTAGATGCCTTAGAGGCTGGCTTGTCCAGCCTAGACTTCTAGTTAGGACAAAAAGATGGTCGGAGAGCCAAAAATCATTTATCACTTTGAGATAACAGAGAAGAACTCTCCTCACTTCCAGTACCTTCAACAGTTTGTCCTGTTTCTTTGATCCAAATGTCTATTCTATATTTCCCTTGTAAGAGACTCATCTCCTTTGTAGCTCCCTCTATCTCCTCCTGTACTCTTCTATGTATTTATCGCTTGAATTGTATGTCACCTTGAACCTAGGGATCCTTTTGTTAAGGTGCGCTAACTGATTTAGCACGTGCTAAAGATTAGCATGTGCTAAATGCTAAGGGGCTCATAATCAAAAGAGAAAAACATCCAAAAACCGGCCTAAGTCGGCACTTGGACAAACATTTCCCAAATACGTCCAAGTGCCGATAATAAAAATGAGTTTTGGACGTATTTCTAAATGACCTAGGCCTACATAGTGCCACTGAATGACCAAAGCTAAATGGGGCGTTTTGGGAGGAGTGTCGAAGGTGGGAGTTGGGCGGGACGTGGACTGGCTTAGACTTAGTCGTACAGCATGTAGAACTGAAAGTTATACAGCCAACCATATAAGTACTGAAAACACATAAAATAGACCCCCACACCTTTAAAATTCAGCCTCCAGACCATCATCACCTGACATAGGAAAGCCTAGTCGTCCAGCACAGAGGCGGCTTAAGCCATCTTGGGGGTGGGTAAGGGACTCATGGAGAGGAGGACCCATGCCCATAAGCTCCTGTAATCACTGCATTGATACTTAAACATGTGCATTCCCCTATACACCCCAAAACACTTTTTTACTGGCATATAAGTGGCTCCTGCAGCCATGAGGGCTATTGGGGTGGTAGATAAGTGGGTCTAGGGGATTCTGGAGGTGATTTGGGGGGCTCACCATGACCTATAAGGGAGCTGTAGTGAAGAGAAGACATGGCACCCTTTTTGTGAAGTTCACAGCAGTGCCCTGTAAGGTACCCCACTATTTAGGTGCCATGTCTGGGTGTTCAGTCCATTACTTTGCATACCCCTCCCACATCCAACAGGGCTTTTTTTTCTAGGCGTTTTTGACTTGGATGAAAAGTTGGATGGAAATGTGGTATAAAGATGGACGATTTAGCGGCTTGGACGATCAGATCAGCAGGACGTATAATTAGACGATTTTCGAAACAAAAAAAAAATTTGGATGTATTTTTCGAAAATGTGTCCTAGGCTGTTTTTTTACTTTGGACGACTTGCAACTGAGATGTAAACGGACTTAGACGTCCCTTTCGATTATGCCCCTCCATGGCGCTCATAGAATATAATGGATGCCTTAGCATTTAGCGTGCGCTAAATCAGTTAGTGCACCTTAACAAAAGGATCTCTTAGTTAGGCATAGAGACACTCATAAATTGTAGACTAGATTAGATGTATCATTTGCATAATTTTGTCTAATGGTGTGTTAATAGTAATGGCGGAAGAGATGTGCGTCCTTCATTGACATACTTTTGTTTATAGTATGTTATTTTGATGCTGATTCTACACCATTTGGTAGTCCTTCCTTACAGTGTCTCTACGTTGCCTTTAATCCCCTTAGTTGTATGCACTAGAAAAGGAGAGCAGTCTGTGCCTTTATTACTTTTTGTAAGCTCATTTATATTGTAATAATGAAATTCAATTACATTGTTAACAGAAATTCAGTTGGTTTTGCTCAGCAGCAGTAATTGTTCAGAGTATAGCACATGTAATGTTCCCAAGAAATATGACAAAATATTAAATCTGTTGACTAGGTTGCTCCCTGAATAAGCTCAAATTAATGTATTGAGCATGTAGCCATGGTAGCAAAGCTTGGCTGTTAATTCCAATCCTAAAAGCTTCTGAGTGCATACTTTAATAAAAATGAATTTGATTTCAAAATGGTGTGAAACTGATTTTACAAAGTACAGTCCATTTTTGTTATTTGTGTGTTCCTAATGCACAATTTTGAGTATTAGTAGTTGCATCCATTGTGACCAATATTCCCCATTTGTGTTGCTGAGTTCACATATTCTCAGACCTTCTCTTAAAGAAACAGCTTTCCTTGTTTCCATTTCCACTTCGTGGTCTGGCTTTTGCTTCCAGATATGTGTCCAGAGAGTGAATTATAAGCATCTACAGGTACTCTAAATGCTGTCCCATGCAGAAACCTAACCCTATTTTCCCAATAGGATCCATTGTTCGCTTTCCACATTTTTGAGGCACAATGTGTACCGCTGGAACCTAACCTCAATTTTCCTATAGATCGGGGGTGTCAAAGTCCCTCCTCGAGGGTTGCAATCCAGTCGGGTTGTCGGGATTTCCATAATGAATATGCATGAGATCTATTTGTACGTACCAGGGAGCTCTCCTACTAAATTCATTTGCTTTTTTGCACAGCAATAGAAGAAAGTTATAATTTTCACTTGGTAGAACACACTTTTCTATAGAAAGAGACTCTAGATCAGGGGTTCTGAACCCTGTTCTCAGGACACACCAAGCTAGTCTGATTTTCAAGACGTTTACAATAAATATGAACGAGATAAACTTGCATGCCTAACCTTCATGGTACGAAGTTTGACAATTAAGTTCATGAATTCATCATAGTAAAAATGCTACATACCTCATTGCTGAATATCAATATGGTCACCTTCAAAGTACTCCCCTTGGGAAGTTATGCACTGAGGCCAATTTTGGAACTCTTTTACTGGAATGGCCATCAGAGCTGTTATTGTATTATCCTTGATGTCCTGAACGTCATCAAAATGTCTTCCTTTCAATATTTCCTTTCTCTTCAGGTAAAGAAAAAAGTCATTGAGGGCCAGATCAGGTGAGTAAGGAGGGTGTTCCAAAACATCTATTTGTTTACTGACTAAAAACTCCCTCATAGACAGTGCCTTGTGAGCTGGTGTACTGTCGTGATGCAAGAGCCATGAGGGACCATTTCTGTACACACTTTTCTCATGCCAAGATTTTCAGTTAAGATTTTCTGTTTCTCTAAACATAGAAACATATAAACATGATGGCAGATAAAGGCCAAATGGCCCTCCCAGTCTGCCCATCCGAAATAACCATGTGACTATCCCATGCTTTCTTGAATTAAAGCACAGTCTGTCTCTATCACCTCTTCCAGGAGATTGTTCAATGCATCTACCTCACTTTCTGTAAAAAAGTATTTCCTTAGATTACTCCTGAGCCTATCACCTCTTAACTTCATCCTATGCCCCTCATTCCAGACCTTCCTTTCAAATGAAAGAGACTCAACTCATGCTCATTTATGCCTCATAGATATTTAAACATCTCTATCATATCTCCCCTCTCCCACCTTTCCTCCAAAGTATACATATTGAGATCTTTGCGTCTGTCCCCATACACCTTATGATGAAGACCACATGCCATTTTAGTAGCCTTCCTCTGGACCAACTTCATCTTTTTTAATATCTTTTTGAAAGTGCGGCCTCCAGAACTGTACACAATATTCTAAATGAGGTCTCACCAGAGTCTTATACAGGGACATCAATACCTCCTTTTTCCTACTGGCCATATCTCCTCCAATGTTTACTTGGTCTGCTATGCTTCTCACAGTCAACTGACAATTTTGACGCACAATTCGACAATTTTCTGCAATGTTTTCATTAGTTCTGCTTGTTATTAGCAGCCTTGACCTTTCTTCATCAGTGACGCTTTCTCTCAGAAAGTTTACTCCATTTATACACTGCCATTTTCTTCATGGCATTATTACCATAAACTTGGACTAACATGTTCCTGATCTCACTTCCACTCTTGCTAAGTTTAACAAGAATTTTAATGTTTGTTTGTTGCTCTAATTTGAGCTCTGTCATTCACACAAAAATATGCAACATCAATAATGAACGCCATCCAGCATGACACCGCCACATGTCGACACGAACACGGCTGTGAGACACTGATATACCAAGGTTATGAAACTGTACTGAGCTGTTTGTACAGTGCTGTAATTGTCAGTTCTCGTATACAGATCTACCTGATGTATAGTCATTGTGGATCTCCAGAAAACCTGAGTGGCATGGGGTCCCCGAGGACTGGGTTGAGAACCCATGCTCTAAATAAATGTGGTTGTGTTAAATGGCTCCTGCTTAACAAGAAAAGCAATGCAGAGCAAACCAAAATCAGGAAATCATCCTAAGTAAAAAGGTTTCTTACAAGTTTGTGTCTATGGGAAAATTGCATAGTACAAAAGAACAGCATCACGGCCAAGGAAATATGAGGAACTGCCTGGGAAGCAGACAAAGAGAGCTGGTAAGGTTCACCATTGTATTGTCTCTGGTTTTAGCATCAGATCTTCATTCCTGTACTTCAAAGTGCATAGAAGGGTGCTAGATCCATGCTACATCAGCAGGACTGATTCTGTTCCTGGCAGTAACAACTGCTGCTTCGTCCAGACATTGAGTCATGATTTCCCTCTATTCGTGGTCTCAGTCACCGATGGAAAAATGATCCTTCATTTTTCTGTGTGTCTAAGTATACCTTGGCTGGATTAGTCATAGACCATGATTTACAACCATGGGCAAACTATCACTACTGATTTTAACCAGACGTTTATATATTGTTATATTTGTTCTTTTCACTGAATGTTTATTATAAGGGCTTCTTTAGACATGCTTGAAGCTTTTCTTCAGTGTTCTAATAATGTTAAGTGGTAGTCAATTGGCAAGACATGTATAACACTTTTAGCTAAGAATTTATTCTTTAATGAACGGTGCTAAACTCAGTACAGTAAAAGATATAAACTAGTCAAAATGGAAATTTATTTAGTATTGTAGTCATATATTCTGACATCTGTGTACAGTCTAATTATAACTTGTACCTTGGAAATGCTTGCTGCAATTTTTTTTTTTTTTTTGCAAAGAATATTCCAGAAGCAAGAAAACAGGGAGCTGATATTTTTATAAGGATTAGTCTGATTCTTTCAAAGATTTCTTCCAATCTGTGATTAGGACCATCCTCGATGAATCAGAGTCTCAAGGCATATGCAAATATGTAATGCATGATGAAGCCTGCATGATCCAATCCAGACCGATAACTTGAAACATATAGAGTATTTTGGACTCCAGTGAGATTACAAAAAACAGACTCTACACGCTCTAATACAGTGGTTCTTAACCTTGTTGGAGGTACTGAACCCCACCAGTTTCATATGCGTGTTCACCGAACCCTTCTTTATTGGAAAAATAAAATATGATTTTTACAAATTCGAAACATAGGTATACAGTGAGGGAAAAAATAATATCAATTTTGAAAACAAAAAAGTTCTCCTATATTTTGAATAATAATAACATAATAATGAAATTTACTGCAAATCAGTGTGACTTCTGCTGTTGCCTCTCAGAGACCAGTTCAGAAATGCGCGGCTTTACCTTGGCAAGTGCCACTCTAATGTCATTTTCGCAACAAAGTCTGTTCCTTTTCTTCGTTTTTATGTCCAGCATCCTCGAAAAGGATTGCTCACAAAGATATGTTGTAACAAACGGTATGAAAATTTCCAGAGCTTTCTTAGCAATAACAGGATACGTTACCAATTGTTGACACCAAAACGTTGAGAGCGTTGTTGTTCTGAAGAGTTGCTGTTGAACCTGGCTCTGCTGAATTTCAATGATTTCATCGAGGTATTCATCATTGACATCTGTTGTCTCAACACTAAACGTGAACGGCTGTCTCACCCATGCTGGATATGACTCTCTTGTAGGGAAGTATCCGTCGAGAGACTTTGCAAGCTCATCTAAGTGCATGGCAATAGTTTGCTTCAGTTCCGCGGGTACAGAAATGTCTCCGATTCCAGATACATCTTCGATCTTACTTACACAGTTGTCTAGCAGGGGAAAGTTTGCGAAGTTATCGTTTTCTGTTCGTCATTTCCATAATGGTAGCTTTTTTTGAAAAGCTTTCAGGTTTTCTTCTGCTTCGATGATGTTGACTCCACCACCCTGCATCTGCTTATTGAGATGATTGAGAGCTGCAAAGATATCAGCCATGTACGCTAAAATGAGAATGAACTCAGAATTTTTGAAGCAATCTGCATGACAATGTTGCTGCTCTTGCAAAAACAGAGCTAATTCCACACGCATGGCAAAAACACGATTCAGCACCTGTCCCCGGGATAACCACCGAACGTTAGAATGGTACAGAAGTACCTCGAATTCAGATCCCATTTCTTTACACAGCTCCTTGAAGATGCGGTGCTTCAAAGCATTATTTTGCACATAGTTCACGCATTCCACAACAATTTTTAAAACTTCTGCCAGTTTTGGAGGCAAGGTTTTTGTTGCCAACGCATGCCTGTGCAGAATGCAATGCGTAACAATGATGTGTGGTGCATCGGCATTCACTAGCGCACCAAAACCGGACTTTCTTCCGAGCATGGCTGGAGCTCCGTTCGAACAAACTGCACAAACCATATCCCACGAAAGATTGTTGTCTTTGAAGAAGTCATCCACAAGTTTCTTCACATCAGGTGCCTTAGTTGTTGTTGTAAGAGGCTTACAAAATAAAAAATCTTCCTTTATCACGTCGTCTTTCACATAGCGCACGAATACTGCAAGCTGGCTTAGATTGGAAACGTCTGTGGTCTCGTCGAGTTGAAGGCTGAATTTTGCCGGGCTTGAAATCAGATCTGCAACTACTTGAGCCAAGATGTCTTTGCTCATGTCTTCTATTCTGTTGCTGATGATGTCATTTGAAAGAGGAATTTCAGATAACTGAACTTCAGCCGCTTTTCCCAGCATGATATTCGCCATCTTCAACACAGCTGGTTTTATGAGTGTTTCACCAATGGTGTGTGGTTTGCCCTGCTTTGCGATCAGGTAAGCAACTTCGTACGATGCTGTGAGGATCGGTTTGTTGATGGGTACAAAGCTGAGAACAGGCAGAGTAGCCTTTTCATCGAATCTTGCTCTCTTCACCTTGAATTCAGCGAGGGTTGTGTTCTTGTATTTTCCATCTCCATGCAGCTTAAGGAAGTGTTCCCTTAGTTTTGCCGGAGCTAGACTAGAATTACTCAACTTGGCATTGCAAATCATGCAATTAGGACGCTGACTCCCATCACATTCCGTTATACATGTGAATCCATATTGTACATATTCGTCCGACCACTTTCGTATTTTGCTCGACATAGTTAGTAAGGGATTAAAATATTAAGATAGGTATCACATGACGTACCATCACAACAGTTACAATTCGACTACTGCGCGCATCAAATCCCCTGCAGCACAGATAGGCCAAGCGATGTTGCGTGATCACCTGCAGCCAATTATGGACAAGCGGGGCGTATCATCACAAATCATAAGCGCTTCGGTCACGTTCAATCATCTATCAATTAAATCAAAAATTTTGATCAGGAATTGATTGATGTATATAAGACGTTAGTTACAGATTGATAGATCAAGAAACCGAGTACACGGTCAGTCTTGATCAAAATCACTGAATAACTGATAGATGATTGAACGTGACCGAAGCGCTATATGAATCGTAGGTGAGTTTTGACCTCCGCCAAACCCGCGAGACTGACTCACTGAACCCCTGGGGTTCGGTCGAACCCAGGTTAAGAACCACTGCTCTAATAGATGCTGGCATTGTCAGTTAGGAATTGGAACATTAGATCTTCTTGTATTCTACTGTCCTTTAATATTGGGATTCTGGAAGTCCATATGGAATAAAATAATTTCAATTCTCAAAGTCCCAATTTCATTATGATATGGAATTATGTTTGGTATGAAAAATAGCCCACTAAATAGTTTCAAAGATAAACTTCTCATCATGACAGGTGTGGCTTTGCAAATGATTACTAAGAACTGGAAACAATGGGATAGGTTGAATATGCCGTTTTGGTGGGAGACCCTATGTCTGTATTACAGATATGAGAAAATGCTTGCAGAAAAAATAAATGAATCACAAAGAATTATAAGAATCTGGGATCCATTAGATTCTTACATTAAACAACTTTAATAGTAATGTATACCTACCATATTAAAAATTTAATATTCTACATACAAATCCAGAAAGGGGAAAGGGAAGGGGAGGGGATTGTTTTATTGGTATTCATGTATAGTACAAAAGTGCTTTTCAAGAATGTTATTGATTAAGAATCTGTTACACTTTTTGTAAGATGTTTTTTTAAAATCAATAAAAATTTAAACAGGAGAAACATACTGGTTTTAGTATACCTATGGTGAAGTAAACACTCATGCCTGTGTTAAGCAGTTGATGAAGAAGAAATCTGGGGTAATAGACTCATTACATTAATTGATTTCCAAGGTAATATATAGAAATGAAACAAAAAAACAAAGGAAATAAAGTACACTACTCCCTCCTTATCCGCGGTTTCTGTATATGCGGATTCGCTTATTCGTGATTTTTCAGAAGCTGACTCCACCCCCCCAAAATTACATCATCATTAAAGTTCTTTTTCCTTTTACTGTACCGATAAAAAAGTGTATCGCTTACCATTCACTCTGAAAATCGCTGCTACCATGCTTTCTCCCACCAATTCGCTGCTTCCATGCTTCCCAGTGTGCACTGAGAAAAATGCTGTTTCCCAGTATGCCTGCCCAGAAATTGCTGCTTGCTTACCTGCCCTGAAATCACTGCTTGCCTGCCCAGAAATCGCTGTAGAAAAGTTATTCGCGGTTCCAATAATAAAAACGGAAGGCTTTTTCGAAAAACCGCAAATAACATTAAAAAAGTTATTCGTGTTTTTTCCGTATTCGAGCCTATGGTTCGGCCGCATCCCCTGTGAATACGGAAGGAGAAGTGTAATACATTTTTGTTATTGGACTAACTCAATGCATTTTATGATGAGCTTTCAACTCTTCTTCTTCAGATCAGAAATACGCAAATGGACAACTATCAGTGTATATAAGGAAAGCATGAAAGCATTTCAGGGATAGGAAGAGGGAGGGGTGGGTTGGTGAGCAGGAGACAGAGAGATGTCAAAGCAGTTTTAAATATCTTTGTAGTGGGGAAAGGAAGAGAAGATCTTTGTTAAGCCCTGTCTGGTAGGTGTCAAAATATTTTATCATTTTACTTTTAAAGGTTTTATGTTCTTGGATTGTCTTAAAGTTCCCTTTTAGTATTCTTACTATAAAATCATTGGTGTAGTGGTCAAGTTTTACAAAGTGTTGTTCGACAGGGGTGACATCCTGATTGGTATTGCAATTTTCAATATATCTATGTAAGTTGATTTTGGTCATTAACACTTGGCTTGTTTCACCAATAGAATATCCCTCTTTGCACTTTTTGCACTGAATGATGTATACCACATTAGAAGGTGAATATGTGAAGGATCCCTTTATACTGAATGTTTTTCTCTTATGAGTGACTATAGGATCCTTTGAGATGTGCTTGCACAGTTTGCAGTTTGCCACACCACAAGGATGTGTGCCATTCTCTTCTTTGTGGGTTTGTGTGGGGAGCTTGCTTTTTACCAAGTTTTGTTTCAGATTAGCTGAGAATATTACTTTTAGTAATTCATCTTCCTGGAGTTGTGGCTGTAGATCTCATATAATTTTTCTTAGTTTTTCCAACTCTGGATTGTATGTCACTTCCAAGAGGGTCCTTTCTGTCGTTTTCTTGTCCTTGTAGTGTAACAGGTTTTCTCTGGATGTTTTAAGGGATGAGACAATATTCTTGGAGACTATTTTAGAGTTATATCCTTTCTGTTTGAAGGATTCAGTCATGGTCTTTAGGTGTTTATCTCTGTCTCTTGGATCAGAGCAGATGTGGTGGTATTGTGTGGCTTGGCTCTGTATAATGGATTTTTTTAAATATATCTGATATTTTAGTAAAGAATCTGTTGACATAGTGCTTTTTCTAAAATATCTGGAAGAATGCATGTGTATTTGTCAGCATGTGCAGTGGAAGCAGCCTTTTTATAATATATGCTTAGAAAAAATCAAGGGAGGAAATGTGTCAGCTTACACATTGAAGTGCTGACACTCACACATGTATGTAAACCTATACACTTAATGCTGCTAATTATATACAGAGGCTGTAATCTTTATTTTCAGTTTGGAGGAAGAACTAAATAATGACGGATTAAGAAAGATAACTCCTTTTAATCCCCCTGTTTGAGGTTGGTTAAAACGAGTCCTTTTTAAAACCTATAAATGCTAGGGAGCGTCTGTAAATCCCCATGTGGAAATGTATTTCCCATATCACAAGGGGACTTATGTTTAGGATTTTTACTCAAAATCAAACAGGTCTTTCATCGGTCCCAAAACCTCTTGTTAGCTGATTTGCACAACAGATAAGTGCATTTTTTTTGCTGGTCATTATAGCTGTTTAAATATAATATAAAAAAAAATATTTAAAAAGTTTTAGTGATCAGCTAACAAGAGGTTTTGGGACCGATGAAAGAAAATCTGCTCCTGCATATGCTATGTAAGAATTCATATCTCTGAATAGTGCAGGCATCTGAGGTCCTTTTCTTGATTTCACATCAGTTGTATGTGTGAAACCTGTTTGATTTTGGGTTTGCAACATTAGAGGTTTCTAGCCATTATTAATTTGTATTAGAATTTTTACTCACCAAGGCCAACATGCCACCTTGAAATTTCTTTTTTAAAAAAAATATATTTATTGAATTTTAATAATTAAGCCCCCCCCCCCTTTTATGAAGCTGTATTAGGCTTTTTCATATCACCGGCCATGGCGATATTAACTCTGACACTCATTTAATTCCTATAAGCATCAGAACTAATACTGCCATAGCTGGCGATAAAATGCCTAACGGAGGTGGGGAGGGGGAGGTAAATTACAAGATTATTCATGAATGGAAAGTGAAATACAAAGAAAAACAAAATACATTACTAACTGAGGGAATTTTCACACAATAAATGTACCATATTTGGGGGATTGGGAGATAGAGGGAAGCATCACACATTAAGGAGCCTATTCAAAACCACCTTACAATTTCTATGTATTATGAACATCTATGTGTAGATGGAACCACCATTTTCACATGGATGTCATTTCCACACAGCAATGCCAGAATTTCCATGCAGAAATTGCAAATAAAGCTTCTAAGACAGGGTTGGCCAATGTCGGTCCTTGAGGGCCGCAATCTAGTCAGGTTTTTAGGATTCCCCCACTGAATTTGCATGAGATCTATTTGCACACACTGCTTCCACTGTATGCAAATAGATCTCAAGCATTTTCATTTGGGAAATCCTGAAAAACCCGACCTGGAGAGGGCTGAGGTTGGACACCCCTGTTCTAAAATAACCCTTTTTGTGTGCTGTTGGATCTGGTTCTGGGTAACTAGTTAATAAAGACACATAGGTGCCTATATTGCTGTTACATCACAAACATAAAATATTACTTTTTTGTTACTTTGGTATAGATGTCCTCTCATACGACCACTTTCTCACGTATGTTTATTGGAAGGTTCTATACTGTTACTAATTCAGAGTGGTTTGCATGAGCTTCAGTAATAGTGTTACATATTAACCCCCTCTTTTTTTTTTTTCAAATTTCAAAGTTTTTATTTTGAAAATGAAAATACAAAAGGAAATATATAATAATCCGGAAACAGATACAACCAGAAACAAACCAAACGATGAAAGAGTCTACCGCGTGGTGTCTGCGTGGATAACCCCCTCTTTTACTAAGGCGCGCTATGCTTTTTAGTACGCAATATATATTAGCGCGTGGTAATCACACGCTAAACACTAATGTGTGCATGTTATGCTATGGACAAATTAGCGGTTAGTGCACGCTAAACGCGCTAAAATGCTTAGCGCACCTTAGTGAAAGAGGGCCTAAATCTCACATTGTTTATTATGGCATCATTGATTCAAAAAAGCTTCACTATACATCTAGAGGTGCTACATGCATTACTTTTACCAAATAATAGAAGCCAGTGTAAATATTTGCCAAACATATAAATATTAATGCAACAAATACAAAAAAAAAAAAAAAAAGCTTCTTGCCATCTTAAAATACTGAACAAAAATAAAAAAAAATATTGTGAAAGAGAGAAGCCCTCAGAACGATGGGCTCCTCTTACTAAGGTGTGCTAGCGGGCTATATCGCTGCGCATTACACGCTAATGCCTCCATAGAGCTTGCGTTAGTATTTTTCATGTAGCGCGGGGTTAGCGCGCGCTAAAAATGCTAGCGTACCTTAGTAAAAGGAGCCCTATATGTCACCTACTATGCATCTGAACAGTACAGCAGTGCTGGATATATCATCAGTATATTATTCAATTCAATACAGAAAGTACTTCCTGGGAGTTCAGATTTCCACCCTTATCACACAGATGCAGGTGGGGGGATTCTTCATAATTCCCAGTACTTCTATTTAATTTATTCCTGTTTTATTTTTGTTTTATTACTATTTCGTTACTGTTTCATTAATAAATAGATAGTATAAATAGAATAACTTAGCTTATATAAGAAGTCCGTTCCCCTTCCTGACGCGTTTCGCCTAGCTTTTTCTATGCATCATCAATAGCAGTGCTTTAGAGCATAAGAACATAAGAATAGCCTTACTGGGTCAGACCAATGGTCCATCAAGCCCCTTAGCCCGTTCTCACGGTGGCCAATCCAGGTCTCTAGTACCTGGCTAAAACCCAAGGTGTAGCAATATTCCATGCTACTGATCCAGGGCAAGCAGTGGCTTCCCCTCTGTCTTTGTCAATAACAGACTATGGACTTTTCCTCCAGGAGCTTGCCCAAACCTTTCTTAAAACCAGTAACACTATCCACTCTTAGCACAACCTCTGGCAATGCGTTCCAGAGCTTAACTATTCTCTGTTTTTAAGGGTGATTTGATTTCATCTTTCATAGGGCTTTCTTATAATGCACTGAGTAAAAACTGTGTCTAGTATGCAATGTGCAAACAGTGAAATAAAGAGAAAAATCTCACTCCATTCTCTTCTTGAAATGCTGACATCCTGACAAGCTTTTTAGTACATATAGGAAAAGAAGTACTTATCTGCAAATATATGTATGTTACTCTTTGGCGACCTTACCTAAGTTCCTGAAGTAGTTTCTTTAAATGAAACCCAAAGAGTGAGCAATTTAAGGGAGACATGGAAGATATTACTGTGTCTTGCTGGTACAGTATTGCAGGATAAGTTCTGAGACTAGAGGATTATTATGGGCCTGTCAAGGTGAGTAAGAGAAAGGCTCATGTACTGTATACAGACGAGAGTGTTGAAAGAGAAGATAGCTTATCTAGTTAGAAAGGTTAGCACTGAAAATAAATGTAAGAAGCAATATTTTCACAATCTAAGGTTAGTTGACATTTCAGCTGAAAATCTGCTTACATTTACATGCTTAAAATTCAGATGTGTATCTCAAACTCTGCTTTCTTTGAAAGCTGACCTAGACAGTGAGGCAAAAAACCAACAATCGTAACCTCCTAGAGTTTTTGGCGTTTTCTCAACAACTGTTTTGAATTTCAATGAGAAATTTTACATACTTATTTAGTCATCATACTTACATATTACTATTAAACAGCATTTAACTATCTGAAGCTATGTTGATGCTGCTAACATTTTAGCATTACTGCCTAGTGATTTTTGCTTGTTAAAAATATTTGAGCTAAACTACAATGAAATAGCGTCTTTCAAGCCATGCAATTAACAATGTGTCAGAATTTCATAGTCACTAACACAGCTTTAACCCAGGTCTTCAGTCTCTTTGAGAAGTTCTTAATAGCCTTGTTGATGCATCCCTGCGATAGGCCGTCCCAGATCATCTGCTGCGCTTTCTTGATTTTGGCAATTGCAACTTTGGGTTGAGTTTGTGATAGGCTTCAAACATTGCTAATCAGTCAAAAGTCTATATCACTGTGATATCAACAGTAAGCTTGTACCTTTTTTTTTTTTTCTTCAAATAATAGTAATTTTACAGTGCAAACATTTTTGAATGTGTGAAAATCTCTAGGGGTATCACTCTAAACAGTCTGTAAAGATAATCTCATTCCATTTGGCATGGAAAGGTAGATAGTAATAACAAATAAAGCTCTAACCCCCTCCTTTACTAATGCATTGTGTGGGTTTTAGCGCTAGCAGCGGTGGTAACTGCTCTGACGCTCATGATCATCGGAGCAGTTTCCACCACTGTCGGGGCTAAAACCTGTGCTATGCGTTAGAAAAGGAGGGGGGTAAATTTCATGTTGAAATTTCTAGCATTTGCTCAGAAAATAGCAAAAAAAACTCTAGGAGGTTACTGTTTTGGTTTTTTATTCCCTTCCCCCTGCGTATGTAGCCACCTTGAAAATGTACTAAGAAGAGATAAACTTACTTTGAAAGGCAACCTCTGTCAGTTTTATGCTATTCCTCCATTTTGGCTTGCTGTTTTTGACCATATTTGGTGTGTTTCCTGCTTCTCTCTTTTAGATGTGCATGATGTCAGCATGGAGAGGCAGAGAGAAAGAAATAAAAACATAGCCCATGATGATCAAGGGATGTTAGCGTCAGTAAAATGAAAGCAATGGTGAAGATTACAGTCCTCCACAGTGGGAACAGGATTAAACATCTTGAGTAAATCCCTCTTACATAAAACTATTCAGATGTGCGTTACCACTTAATACTTTTAAAGAGAGGATGCACTTTTGTTTCGCTCTGAGGAAACACTTTTTGGTTAGGTTAATTTTGAACCTGTGTTATGGTAAACGGAACTTTCAGTTTCAATTTAAGTTTTGTTAAGTTTATTTAGAGGGGGGGGTTTATTAATGTGTGCTCCTGTTAAGATGGGTTATTTTACCACAAGTTGGACTATTTTAGCACAGGGGCTCATTTTATCAGTGGCGTACCAAGGGAGGGTGGGTGGGGGTTCACCCCGGGTGCAGCGTTAGGGGGGGTGCACAGCCGGACAGGTCCAGAAAATTCCTGGACTGCGACGGCACTCAGCGGCATCGGCGCCCCCCTCCGTGATGGCACTCACCAGCATCGGTGCCCCCCCCCACCCCACGACAGCACTCAAGTTTGGCCTCCTTCTCCCGACATTAGCAGAACTTCAGATCGGCAACAGGTGCTCAGTCAAAAGCTTCTCCTGACTGAACTGCCTGGGCAGAAACAGGAAGCTGAGTCAGGGGAAGCTTTTGACTGAGCACCTGTTGCCGATCTGAAGTTCTGCTGATGCCAGAAGAAGGAGCCGAACTTGAGTGCTGTCAAGGGGCAGGGGGGCACCGATGCCACTGAGTGCCGTCGCAGCCCAAGAATTTTCCAGACCTGTCCGGCTGTGCACCCCCCTAAGGCCGCACCTGGTGCGGACCTCCACCCCACCCCTCCCCCTTGGTACCGCCACTGCATTTTATACAATGAGACCTTGTGTTAAAATAGCACAACTTGAGGTAAAATAACCCATCTTAACAGTAGCACGCATTAGCTTCTGTCCTAGATTCCCAATCACTTATAGGTCCTTTTTCTAAGGTGCGCTAACTGATTAAGTGCGCGTAAACTGAATTAACATGCGCTAATTGAATTAGCGCACGCTAATGCGTGTATGTTAGTCTTTGGACTCATTAGCGTTTAGCATGTGCTAAATAAGTTTGCGCACTATTAGTAAAAGAGGGACTAAATATCCTGATACATTCTTTGGTTATCTCAAAAATCGATTATTGCAACTCACTCTATAAAGGACTATGTCAAAAAGATATCAAACGCCTTCAATTGATCAAAAACTCCGCCATAAAAATCATAACAAATTAAAAAAAATATGACTACGTCGCTCCTCTATTGAAAAAAGCACACTTGCTACCTATACCTCACCGGATCACATATAGAATTGCCCTCTTAACATTTATGACACAAAAAACTAATGAACCCGCTTTCATAGACTGTCTTTTGATTCCATATGATCCTCCAAGGGCTTTAAGATCCACTTCTCAATGAACTCTCCACGTCCCCTCACTAAAAATTATCGGCACTCCTCGTGCCTCCATTTTCTCTGTCACAGGACCCATGATCTGGAACTCTCTTCCATTTTCCATCAGAGCAGAACATAATTTAGATAAATTTAAGGGTAGTCTAAAATGCTTCCTTTTTAAGGATGCATATGAGTAATTTTCATGATTTCATTCTAATTTTCCCTTCCCTCCCTTTGTGTCTTTTCCCTTTATTGTCTTCTTTCCTTACAAGATTGTAGTTCTTTCCCCCCTCTCCTCTTGTTTTCCAATCCTCCCTATGTCTGTATGATTAGGTCGGTCGTCTTGTCGGTAACCTGGAGTTTATCTTTCTTTTTAAGAATGTTTTATTTAACTGTACAATGCTTTGAATTTTATGATTTGCGTTTATTCAAATTTTAATAAACTATGAAACTATTCATGAAGTTCCCCCTAAATTAGTATAAAGATGGAGATGTTTTTGTGGCATCTTCAGTTTAAAAAAACTGTTATGTACAAGTCAACCTTTTTTCAGTTACAGAAGTTAAGCCCCCTTTTATCAAGCCACGGTAGAGCGTTTTAGTGCGGACCGGTGATATAAATGCTCTGCCGCTCATAGGAATTGAATAAGTGCCGGATCATTTACCTTGCCGGCATGCGCTAAAACGCTCTACCGTGGCTTAATAAAAGGGGGCCTCAGTAATTTAAAAATTAAATATAGTAGAATCTCTGTTAACCAGAACTCTCAAACAACCAGAAAAAATAATCTAAGAAATACTGTAATACTTTAAAAATAAAATCAATTTCTGGCAGAAATTTAAGTGTAAACTTAGCACACAACACCTGAGAACACCTACACTTTGCCTACCACATGTCTGGTAGTTTGTCTGGAACAGTTTATGGTATTGCATACTATGGTGTATCATATTAGTTAGGCCTATTTTTAATAGTAACTCTCAAGCAACCAGAAACTACATTTATTTGACATCTATCAATCCCTATGGGTGACGGTTAACTGAGAGTCTACTGTATGTAGAAGAAGTATTATACTCTATTACCAAAATGCAAAGCAGCCAGACACATTTAAGGTAAAAATCATGACATAACCAGTCAGGACCGTTTTCAATATTTCTCTTTGGTGTGCTATGCATAGAAATTGTGCTGTGTTTATAATCTTATTAATATGCACTGCCTCTCTTCTCTCAAATATTTTCTGCATGCTTAGTACCCTCTACAGCAGTCAGCAGAAACTCCTGCACAATCTGAGGGACCAGGGACAGAGCACTGAAGTGCAGATAAATATGCATACAATGTTTCTCAGCTCAAAAGTTTGACATTTAGTTGCTGGAAATATGTTATAAATTCAGGACATTTATTATTATTATTATCATTAATAAAGAACCAAACCAAACAAAAAACTGAAAAGTTTCAATGATAAATCCAACACAATCCAAAAAGAAGGGACAGGAAGATGCCTATTACAGTATATCTACCCCTTTATTTAATAATATATACTCTATTTCTCCCATCTTACTTTTTAGGTTTCTAGTATTTGTATACAGACACTTCAAATTGTATTTTTTTCCTTGCATCTACAGGCTGCTTAGAACCTGAAGAAAACCTGATTTTGATGTACCTAAAAAAATTGTTATGAGTTTTTGCCTCTTTTGCAAATTTCTCTTCATATTCTTTCTTAGCTGTTTTTATCAATGCTTTGCATCTAACTTGCAAGTGCTTGTGTTTCTTCTATTTTCTTCATTCGGATCCTTTTTCCCATTCTTTAAAGGGATAATTTTTGGCTCTAATAGCCTTTTTCACTTCATCTTTTAACCACGCCGGCTCTCATTTCCTCTTCTTTTCCACCTTTGCTGATACGTGGAATACATCTGGTCTGGGCTTCCATATATCTGGTCTGGGCTTCCATGATGATATTTTTAAGTAACATCCACGCCTGGTTTACAGTCCTAACCTTTGCAACTGATCCTTATAGCTTCTATTTAACCTGCTAGTACTATGTCGGTGGGGAGGGTGCTGGAGGAGAAGAGGTGTGGAGAGGAGGAGAAGTGCCGGTGAGGAGAAAAGGCACCAGTGCCAGTTGACTGCCTACAGGGCATGCCTCTCACCGCAAGAGGCATGTCCTGTAATCAGTCAACCGGTGCCTGCACCTCTCTTCCTCATCGGTGTCTCACGGCACACTCGGAATCTTATCGTGGTACACAGTTTGTGATACACTGCTATAGACGCTGCTCAGGTAAAGGGAATGATGACGTAGATAGAGTAGGGACCTATAGAGGGAGTGACAAACAGATATGGGTACTTTATAAGTGGGTTGGGGTTAAGGCATCAAACCACATTGGAGGTGAAGTATGTTTCTGACTGGCCCACTTATACTGGTTTGTGAGCAATTGTTCCACCTGCACTAAATATATACATGAGCAGCAGAAGGAAATGATTATGTCATATGGCATACCAGAGTGCCTTGGCATATTGCCAGCATGAGCTTGTTTAAACTGTGCTAGAAAAAAGTTCCTGCTCATAATGGATCACAATTCAGTGTTCTGGGAAATTGATCTTCTGCCACAAGTCTGTGGAAGCCACAATCAAGTGCTGCAGAGTTTGCACATTATGACCAACGTGACTGAGCAATCTCAAATAATGACCCTTAATTTACCTGCATGCAATGTACACAGTTTTCTGATGAGTGGGAGTTTGAACATGTTACTACATGATCACTGAAACCACTAGCTCATGGAATTGCAAAATTTTCTGTGAAGATACTGAAGAACCTATGCAAGAAAGCAAGTGTTGAAGACCCTCAAAAAAGCTATACTGAAGAGGTGGTACATACACACGGAAGGCATGGAAAGGAGCCTAGTGCAGTTCCTGTATGATTCAAGGTATGTCAAGGAAACATACAAATAGAGGAAAATTTTAAAGTATGGCATATGGGGCAACTTCCCTATGAAAAAAGGCTAAAAAGACTAGGGTTTGGCAGCTTGGAGAAGAGATGGCACAGGGGAGATATAATAAAAGACTATAAAACACTGAGTCGAATGGAATGGGTAGATGTGAATTGCTTGTTTGCTCTTTACAAAAATACAAGGTTTAGGGGGCATGTAATGAAGCTACTAATAGTAAATTTAAAACAAATCAGAAAAAACATTTTTTCACTCAAAAATAATTAAACTCTGGAATTTGTTGGCAGAGAATGTGGTAAAACCAGTTAGCTTAGCAGGGTTTTAAAAAGTTTTGAGCAAGTTACAAGAATAGCCAATAGTTCATTATTTAGATGGACTTAGGAAAATCTACAGCTTATCTCTATGATAAGCAGTATAAAATCTCTTTACTTTGTAGAGATCTTGCCAAGTATCTCTACAAAGTAAAGTCGAAGGATATAAAAAGACTTGAAGTGGTTCAGAGGAAGGCGACAAAAATGGTAAGAGGTTTGAACCAAAAGAAGTATGAGAAGAGACTGGAAGACCTAAATATGTATACTCTGGAGGAGATGAGGGACAGAGGAGATATGATACAGATGTTTAAATACTTGAAAGGCATTAATATAGAACCAAATATTTTCCAGAGAAGAGAAAATGGTAAAACTAGAGGACATAATTTGAGGTTACGGGGGAGGAAGACTTAGGAGCAATGTTAGGAAATTCTTCTTCATGGTGGTGGATGCCTGGAATGCCCTCCTAAGGGAAGTGGTGGAGAGGAAAACGGTGATGGAATTCAAAAAAGTGTGGGATAAAAATGGAGGATCTCTAATTAGAAAATGAAGGATGTAAAGTAAAGAACTAAGGCCGATATTGGACAGACCTGCATGGTCTGTGTTCCATATATGGTGATTTGGAGTAGGATGGGCTGGGGTGGACTGGGGTAGGCATCAATGTGAACTCCACTAATATGGAACAGGATGATGTTACTGGCTAGACTTTTTGGTAGATGTCCTTCAAACAACGGGATGGTTGGATAGGCTGGAGTGAGCTTGGATGGCAACTTAAGCATTTGAAGCCTAGGACAATACTAGACTTTACAATCTATGGCCCAGAAATATCAAAGAAGAGACAAGTTAATCTAATCATGTATTTTTTAATAAGTATAACTTATGGGCAGACTGGATGGACCGTTCAGGTCTTCTTTATCTGCCGTCATATACTATGTTACTATGTTACTTGTGAGCTGGGTTGGATACTGTTGGAAATAAGATGTTGGGCTTGGTGGACCTTTGGTCTGATTCTTAAATAACCAGCAGAAAAGATGGCTCAACAAAGTGTGAAAACTGGAAAAACCACAATAGCCCGATGGATATCCTCCGTTTCACCACTTGCTTAATTTCATTCTTTTCTGTTTCTTTATCCATTCAAAATTCAACCTGACTTTCACTCTACAGTTCTCAGTCTCCTTCCTATTACTTTTCATCCACCTATCAACTTTCCATCTCTTTCTTTCATTTCCATTTTCCTAGCCTTCCTGTTTCCTCAGTTTTTCTCTTTTCTCGCCTCTTATTTTCTTCTTTCACCCTCTTCTCAATAACTCTCACCTCTCCCCTTTCGGTTCAGCAACTCCAACTTTCCCCTATCCCCCTTCTGGTCCATCATCTCTTTCTCGTATCTTGTCTACAATTAGTCTAGCATCTCTACCTCTTTCCCTGTGGTAGCTCCTTTTCTGGCCAAGCCACAGTAGAAAGAAGGGCAACATTCAAAGAAACACTAAGAACCTCACAGAGGCTTCCATCAACTGCACCCTTTGGGCTTCTGCCAGTGTTCCACCTCTGACACATATTTTACTGTTACTGTGGAGGTGGGATGCCGGCAGAGCCATGCTGAGCAAAGTCATTGTGGGGTATCTTAGTTTATCTTAGCATTTTCCTTCATGCCACTGCCTGGATAGAACACAAGCCACCACAGGATGGGCACAAGTCACCACATGATGGGTGGGTGGGGTGGGGGGCAAAATAAATGAAAGGAGGGACCTTAGGATGTAAGCTGGAGAACGAGGCTGAGCACATGTGTCACATGGCTAATGCATGTGAGTTGATATGTCCATGTTTAGCTGTAATACTGCATGATTCCTGTACATAAGCAAGCAAAAAAAGAAAAAAAGGGACAAGAATACCCACACAAAAATATAAGGGAAAAAGACAAAGTGGAATAAAAAGCTGTATCCAGATAATTCAATATAAATTTACTGTAGAAACAACTTAATTGTAGCATAGAAACATAGAAAATGATGGCAGAAAAGGGCCACGGCCCATCTAGTCTGCCCACACTAATGACCCACTCCCTAACTTTCTCCATGAAGAGATCCCACATGCCAATCCCATCTTTTCTTAAACTCTGGCATGCTGCTGGCCTCAATTACCTGTAGTGGAAGATTATTCCAGCGATCAACCACCCTTTCGGTGAAGAAATATTTTCTGGTGTCGCCATGAAATTTCCCTCCACTGATTTTCAACGGATGCCCTCTTTTTGCCGAGGGTCCTTTAAGAAAAAAGAGATCTTCTTCCACCTCGATACAGCCCGTGACATATTTGAACGTCCAACTATACTGAATTATAGGTGATGTGAAAGCTGCACAAGCTGCATTTACTTCCCCTTTCACTAAGCTGCAATAGAGGTTTCTACCGTGGCCTGAAGCACTAAATGCTCCGATGCTGCTCTGCCACTCATAGAATTTTTATAAGCGCTGGAGCAGCATTGGGGCATTTAGCGCTCTGGGCCGCGGTAGAAAACCTCTACTGTGGTTTAGTAAAAGTGGGCCAAAAACAGATGTGGGAAGGGGGTATATAGAGACACAGTACACCATGACTTTTTTTCTATATCTACAAATTTCTAGACAAATAACTAATCAGAAGGGTAAATTAGAGGTGAACAGTGTGAGTGAAAATACATGCATGACTAAAATATTTGAAATGATATTAAATATTGGTTGCTCTAAAGGATTATTGAAATTAGTTGAGATAAACTGTTCATTTCTTGTGTCAGATAGCTTTTCTTAGCACAACAGTTAATTGAACTGTTTATCATCAGGAAGGTCGTGTTTGAAACTTTCACTAGAAGATGCCATCAGACAGTGTTTATAGCTAAAATTAAAATATGGCTCTCATTCATTTGTTTTACTGTTTATGACAAGTTCCAATTTAATCATTTAATCTCATGTGACAAATATTGTTTATGTAGATTGCAAAGACAAGGCTGCTGAATGTAGCTGCTTGTCTTGCAGAATATAAACACAGTTTTAAACATGATTAGATGCAGTATATTTCTATCCTTTTGCTGGACAGGTCTATTCATAAAAGATGAACCTTAATGTGAAGGGACATTTTCAATAGAACATCTAAGTCTGAGTTTGGACATTTTGGGAAAGACGTCTAGAAATCCAGTAGAGAAAATGCTTATTTTCAAAACTGCAAGACATCTATTTCTTTTATTTGAAAATAAATTATCTAGACATTTGGGCCCTTAGTATGTCTATCTTTTTTGGCCATTCTCAAATATAATGACGTCCATATGAAAAATGCACAAAAGCCAAGTTTTTCTGATGTTCATGCAGCCAGCATTCTTAGCAAACTGTTCACAGACAGCTGAGCATTTCTGAGTATAGCAGAGGAGAGCTCTAAGAATTACTGCCTCAGGTACAGATGTCACTGTAACTTACATATATTGTATGGTGAGCCCTCCAAGACCCACCCAAAACTTACTGCATCCACCTGTACACCATAACTATAGCCCTTATGCCTGCAGGTGCCATCTTTATGTAGGTACAGTAGGTTTTGGAGGGTTCACCATACAATATAAACAAATTATAGTGACTTCTGTACCTGGGACTTTTATTTTATTTATTTTTTTTTGCAATTGTTTATTTATGACAAAAAACAGCACAGCAAAACATCAGGAACATACAAAAACAGTACAGTCAGGCAATCTGCAGAACAGCAAGACCTCTGATGGCACCCCACCCACCCCCTGGAACTTTTAACATGATATTCACTGCAGTAATCCTTAGAGTGGCCCTCTGCTCTGCTGTGCTGATGCATGTGAGCCATGTGAATATGTCATACAGGCTAGACAGCACTGGGGGGTTTTCACATCTTTGGGGGGTTTTCACATCTTTGGGTGGTAGGAGGGGTCAGTGATCAATGGGGGAGTAAGGTGGGGTCATGGCACACCATCCCCCCATCTGTTAGAACACTAGATGGACTGGAGCTTCAGGAAGGCCGGGAAAACCTTCCTCTTTACAAACTCAGTGCCTTAAGGACATACACCCAGAAATGCCATTCAGAGTCATTGCTCTTACGCCATCTAATCTCACCAGATGCTACTTAGTGTATATGTTTTATTGTCATGTCTATATTGTAAATTATGTCATCTCTGTCCTGTCTCAATTATATTGTGGATGTACTTCGTAACCCATGTGGATGTTCTGGGCTCCTTTGGGAGGATGGGCTAAATAATTGAATAAATAAATAAATTAAATTAAATTCCTTAATCCTTCCAGTGGTCATCTGGTCAGTTTGGGTACCTTTTTAGCATTTAGACGCTTTTACAACAGGTCTAGCTCCAAACGTCTTAAAAAAGCCATGGACATTTTTTAAAGGTTTGATTATGCTTGAGGAGCGTCTAAGCCCTAAGCCCGCCCAAAAACCTCGAACAGCCTCCCTTAAGATTTAGACGTACTGGAGACAAAATCAGAAAGACATCTAGAAAGTCTGTTTTGAGAATGCCCACTTGGGCGTTTTGATTAGTAAGATGTCCAAATGATGTTTTTTGGACGTCTATCTTTTTTGAAAATGAGCCCCACAGTCCTTACTGGAGCTGCATTAGAACCTTATAATAGAAGAACTTGTGAAAGGCAGTTCTATCAACTAGATCAAGGCTGCCCAAGTCCGGTCCTCGAGATCTACTGGCAGGCCAGGTTTTCAAGATATCCACAATGAACATGCATGAGAGAGATTTGCATACAAAGAAGGCAGTGCAGGCAAACCTCTCTTATGCATATTCATTGTGGATATCCTGAAAACCTGGCCTGCCAGTAGATCTCGAGGACTGGACTTGGGCAGCCCTGAACTAGATGGCCTCATGTATAGATATCTAGAACAGTGGTTCCCAACCCTGTCCTGGAGGACCACCAGACCAATCGGTTTTTCAGGCTAGCCCTAATAATAATAATAATAATAACTTTATTCTTCTATACCGCCATAGTCAGGTGACTTATAGGTGGTTCACATCGAAGAGGGCTAATGAATATGCATGAGAGAGATTTACAGGCATGCAAATCTGCTCCACTCATATTCATTAGGGCTAGCCTGAAAACCTGATTGGCCTGGTGGTCCTCCAGGACAGGGTTGGGAACCACTGATCTAGAACACTAACACTTATGTGCATATGTATACACATACCTGTAAAAGTGTCAACGGAGCACAAAGAACTATCTGGCAAATACCTGTGTAGTGTAACATAGGGGTCATTTTACTAAGGTGTGATAGCCGATCTAGCACACGCTAAATGCTTACGCGCCCATTATATTCCATGAACGTGTTAGCATTTAGCGAGCGCTAAATCGGCTAGTGTGCCTTAGTAAAAGAGGGGGATAGTATTGAGCCACAAAAAACCCTAATACGTTACATTTAAGTGTTCACTTTCCATTAGTGATTTTCGGTTTAACACTCTTATTCGTATTACTGTTCTTAATATGTATTTATTGTAGAGGGTTGGAAAAGCCTTAGAAATTGGAGCAATATATCTCATTCAGAGAAACACCAACTGGTATATAGGTAAAATAGCTCCAGGTCAATCTACAAATATTTAAATAATCTTCATATTTTAATTTCATTTAAATAATCTCTTTTCATTTAGGTAGTCTCCTTCCATTAAACTAATCTTCTTTCATTTAGATAATCTTCTGTCAAAAATAAATCTATCTATACTAACTTAAGTAAAGTATTGATCCAGCTCACATGTAACACATAGGTTCAAGTCGCCAATGTGCAGGGCAGAGAACTTATCTCAAACATCCTCAGTAGTTTTACTTTTGTCACATAGCAAATGATGGCAAATAAAGACCTGAACAGGCCATCCAGTCTGCCTAGCAGTCACACCCATCATCAATTCATGATTAAATTGTCTTTCTTTGGCATTTCTGCGACATAGATTGTAGAAGTCCACCCGGTACTGTCCTTAGGCTCCAGCTACTGGAATTGCCATTAAAACCCACTGCAGTCCATTCCAAAGCATCTTGTCATTTGTGGGAAAGAGACCATAAAAGTCTCCCCGGCACTGTCCTCATGTTCCACAATTCACCTTTAGCTGATGTTCATACCAGATGCTAGAGGCCATGTACACAAGGGCTCAATATGTCATAGTAACATAGATCATTCACGGCATCCTCCCTCCCCTTATCCCACTATCTTTCAACTCCTCCAGTCCCGACTCCTCCAGAACTGCCCAAAGGTATAAATTAGCCTTCCCCTCTCTACGCGGCATCCACTATGCAGGCAAACTGGGAAAATCCCTTCTCTTCAAAATCACAGGTCTTTGGAATGACCTCACCATCCCGTTGCGGAACCTGGGCTCCCTTCAATTATTCCGCAAACAACTGAAAACTTGGCTTTTCATCAAATTGTAACTCTATCCTCCCCCCCTTTTTCTCCTCCCTTCTACACATAAGTTCATGTAAACCTTTTTCTTCTTCTCTACCTATTATTTAAGTTCTTGTAAACCGTGTAGAGCTCCATACTCATGGAGATTATGCGGTATATAAACTTAAGGTTTAGATTAGATTAGATGACGGCAGATAAAGACCCGAGTATTCCATTCAGTCTGCCCAACATGATTCAGTTTCAGAAATGAAAGTGGTGAGACTTCAGCTGAGCATTTTGTGACCTAGGTGTCATTACAAATGCTATTGGTTTTATAAACTGAAATTTATCTCATGCATAGTCATTGTGGGCATATTGAAAACCTGACTGGCTGGGATTGATCCAGGGTCTGGGCTGTAAACCTCTGCTTTAATGGATAGCAATCTTCTATTCTTTTGTACTTGCAGAAGCTTGCTGCCCTGTTGTGTTCTCATAATGCATCAACTTTGCTTCACAACAGAGAATACAGTCATACCATAATATTACCTTCAGCTTTGGAACACAGCTAGTATACAATCAAACAGTTCCTAAGGAGGCTCATGTATAATATACACTCAGAATTTTAAACTCTGATGTAAAAATCTATGAGTAATTACCTATGCACAAGGGGCCACTGAAAAATTCTTGGCCCAACCAATGAATGATATGGAGCTATAAAACCTACAAGTTATTCCACTTTTCAATTCAATGATATGAAAAGAAAAGAAAAGTATCAAGAAAAGTATGGAATAACTTGTAAGTTTCATGGCTCCACATCATTCTCTTCTTGGTTGGGCTGATAACTTTTCAGCTGCCCCTCAAATAATAAGTAGGTGGAGTTCAGCATATCCACTTAATGTAAGTGCTATATTAGTACTTAGAAGGACTATAAAAGATTTATGGAAGAGTGCCAGATATAAAACATTTAGGCCCTGATTCTGTATAGGACGCCCGGTCTCAGAAGCCAATAGGTGTCCTATACAGAATCGAACCTAAACCTAAGATTCCGGGTGGCCCATGTGCCTAAGGCCCCTCCTATGGGGGGTACCTTAGGCACTGGGCCAATCAGGCCTTAGGCCCCACCCTGGTGCATTCCACAATGCACCAGGAAGGAGCAGGCCCACCATTCACATGGAGGACCCGGCTGGCTGGCCATTGAAAAAGGATAGAGGGGGTTGGGAAGGTCTGAGGGGATTGAGTGGGGTTTTGAGGGGTTCTAGTGGGGGGATATGGGTAGAGGTGGAGGGGGGTCTGGGCTTGGTGATCTATGGGGGGTAGGGGGGTTCTGGCAGGAGGGATTGGGCATCCCTCCTGCCGGTGATCTACAGGGGGAATGGAGAGTACCCCCCCCAGCAATTGTTGTGGGGGGGAATGGGCAGCCACTAAACTTATCGCAGCAGGGAGATCCCTTGCTGCGATAAGCTCAGCGGCCATGTCTACTTACAGTGTAGGCCAGCATTTTGTTGGCCTACATTGTATGCGTCTCCTGCTGGCCTAGGGAGACACATATGGCCACCTAGGTCCACTACTTATGGGCAAAACCACGCTCACGCCTAGCCTTAGGCGAGCTTAGGCGGGCTTGTGCATCTCCCTAGGCTCCCGGAGGCACTTTCAAGGTAGGCGGCCTTGGGAGGTTTTTTTTTAAAAAAAAAACATGAGTCCTGATTGGCTGGTTAGACAGTGGTAGGATGCCTATCACCGCCTACAATCTGGGCACCATTTATAGAATCCGGACCTTAGCTTACTGCGGAAATGCATTCAAAAATGAAAATATGTTGCTAAAAATCATTCATTCACGAAATTTTGTAATCTACCAGTTCTGCAGCTCCTGAGTGTTGCCATGGTGGTCTTCTTGCTTGAACAGCATTGCCATTTGGAAGACCTAAAAACATCTTAAAACTTTTTTTGTATGTATAATATGCACCCAGTCTCTGAGTAATTTTTGTGTGGAAAAAAAAAAGAAACTATGCCTTATATCTGAGATAATACTGTATACCTGAGAGATATGTCAGTAAGAATTTACTTTGTCACACTGCCAAGAAGGATTTGGATTAAAGGATTTGGGGCCTCTTCTTTGTAAGGAAGTTTGGAATGCAGCCTAAGGCCCTCATGTTAGAGGCATCCCTTGTGTAAATGGCAGCATATAAACATCTGGAAAAACCCAGATGGTTGCCATTTCAAAACAAAAAGTTCAAGATTCAAAGTTAACTTTTGGTCATACCTACAAGGGGTTTCACAATAATAAATTTCAAATAGAATAAAAGAAAGAACATTATAATTTACAAATCAATTTGAGAGAAGTGGAGATAGTGTCTTTCTGCTCCATATTTGAAATAATTATTCAACCCATTATTAGTACTCTATTCATTATTTAAACATGCCTGTAAATAAAAGATATTTCAAGACATTTCTTAAATGCTGGAAATAAAACAAAGGAGAAAGTCCAACTTTGTCTGCAGAAAAAACCAAGCAGGAGAAACAAACAAAACTGCAAACTGTGTACAAGATGCAGGCAAAAATTTTAATTGTACCAAAATCAAAATGCAAATAAGTAAAATAAAACCCTTTTACCAATCAAGGGACACGACACGGTCCGTGTTTCGGACAAACCTTCGTCAGGGGTCCATGGTGAAAAAGGTTGGGACATACCATAAAAAATGAAGATAAGTAACAAAGTGCCTGTATATTGTGTTCGCCGAGGATTGCTGCAAAAAGTAAAGCGTCTCAAGGAAGGGGAGTAGGGAAGGGGAGGTGAGTACTTTGAAGGGGACCCAATGAACAGACACTCGTATTACCACTAGAAGTCTCAGTAGCCAGTTTGAAGCGGCAGGGATCCAAGCTGGAAGCAAGTGGGCATCATTCCTGCCTCACTAGGCACCAGAGATCTCTGTAAGTCCAGGAACAGGCTCAGAGAATGAGGGTATGGGACCTACTGGGGGTTTTGGGCCCAAGGGTGGGAATTTAATCTGTGGGAAGGCTGGGCTCCACATGTTACATTCTTGACCACCATGGGGGCTTTCCTTGCTGTGCAATGGGGTCATTGGGAAGGGGTCTGCATTATGAAAAGTGAGGGCAAGTGATTGTTCAGGGAGGTCTAGTTCTATGATGGGTGATGGGGTCAATGCGTGCGCTAACCACTAACACGCCCATAGGATAACATGCAAGCGTTAATGTTTAGCGTGCACTAAAAAGCTTAGCGCACCTTTGTAAAAGAGGGGGTAAGTAGCAATAAAATTGATAGAAAAATCCCATTGTGCAAAGAGAGGGGTATAACAGCATCTGTATATATTTTTTTTCTTTATTCATTTTAATAACATACAAAGTGCATACAAAAATATAACAATTGGCACCAAATAACAGCACTTACTACTAACAATAATAATATAAACTTCTTTTCTCCCCCTACCCCCATCCCTCCCTCCCAATCCAGATGTGTGTAAAACTCAATAAAATGGAAAGCTTGGACTCTTGATTGGTGGATACAAAATCTGCTAAAGGGCCCCAAATCTTATAAAAAATTTTTACCATAACCTTTATTTCTGAATTCATATGTTCGTATCGATAACACAAGCACAGGGATTCCCACCAAAAGGTGTGATTCAGTCAATTGCGATTCTTCCAGTTTTTTGTGATCATTTGTGTAGCAATCCCAGTCATTACAAGAAGTAATTTATTCTCAGCTGCAGAAATTAGGGACTTGCATCTGTATTGGTTGGAATACTCCAGAGCAAAGAAGATAAAATTTGGATATTCACCTATCTGCATCTGATGTTACGACCATCAGTATCACTGGCTTGATCTCTAGTTTCAATGCCAGTGATCTGCCGCAAGTTAATACTACCACCCTTTTTCCTGCTACCTAAAGTGATTGGCTGCCCTGCCTTGCTTTTATTTCTAGTGTTGTTGCTTTTTTTTGCCACAAAAAACAATTAGAAAGGAATGGAAAAAAATGCCAAAAAGCAAAAAAAAAAAAGATTTTCAAATCTTATTTTCCAACATTAGCCTAGCCCTATGTGCATTTCATGACACTGCTGTGCCCCTTCTCACTAGGGAAGGGAAAAAGAGGATGTGTGGCCCTGCCCTGTTCTGCCCAAAGTCCCCCCCCCCATTCCACTCACAGCCCTGCTCCATTCCTCCCCCCAACCCCGTACCACAAAAACTTTGGGCTCCTTTTACTAAGGTGCGTTAGGGCCTTAACGCACAGAATAGTACGCTAGACCTTAACGCCAGCATTGAGCTGGCGTTATTGTAGAAGCGTACTGTGCGGTAATTTTGTGCGGGCGCTAAAAAGCTAGTGCACCTTAGTAAAAGGAGCCCTTTGTCTTTTTAGGGGCTGCTTATTGGGATCCAGATGCGGCCCTGAGCTCAACGGTTTTGAAAACTCGGACAAAGTGCCGGATTTTGAAAACCCATCCGTACACCTGGACAGTCCTCTAAAAAGCTAACATGTCTGGGTAAATCCAGACATCTGGTAGCCCTACTTCCCACAGCTGGTGGTTTGGCTTGTTCATTCCATTCTAGCAGCTGCTACCAAGTACGATCAGCCTTTCTGACCACCCTCTCTATGAAAAAGAATTTCCTAACATTTACTCGTAAGTCCACCAACCTAAAACCTCAATTCATATACACTTCTTTTTTTTAACCATTTCCCCTTCTCTGGAAAAGATTTGTTTCTTTATTAATACCTTTCAAGTATTTAGATATCTGTATCATATCTCCCTGTCCTTCCTCACCTCTAGGGTAAACTTATTCAGGTCTTCCGGTTTCTTCTCAAACATCTTTTGGTGCAAGCCTCATACCATTTTTGTCACCTTCTCTGAAACTCTCCAAGTCTTTTTACCTCCTTATCAAGGTACAGCCTCCAAAAGTGAACTCAGCACTCCAAGTAAGGCCTCACCAATGACTTGTAAAGGGGTATCAGTATCTCCTTTTTCTGCTGGTGTGCCTCTCTCTATACAGCTTAGCATCCTTCTGGCTAAAGCCATTGCCTTATGACACTGTTTTGTCACCTTCAGTTTCTTAGCCACTATCACTCCAAAGGTCCCTTTCCCTATTTGTGCATAGCAGCCTCTCACCTCCTGGCACAAATAGCTCTTTTGGATTTCAATTCCAATCTCCAAGTGCATCACTTTGCACTTCTTTGCATTTCTACAGTGTCTTGGGAATTTTTTCTCTTAACAATACAGAGAAGAAATAACTGCTGTGTCTCCAGCCCTCAATTACAAAATGCTGTCCAAATTTCTTCATGAACCTAGTGCTAGTACAGGAATCCACCAGCTTTGTGCTTAATGTGTGTACAATTGCTACTGGGCTTTCCTGCAGTGACAGGGCTTTGCTTAGCCTGCAATTTATGTATTTTACTGTCTATGGGCTTTTCCCTGTGTGGGTGTAAATATATATATATGCTTAAAATGCTCCTCCCCATTTTTTTTTACAAAACTGTAGTATAGCACCAGCCACTGTGGTAACAGCTCTGACGCTCTTAGGAATTCTATGAGCATCGGAGCTGTTACTGCCATGAACAGCGCTAAAAATGCTAGTGTGGTTTTGTAAAGGGGAGGGGGGTTATTTGCAATGCCGTAGGCCAGGGGTCTCCAAAGTCCCTCCTTGAGGGCCGAATCCAGTCGGGTTTTCAGGATTTCCCCAATGAATATGCATTGAAAGCAGTGCATGCACATAGATCTCATGCATATTCATTGGGGAAATCCTGAAAACCCGACTGGATTCGGCCCTCAAGGAGGGACTTTGGAGACCCCTGCCCTAGGCTCATAAAATTGCATAACATCATGTTTTTGTTTTGAGCAGGGAGATGCAGGAGAAAAAAATGAAGACTGTGGAAACGAGGATGAAAACTGTGGGAATGGGGGGAGGGGATGGGGATGAAAAATGCACTTCACTGCGGGGATGATGAGGGGATGGTAATGAAAATGCAGGGACGGTGATGGGACAGGAACATGTTCCATTGTTTCTGAAAAGTGTCCAAATTATAAGCCTGCCCTAGTACCACCACAAACACACCTCCAGCATTCCCCCTTAAGATTTAGGCCCACTGCAGATGAACAGCAGTTGAAAAAAAAGTCCATCTGTCTGTTTATAACTTTTGGACATTTTTCTCTTTTGAAAATGAACCCCTATGTCACCTTGGCAAACCAAGAGAAATCAGGGAATCCCTATTACTCAAACATGGTACTCTTTTTCTTTTTTTCTAACAAGGCTTGCTACTTACTCCTTGCCAGAATCAATATAAAGAGAGAATATAAGTGTAATCCCAACTTTCCTAATTTTTTAGAAGTATCCTGGTCTTCAGAAAAGTGAGACCGAATCTGAGCTATATCCATTGGAGTGGCCTGAGATCTGGCCAATCTGAGTCTTAGGCCACTCTCAATGCATCCCAGAATGCACTGGGAGAGAGCCCTAAGATTCCAGTTGGCCCAGATGCCTAAGGCTCCTCCTATGACTTAAAATCTTCCCCCTTTTGCAAAACAGTAACGTGGCTTGGGAGAGGCCTTAAGTGTCCGGGCCAATGAGGGCCTTATGCCTCTCCCCGGTGCATCCTACGATGTACCGGGAAGAGAAAAGCTTGGCATTCTGTGGAGGCAGGCCTGCCAGCCAGAGGGAGTAAGCATCCCTCCAGCTGGCCAACAAAAAAAAAGGTACTGGTAGGTTTTGGGGAAGGGATGGGGGCATGCCTGCAGGGGGGGGGGGTTGTTTCTGGCAGCAGGGAGTGGGAATCCCTCTTGCTAATGATCTTTGGGGGGGGGGGGGTTCTGGATATCCCTCCTGCCAGGGAATGTCTCGGGGAAGTAGAAGGGTTTCCGGCAGGAGGGACTGTGCAATCCTCCTGCTGGGCAATGTCTTGGGGAGGGTGGCGGGCAGGAGGAACTGGGCACTCCTCCTGCTGTGGACATTCAGGGATTGGGAAAGGCTTTGGGGGTTCCAGCAGGAGGAAGGAGGGACTGGGCATCGCTCCTGCCACAGACATTCAGGGATAGGGGGGTGGTGGCTTCGGGGGTTGCAGCAGGAGGGACTGGGCATCCCTTCTGCCGGTTGTCTTCACGGGGAGGGTGGGAGGTGAGTTCCCTGCCGTGGCTGCTAAACTGATCACGGCAGGTAGATTCCCTTGCTGCAATCAGCTCAGCTGCCACGCCTATTTGAAATGTAGATCAGCCTACATTTCAGGCACCTATCACAGCCCTAGGGAGATGCCTAGGGCTGCCTTAGCTCCTCTAAGGCCACTTATAGGCAAAACCATTGCCATGCCTAGCCTTGGGTGAGCTTAGGCAGCCCTACATGCTTCCCTAGGTTCTCAAAAATGTCTACAATATAGGGAACCCTCCTTGGGGTGTTTTTGGGTTTGTTTTTTTTAACATTTGTCCCAAATGGCTAGTTAGACAGCCATAGGACGCCGTTTATAAAATTTGCCCCAAAATGTCTATTTGTTTTTGGAAATACCTCAGTTTTAGCAAAAAGATAAATACTACCTTACCTATAGGCTTTGGCATTTCTACGCAATTTGTCTAATTTAACTTTCTTAATGTTGTTTCTAAAGGAGTCTAAGCATTTATTTACATCCATAAGGATATTTTCAAAATTACTATTGTCTTTCTTAAGTACATCTACTAAATCTGGCTTTAAAACATAATTCTTCTTCTTGGTGGTTTTAACAATTAAAATCATCAAATCCAAAGAACATTTATTTAAAATTGAACACCACATGTCAAGAAAATCTTGGTCATCCCAAAATAAATGAGGTTCTTTATTGATCCTAAGACTTCTGGGAATACTTTTGAGGTGACAGTATTGACGTATTGTTGCATAATGTAACTTGTTTTGGATAACGTTCTTTTTCATATTGATCATTTCAGACCATTTTTCAACTAAGGATACAGAAGGAGATGATGCAGTGTTGCAGTTTGTTTTGTGTGTAGTCTGGGTGCATATTATAGAGGTTAGTTGTACAACGTTTCAACCTGCGGGTTTGGATTAGTAGTTTTAGCTGAAGTTCACGCCTTTTGCAAATTCAATATAGTCAAAGGGTGGATAATGACAGTACTATACACATGCTTCTGCCAAGGCTATATACAACAGACATATCATGCAATATTTGTTCTTACATTATCTTTTTTAACACATTGATACATGTGGTTTTGTGAATTCTCTTTACTATGTTTTGCAACAGTTTTGAGTAATGTCCGTTATACTGTCTGCTTTGGTGTTGAGTTTGATAAAGCTTTTGTTGTTGAAATGACATCAGCCTTATTTTTTTTTCCTGCCGTAGTATGCATTAAGGCACTCTGAAATACCTGTCTCTTTCTTTTGCTGCTCAAAACTTTTGTTTGTAAGCTGTAGCTTTAGTTTGTTTCTTTAAATCACTTTTAGATGGCAAGTTACTCATTTATAACCCAATTTATTTATTTCATAATATATCTTTAACTGTATGTTACTTCATTAAGGGCTCCTTTTACGAAGCCGTGTTAGCGGTTTAACGCGCATAATAGCGCGCGCTAATTTGCCGGCCATGCTAGCCGCTACCGCCTCCTCTTGAGCAGGCAGTAGGTTTTCGGCTAGCGCAAGGGTTAGCACGCGCTAAAAAGTTGCGTGCTATAAAGCCGCTAATGCGGCTTCATAAAAGGAGCCCTAAGTTTCTGGCACTATACAGTTTTTATGAGATGGCAGATGACGTTTAATGCAGAAAAATGTAAAGTCTTGCATGTAGGGAACAGAAACCCGAAGTACAGCTATATGATGGGAGGGCTGGTAATGGGTGAAAGTACCCAAGAAAAGGACTTGGGGGTAATAGTGGACAACACAATGAAGCCATCGGCACAGTGCGCAGCGGCCTCTAAGAAGGCAAATAGAATGCTGGTTATTATCAAAAAAGGCATTACAACAAGATTGAAAGAGGTCATCCTGCCGTTGTATTGGACAATGGTGCGCCCGCATCTGGAGTACTGCGTCCAATATTGGTCGCCGTATCTTAAGAAGGATATGGCGATACTCGAGAGGGGTCAGAAAAGAGCGACGTGATTGATAAGAGGTATGGAAAACCTTATATATGCTGAAAGATTAGAGAAACTATGGCTCTTTTCCGTGGAAAAGCGGAGACTTAGAGGGGACATGATAGAGACTTTCAAGATCATAAAGGGCGTAGAGAAAGTGGAGAGGGACAGATTCTTCTAACTTTCAGAAACTTCAAGAATGAGAGGGCATACGGAAACATTAAGAGGGGACAGATTCAGAACCAATGCTAGGAAGTTCTTCTTCACCCAAAGGGTGGTGGATGCCTGGAATGCGCTTCCAGAGGGTGTGATAGGACAGGGTACGGTATCAGGATTCAAGAAAGGATTGGATGAATTACTGAAGAAAAAAGGGATAGAAGGGTATAGATAGAGACCTGATGTGCCGCCGTGTGAGTGGACTGCTAGGCAGGATGGACCCCTGGTCTGACCCAGCAGAGGAACTGCTTATGTTCTTATGCTCTTATGTCTGCTCACTAATTTTGCATTTTGGTTTATTCCTATAAGCAACTACCTCTTTGGGTTATGTGTGTATGCCTTAGATAGTTGATGGATTAGGGTTTCAATTAGTGTATTTGCCCCCTCCTTTACAAAGCCGCATTAGCGTTTTTTGCACCGGCTGCGGCAGTAACAGCTCAGATGTTCATAGGAATTCTTTGAACGTCGGAGATGTTATTGTGGTGCTAAAAATGCTAGTGCAGCTTGTAAAGGAGGTGGTTGGTGCTCTAACAGTAAAACCTTGGCTTGCAAGTAACTTGGTGTGCAACTGTTTTGCAAGATGAGCAAAACATTTTTTTAAAATTTTAACTTAATAAACGATCGAGGTCTTGCAATATGAGTACGTACAGTATACGCGCTTCATGTCATCACAACAGAGTCGATGGCTCTTCTCTCTCAGTCGCTGCAAGATTGTACTTATTCTAAGTGTAGTGACTGCAACAATGGTCTCTATGAAGAAGAACCCTCATCCTCTCCTCTCTCTCATCTCCCTCACACCAGCCACGATTCTTTTCAAAAGTAAAGTGAAGGTTAATTTGTTTTACTATATATATTTTTACTTTATTCAGTACAGTATTTTGTATTAAAGTTTTTGGGTTGTGGAATGAATCGTCCGAGTTTCCATTAATTTATATGGGGAAATTCATTTTGATGTACGAGTGTTTTGGATTACAAGCATGTTTCCGGAACGAATTATGCTCGCAAACCAAGGTTTTACTGTATATTTTTGATGCTTGTTTAATAACACTTTCAATCTGTGGATCCGCATTTTATGCCCCTTGTAAATTTAGCAAATTCAATATAACTAAAAGGCAGTTAAGGTTTTAACTAAAGGGCAGTTAAGGTTTTATAGAACAGACACATCGAGTTAATTTGGTTCTTTGCCTATACGGCCATCTTGTAGTTATAGCACTGTCTTAGCAAATATTGTTTTTACATTTTCAAAAGCTTTTATTGCTGTGGCTGGTGATTAAAAAAATCCCTAATGCGGCTTCACAAATATATTTTTATTAGCATTTGTATTTTTTTATGTATTTAGACTCCTAATGCAGGCCTTTTGGCTAAAACACGAATCATGTTGAGCCATCTGTTCACCATATAAATAATTGATTCATCCAATTTTTGACTACCTTGGTGTTTTTGTCTCCACCGCTGTGTTGCTCTTTTGTACTGCTTTTTACAGAGGATTTTGTCTTCTGTTTGTGTGTTACATATTAGAATGTACCCGCACTAATGGCTTCCACATGTTAAAACTAGCCAGCCCAGTAGAAAATCTGTACTAGCTGGTTAATTCAGGTAGAAGCAAGTTGTGGGTGTGACAGAGGTGGAATAGAGGCCTGGCCAGCTGTGACAGCTAGTGTGTGGGTTGATGGTGTCGAGTAAAGAGGTGGCATTGTGTAGTTCTGCTACTGGCAATCTGGTGCCGTGGTACTGGCAAAGTGCTGTGAAGTTTTTATTAGAAAATCTATTTTTTTCAGGTAAAAGATATTTGACCTAATGAAACTGTCTTTATATATATTGTTTACAGAGATTCTGCGAGCAAAATGTTTAGTTATTGATCGGGTCGCTCTGAAGCAGCTTGTTTGGTGAAAAGCATCAGGTCCCGTATTTGGAGGACAAAGCCAAGCACTTGTTTACTTAAGCACAATAAATATTAAAGTATAAAAAAAGGACGAAAAGTAAAAAAATGAACAAAAAGTAATGAACAAACTAACAAAGTGTGCTGTGATTGAGATTTTGTGCCATTACTACAGTGTGCTTTCGCTCACTTCATGTCTCAACACAAACATATCTATGAGCACATAAATGAATAAGAATATACAATATATATCATAAGTTGTTTTTTGTGCATTGTTTGACAAACATGTTAGTACTAGAATAGTTCATGAATATTATTTCCCAGTAACAGTTTGGGAATCTGGTAGTACAGCCATAGCCCTAACTTTCTGATCCCCCTTTTCTGACCATCTCAATAGACTCTATCCTCATGAGCAGGCCCCAGTTCCTGGGACTTACCCAGGGGTTCCTTGGTATTCTAATAGGATGGAACAAGTGCGCCTTCCCTCTGCTCTTGTCTCTGACTGTGGGTATCAAAATGTACCAATGACCTCTAGTGGTGGTGTCGTGGTACAAGGGACATCTTTTCATATAAGAAGCAATCTGAAGGAGGATTCTTGTGTTCAGGGAGCTGGGGGAAGATGAAAGGGGAATGAGCCCTTGCCATGTCATTTCCCCTAAAATATTTTAGATTATATATTACGTTTACTGTATTTAAATTGTAAACCGTCTAGATACTTATGATGATAAGAAACTATTAAACTTGGAGTGGCTGATCTGGACACTTCATGGTCTTTTGCAGTTAAGATGTGGTAAGTGCAAAAACCTACTGTAATTTAGCAAAAGGGACAGAAAGGCCCAAATGCTATAAGTGGCACCACTAGTCAGATGCCCTAACGGCGCTGATTTTAATTGGTTTAATTGCCTTTAATCGATCTGATAATTGGTCATATCATATAAAAGCAATTAAAATGTCATTTAAAAAAAATAAAAAGAGATGCTGCCTCCACATATAACTCCGGAACTGGGACTACGGAGGTGCCTATCAGTGCCTAAGGGTAAAATAGGCATGGTTAACACCGGAAGTACTCTTAGGCATTGAATTGTTTTGTTGTATTGATTTGTCTGATTTTATGTTTTTTGCTTATCGTTGCGACTTTATTATGTGTGTTATGATGTTATTCACATAGAGTTGTTGGATATAAGCAGTGGCATACCTAGCATATGTGACACCCAGGGCCCATCATTTTTTGACACCCCCCCCCATCTGTATGAAAAACATGATTTTTTAGTAACAATCCACACATCACACAAGAGTGTACCTAGGTAAAGGCAGCATCTTACATACTGCAGTGAGCAGTACAACATCAATACACCCATTGTAAAACTAAACAAGCCAGACTAGTACAGAGCAATCTTACACAGTCAATCCTAACAGAAAACCATGTCTTTTCGAACACACCTTCGCCTAGTATGAAATTTGTAATCACAAACTAACTCCTTCCCCTTTTACAAAACTGTAGTGTCGTTTTTAGCCACAGTGATAACAGCTCAGAAACTCTTAGAATTCTGAGCATCAGAGCTGTTACCACCACGGCCAAAGCTAAAAAAACTCTCTACAGTTTTGTTAAAGGGGAGATATAATAGAAATACGTAGACAAAGGTTAAACTGAAGCACCAAGAAGCTGGACTCTGCATACAATGCAACAGCACAGAAACAGCAATGTATCTCCCCTAAAGCAAAAAATAAATAAATAAATAGAATTTTTTTTCTAACTTGTCTTCTCTGGTTTCTGCATTCCTCATCTTCTTGTCACTCTCTTCCTTTCATCCATTGTCTACCCTCTCTCTGCCCCTTCTATATGGCATCTTCTCTCCTTCTATTCCCCTTCCAGAAACTTTATGCCTCCCCCTTCCATCTCTCCCTTCACCCCCATTGGTCTGGCATCCATCTTCTTCCTTTCCCTCCTCCAATGGTCTGGCATCTCTCTCCTCTTCTTCCCTCTCCCACACCCCTATGGTCTGAGATTTCACTCTCTCCTCTCCCTTCCCCCCTACTTCCATCAGCATATGCCCCCTTTCTTTCTTTCCAACCCAATTCCATGCAGTATCCTTCCCCCTTATATCTCTCCCCTTTCCCTGCACACAATTCCATAAGCATCTGCCCCCTTACTCTCCCTCCACCACCCTTCCATACCACCCTGACCCTGTTTCTCACCCTCTACCACCCTTCCATACCACCCTGACCTCTTTTTCACCCTTCACCACCTTTCCATACCACCCTGACCCCCATTTCTCACCCTTCATCACCCTTCCATACCACCCTGACCCCCTTTTTCTCCTTCCACCACCATGCTATGCTTCTTTCTCTCTCCATCCAAATCAGCAAAGTCCCACGATGACTGCTTCTGCCGTCTCTGCTCCGGAAGAGGTAAGTGACATCAGAGGGGGGTGGACCGGAAAACGCAGGGAGCTGCGGTAAGGTCCCGTGATGATTGCGGCTGCCGGTCCACCTTCTCCAATGTCACTTACCTCTTCCAGACCAGAGGCGGCATCGCGGGATCTTCATGCACTTCAGCGCAGTTGCCGACTCTGCTCCGGAGTAAGTATGGCAGTCGCGCTGAGGTGCTGTTTAAGGTTCCGGACCCAGTCGGCTGTGCACCCCTCTTGGGCTGGCACCCGGGGTAGTCCGCACCCCCCACCCCGCCCTTGGTATGCCACAGGATATATGAACTATAAAGTTTTAAATAAATAAATAGGCATGAGTAGATGCCTCTGTAGTCATGATTCTTGTTACAGATAGGTGCCGGAAATATAGGCCTTGAAAGCCCTGGCCTACATTTCTGGCTCCTATCTATAATATAGCCACGATTCTATAAACGGCAGCATCACATGATTGACATGCGATTGGTGCCGCTTTTGTAGGCGGCTGCCGATCAAGGCGCCTTTTATGGAATCCGGGCCAATGTTTCTTATAGAGTCTTTCAAAAATTGAAATTGATGAGTTTTAAAGCAAATGATTATTTTGTTCCACATTTATAAATATTTTCTAATGTTTATAGACTGATCTATATTATTATTTGTATAGAACTGTCAGATACATCCAGCACCGAACAGATACATTCTAGTCATAACATACAAACAAAATAAATAAGAGGTGTGTAGTTAACAGGAACATTGATTGAGAAGAGTTAAACCAAGCAGGGAAATGTAGATTGAATGAAACTGTAACTCTTAAATTTGTCATGGAAGTCTTTTTAAAGTTCTCCTTAATACTGCCAATTAATTTTAGCAAATATAAACCACTGCCATAGATAAGGAAGGTATAATAATATCAGTTTCTGGGAAAGAATTGTCTTTTTGTGGATTACTATGGTTGCTGTTTAAAATGCAAATTGTATTCAGTTCTTGAAGCAGTATAATCAAGCATTGCCTTGAGAGTCACAAAGTCAGACTGTTTTGCAGAGTGAATTAACAATAGTTAATACCAGCTCATGGAGTTATACATTTACTTCATATAAGAATGTGCATTCATTTTAGGATGAATGGTAAAATGCAACAGATAAGAGCATTTTCATTTTGTATACTTTAAACAATGTGGATGAAATGAGTGAAACTCTCATTTGTTCATATTTTGCTTTTAGCGCTAGTCTAATGCTACATATCGGACCAGACACAGCAGAGCCATGTTGGGAGGGAGAAAAAGGTAGAAGTACAAATTGCTGTATTGATCATATTGAAAAGCAGGTAAATAAGCTTATCTTTGCCTCATTTCTCTCAAATCCCATGACTGATGGTGCTAGCAACTTAGCAGGAAAATGAAAACAAAAAATATGAGCCGTATTTTTACTCCATTTTGAAAGAGATGATCAGAAAGAAAGGTGTTAGCTTCAGAAATTACTTTCTGAAATCAAAAATTGATAAGCAGAGAAAGAAATAAGAGGAAATACTAAAACGGTTAGGGCTCTTCAGCTTGGAAAAGAGACGGCTGAGGGGAGATATGATTGAAGTCTACAAAATCCTGAGTGAACTAGAAAGGGTACAAGTGGATTGATTTTTCACTCTGTCAAAGACTAGGGGGCACTCGATAAAGTTACAGGGAAATACTTTTAAAACCAATAGGAGGAAATTTTTTTTCACCCAGAGAATAGTTAAGCTCTGGAACGTGTTGCCAGAGGTTGTGGTAAGAGCGGATAGCGTAGCTGGTTTTAAGAAAGGTTTGGATAATTTCCTGGAGGAAAAGTCCATAGATGCAGTATATAAGCTTGGAGGGGCATAATAATAAAAAAAACCCATCTAAGTCCCCTTTTGGCCTAGGCCCTAAATGCTGAAAGCAGAAGCAGGGAAAATGTCCATTCTAAAAAATGGCCTGCGTCTACATTCAGCTGTTTAAACACCCAGACCACCACTGCATCTACACTTACAATATATAATAAACCAAAAAAGAGCCTAAGTCCCAAACGCCCAAAACCAGACTTTTTAGGTGAAGGAGGAGTCAGTCCTTCGCCTAAAAGCTGGATTCTGTAACTGGTGTCTGTCACAAACAACACCAGTTACATAATCCACCCCCAGCAACGATTGGGGCAGGAGAGATAGCTCATCTCCCCTGCCGCGATAATGATCCCAAAGTGCGGCAATTGCCGCACTTCGGATCGCTATCGCGGCAGGAGAGATAGCCAATCTCTCCTGCCGCGATCCATCACCCCCCCCTACTGAATGGATGCGGGTAGGAGGGGTCCCAACTTCTCCTGCCCCAACGCAGCCCCGCACCCGCCCGATCTGATATGGGCAGGAGGGAGGCCAGGCCCTCCTGCCCTGAAGCAGCCCCACACCCGCACAACAAGATTGGGGTAGGAAGGCTGCCCGGCATCACCCCCTCCCCGTGACAAGATTGGGGCAGGAGGAAGCCCAACCCCTCCTGCCCCGCTGAAACCCCTTACCCCACCCCTACTAAGGTACGGGCAGGAGGGATCCCAGGCCCTCCTGCCCTTGATGCACCCCCCACACACGATTGCCCCCCTGGACTCCCAAAAGAAAAAGAGCACAAACAAGACAGAGCAAGGAAGTCCAAACAATCACTATTTTCTCTTTAGATCACAGAAAATGAGTTTTAAAACTGTTCAGCTCTGTGGGTTGAGTTAGACTTCCCGTCCCTGGACAAGTCAAAGAGAAAAGAGTATAGGCAGAGTATTTTATTGATTGATTTTATTTTATTTTGAAAATTTCTATACCATTTTAAACCAAAATGGTTAACAAACATGTTACATACATAAAATTTTGCAACAAAATAAAACAGATGAGCACAAATAATCAAATCCTTTGGAAAATCAGCGAACAGAGAAAATCACTACTTAATGAAATACATTTTCAAACAATTGTGTTTTAAGTAGTTTTCTAAATGTGCTCCTATCACTACATTTCCGTATTTGTCCAACGAGGGAGTTCCACAATCTTACCCCTGCACAACAGAAGGTAATTACGTTGGTTTCCACATATCTTGGATTAGCATTCGCTTTCAGCAGCGCTGAATTTTCAGAGCGCAATGATCTTTTCGGCTGGTAACTAGACACATCATCGCTGCTTTATACTGAATTCTAAATGCAACAGGCAGCCAGTGTAACTGTCGAAAATAAGGTGTAATATGTTCATATCTCAACGTTCCCGTTATCAATCTGACCGCTGCATTTTGAACCACTTGCAATGCCCTGCACCTAGTTTGGGTTATTCCAAGGTACATAACATTGCAGTAATCAAGCCTCAACAGGACCATCGACAAAGACAGGCAGACAATCATCTACTACTACTATTGGTCCACCCTGTGTTCTGTATGTCTGTCATAATTAGATTGTAAGCTCTTTTGAGCAGGGACCGTCTCTTTCGTATTTAATGTGTGCATCTGGTAGCGCTATAGAAATAATAAATTGTAGTAGTACTACTTATCATCATTTCTAACTACTAGGCATTCCACAGCACTGTACAGACACAAATGAGAGAGAGCCTCTGCGTGATAGAACCTACAATGTTTGGCTTGAGTAAGCATATAAATGCTCACAAAAGCAGAGAGGGAAGGTTCGTGCAGCTGAGAAATGTAAGACCAGCAGCCACATTAATGAGGATCAAATGAAAGGTCTCTGTTCTTTTATATTCCACTAGCCAAGCTAAAGAAAGATTTAATTAAGAGGAAAATGCCAACAGCTTCAGCCTTTAGTGAACGTGTGAAAAAACTGGTTTCTATCTCTCCAAAGGGGCAAATGATAGTGTAGGCTGAACATAATGAGGGCAAGGGAGAAACAGAAGTCCAGCTGTAGATAAAAGCAATTGCCAACATGTGGCACACCCTGTTTCCTGATGATCAATGTTGTCATATTCAGGAGGAGATGGGTGCCCTAGTCCAGATATCTGACCCCAAATACCTTTGCCCAAGAAGGGCAGGGGAATTTGAAACCACGTATGCCAGAAGCCAAAGAATTACCAGACTGGAGGGGAGAGGATGAGAGGTCACAGGTAGGGTTACCATATGGCTCCAGAAAAAGGAGGATGGATTCAGACATCCTGGTTTTACTTCTGTTGCTTTCAATGGAAGTAAAATCCAGATGTTTCAAACTGTCCTTCTTTTTCTGGACCATATGGTAATCCTAGTCACAGATGCCCAGGGGACTTTGCAGGGGTAAGTGAAGAGAGAAGCCCTGAGGAAGATGAACCTCTCTGGATCTTCAGACAGTATGTAATGGCTCCCAGCAGATCCCATTTCACTCTTTAAATTTTTGGGAGAGCTTCATCAGGAGAAAGGTGCCCCTTACATTCTCCAGCTTTCTTAGTATGCCGTAATTTTCTTTCAGAAGCAGTTGAAGGTCTTTTCGAACTATGCCACGGTCAGTTTAGACTTCAACTGCTTCTGAAAGAAAATTACTCAAAAAATTGGCTCAAAAAATAAAAATAGCTGAAAGTTAGTCGTTGCTTATAGAATAGCATTTAGTGCCTGGAACCGTGTGTTTTGCTGTCTTAAGCCAGCTACGATGTTCTGTCAATCTCATCTTAACCACCCGGGAGGTACAGCCCACATATATCAACTTACAGGGGGCATGAAATCACATAGATTACAAAAGTAGATGTACATGATGTCACAGAATGCAATTTGTATGACCTTCCAGCAATAGGGTGAATTCATTCAGCTCCCATAACTGAAGTCTCATAGAAAGAACATCGGCCCACAAGGGGTGTGATGACCTTTAACAGATGAATGATGGGGTTTAAATCCAAAATCAGAAGACACCAAATATTCAGACAAATTCTTTCCTCTAGAGAAAGCAATGCATGGATTGTCTTGAAAGACCTGGTGAAGTTGGAGGACATGCCAATGGGTACGTATACTTTGAGCCACTCTCGATGATTGGGTGGAATAAGAAAGGACACAAATGTGATTAGAAGATGATTCCTTAGTCCTTTGGGTAAGTAAGAGATCCCTATTGGCATGCCACGCCCTCATATAGGCTTTATAGATTATAGATTTAGGATAATTCCAGGATTCAAATTTTTCTTGTAAAATCTTGGCCTCCCTTTTAAAATCAGCATCTGTGGTACATATTCTTCTGGCCCGTAAAAATTGGCCAATGGGTATAGCAGATTTTAAACGTCTTGGGTGACAGCTGGAGAAAGACAAGCTATTCCTTGCTGTAGATTTATGATGAACCTTGGTAAATATCTTGCCTCTTTCAAAATTAACGAAAGTGTCAAGAAAATTAATGGAATGTTGACTGCTAGTAGCTGTAAAACCCAGACAGGAAGTTAATGAATTCATCCAGATGATAAAAGTGGTTAGATCAGGGGTAGGGAACTCCGGTCCTCGAGAGCCTTATTCCAGTCGGGTTTTCAGGATTTCCCCAATGAATATGCATGAGATCTATGTGCATGCACTACTTTCAATGCATATTCATTGGGGAAATCCTGAAAACCCGACTGGAATATGGCTCTCGAGGACCGGTTAGATGGTCCTTAGTAGATGTCCATATAAAAAAGATATCATCAATAAAATGCAAATAACATTGTTATAAGATGGAAATATACATTAGGATAAAGATGTTCTTCCTCAAATTTTAATACTTCTCCAAACTGTTGTGAAACACACTGAAATCTTTAAGACTTGGCTAAAACACAAGTCTACAGCAACCCGAACCAGGTAGTGTAGAGAGGTAATAGGGGTCTCAATCGCTCACAGCTATAAGCCTGACATTCTTTTCAAGGCTAATAACTACAAAGTGAGCTATCATCGGTCCCATACACTCTCTTCTTAAGTGATTTTTAAGTTTTTATACTTTTAAATAGTTTAGTGATCTTAATTTCTTATGCAATACTCTCCCATTATGGTATATAATCATGAAGTACTTAGCTTCAATGTATTTTTAAGAAAATACATTGAAGCTAAGTACTTCATGATTATATGCCATAATGGGAGAGTATTGCATAAGAAATTAAGTCCATTGTTCTTTTTGGGCAGAAAAAGAAGATATATCTGTAATCTATGTGATGCAATCTGATGCATCATCCTGTAATAGTAATGACCTACTAGCCAGTTGGGATACTTGATCACTAGAAAAGCATAAAGTACGTTGCCACGCAGGAATCTCCAAAAAGGCAACCAAAAAAAACTCTAGAAAATTGCCAAACCAATGGTATAACAAAAAGAACAATTGGCAGAACTCTATATTAAGCTCTCAAAGAACATCTGCTGGCTTTGTTTAAATAGAGGTTAATAAAGATGAGACACCTCAGTACGGGCCAAAGTTGAGCACTTTAATACTGCTGTATGACTTTTATGGCCCCGGGCAAAAGACTGAGGTGTCTCATCTTTATTAACCTCTATTTAAACAAAGCCAGCAGATGTTCTTTGAGAGCTTAATATAGAGTTCTGCCAATTGTTCTTTTTGTTATACCATTGGTTTGGCAATTTTCTAGAGTTTTTTTTGGTTGCCTTTTTGGAGATTCCTGCGTGGCAACGTACTTTATGCTTTTCTAGTGATCAAGTATCCCAACTGGCTAGTAGGTCATTACTATTACAGGATGATGCATCAGATTGCATCACATAGATTACAGATATATCTTCTTTTTCTGCCCAAAAAGAACAATGTACTTAATTTCTTATGTAATACTCTCCCATTATGGTATATAATCATGAAGTACTTAGCTTCAATGTATTTTCTTAAGTACGGGCCAAAGTTGAGCACTTTAATACTGCTGTATGACTTTTATGGCCCCGGGCAAAAGACTCATAGGTGACCAGCACCAGGTTTAAAAAACCTCAATAAGTTAGAATACGTTAATCACATAGGATCTCCAGGGCGTCTCTAAAATCTCCAGCCGCCATTGTTCCAGCCACTGTGATTGGTGTTATTTTGCCAGCGGTTGGAGCTTTTGTTAACTAAGAAGATTTTTACTAAGAAGATTTTTTCTGCATTATTCTTCCAGCCGGGACTTAACTGGTTGTTTCAGCTCCTAAAGAAGTTTGCGAAATGGAGCTCTGTCGAGCCGAGACAATCACCCAGTGGGACTCAGATAAATCTTGTGAATGGATTGTGACTTTTAATTATTGTTCGCTGGGATTTATATAAGATTTGCAAATGAAATGATTTTTTTCTTATACCTTTTTACATTTTTAGCACTTAAGCACTTTTGAGAATATTTCTGAAATTATTTATTTAAGGGATGTGGTTTTTTGAGCCATTTTTTTGGCCTTCTATTCTACTCCTAAAGCCTCTCGCTGTGCATTTATTATCACAGAGACCGAATGATGTATGGGGCAGGACTTATTGAGGTTTTTTTAAACCTGGTGCTGGTCACCTATGAGTCTTTTGCCCGGGGCCATAAAAGTCATACAGCAGTATTAAAGTGCTCAACTTTGGCCCGTACTGAGGTGTCTCATCTTTATTAACCTCTATTTAAACAAAGCCAACAGATGTTCTTTGAAAGCTTATTATAGGGTTCTGCCAATTGTTCTTTTTGGTTTTCTTTATGTTAATATGAGAGCATCTATGATTTCAGTTGCAGGAGCACTTTTATGGAATAATCTGATAGGACCTTTGAGGTTGCTTTCTGATATTCAGAAATTTGAGAAAGTATTGAAAACAATCTTGTTTGTGGAGGCTTTTGCTTGACTGAGTCATGATACTAATTGTGAATATTTTAGTTGAATTTGTCTATTTCTGTTTGTAGTATGATGATTATGTTTGTATTTTGTACACCATTTAGGTTTAAGCGGGTTAGAAATTTTTTTAATAAATAAATGAGCATAGAGGACTTTTCTTGATTGTACATCATAGGCTATGAAAACAGATCTTTGTTTCAGTGGGGGCAAGAAGCAGCCTGGTTTGTTGAAATCAAGCATTGAGCAAATCATCACTGGACGTTATGCTGGTGGAAAGCAATCACCCCCTTACTTCGAACAACTTCTTACACCCTACAAACCTACACACACACACTCCATCCACGTCAACAAAATCTATTCCTACACATAATCTATGACTTTACATGTTAATCCACCTTTTCAGTCATTGGTCCCTCACTATAGAATACCCTTCCTACTGAACATAGACTGGAAACTTCTCTAGAAAAATTTAAGTCCAATCTCAAAGCTTTCCTTTTCAATGATGCTTAGAAATCCTAATTTTTCCTTCCCTCCACTAATTCTTACAAGATTATAAAACTCTGGACACATGAAGCAGACATAATAGAATTAACTATTTTTTACCCTCCCTCCCCCTTCACTTTTCTTTGCACAACTTTACTATTATAAATTGTAGTTCCTTTTGCTCTCATTCCTTTCTCTCTCTTTCTTTCCTCTTACTCTCTCTTATATTGTAGCAATTGTACATCACATTGATATTACCATGAAATGCAATCCATCAGACAATAATAAAACTTGGGAAATTTTTTTATTTAAATAGAAACATGTATCTCACTCTGAGAATGGTTCAGTTCCTCAACTAGAAAAACAAGTTAACAGGTATTATGACATTTGTCTTGTTGGAACTATATTGAGTGGGCTGAAAAAAAAACAGTGCATTCTATTGCTGCCTTCTTGAAAGCATCCATTCTTGCTATGGTTACAAGTGACTACTTTGACATTTTGTTTTTAGAAAACTACTCCCATTGAATAATAAGGCATAAAGAACACTTAAGAAGACAATGTAATCCATTTGTTTTGGGGGTAAGTGCATGTAGCTTCCTCAGGAGGTCCTTTCTGGTATACAGCAAGAGTCTTTATGTCACAGGCTAATGCAAGGTCCTAATGTAATTTGTTGCTGTCATGCCATCCAACTATGAAATTTATGCAATACATTTCAGTGTGTACATCCAGAAACACAGAAACATAAAAATTGATGATAGATAAAAGACTATTTATTGTTGCTTAGTCTTTCCAGCAACAATACAAAATGGAGGTGACAGGCATAAAAATCTGGCTCATGCTTATTGTAACCCTGGGCCTCCTATGCTACCCTGTGGCTGGTTATGTGCACAGGAGACAAGCCAGAAGAACACTATCAGGTAAAAGGAGGGTAAATAGGATAAATAAAAATTCCCCCTTTAGCAGTCTATTCAGGGTTCTGAACACTGATCCCTTGAGCTATATAATAATAATAATAACTTTATTCTTGTATACCGGTATACTTGTATAGAGGTAGCCAGTTCCTTAGAAAAATTATCTGCCAGCTTCCACCAAACTATTAACTAGAGAGAGAGAAAAGCTATTTCTCCGTATTCCAAACTGTTCCCTTCCTCTTCTCACTCCAACTGCTTTCTGTCTCTCTCTACACAGTTCTAAGGTTGAAAAAACTCTGATTCGTTCAAAAGAACCAACAGTAGCTCTCTTGTATTGGCAGTGGGAGGAATCCATATAGTGTGCATGATAGCCTCCCTGTTGTTTTAACAGCAGAGGCAAAGCAGCTCCCTTGAAAATTCTGAAAGGTTCAGTGAACAGGGGAATCTCCCTCCTTACGCTCTCCCCCTGCCACAATTGGACAGGTCTCCATGTCCACCTGTGGTAAGCACAATTGCTTTCTAATATAGCAAAATCATTCTGACTAGCTCATTAAACATATTTACTCAGGTATTGAAGAACTGTCAACCAATCTGCAATGACAGTCTTTGTAAAAATCTAGAAGGGGTGCCCAATTCATTACAAACAGGTTTTGAGAGGCTTTTGGGTCCTGTCTGACCTGCATACCATTATAGTATCATCAGCATGCTGACTAGATGAGTCATCTGAAACAGTAGGCATACTATCGCTATCAGATGGGAGTGGTCAGGGGAGGAGCATGGGCACATCATGGGATTCCTAAAAATTAGGCATACTGTTACAGATCTGCGCACAACTTAGGAACAGATATTTAGATCTGGTTTTCATTAGCCAAATTAGATGTACTTAAATGTTAGTAATGCATATGGGCACTAAACATGATTCTATATATAGTGAGTGCCTTTTATAGAACTGTGCTAAGCGTTATTCTGATCAGCGCTGATTTTTTAAAGCGATATATAGATATATAATTTAGGAGTTTGTCTATAGAGTGAGAGGGAGTGAAAGAGATCACTTTAGCAGCAATTCTGTAATCTGATGCCTCCTCTTAGATGCTACAAAGTGGTGTGCCTAAGCATTTTATAGAATATTAGCACACAGCTGCATTGGTGCGGCATGACATGTTGATGGCAAGTATAAGTGGGTACACCTAAGTGTACCATACAATGTATGCAACTGATAGTGTTCGATAAGTTGCATGTTGGTGACATGCCCATGCTCTGTCCACATGTTGTACTTAACACGGAATAGCACCATGCATTTACACGTATAACTGCCAATTATTTAATTTGTTTTCTATCTCAGTTTACAGCTTAAATTTTCCATAGTTCAATACAAGTTTTATCCTAACGTGAAACATACCAAGGATCCAGTACTAATATGCATTTCTTTTAAATCCTTAGGATGTGGGTGGGAGAATTAGGTGAAAAGGTATGTTTTTATTGCTTTCCTAAAGTTGAGGAGTCCTTCGAAGGATCTGATCTGTGGGAGCAGTTGATTCCAGCGGCTCGGTATGAAGTGGGAGTAGGAACATCATTTGGCAGTTTGCAGTTGAAGGGCATGACCAGGGGGACCAATTATTGGTGCGGTTACATAAGTGCCAATCTATATATATAAAATCGGAGGTATGTATGTGTGTATGTATGTGTGTGTGTATGTGCCGCGATCACGCAAAAACGGCTTGACCGATTTGAACGAAACTTGGTATGCAGATCCCTCACTACCTGGGGTGATATGTTCTGGGGGTCTCGCGGCCCACCTGAACACGTGGGCGGAGCTACAAACAGAAAATCAGATTTCAGCCATTCATGTCAATGGAAAAAATGTAAAAAGCTGCCATTCTCACTGTAATTCAAAAACGGCTTGACCGATTTGAACGAAACTTGGTATGCAGATCCCTCACTACCTGGGGTGATATGTTCTGGGGGTCTCGCGGCCCACCTGCACACGTGGGCAGAGCTACAAACAGAAAATCTGATTTCACCCATTCATGTCAATGGAAAAAATGTAAAAAGCTGCCATTCTCACAGTAATTCAAAAACGGCTTGACCGATTTGAACGAAACTTGGTATGCAGATCCCTCACTACCTGGGGTGATATGTTCTGGGGGTCTCGCGGCCCACCTGCACACGTGGGTGGAGCTACAAACAGAAAATCAGATTTCAGCCATTCATGTCAATGGAAAAAATGTAAAAAGCTGCCATTCTCACTGTAATTCAAAAACGGCTTGACCGATTTGAACGAAACTTGGTATGCAGATCCCTCACTACCTGGGGTGATATGTTCTGGGGGTCTCGCGGCCCACCTGCACACGTGGGTGGAGCTACAAACAGAAAATCTGATTTCACCCATTCATGTCAATGGAAAAAATGTAAAAAGCTGCCATTCTCACAGTAATTCAAAAACGGCTTGACCGATTTGAACGAAACTTGGTATGCACATCCCTCACTACCTGGGGTGATATGTTCTGGGGGTCTCGCAGCCCACCTGCACACATGGGCGGAGCTACAAACAGAAAATCTGATTTCACCCATTCATGTCAATGGAAAAAATGTAAAACGCTGCCATTCTCACAGTAATTCAAAAACGGCTTGACCGATTTGAGCGGCCCACCTGCACACGTGGGCGGAGCTACAAACAGAAAATCAGATTTCACCCATTCATGTCAATGGAAAAAATGTAAAAAGCTGCCATTCTCACAGTAATTCAAAAACGGCTTGACCGATTTGAACGAAACTTGGTATGCACATTCCTCACTACCTGGGGTGATATGTTCTGGGGGTCTCGCGGCCCACAACTCTATGTTGCTTGCTCAAGGCTGGGTTCACCCAAGAATTTATATGTTCTTGCTCCAGGAGGTGAAACTAAAAATGTTGTTTATAATCACGTTTTGCGTTAGTTGTATTGTATTCATTTTGTCAAATATTTCACATTATAATTTGAATATTGTACTTTTTATTAAGCTGTAAAAAAATAATTTCATTCACCACTATAAAGTATCTTTATTTGAATCCATTTACAGTGTTATTGCTATAATTAAATACCCATGCAATGCTGGGGCATCAGCTAGTATGCTATAAACTAGGTTCACTATTGACACTCAAAATGTAGTAATTTTTCACGTCATGACAGATTATCAGTCTGATATTCAGCTGCAGCTGACATTTTTTTAAACACCAACTGAGATGGTTAAATAAAATCTAGATATTCGGCATTGGTATCTGGATTGCAGCCAGTGCTGAATATCTAGATAAAGTTGACTTTCAAACTGCTATTCAGATAGCTATCAGGATAATGTTAGGCCAGCATTGGATCCACACACCAAATGCATGACCCATAACCATATTCATACCTACATGTTTTATTTATATTATGGCGGGGCCAGGGATAAGCCTAGCGCTGGCAACCCGGCTCCCGCCCCAGGCGCAGGACGGAGCGCTCCCCGGAGGGCCCCCGCTGGATAATCCAGTAGAAAACACACACTGCTAACTTTGGAGAGTTCACAGTTTGTCCTTTTATTACCCAGTTCAAGGCACTGGGTCTTTAAACAGCTCTCCTTGGCTAAGGTTACTTGAAACAAATAATACAGAAGCAATGCTTCTCCTTTAGAGAGAGTCCAAACTGCCCTTCAGGCAAATAAACCAAAAACATACAAAAACGCTTTCTTTCAGGCTTCAGCAGTTGTGCCTGAGGATACTTCAGGAAGCTTTTCTCACCTGACCCACCTGAAGTCTAATGCCCCCACCACCCTTGTGCTAATGGGGTAGGGGCTGGGGAACCGTCCACCCTTTGGCTTACTGGTTTAAAGTCCCCACCCAGAAGTTCCCCTATTCAGGGCTATGTAATGTCAGGTTACTGAATTCCCATTCAGGCTTTTCCCCGGAGGTTAATTAATGTTCTCACCTCCTTCACTCTTTCTGCTTGGCATATCTCAGCCTTTAATTCACACGGGGCACCTCCTCCTCCCCCCTTTCACATTCACACTCCCTTACAGTCCTGCCTAAAAGAGACATTAACTTTCATTCTCCCCCCCCCCCCCCCCAATTCATTACCTCACTGACTGTAGTTAGATAGGAGTCCCAGGCTGCCAAACTGCAATCCATTTCGCTTCCTTCAGAGACCTCTCCCTCTATTTCCATTAGGGACTCCCCGCTCTCTGAGGCTGGATAGGAATTCCCCTCAAAGGCAGCTACCGGCCAGCCCTGCTCTGGAAGCTTTTCTCTTCCACTGAGCCTCTGCCTGGGAGCCAGAGGTTTGTTAAATCAAGAGAGCTGTGTGACAGCATGTTCTCTAGCCCTGGGCTGCGAGGAAAAGCTCCTAGCCGTTTCCTTCCTGCTCTGCACGGCTTGTCTCTCTCTCCCAGTTCCTGCGTTCCCCGGAGTGTTCCCAGCTGTGTTGATTTTATGCTGCAGGCTTGTGCTCACTCCCCCTCTGGGTTCGTCTTGCCTGTCAGCTCCACCCCTTTCCTTAACCCTTCCTGGGACAGTTTTCTTTACCAGAGGTTTTACTGGAGAACTGCACAAGGAATTATAAAAGGGATTATAGTGCCCTAAATCAGGTATTGTGGTTTCTGTCCTTCTCTCTCTGCCTTGCCCTGCTTGTTGGCTCTTTACAATAGGAACAGAGTTAATGGGCAGCTTCCTGGGCTTAGGAATAGGGACAGCCCTTTGCATGGCAGGGTTTTAAACCGGGTTTAAACCAGTGACAGGAGCTTCCCTGTCACAATATTTATTTATCAAGACTTGCTATTCCATCGTTAACTAACTGTGTAGGTCAAAGCGGTTTACAATCTAAACAAATGCAAGGAGGAAACAAGAACTCCGTTAATATAATAGGAAAACAAGATCCATACATTCCAAGGTTCAAGTATGCCAGAGTAAAACAGTTTGCAGGGAGTGTCGTGTTAGACACCAACAGGGGTCTAGGACTTTCACACAAGATGGGTTGAAGGCCCACAATATGGCCTTCGTAATATGAGTCAATATCTAAAGCATAATATGAGTCATTATCTAAAGCAAAATATCTAGATAACTCTCTAGATAGTGCTACTGAATATCTCTGCAGATATCTCTGTACTATCTAGATAGTGCTGGAGCGGTGCTTAGGTGAAGCATGGACAATCCCTGCAGTTGTCTGGTTAGTGATGACTGGGTTAGGAAAGAAAAATTGTCCTTTCCATATTTTCTATAACTCGATTGGCCATGTCTGGCAGTAGGCCCTCCTTTCCCTGTATTTAGTGAAATCCATACATAGATGTCGAGCATAGCTACCTACTCCTCTTTATCCCCTCCCTCTAGTGTCCATCAAAATACCAAGAGTACCTATGTGAATATTCAGGATGACGGATTCATCTGTCTTTAGTAGAACCAAATCATAGACCAAATAAAATTGCCTTTTCTTCAGGTACCCTCTCTTCCCCCTCTTCTCTATAGCTGTCTTTAAGCTCCTGAGTGCACACACCTGTTATCTCTTACCTTTGAGTGGTATGATGCACATCTGTTGTAGCATTGGACCAGACATACCTAGGCTTGGTTTATATTTTCAAGATCCCTGTGCGGCAACTGTATGATGCATAGTTTTTGTTTCTGACCTACCACCAGGATGAGGGAGGCAGTCTTGTGAAAATGAGGAGTCCTGCCTTGAGGTGCCATTTTGCTGATGTCCCCGCATATATATTTATTTTTAAAATTTATATACCATCTATAACCATACAGAAAAGAGTAACAAACAAAATGCTGTATCTTCATAACACATGGTTCAGAAATATACATGTGTATACTCGTACATTTCTATGTATACAGTTTTGTAAGTATACAAGTACTTTGGGAGCTGGAGTAATCCTGCCAAACTTTTTAGCAGTCATTTTTCAGACATCTTCCTCCTCTTCTCCAATCTATACAAAATTACACTCCTGTAGCATCAACAGAATGGAGCAGGAGTAAAGGGGCGAGTGCTTCCAGAGAGTCTACAAAGTCCTGAGTGGTATAGATCGGATACAAGTGGATTGAATTTTCACTCCATCAAAAATTACAAAGACTAGGGGAACACTTGATGAAGTTTCAGGGAAATACTTTTAAAACCAATAGGAGGAAATATTTTTTCACTCAGAGAATAGTTAAGCTCTGGAACGCATTGCCAGAGGTTGTAGTAAGAGTGGATAGCTTAGCTGGTTTTAAGAAAGGTTTGGACAATTTCCTGGAGGAAAAGTCCATAGTCTGTTATTGAGAAAAACATGGGGGAAGCCACTGCTTGCCCTGGATCATTAGCATGGAATGTTGCTACTCTTTGGGTTGGCCACTGTGAGAATAGGCTACTGGGCTTGATGGACCATTGGTCTGTTCCCAGTAAGGCTATTCTTATGTTCTTATGAGATAGAAACAAGATCTTTATATATTTCAGTGAAAAGGAATTTATTGCCATATCAGTTGGGGGCATTGATGAACTCTTAAGTATAAGCTCTTCCTACTGAACCCCCTAAAAATGCTTTATTTAGAAGACCATGGCAAGCTTCTTTTATATTTTCTAAATAGCTGCTTTTACAACAGAGCTGTTGAGGCTTTTCTACTACTTTTCTTCCTTAGGCCAATAAAAAAATAAGACCTGAGTGATTCAAGCCCTTGAAAGTCTTTTGCAGCCTACCCCCTTTTAAAATACACTCCCTATTTTACCATGACATTCACACTCTGTCTCAGAAGAACTGCCTTATAAAGAAAAGGACAATTAAAAATAATACTGATGTATTGCTACCAGCCCAAGGCACTAATGCACGTTATACATATTATGCTATTAAAAATAGATTATCAGCACCTGAAAGAATAAACAAACATTTTTTTAATACCATGTCTCGACTCTAAGACCAACAGCGCTTACCAGATAAGATTTACAGTGCATGTTTCTGGATATACCAAGCAGAGATTAACTGAATCCTGAATATATTGACTATTTTCTCATCCTTCTGTAGAAAAAAGAAAAATATATATATCAGTTTTGGATTTAGTGGTGACTGTCACTAGTGATATGTATTATCTAATGAAATCTGTACGCGGGTCAGATAGGTGGAGGTTTCTTAGCCGTCTAGTTCACTTAACATTCACCGGCAGTCATTTTGAAAATTAAATCTGCAGGTAGCTTCATATTTTGGACTTATACTTATGTACAAAGAGACAGACCCATTCCCTTTTAGCCTAGGACTTTGGATTTATCATTAAGCTAATGTTTCTTACCTCTGACAGTCGCAAGTAATTGCTAGGCAGTTTATCTTTTACATTGCTATAATAATGTGTGATAGGGTTTGATATAATTTTTCTCTCTCCTTATCTTCTTTATTGTTCACTACTTTCATTTCTTACCTTTTCTGTTATTAATTGCACCTATTTCCTTTTTCTGGCCTGGTTCATAACAAGGGTCAGTCTGTCTTTTGCACAGTTTAGGGGGGAAGGCAGTCAATACTAAACTAAACTAAACGAAATCTTAGGTTTGTATACCGCATCATATCCGTCTCCTGCAGGCTGATGTTCAGAATCTAACGCCAGTGTTAGAGCCGATTAGGACAAGACTAGCACTGACGTTATTTTGCGCACCAGAAACTGCCGCAAATTGTATTTAAATGTAGTCAAATAGATGTTAATGAGGTAATTTGCTAAGCCCTCCCAATACTCAGAGAATAGCACACACAAAAACCCCTGCTTTTACTTCTAGAAACATTCCACTAACTCAGAGCTTGTATTGAGGGGTTTGAAAAAGGATTTCTTTTGATTTTCAGTTTATAATTTGCCAGTTTTGATTTCTTTTAGAAGTGAAAGGAAGCCCATGCAAGCCTGTAAGTGCCAGCACTAGGGAAAGAAATGTACGCGAGTCCAAGCAAGCTCAAAAGTGAAACCACATATTGTTACCTGTTTTCTGTGCGTAAATATAAGCCTTCCAAGTAAAAAAAAAAAAATAATAATAATAATCAAAAAGCTTCTATTTAAAGTCACAGAACAGCGGTGCTGACATGTATTTCTTTTTCAGGTTTGCCTGGCACATGTGCACAAGAGCTGCACTTACTACGAAACTCTTCTGCGCATGCGCCAAATACATTCTTCCTCTTGCTTTTGCTTTTACAGCACATATATAATTTGAAAGCCATTTCTTTTGAGCATTGGTGAGCTAGTTTTCTGCACTATTCCAGCAGTATGGGGTCTATGCTGCACAAGCACACAGGAGAGGAGAGGAGCGTGGGAGCCCTTGCTCCGCCCCTCCCCCGGATCGCCAGAGTCTTCGGGAGACTTAAAAAGAACTCCCCACCGATTTTGCAGCCTTTCTGCTGCACAAGCACACAGGAGAGGAGAGGAGCGTGGGAGCCCTTGCTCCGCCCCTCCCCCGGATCGCCAGAGTCTTCGGGAGACTTAAAAAGAACTCCCCACCGATTTTGCAGCCTTTCTGCTGCACAAGCACACAGGAGAGGAGAGGAGCGTGGGAGCCCTTGCTCCGCCCCTCCCCCGGATCGCCAGAGTCTTCGGGAGACTTAAAAAGAACTCCCCACCGATTTTGCAGCCTTTCTGCTGCACAAGCACACAGGAGAGGAGAGGAGCGTGGGAGCTCTTGCTCCGCCCCTCCCCCGGATCGCCAGAGTCTTCGGGAGACTTAAAAAGAACTCCCCACCGATTTTGCAGCCTTTCTGCTGCACAAGCACACAGGAGAGGAGAGGAGCGTGGGAGCCCTTGCTCCGCCCCTCCCCCGGATCGCCAGAGTCTTCGGGAGACTTAAAAAGAACTCCCCACCGATTTTGCAGCCTTTCTGCTGCACAAGCACACAGGAGAGGAGAGGAGCGTGGGAGCCCTTGCTCCGCCCCTCCCCCGGATCGCCAGAGTCTTCGGGAGACTTAAAAAGAACTCCCCACCGATTTTGCAGCCTTTCTGCTGCACAAGCACACAGGAGAGGAGAGGAGCGTGGGAGCCCTTGCTCCGCCCCTCCCCCGGATCGCCAGAGTCTTCGGGAGACTTAAAAAGAACTCCCCACCGATTTTGCAGCCTTTCTGCTGCACAAGCACACAGGAGAGGAGAGGAGCGTGGGAGCCCTTGCTCCGCCCCTCCCCCGGATCGCCAGAGTCTTCGGGAGACTTAAAAAGAACTCCCCACCGATTTTGCAGCCTTTCTGCTGCACAAGCACACAGGAGAGGAGAGGAGCGTGGGAGCCCTTGCTCCGCCCCTCCCCCGGATCGCCAGAGTCTTCGGGAGACTTAAAAAGAACTCCCCACCGATTTTGCAGCCTTTCTGCTGCACAAGCACACAGGAGAGGAGAGGAGCGTGGGAGCCCTTGCTCCGCCCCTCCCCCGGATCGCCAGAGTCTTCGGGAGACTTAAAAAGAACTCCCCACCGATTTTGCAGCCTTTCTGCTGCACAAGCACACAGGAGAGGAGAGGAGCGTGGGAGCCCTTGCTCCGCCCCTCCCCCGGATCGCCAGAGTCTTCGGGAGACTTAAAAAGAACTCCCCACCGATTTTGCAGCCTTTCTGCTGCACAAGCACACAGGAGAGGAGAGGAGCGTGGGAGCCCTTGCTCCGCCCCTCCCCCGGATCGCCAGAGTCTTCGGGAGACTTAAAAAGAACTCCCCACCGATTTTGCAGCCTTTCTGCTGCACAAGCACACAGGAGAGGAGAGGAGCGTGGGAGCCCTTGCTCCGCCCCTCCCCCGGATCGCCAGAGTCTTCGGGAGACTTAAAAAGAACTCCCCACCGATTTTGCAGCCTTTCTGCTGCACAAGCACACAGGAGAGGAGAGGAGCGTGGGAGCCCTTGCTCCGCCCCTCCCCCGGATCACCAGAGTCTTCGGGAGACTTAAAAAGAACTCCCCACCGATTTTGCAGCCTTTCTGCTGCACAAGCACACAGGAGAGGAGAGGAGCGTGGGAGCCCTTGCTCCGCCCCTCCCCCGGATCGCCAGAGTCTTCGGGAGACTTAAAAAGAACTCCCCACCGATTTTGCAGCCTTTCTGCTGCACAAGCACACAGGAGAGGAGAGGAGCGTGGGAGCCCTTGCTCCGCCCCTCCCCCGGATCGCCAGAGTCTTCGGGAGACTTAAAAAGAATCTCCCCAACGGCGTGCGGCCGTTCGGCGTGCCGACGAAGGCGCACGACAAAGGCGCATGCGCCTTTGTGAGCGCCTTCGTGAAGCGCCAAAAAAAAGAAAGTAACCTGTCCCAACCGGAGAGCCTACTGAACTCCACCACAGTAACCAGCCACCACTGTAACCAGCCTCAACAGGACTCCACCAGCCCCCAAAAGACTCCTAGCGATAAGTATAATTAATTAACTATAATCACTATAACTTATTTTTGACTTGCACGACCACGCATACCCACGCAAGACTAGGCTAATTGCATGACTACACAAACCTGCAGGAACTTTGCATGTCTATTGTGTACTTTCTTACTTGCTAGAAACACTGTGAAGCTAATTGTCTTAGCAAGTGCATGCATGACATTGCTTATTCAGGTTAAATGCATAATCACACGAACCTGCATGCACATATGAGCCTGCATGACTAGGCCTGTAAACAGAGAAATTTATAATTAGCCCGAATACTGTAAGGTTATCATTGCACTGCCAGGCAAGGCGAACCCGTAAGATCACAGGAACACGCACGAAAAGTTGCACCCGCATGTCATTGCATGAATATCGTGAAGTCTTATTACTGTGAAGTTTTCATACCTGTTACAAACTCATATCTGTTACTGCACCTGAACCAAAATGAGGGCACCTATTACCACACAGATAATTCTATGCATCATCTACCTATCCTACTACAGTTGCCGGGGCAACGACGAAAGACCCCCTGAACCAATCACAGTCCACATCTCCTGGCACAGACCACCCAAACAGATAAAACCAACCCCCTCCCCCCAAACACTACTTAACTGCTCCGAACTTGGCCCTTTTCAAATCCCCGCAATCAACACCATACACAAAGCGTCCAAACAACACAGAAACAAGACCAAAATTAACAAAAACTTAAAACAATTGAAACACATAGAAACCCCCACCTACAAACAATACAGGAACTTTAAGGGATATTATCTGAACGCTCGGTCAGTGAGAAACAAGGCACAGATCATACATGACTGGATCGAACATAACAACCCGGATATTATATTCCTAACGGAAACGTGGATGACCTCAGACACAGATGTCATAATGAAGGAAATGATACCCCAGGGCTATAAAATCATCCCAATAACTAGAAGCTGGAAAAGAGGAGGGGGACTAGCAATAATACTTAAATGCCACTTTAACTTCACCACAATGGACTCAAAAATCACAGAAGAAATGGAAATCATCACCTGTAAGATCACATACCCCGAACTGGAAGAATATCTAATAGCTACACTATTCTACATCCCCCCCAAAAAATGGTCAAATGCAAAGGAAGAATTTTTCGAATTCCTCTCGTCCAATACCATAAAAGGCCAATATAATATACTCCTGGGAGACATAAATGTTCACCTAGAGCAAAGGGAAAAACCGGAAGTGACAGAAATCAACATATTCCTAAATACTCTGGGTTTTGAAATTCCAGACAAAGAGAAAACACACGAAAAGGGACACCAACTGGACATCGTCACTTTCTCACACAAAGACCCCGACATACAAAAAATACAATATCATATAGGAAGCTGGACTAAATGCATATGGTCAGATCATTATATCTATAATTTTGAATTACGCTGGCAAAAGAAACACTCAACTGAAAAACATAAAACCAAAACCAGTTCGAACAAAACAATCACCCGCAGAGGCATCATCAACCCCACAGAATTCTGGACCCATTACGAACTTTACCCCAAATTAGAGGAAGAGCAAGAATTCCCCACTAGCTGGGATAAATTCACAAAAGACACACTCGACCAAATAGCTCCCCTTCAATCATACAAAAAGAACACAAGGGCATCAAAAGAATGGTACGACTCCGAATTATTAGCACTCAAACAAGATCTCAGAAAATTGGAAAGAATATGGCAAAAAACCGACAAAGCGGAAGACAAAATTAAATGGAAACAAAAAATGAAAAATTACAAAAACCTGATCAAAGAAAAACGTTATAACTGTTATGCACAGAAAATAGGATCAGCCAGCACAAACAGTAAAGAACTATTCAAACTAGTAAATAAAATAACAGACACCACACAGATACTACAGAACCATCACGAGCGAATCCCAGCGGTCACCACCCTAGCAAATCACTTTAGGCAAAAAATCACTGACTTAAGAGCCTCAATACCCCCTCCCCCACCCAATCTCGAACTCAACCTTACATCGCAGAATAGTGAATCCATTGGCGATATGAGCTGGAAGCATTTCGAGCCCCCAGATTGGAACAACTTCCTTGCACTCTTCAACAAATACTCCAAATCAAATTGTCTACTCGATGAATGTCCGTCTCAGATCATGCAAGAGGCAATACCAGAATTCAAAAGGGATCTATTTAACTGGGCAACATACTCTCTCAAAAACGGAACTTATCTGGAAAATATGGGACACATCCTCATTACACCCATACCCAAAGACCAGAAGATCTCGCTCACTATGGCGTCCAACTATAGACCCATAGCGAGCACCCCCTTCTTCACCAAAATGCTGGAAGGGTTGGTCAACTTGGAATTAGTAAATCATCTAGATAAATTCTCTCTCCTAAATGACCACCAATCAGGCTTTAGAAAAGGATTCAGTACTGAAACAGTCCTAGGCTCTCTCATTAACCACCTATATAACCTTTTCACTCAAGGTTCCAGCGCTCTGATCCTACAGCTAGACTTCAGCAGCGCCTTCGATCTCGTGGACCACGAGACAATGCTCAGGTGCTTAGATGAAATGGGAATATCAGGAAGAGTATGGACCTGGTTCAAAGGATTTTTAACCAAACGGTCTTACCAAGTAGTCCATGAAGGAACCTACTCTAAACCCTGGCAAAGCCCTTCGGGAGTCCCACAGGGCTCCCCCCTATCTCCCACCCTGTTCAATATATACATCTCCTCCCTAGGCAACCTATTGCAAAAGCTTAACCTAACCTACTACATATACGCAGACGACATCTCCATATTAATACCTATAACAAACGCGACCTCAGCAAATTTAAAACAAATCTCCTCCATCATGACCGCTATAGAAAAATGGACTCTAAACTTCAAACTGAAACTAAACTCAGAAAAAACAAAGTTTTTCCTTGCCAGCCCAAACGAAAAAATATCCGCAACTACAATACATGTAAATGGCCATGATTACCCAATACAAAAAACCATAAAAATACTGGGAGTCACCCTGGACACCCACTTGACTCTAACAGATCACATAAACTCAGTGACCAAAAAATGCTTCTTCATCCTTTGGAAACTGAAAACCATAAAAAAATACTTCGACCCGCTATCTTTCAGATTACTGGTTCAGTCATTGATTCTATCCACCCTGGACTATTGCAACATCGTCTATTTGGGGATACTTAAAAAAAATGTGAGAAAATTGAGAATAGTACAAAATACGGCCATCCGCTTAATATTCGGTCTAAAGAAAAGCGATCACGTTAGTCCATACTACAAACTCCTTCACTGGTTACCAATTGAAGCACGAATTCAGTTCAAATTCTCCTGCCTCTGTTATAAACTAATCTGGGGATTGGCCCCCAGCTACCTCCTACCTCACTTTGAATTCCACTCCTCTAACAGGCCTACCAGAAACCATAACCTCTTCACATACCCAAACATTACAAGCTGTAGATATCAAACCTTCTTTGACAGAACATTCAAATTCCAAGCAGCCAGACTGTACACTTGGCTAGGTTACTTCACCGATGGCGCCAGAGAATCATATAGTGCCTTTAGAAAAGAACTAAAAACCACCCTGTTTAAAAAATTCTTAACCTAACCAGACTCCCCTCTCATCCAAACAATCCCGTCCCCCCTCATCAGCCAAAACTCCATCTTTAATTTACCTACCAGCATGCTCATTGGTGCCCGTCCTCCGCTAACGTACCAAGTAATTAAAATAGTTCCTCACCAATACTCCTAAGCCATCACTATCATCTTTAAAGTCTTTCTCCTTGTAACTTATTGACCGCGCATTCTACTTTCTCCTCTCCTACTTATGTTCTCAATTATTGCTGATTGTATAAAGTTACTCATTAAAAAACCATGTAATAAATTATTGCTGATTGTATAAAGTTACACATTATAAAACCATGTAATATTCCGACCCTGAAATTTTCCTTGTATCATTATACGATGTTCATTTCAATACTTTGTAATTCGCTGTCTGTACAGTTTTTCTTCATTGTGAACCGCCTAGAAGTCGAAAGATTGTGGCGGTATATAAGAATAAAGTTATTATTATTATATTATATTTTAATACAGGAGTTCTTTTTTTTTCTCAAATCAACAACAACAACAAAAAAAAGATACCCCTCCTGATGTTTTTTCCCTTTATTGTTTCCTTTTTTTCAAAATTATTAATTCTGTAACTTTATCCCTTCACTCCTTTCGCATTCAGTTTTGTCTGTTGGTCTGTTCGTCTAACCCCTTTTCTGAGTAGTTATTTTTTTAATTTATATGTTGTATGCATATCTTGGATTTTAATGTAATTCACTTAGTAAATTATGTATAAGCGATTCATCAAATTTCTAATAAACTTGTAACTTGAAACAACAACAATTTATTATTTCTTTAGCGCTACCAGGCGCACGCAGCACTATACATTGTAGGGGAGGCAGGGAGGCACTTCTTGACTAGTGCTCGATACCATAAACCACAGGAGTTCTGAGCATCGGCTCACTAGAGTCTTATCCCTCAAGACTGCAGGGTCATATCCCCTTCATGTTTTAGATGCTCAAGGTCCTGTACTGGCTGTTTTTAGACTTTGGAAGATATTCTCAGTGTTGTGTCTGTACTGCCCCAGAGGGAGCATAAAAAATGAAAAGGGAGCCACTGAACATTAGGGGCAGGAGAGAATGGAAAGAAGAGATTCTAGACTTTTTAGGGGGAGGGGCAAGAAGAAAGAAGAAAAGTGCTGGACATTTTGGGGATGGGGTAGAGGAGGAAGTGCTGGATGCTATACCCCAAATTTTATAAATGGTGTGCAAAGGTTGTCTTGCAGTTATAAGGCTTATTTTCAGAGGATGTCTTATTTTTTCATGTACAAAAATCTACATTTATTCATGTACAAAAATCTACATTTATTCAAATAAAGTCATGTCATCTTCTGGAACATTGTCATAATTCTCCAAACTCCGAATTCTGGCCTGAATTTTTTGCAACTCCATTTCCTGTAGAACTATTGGTCCCAATCTCTCATGTCCAGCAATATAGCTCTCCTTAAATGAGCACTTTTTGTCCATGTAGCCTGCTTGTAGAGCATTGGCAACACAGCTGTCAGGCATCTGAGCCAATCAGGGCCTTAGGCCCCTTCCCGGTGCATCCCAGAATACACTGGAAAGGGGAAGGCCCGCCATTTTGCAGTGCTGGGCCTGCTGGCAGGAGGGAATGGATATCCCTCTTGCCGGCCATCAGATAAAGGTATGGAGCATCCAGGGTGGAGATGGGGAGATGTTGGGGTGTTGTGGAGTGTCAGGGGGATGTTGGGGTGTCTAGGAGTGTCGAGATGGAGTAGGGAAATGTTTGGGAAGGTTTTGGGGATGATGGGGCCAGCAGCAGCAGGGAGTGGGCATCCTCCTGCCTTAGACTGTGTCGAGAGGAGTCGCCATTGTGTCAGGAGGAATTGGGCACTCCTCCTGCTGCAGAAATTCAGAGGGGTCCTTCAGGGATCGATCTTAACTGGGGCTTATTTTTGGAGTAGGGTTTATATTGCAAGCATTTTGATAGGACTTATTTTCCGGTTAGGTCTTATTTTCAGGTAAATACGGTAATTGGCACAAAATTAAATTAGTAAAAGGGGCCCTTAGTTTCTCCTAATTTCATACTGGTAATATAAGCAGAGTGTTTCCCATTCCATGTAAAATTTAGATGAACCTAATGTTTCCAATTTCCAGTGATCAGTTGTATGGCAACTCCAGTCATTATAAGAAGAAGCCTATCTTTATTATTGTCAATTATGCTTTTAGGCCTCAGGGATGCCCCAAATAAAATCACATCATATGATAATGGAATAGAGATCCCAAAACCAAAATTGATTTTGCCCCAAATAGATTTCCAGAAATTAACTATCAATGGACAATAATATAATAAGTGATTCAATGTCTCCACTTCCAGATAGCAATGCCAGCATCTATTAGATTTTGTATTATCTAGTTCAGGGGTGCCCACACTTTTTGGGCTTGCGAGCTACTTTTAAAATGACCAAGTCAAAATGATCTACCAACAATAAAATTTTAAAAAACACAAAGCACACTGTATGCAGAGAAAATGTTAATTATCATTTATATTCCGGGGTTTTTCAAAGAGGTCAAGGCAGATGACTTTATGTAATGTCACCTCGGTACCAACTAAATAAAAATAGACAAATATGTCCCCTCCCTTTTTACTAAACCGCGATAGCGTTTTTTAGCTCAGGGAGCTGCTCTGAATGCCCTGCGCTGCTCTCGACGCTCATAGGCTCCCTGCGCTAAAAAACGCTATTGCAGTTTAGTAAAAGGGGGCCACATTTTGATCACTAAATTGAAAATAAAATTATTTTTCCTACCTTTGTTGTCTGGTGATTTCATGAGTCTCTGGTTGCACTTTCTTCTCCTGACTGTGCATCCAATATTTCTTCCCTTCTTTCAGCCTCCTGTATGCTTCCTCTCCTTCAGACCTCATTCCCTCCCCCAACTTTTTCTTCCTCTCTCCCTGCCCCCTCCCCTTTCTTTCTTTCTCCCTGCCCCTTCTTTCTTTCTGTCTCCCTGCCCCCTTTCTTTCTTTGTGTCTTCCTACCCTCCCCCAAGCTACCGCTGTTGTGATCGAGGAACAGGCCCCCAAGCTTCCACCGCCCAGTTCTGAGTTCTCCCTGCTTCCCGATGCCGTAGAGAGGACGCAGAAGCGCCGGGTCGACCAGCCTTCTCCACCCAACATCAATTCTAACATCGGAGAAGAAGTTCCAGGCCAGCCAGGCAGCGATTGGCTGGCCCGGAATTTCCTCTCCGACGTCAGAATTGATGTCAGGTGGGGAAGGCTGGTCAGCTTGGCGCTTCTGCGTTCTCTTTACGGCATCGAGAAGCAGGTAGAACACAAAAGCAATGCGAGTCTATCACGGAGCCTTCACGATCTACTGGTCGATTGCGATCAACCTTTTGGGCACCACTGATCTAGTTTTTGCAATTTTATCGGTGTCCAAAATATTCTATATAATAAAAAGTACAAAGTTTATTAATGGAGTGATTTAAATTGTGCATGCTGTGTGCAGCACTCAGACATGCCCATTTACCCTTGCCATAGACCTGGCTTAAGTAGGTGGGTTTACCCTAGTATTCTAGAATGAAATTGGGGCACTGAGATATTGTTCTAGAACAGGCATTCATTGTGCTGCTTCACCTAAAAGGAAGTACTCACCTATAGAATTGTCACTGTAGTGTGCACTTGCTGCATTTTTACGTTTACTTTTTTTCCGCAATTTTCCTTAATTTTTTTTTTTGGTTACTGAAACAGTATCACAGCATCATTATAAAACCAACCACCTTTGAGACAATCTAATTGCATAGTTAAGGTTCTTCTTGGGAATTGAACTCCAGTATGTAGTTGCATATTAACTGCAATAATGAAAAGCCTTAATTGGGCTGTTTCTTATATAAGCATTACGTTTCTTCATTTCAGGGTTAATCACATACCCATAAACTGTCACATCCATTCAAGTTGTGGTTTAGGTTTGTTTACTAATAGTCTTTCTATTCTGCTTTTCAGTACAAACAGCATAGCACTTTACAGAAAAAAAAATTCAATTAAAATAATTTTAAAAGAGGGTATAGTAGTAGAAAAAACTACAAAACTACTGAAGGGGGCTTTAGTGAAAAAGCGCCCTATGGAACCCCCTGAAGGCCCCTCCCCCTGAAAGCTCCTCCCTCTGGAAAAAGACCACTCATACCCTTGTTGGCTGCCTGGGCCTACCTCCTAAATCCCTGGTGTCTGGTGGTACTGAACAAGAGCAATCTCCAGGCCCTCCTGACCTATCTGGCTCTGAATTTGAACTGATAGAGTGATATAGTAGTAGTCTCAAGGTACTACTTCTACGGCAGGGATGTCAAAGTCCCTCCTCGAGGGCCGCAATCCAGTCAGGTTTTCAGGATTTTCCCAATAAATGTGCATGAGATCTATTTGCATACACTGCTTTCATTGTATGTTAATAGATTTCATGCATATTCATTGGGGAAATCCCGAAAACCCGATTGGATTGCGGCCCTCGAGGAGGGACTTTGACACCCCTGCTCTAGGGGATCAAACCAAATATTTTTCTGTTGGTCACAGTCCTTTTAATTAATGTCATTGGATATGAGGATATATTTTTTCCTCCCTTTGGAAGCAAGCAGAGAGGAACAGATTGGAGTCAGGCTGGGAGGAAGGAAAAAGATACAGAAAGGAACTTCTGATACTGTATGCACTGAGAAATGCACATTTTGTCCAGTGTCTTCCTTGTTTACCTGCTTCAACACTAGTGGCTACAGAGGAATCCTAAATTCTGAGCCTTATTTTACCATTGCAGCTGAAGTGTTATTTTATTTTGTTAAGTGCCAATCTGCAGAAACAAAATTCTATGTTTTGACATTGTTTAAGATTATTAATTGAACAATATCCACGTCACTCTCTTCTTGGTTGGGCTGAGAACTTTTTAGCACCCCCTTGTACATGCCCATTTATCAAAAAACTGCATACTTTTCTGAAATATTTTGCACTCTTTACAAAAGTTTTTCACTCACTACAAAGACTGTGCTTTATTTCCTATAGTTTTGAAGTGAAAAAAATCACATGAAATGACTTGTGAAATGTTAATATTTCCCATGTCATGCACAACCCTCGTTAGTACCACTTGGTCATAGATGATACCATTAATGACTGAATGAACAAACAGTCTCTATCTTCCCATACATTTATGAGATCTAAATCCCGGTTTTGTTTTCTCAGTGCCCTGGCAGTTCCTCTTGTTACCTTGTTTTTGTGCTTTACAAGCAACTACGTGGCTTAACCACAGGCCCCAAATTTCAGCCACGTGAGGAACAGTTTCAGAGATGACTTCCAAAAGGAAACAAGCCTAAGCCCTATTATGACATAGCAAACAAATTTTGTTTCACTCTTCCTTCCAAAACAGTAGATGAATCTCTTTTATTTTTATCCAAGGGACTTAAAACACTGGAAAGTCTCCATATTAGAAAATGAAAGTTTTTTTCTCATGGCAGTAGCAGGTTGTAAGCTCTGTCTGGATATCATTTAGCTCGCTTTGCTATGTTAGCCCATGCCACTACAGGTTCACTTTCATTCCCAAGAATTATGCAGCACTAATTATACCTATGTAATTTTGAAAATGTCACATTATGATATTAGAAATAATAGCAACCATTCATTTTCTTGGTGGAGGTTAAAATTAATTAAATCTGATTAATTCAAGGAAGCTTTGATCAAGAATGCTACAGATCATCTAAGCATTTATTTTGCATTGCAAGCCATTAATTTTGCTTATGGTTATATTAGATCAATAATTAATCTTTCAGTTTCGTAATCAATTTCTGGATTTCATTTATATCTTTAGTTTAAATGTCTTGAGAAATGATTAATGAAAATTTAAAGTTTTTTTTTTTTTAATTGATGACTTTATAGTTAATTGATGAACATTATACATTTTAAAGACTACATTGGTAATAGTTCTTTGAATTATATAATTCAGGAATCTGCATGATAAAATGTGGCCACAACCTGGTTAAACACTTCATACATTGTACCAATCTGTTTTTCTAATCTGATTTTCCAAGATACTTTTATTTGAAACCAGGATCTTGATTTACCTGGTTTACCTCAAGTCAGCATTTGCATGTGGGACTAACTATTCAGGGACTTAATTATAGAAACTGTAACTATTGTTTACATATATAAAAAGCAGATTTGTGTGTATATATTTATCTGTAATGTTAAGCTTGAATTGTAGCAAAGGCGTCACTTATGTGTCTTTGCTTGTCCGTAGAGTAGGAACCACGTTCACAACCCAAGTTATTGATTTAGCAAGACCAAGGCTAGGGCTAGTTTATAACAGCATGACAATTAAGTAGTTTGGATTTTATAACACTCTACACTTAGGGCTCCTTTTACGAAGCGGCTTTATCGCACACACCTTTTTAGCGCGTGCTAATTTGCCGGCCGCACTAGTCGCTACCGTCTCCTCTTGAGCAAGAGGTAGTTTTTCAGCTAGCGCGGGGGTTAGCGCGCTCTAAAAAGGTGCGTGCGATAAAGCCGCTAACGCGGCTTCGCAAAAGGAGCCCTTAATAACTCAGTCAACTCAACAAGCTCGTTCTGAACCAGAATTTTACTAAGGTGTTTAGAGTCAATTATAATTTCAGTTGTGGCAAAGCAAACAACACAAGGCAAATAGACCAGTAACTGTAATAAAGATATACAAAGGGACTCATTTTCAAAAGAGAAAAATGTCCCAAAAATAGCATTTAGTGGCATTTGGATGTTTGGTTTGCCATTTTAGTGCGCACCAAACGCTAATGAATCCATTATATTCTATGGACACTTTAGCGTTTAGCGCGCGCTAAAACGGCTAGCTCGCCTTAGTAAAAGGACCCCTAAATTGGACAATGCTACTGAATATCAGCTCTACGGTCCCAATTCTCTAAACAGTACTATAAGTTAGGTGGTGGTAGGTGCCTAATTTAATTGTTTTAATTGATTCAATCGGCGCAGTAATTGACTCCACTGATTAATAATAAACAATTCCAAACACATTTTAAAAAATGTATGCACCTGGAGGTGCCTACAAAAACAGCACCGGAATTACATCTACGAAGGCGCCTGGCAACGCCTAAGGTCAAATTAGGTCTCGTTTGCACCAGAAATGAAATTAAAAGCTTCTATAGACTCGATTCAAATCCCTGGTCTACATTTCCGGTGCCTACCTTTGACGTTAGCCATTATTCTCCAAATGGCGTCCATAACTTGATTAACACGTGGCCGGCATCATGCAGGCGGCCACCAATTACGGCGCCGTTTGCAGAATCTGGCCCTAACTGCCCACACCAAAATCAGGCAGTGAAGGGGTGGCCAGTTATATCTGCATAGCTAAGCAGCCAGATAGTGGTGTTAATGGAGGAGTGATTCCCCTTTGCTCCTTCTCTGTCCAGCTTGGGTACAAAAACAGTGGTGCTGACCCTTAGTTGTATCTTATTTATTGATTTAGATTTCTAACCCGTTGTCCCCAAAGAACCCAGAACGGGTTACAGGTTAAACATACATAGTATAGTTAACAGGTTACAATTTACACTAGATTTGCCATAATTTCAGTACAAGTTTCCCATACAAGTTTTTCCTAGCTAGACACATATTTAGGGTCTAATACTAATATAGATAATATACAGTTTACCGGTTATAATTTACCCTGGTTAATCTTAAGGTGCAAGTTTTCCGGTACAAGTTTTATCCTAATTGACACATAGACAGTTTATAGGTTGGATTTGCCATAGTTGTAATACCAGATTTTACCTTATAAGCTTTCCTTATGTGTTCTGGGGTTCGGGGTGTGTGTGTGTGAAGGTCGATCTTCCTTATAACAGCAATATTTATCTGGGATGCAGATAGATGCTTTATTTGAGTCCTGGCTGAATATCGGCAGGCACCTGAATATGTGCCAGCAGCTAATACTTGGTCAGCCATGTCTGGGTATTCAGTGCCAGTGCCCAGACATGGCTGAGGTTGAACATCCAGGTCTAATTTAGCCAGTGGCAATTAGTGCTTTAAAAAAAACACCAACCACAACAGGCTGAATATTAACACAAATATTTCCATGTTATATGCAGTTTTAAAACTAGTGTATCAAGTCCATACTTCTCAATGAATGAAATTCCAGAGTTCCAATTTTTGCTAAACTCCAGGCAGACCGTCTTCAAAATGCATTACTACTTCACATGATGGATTTTGATAAACAGGCTTGAATGTTTCATGACAAGCAGATGATTTCTGTGCGGAAGTGCTTTTCTGTAATACTTCAGTGTAGACAGAATGTTCACCTTTCACTTCAAGGACAATCTAATAAGCTGAATGACCAGCATCTCATGAATGGAATTAATGTACCTTATAATTAATTCAAAAGAATGTGGTCTCTGTCCTGGTCTGTCTTTAATTTATAGTTAAAAAAATAAGAACTATGTTCCTATTACTCATTTCTGAGGAGGGCATGGGGGTCTGTGTGTCATTTATGCAACCATTAATCAAGCGGTCATCGCAGCTTCTCATAACTTTGACTATTTTATTTTACTTAATACTGACAATTCGAATGTTTCAGAATCCATTAAGGGGGTAATTTTATAAAGGCACTTTCTCATGTATATGCTAGAAAATACCAAAGTATTCAAACAACAAAAGGCACCCCTGTACTTTCACTAATCTCTTGTTGACTGAGATGTGCTCAGAACCGTTGTCAGGTAGAAAGACCACAAAAGGGGTCAAGCCCCTAAATGAACTTCCTTAGTCTATCATTGCACAGCAAACAGTCTTTAGAAATACCAAGTCAATAAACTATTACTGTTTGTTTCTTTGAAAAGTATAAACTTTCTCAAATCCCTTTACTGGGTACTTAGTTGAGGTTGTTGAAATGATCTTCAGAAGCAAGCAGTATTGGGTTCTGACGCGTTTCACCAGACCAGCTTTCTCAGAGAACCCACAATTAACTTTTAATTGTAACATGTAGTCGTCATCTTACTCATATTCTGCTGATCTCACTTCCTTTTCCTGTTGGATGACATCAGAACCTGTCATCCTGTTGGATGACAGCCTTTTGCTGTTTGAATACTTTTGTTATTTCACTTTTGGCTCACCCATTTATTTTGAGATTTTTCCCAGCAGTTTGCTTTGGGTTATGCTAGAACATATGCATAATGAGGGAAGGAACAATTCTATAACTGTTCGCCATAATTTGGGTGTGCTGATTCTATGCCCTGAGAACTAATTCTGTAATGTCATCTGTGATCCTACATTCTGTGAACAGTAATGCCATGCAGTGGCGTAGCAAGGGTGAGAGGCACCTGGGGCGGTGGTGCCTCTCCCCTGCTCTCTTCTCCACCCTCCCACCTCCACATGCTCCTTCCCTGCCCTCTCCTTCCCTACATGCGCCACTTCCCTTCTCCCATACCTTTGTAATGTTCCTGGCACGAGCAGCAACCCCCCAACCTGCTGTTGCGCCAGTGTCTGCTCTTCCTCTGACTTCACTTCCTATGTGCAGATCCAGGAAGTGAGGTCAGAGGAAGAGCCGATGCTGGTGCGACAGCAGGTTGGGGGTTGCTGCTCACGTGCAGATAATTTTCACTGGTGCCATCTTTGGACCTAGCTGTTACAGTTGATGTGGCAAGTTTTCTGAGGGCATTTTGTAAAACCTCTAGAAGAAAGCACAATATGTATGAATTATTCCAATAATATATAATGTTGAAACCTGTAATGTTAGATTATTTTTCCCTCTCAATGATCCTACGAGTATAAGTATCAAATTATCAGCACTATTTGATGGTCATGCTGTTGTAGTGACTAGCTTTTATGGAAGACCCTCAACCATAAACCATGATTGGCCTGCAGACCTTCAGCCATCTCATGGAATCCATTTCTGTAGTGCAGCAAGTTTAATGAAGCTTGGTCGATGGAGGTTCAGAATATGCATTGATGGATGTAGGTCACCTTTTGTCATAAAAATACTTTTTTACATGTTTTGTAGTCCTTCTTAATATCTGAAGGCTGATTATCATATTGGCAAGGCACTTCTCGTTGCTATCCTTGAAGATACTGGACTTTAGAAGCTTGAAATGTAAACATAAGAACATAAGAATTGCCATACTGGAATAGACTGAAGGTCCATCAAGCCCAGTATCCTGTTTCCAGCAGTGGCCAATCCAGGTCCCAAGCACCTAGCTAGATCCCATGTAGCAAAACAGATTCTATGCCGTTTATCCTAGGAATAAGCATTGGATTTCCCCAAGCCATCTCAATAATGGCCTATGGACTTCTCTTTTAGGAAATTATCCAAATCTTTTTAAAACCCTGCAAAGCTAGCTGATTTTGCCCCATTCTCTGGCAACAAATTCCAGAGTTTAATTACTTGTGTGAAGAAATATTTTCTCCGATTTATTTTAAATCTACTACTTAGTAGCTTCATTGAATGTCCCATAGTCCTAGTATTTTTGGAAAGTGAACAAGTGATTCACATCTACCCATTCCACTCCACTCATTATTTTATAGACCTCTGTGATATCACCCCTGAGTCATCTCATTCCACTCCACTCATTATTTTATAGACCTCTGTGATATCACCCCTGAGCCATCTCTTCTCCAAGCTGAAGAGCTCTAGCCGCTTTAGCCTTTCCTTATAGAGAAGTCGTCCCTCCCTTTTATCATTTTTGTCGCCCTTCTCTGAGCCTTTTCTAATTCCGCTATATCTTTTTTGAGATATGGTGACCAGAACTGGGCATTATAATTATCAACAACCTAATTGATGAAAAAAGTATTTCTTTTTTTATGAACTTAATACTGTGTATTCTTATTTTTACCTCACGTGTCCCACTTCAAACCCTGAAGGGCCCCCCACTGCCTTTCTTCTTCCCCACTCTTTCCACATATGCTTGCTTATTCTTTCTCTTCCTCCTTCCCTCCACACTAGAGTTCTTAGCATAGTTCAGGACCTGTTTGATTCCTCTGAAATGTCCAATCAAAATTCACTAAAACCTACCTTCACAATGGCATCTCATATAACTTATACCAGGGATTTCAAAGTCCCTCCTTGAGGGCCGCAATCCAGTCGGGTTTACAGGATTTCCCCAATGAATATGTATGAGATCTACCTGCATGCACTGCTTTCAACGCATATTCATTGGGGAAATCCTGAAAACCCGACTGGATTGCGGCCCTCAAGGAGGGACTTTGAGATCCCTGACTTATACCCATTCTATTAATCCTGCTAGTTTTGTCAAACCCAATTTGTTTGGGAAGATCTATTAATCTTACCACTTTCTATTTTTTCTTGAACTTTCTTCTATCTATAAGCACTATAGGAGGTTGCTGATGGTCATTTCATTTATCCTTCAGCATGGAAAGTATCACAGATCAATCTAAATTATAGTCCTAACTCTTCCGACCTCCAAATGATTCTACTTTCACAATATTATGCTGATTTCCTGGTTCACTAACCTTTGATGAATTACACTCATTTTTCTCAGTTTTTAATTTAGTTCAACCTTTCAGATTTTTACTCGGTCATTTCAAAGTACAACTCAGCACTCATTTTTCTATGTTTCTATTCATATGGAGTCTTCCTCCTTGATTAGATTCTAAGGGTTTTGCATGCAGTTCTTTCTAGTTAATATTGAACATTCCCTTGAACTCATTCTCTTCAAAAAACGGATATATTTGCCTCAGGTGATTTGTGCTCTGTGATCATCCATCAAGTGATCTGTTTGTCAAGCACCATAAGACAAAGGACTTAGTGAGATAGTGGAAGCAATTCTCAGTTTTGGAAGCAGCAGGTCTACAAGGCACTCTTTACTGAAATCCCTGCTGTGAATACAGTGCATTATCAGGACACTTTGATTACATACTTACATACCAACAGTGGCTAGATGTGCTAACACCAGATTCAGTGTCTTCTTTCCTGTAGCTCCTTCTTTGTGGAACACACGGCCTGAACTCCTTTGAGCAGAGGTGGAACTATCAGAACAGAATTTAAAAGGAAAATCCATGTCAAAAGTTGAGGGAAAAAACATGTCAAAATTTGAAAAAAAAAATCACTCCAATCAAGTCTGATATTTAAGTTACTAGGTTCCAACAATCCCAAATAGAAAATCCACTGTTGCTTTTGTCTTACTAACATTCAGTGCCAGGCTCCACCGCATCTGGACAGCAGAACTCTCTGAAGAGCTAAACATTGTAGAGAACTGAACTCCTGCATAGCTTCTTTACAGTGCATAGCAAAAGGTGCCATCTTTTGAATTTTAATATTGCTTTTGTGCTGCAGCATACAAACATATAGCTTCCTAGTTGTTAGCCCATCGTACACTTCATTACAAGGGCAGACTAGACTGTGCAGTAAAGTACAAAATCAGTTTGACATGATGTAGCATTTTTTCAAAAAGTATTGACACTGAGATTGGGGATTAATGAATACAGGAATCGCCATGGTGATCTCACAAATGGGACTGTGTCCACATCTCGAATGTCAAGGGGTACCAATAGCATCATTTTCATTCAATAATGGTAGTTCTGAAGGCCATAACATTTCTTTCAAATTTTTTCCACAGCGATATGCAAACCGCACTGTTGCTGGTTAACTCAGGTAAAGATGTCATTATCTGCCAATATTTCTTGATTGCTCGAGCTACCTTTGGTGCCATAACAATGTGCTTCAAAACCCAAGTTAAAAACATCATTACCATCACTTTCTCTAGTGCTTGCAGATAATAGTAACACTCTTTGGTTAAACTTTGTTCAATGGTAAGCATTCTTTACGATATTTTTTGGATATCTTCTGTCAATGAACCTATTTTATAGAACTTGTTTCTTCAAATCTTTGTTGTCTGAGCAGATTCAACAAAATCGCAGAAACTGTGAAAAAGGAAGACTATTTTTTAGAACACCAGGGCAGTGGCGTAGAGAGGGTAGGAGGTGCCTGGGGCAGAGGTGCAAGGGGCAGTGATGCTCCCGTGCCCTTCTCTACACCCCCTTGCTCCTTCCATGCCAACCTCCCCCCTCCTCTCTACCCCCGCTTCTTCTATGCACCCATGCCTCCCTTCCCATTCCTGTACCTCTTTAAATCTTTGCCAGCACAAACAGCTTCTCCAGCCTGCTGCTCACACTGGCATTGGGTTTCCCTCTGACATTACTTCCTGGCCCCATGACTCAGAAGTATTTCAGAGGGAGCCTGGCTGGCACGAGCAGCAGGAAAGAGTAATTGCTAGCGCTGGTGAAGATTTTAAAGAAATATGGGGAGCGGGGAAGGAAGGGTGTGCGCAGGAGAGGTGCCAACACCCCTACCAAAACAGCACCCGGGTTGATCCGTACCGCCTCCCCTTACTATGCCACTGCATGGGGGTGACTGTTGGAATAAAGTATTTCTGTGTCCTTTTGAAAAACTGTAGTTTTTACTTTGTCTCCATCTTTCAAAATTTTCACATCCAAAAAAAGAGATCAAGTGTAGATCATAATGTAAAGTGAATTTCAATTGGTTGTGGCAAGAATTCATATATACACAAATTCTCTGGCCCTGATTCTCCAAAGTGCGTCCTGATTAATCAGCCAATAGGGATGCATGTTTTTTAAAAAAATGCTCTCCAGGCAGGCCACCTATATTGAAGGCGCCTCCGGGAGCCTAGGGAGACCCGCAAGACGCCTAAGCTCGCCTAGGGGCCTTAGGCGGGCCTTAGGCGAACCTAGGTGGCCCTACGCATCTCCCTAGTAGAGGAAGAGACGCTTACAATGTAGGCCAATAAAATGCTGGTCTACATTGTAAGTAGACGCGGCCGCTTTACTTATTGCGGCAAGGGATCTCTCTGCCGCTATAAGTATAGCGGGTCGTGGCCCCCTGTCCGATTGCAGGCAGGAGGGTGCCCAAAACCTCATGCCGAAAGATGCTCCCCCCGACACTACCGACCGCCCCCCGACACTACCGACCGCCCCCCCCGACATTACCGATCTCCCTCCCACCCTGACACTACCGATGTGGCAGGAGGGTGCCCAAACCCTCCTGCCAGAAGATGCCCCCCCGACAATATCGATCGCTGGCAGGAGGGTGCCCAATCCCTCCTGCCCGAAGACGCACCCTCCCCCCCGCGCTAACAGCCCCCAAACCTCCACCCCCACCAAACTAGTCTTTTCTTTTGGCCAGATGGGTGTTGCCCGTCCAGCCGGCAGGCCCGCTTCGTCGAAATGAGGCAGGCCCGCCCCTTCCCGGCCCATCCCGCCGAAGCCTAAGGCCTGATTGGCCCAGGCTCTAGAAGCCTGGACCAATCAGGCCTTAGGCATAGCGGGTCCGCCCATCCCCACTAAGTCTAAGGCTTGATTGGCCCAGGCGCCTAGAGCCTGGGCCAATCAGGCCTTAGATTAAGTGGGGATGGGCGGACCCGCTATGCCTAAGGCCTGATTAGGCCAGGCTTCTAGAGCCTGGGCCAATCAGGCCTTAGATTAAGTGGGGATGGGCGGACCCGCTATGCCTAAGGCCTGATTGGTCCAGGCTTCTAGAGCCTGGGCCAATCAGGCCTTAGGCTTCGGCGGGATGGGCCGGGAAGGGGCGGGCCCGCCTCATTTCGACGAGGCGGGCCTGCCGGCTGGACGGGTAAGAGCCGTCTGGCCAAAAGAAAAGGTTAGTTTGATGGGGGGGAGGTTTGGGGGCTGTTAGCGTGGGGGGGGAGGGTGCGTCTTCGGGCAGGAGAGATTGGGCACCCTCCTGCCAGCAATCGATATTGTCGGGGGGGGGCATCTTCCAGCAGGAGGGTTTGGGCACCCTCCTGCCAGATCGATAGTGTCGGGGTGGGAGGGAGATTGGTAATGTCAGGGGGCGGGGCGGTCGGTAGTGTCGGGGGGCGGTTGGTAGTGTCGGGGGGAGCGGTCGGTAGTGTCGGGGGGGAGCATCTTTCGGCATGAGGTTTTGGGCACCCTCCTGCCTGCAATCGGACAGGGGGCTGCGGCCCGCTATACTTATAGCGGCAGAGAGATCCCTTGCCGCGATAAGTGTAGCGGGCCGTGTCTAATCTAACCCGATTTTCTAACCAGCGTCTGTAACATGGACGCCGGTTACCTCTCCCGGGCGTCCTATACAGAATCAGGGCCTCTGTGTCTTCCCATGCAAGAAAAAAAAAAAAAAAATCAATGAATTTCACCCACATCTTTATCTTCAGAAAATGAAGAAAAGGGTCTACAAATTGTTCTTCATAGTGTGCCCAAAAAGATGTGCTATGGAAGGTGCTATTGAAATAATCTGCTATTGTATAGAGAAAAAATTTTTCATAGCTTTAGAAACTAGCTGTATAATTAAATCTGTAGAAACCTTGGTAGAATTAGTTTGATCCAAATATGTTTTCACAACTTGTAGTGATTCATGTTCAGGGGTCACTGTATATAGTGGTATTATATCCAAGGTAGCTAGCCAACAACTCATGATGTCACAATTAATATTTGCTAAAATGTTCATGAAAGTAGTCAAATCCGTAATATACGATGTCTGTTCAAAAAGTTCAAGTCTGATTTTATTAAAATTTATTAAACAATCTTACAACTTATTCCATTGGGTCCTCTTCAAAGTACTCATCTTCCCTACATATACACTTTTCCTAATGTCATTTCCACTTCTGGAAATAGTCCTTAAACGCATCTTCAGGAATCGCCAAAAGTTGCTGCGTCAAATTTTGCTTTATGTCTTCAATGGTGTTGAATTGCTTTTCTTTCAGCGTGGATTTAAGTTTAGGAAACAAGAAGTCATCAGGGGCCAAGTCAGGAGAGGCTGGGAAAGAACTGTTAACGTGTTTTTTGTACAAAATTCATGAATTTTGAGGGCGGTATGTTGTCGTGATGCAGGAACCATGACTGCTCCTTCCAAAGTTCAGGCCACTTCCTCCTGATCCTTTCATGGAGTTGTTTCAACACTTTTAGATAGTGATTTTGGTTAACAGTTTGTCCTTGTAGCAGAAATTCATAGTGAACAATGCCATGACTGTCAAAAAAATAACTGCTAATATCACTTTGGCATGCACTGAACTTGCCGAGCTTTTTTCGGTCTTGGCGATGTTCTGGTTTTCCATTGAGATGATTGAGCTTTGGTTTCCACGTCGCATCAACAGTTATCACTTTATCAAGAAATGTTTCATCTGCATTTGCCTGCTCAAGGAGATTCTGACAGATCATGATGCACTTGTTCTTCTGGTCATCGGTCATCGATCGTGGAACAAACTTTGCTGAAATGCGAGACATCCCCAACTACTCTGTTAGAATATTGTGGCATGAACTAATGGATATGGTGCATTCCTCTGCCAATTATTTAATAGTTAATCATTGATTAGTATGCACAAGAGCCCTCTATTGATCAACATGATTATCATCAGTTGACGTTGATAGTCTTCCAGTTGCAAATCATCTTCCACTGATTCACAGCACTTTTGAAGCATGAATATAATTCAAAACACCTTCCATGACTCATGACATGTTCCCCATAAGCCACTTTCAACATTTCATAAGTTTCTATAGTGGTCTTATTCAATTTAAAACAGAAACTTCATGCTGTAGCGCTGCTCATTCAGGTCGCACATTGTGAAAAATAGCCGATCACTACAACATACTTTCACACAAACTACTGTAGCTTAGAGACAAAAACAGATATCAATAAATGGAGAAAAAGGAGGTTACTTGTGAGGTATCACACTACTGAATGCCACCTAGCACATCTCAAAAGAACTTTCCATTGGCATGCAATTCAAACTGTCCTGGAACTTTTTAAACAGACCTCATATGATTTGTCTCTCTGCATCATTGGACACAGAAAGCATTCAACATACATTGAAAGAGATTCCAGGAAAAACCACAGCTGGAAACTATTGGGCAACCTGGTGGATTTTATAAAGACTTATGAACTGAATCACTGCAAGGCACTGCATACATCTAGAAGTGCTTATAGTAAATTTCTGATCAAGGCCCCAACCATATCTAACATCGGCTCTGGCACAATGTACACATCAAATATGACTTACCAATCAGAAAATAAAATTATGTTTTCTATCTTTTGTTGTCTAATCAGTTTTATTTTTCAAGTCATTTTGGTCCTAGGCTCTGATTTCTGCTTCTCTCTCTTAACTGCACCAGAGCCATCCCTCTTCTATGTCCTGCTCTCTCTGATGCAACTTCCTGTTTATGATATGGGAGATGCAGCAGAGGGAAGGACCCAGAGCAGACTTGTGTCATTTGCTACTGTAAGGCCCAATGTTTGAGGGTGATTTGAAAGGTTTGGTAAAAAAGCAAGTTAAACAACGTAGTCTCCATCTGAGTTTCCAGGTTTTTAATATTGTAGGAAAAATAGCTTATGCAAAAACTGGAAACTTGTTGTACTAAGTGTCGATGGAGACTACATTGTTCAACTTTCTCTTTTACCAAACTTTTCAAACCACTCTCTTAAGGTAGAAGCATCTCGGTGGGAGGAGGGAAAAAGGATGCAGAGATGCTGGATCAGCATGACAGGTGAGAGTAGAGGAAAAGGAGAGAGGGATGCAAGATCATACTTGGGTGGGCCTCAGGTGAAAGTGGGTGGGCTAGAGCTCACCTGTGACTACACCCCTGGGAATTATGTTTCTCCCCCTTCCCCCCAGATTCACCCAGGGTTTTGAAGGCAGTGTCTGCAGCAGCCAGTCTGATTAGCAGATGCTAGACTGAAGAACCTAACTCCGACTCGCTAATGGCCTTTCGGAGAGCAACAAAGACCTTCCATTTTGCCAAAGATACTGAATGAAGTGACTACTTGTAAACTGACCTCTTCGAAAGCTACTATCTTTAACCTCTCGTCCCTATGTAGTTAGGAAACTGTCCCCTTGTATGCATCTATCTGTATCCTCTCTTTCTTTTTTAGTTCTTTTGTCCTCTGTAGTCCCTGTCTTTAGCTTCATATCCTCTCCCTACACTGTGAATGTCCTTTTGTAACCCATTCTGAGCTGTTGGGACGACAGGATAGAAATCTAAATAAGTAAATAAATAACACTGACAGAGCAACAGGGCTGTCTATTGGCTTGTACTTCATACTTATTCTTCAGTTTTAGAATGCATATTTACATGGTCCTAATATCACTTTACAGGTACATGTTTGATTAAAGGCATCACAGAGATACAATACATATAAACAAAATGAAACAGTTCCTAATATTAGCAGTAGCATTTTACAGTCTCCAAAATTAAGTACTGTTAAATTAATCCTAAAAAAAAAAAAAATACTGCCTGTGAAATGTTCTGTTCTCTGTCATCTTAGTTCTTTAAAAAGCCATACATGAAAGCAAACGCAATGCTTTCAAAAGTTGCTTCTCTGAATACTGGCACTCATCTCTGGTATGCTCTTTAATTTGCTTATTACAAGTGATCAAAAGACAAAAAAGTACCACGGCAGGGAAAATATACCACAGAGGACATGGCAGAAACCATAAGTAAAGAGAACAAAAGTACAACCAGGAACTCTGTGAAATTGTTCAGTGGAGTAACACTGTTCTATTGAAACAACGGAGTTTCTTTAGCCACTGGAATTGCTGAATGGAATGTGACAAGGTCTCACGATTCAGATTGCTTGATTAAGGTGAACCATGTCAAATCATATCTATTAATTTTCTTTTTTTTTTTTTTTTTTTTACTACTTTTGGACTCATTTAGTGTAATCTATATGCAAACCATGGATATCACAGCTGATCCTCCATCAAGAGACATTGTTATTTGTAGAAGAAATATAGATTTTCTTTATTGATTTGATTCATCTTTTAATTACTGTGGAACATAAATAGAATAATTTATTTCCTCACAAAGGACCCCCATTGTTGTGAACTTTGTTGACTCTTCAATCTAGACACACTTCTAGTTTGTTCTACACTGAAGCTCAAGCGTGACATATTTCAATTCCTTCTCAAGAATTTGCTCTATGGATACTTGTTTGAGATCTTTGTCAGTTAGTTTCATGCTTTGGCAGTCTTCTGGTTGCTGAAGGCTGCTGAAGTGTGGTAACATTTGTGATAAAGCAGAGTTTGCAAGTCATGCTTGAAAAGCTTGACAAATGAGGCCAAGAAACTTTTCATACTGGAATAAAATGATTGCCTTAGTAAGCAATGGGTATTGGGGAAAAAATGCATATTTTTATGATTCCTGATGGGTTGGAACATTGAGATCTGCTTTAGGTTTTTGAACACCATTACTCATGGCAAGTGATTTCCAAATCTGTCCTTGGAGAGCTCCAGCCGGTCATGTTTTCAGGATATCCACAATGAATATTCATTGGATCAATTTGCATATACTGTGTTCATGGTATGCAAATCTATCTCATGTATATTTATTGTGGATATTCTGAAAACCAGACTGGCTGGGGCTCTCTCAGGACAGGTTTGGCAACCCCTGACTCATGGATTTCTATAATGGGCTTGTGACTTTACCTTGAAGATTTCTGTGACTATTCACTCGATTCACCTGAACCAGGATTACTAAAGTTCCACTGGTTTAGTAGATAAATAAATTCATAATTTTGGCAACCAGTCCATTCAACTCTTTATAGACACTGACTGCAAAGGTACTAAAAGTGGAGTTACAAATTACATTATATTACATTAGTGATTTCTATTCCGCCTTTACCTTGCAGTTCAAGGCGGATTACATAAGAATTGTTATGATATTAAGAAGTACATATTGTTAAGATATTAAGAAGTACTTAAGGAATATTTAGAACCTTTTCTATTTTGCTAAGAAGTAGTTGGTAATTGCAGGAGGTGTTCAGAACCTGTTTGGTCAAGGGCAAGAATCCTCCCAGTGTGCCTTATTGACTGCAGTACCTCAGGGAGGTCTGGGGAAGTGGAATGGCTTTCAGTAGAAATTGTTACATTGTTACATTGGTTTTATGAATTTTTTGAAGATTAGGGTTTTTGTTTCTTTTTTGAAGGTTCTGTAGTCTGTGGTCGAAGTCAGCAGATCGATGAGTTGTCGGTCCAGTTTCGCTACTCTGGTGGCCAGTAGGTTATCATACATTTTTCTTCATTTGACATTTTTGGTTGGCAGGTGTGTGAATATTGTGTGGGTTCTCCTTTGTCTGGTTGAGGAGGATTGAGTAAGTCGATTGTTCCAGTAAGAAGGGCTGTCTCCGTTTATAGCTTTGAATATTTATAGCTTTGAATAATAGGCAGTGGAATTTGAAGGGCACTCTGGCTTGTATTGGAAGCCAGTGTGAGTCATAGTATGCTTCTGTGATGTGGTCGTATTTTTTCAATGAATAGATAAGTCTTAGGGTTGTGTTTTGTATTGTTTGAAGTTGTTTTATCGTGGTGACTGGGCAGGGGAGATAAAGTATGTTGCAGTAGTCTATTAGGCCTAGGATTTGTGATTGAACCACTATTTAGAATTGTTTTCTGTTGAAGAATTTTTGGACTTGTCTTAGATTTCTCATGGTTGCGAATGATGTTTTTATTATTTTGTTGATTTGTGGTTGCGTGGTACAGCCCCTGTCTATCAGTACTCCGAGGAGTTTTAGGGTAGTGAAGGTTGGGATTTTGCTGTTTTCTAGGAAGATGAAGTTTGTTTTGTCAGGGTTAAGTTTTAGTTTGTGTTCTTTCATCCATGTTGTACTGTTTCCAGTGTTCTGTGTGTTGTGCCTATCATGGAGGGCTCAAGTTGCTCGAAGGGGAGGAGTATAGTGATGTCATCCGCGTAGCTGTAGGAAGTAATGCCTAGTTTGTCTGGGTAGGAGCTTAGGGAGGCAATGTATATGTTGAAGAGTGTGGGAGATAGGGGTGATCCTTGGGGAGCTCCACATGGGTTGGACATGGTTCTGATTTTTCTTTGTTTGTTTTGACTCTATAAGTTCTGGATTGTAGGAATCCTTTAAACCATGTTAGTACATTTCCTGCAATTCCTATTGAGTCTAGAATTTGTAAAAGGATATCATGGTCTACTAGATAAAAGAGATATCTCATAAAGGCTATAAAAATATGAAGAAATAAATTTGGACAACTTTCATTTTTAAAGGGGTGGAGGGGCATAATCATTAGAAACGTTTAAGTCCATTTTGGCCTAAGTCACAAGTCGTCCAAAGTCAGACACAGGAAAAGGTCCATTTTCAAAAAATACATCCAGCATTATTATTTTTTTTAATTGTCCAACTGTACGTCCAGCCGTCTGATCGTCCAGACCGTTAAGTCATCCATCTTTATACCCCATTTTCAACCAAAAATTCATCCAACTCAAAAATGTTTAGAAAAAGAACTTTAGGGCATGGGAGGAGCCAGAACATTAAGGGACTGGACACCCAGACATGGCAACAGAGTAGTGGGGCACCTTACAGGGCAATGCTGTGAACTTCACAAAAAGGGTGCCAAATAAACATCTCATAACAGCTCCCTTATAAGTCATGGTGAGTCCCCCAAAACACCCCCAGACTCTACTAGACCCACCTATCTACCACCCCAATAGCCCTTATGGCTGAAGGAGTTACTTATATGGCAGTACAAAGGGGTTTGGAGTTTTTTTGGGGGGTGAACATGTTTCTCCATGAATGCAGTGATTAGAGTGGCTTATGGTCCTGGGTCCTCCTCTTCATGGTTTACTAACCCACCCCCAAGACCACTTAAGCCACCTCTGTGCAGCTCTACTAGGCTTTCCTATGCCAGGCTGCCAGGTGCTGATGTTCTGGAGGCAGATATGTAAAGTTATTACATTTTTTATGGGGGTGGGGGGTCAGTGATCACTGGGGCAGTGTGTGGAGATCTGTACTTTGTATCTGCAGTGCTTATCTGGTCACTTTGGATACCTTTTGTGGACCTGGTTTTAGATGGCCTAAGTCACAACGTCCAAGTTCCGTCTTGACAGTATTGTAAAACTTTCGGTTATACATGCAGTATGACTAAGTCTAGGATGGCCCACGGCCCTCCTAAATCCCACCCTCAACACTCCTCCTGAAACGTCCCTTTTAGCTCTGGTCATTCAACAGTACTGTGAAGACCTAGGTCATTTTTAAATACGTCTAAAACCTGGTTTGATTATTGGCTGGATGATTTGTCTTTTAGATTGTCCAAGTGCCAATTTAGACCAGGTTTAGACGTTTTTCAATTTCGATTATGAGCCCCTTTGTGTATTATAGGATCAGTGGAAAGGGAATATGTAGTTTTATTCAGAACTTTATTGTTTTTCATGGTCTACAGCCTAAAACCTGCAAGTGCCTAAAAGGTACCTGAAGTGAAGTATGTGATTTCTGTGGCTAATTACAGCAGAAATGCAACTGAGCTTTGGAGTCCTTTTATTAAGGTGCGCTAACCAATTTAATGAATAATTGGAAAAATTGGGATAGGCTGAATTATAGCTTTTGGTGGAACTCTTTGTGTCACATATTCAAAATGGAAAGGATAATTGCCATGCAGCAGGGAAATTTTAAGAAATTTCAGGTTATTTGGGAGCCATTAACAAGATACTGTAAAGATTGAAATTGCTGCATAGAATAAATATTAATTTTTTTCCCTTTTGTTCATACACGTCCAGGGTGGGGTGGGGGATGGGAATATTTCATGATTTATTTTGCTTATGAATAATTGTTGGGTATAAGTAAGAGGGAATATTTGATGAGAGTTAGAATTTGATGATATATTAAGCGATGTTAAAGTATAAAATGATTGTATTTTATGTTACATTATTGTGAGTTTTAAAAATGAATAAAGATTAAAAAAAAAAAAAAAAAGATTAGTGCATGCTAAATGCTAAGATGCCAATAGGAATATAATGAATATCTTAGCATTTAGCGCACACTAATCTTTAGTGCGCGCTAAATAAGTTAGCGCACCTTAATAAAAGGACCCTTTTGTGTTTTGAGTGTATTAGTCTTCCTTAATTTTTTGCCTCTCTAGTTCTTATATAAGTTCTATTTATTTTGTTTTTTTACCAAAAGTTGCTTGTTTTAGTGGTGATATTGTGTCACATAGGGGCTCATTAAAAAAAAAAAATCTGAAAAGAGATATAAAGGGGCTTATGGATGTTTATGGAAGTTTTTCTTGCCAAATCCTTCTAATTCCCTATTTTTTAAATCTATTTTCTAGATGGATATTGATGCTAAATGTATTTTGTCTGCAGTTTATCTAAATCTCAAGGGGGCATGTTAGAGTAGTGTAGGTGGGACTAGGGTGGGCTTCTGATTCGGATGTTTTCTGCCATAATTGAACATTTAAGAAAACGTCCAGGACACAATTTGGACATTTGAGGCTAGACCTCTTTTAATAAGTGCCAGAAAGGTGACAAACTGACCAGAAGATCACTGAAGGGGATGTAAGCATGACACCCACATCCCCCCCCCAAAAAAAAGATGTAAATAAAACAGTACATACCTGCTTGTATGCCAACTGCAGATGTAGAGCAGCAAACAGGCATCTGGAGTAGTCTGGTGGTCAGTTCAATGGACTACAGAGAAGGGGGGCTAGGTCCATATCCCACTCTAACTACTGTACTACACTTGTTGTGGAAGGTGTGAGTCCACCAAAACCTACCGTATCATCATATAGGTGATGCCTGCAGATATTAGGATTATTGGTGTGGTGTACAGTTGGGTACAGCAGATATTTAGTGGGGTTTGGAGGGCTCACCATACACTGTAAGGGGATTATGGTGAGATGTGTATCTGGGCCTTTTTATGTGAAGATCATTGCAGTGCCCCCTAAAGTGCAACACTTCTCTGCTAGGATGTCTGTGTGGCCAGTCTACCACAAATGCCGGCCCCTCCTACATTCCAATGGTTTGTTTTGTGCATTTTACTTTAGATTGTGGTTTTTTTTTTTTTAATGGTTCAAAAATATAAACACACATCTGAAAAATAGCCATATTAAAAAAAAACAACAACAAGATAGATGTTTTGCAGTTTTTAAAACGGGCATGTTTAGTACTGGATTTTTGTGCATCTTCTGCAAAACATCCAAACTCGGATTTTGGATGTGATATTGAAAACGGCCATGTAGATAAGGTTGAAGACATTAATCTAACTTGTTCAATGTAAAGTTATAGGTGTTTCTGTTAAGACATTACTGAAATCCTTTTGGATTATTTTGATATCATATCACAGGGCATCCACTTTCATTACGTTTTTCTCATATATGGAAAGGTAAACAGTTAATTCTTTGTACATTTTTTGTTGCAGGTATCTGGAACAAAATTTTAAATTTCATATATAACAGGAGTTTGGTTAATTTAGATATTTTACCACAAAAACAATTACAATAACTTAAAAGGTCTACCAATTGTTACACAATTATTTTATTTTTCTATAAAATTACCTAGAGTCACTGACAAGTTTTGTCTTACTATGGGAGTAGAATACTTCATCAGTTTTATCTTAATCAAGCTGCACTAGAGGTTTTTAGCATGGACTGTTGAGGTAGATGCTCTGATGCTCAGATGAATTCTATGAGCGTTGGAGCATTTACCACGCTGGCTCTAGCGCAGTTTGATAAAAGGGACCCTAAAATCTTTTATTCTTATGTAGATACATCAGTGAAAATGCTTAGATACGAAGGTATTGCATGATCGTTAAATACACTCAGTTTGGATATGAGGTTGTGTCCTCTTATGAAATAAGAACTTCCGGAAATATGACCTTCCGGAAAGCGGTAAAGACCCTCCTCTTCAATTAAAATTCAACCACAGTCTACGCCTCACCCCCCCTGACCCCCCCTCTAACCTCTCTTCTCCATTCGAAACTTCTACTTAAATTGCTGTGCAGTCCATTCTTAACCTATACTTAAATTACTGTATAGTCCTTGTATTTTAAACTTCTGTATAGTCTTCTATTGTCCAAATGTATTTAAACTACTGTATAGTCTTTGTACTGTCCAAATGTACTCCACTGTGAATGTTTGCTTGTAGACCGTTCTGAGCTACTGGGAGGACAGGATAAAAATCTAAATAAATAAATAAAAGAAAAAGCAGAGTGCAGGGTTTGATGGTGCGTATTCTCAATAGCAATGAGTAGAGGATGAAGTCCTCCAGGGGTCTGTGCTAGGACTGCTGCTTTCTATCATGTGTATAATTAATATAGAGATGGGAATAACTAGTGATGTAATTAAGGCCCTCTTTTAATATGCGCAGCAGAGGTTTCTACCGAGCCTGAAGCACTAAAGGGCAAATTCTATAAGAAATGCCCAATATAGGCGTCGATATAGGCACTGTTCAGCGTGATTCAAGTAAAATTGGGTGCTGTTTAGTGAATCGTGCTGAGCGGCACCTGTTTTGGAGGCACCCATTAAATAGGCCAGCTCTAGGCACAACTAAAAGTTAGGCGCCCATGCGTGCGCTTAAGCAAGCTTAAGACCAGCGATTCTGCAACAAGGCACCTAACATGTAGCCACGCCCATGCCTAACATGCATAGCACCTATTTTTATGAAGGCTGCCTAAATTTTTAAGGGCGCCTTGTTACAGAATTGCACTTTCTTAATAGGCGCCTATGTTTCAATCAGTGCTGATTAAAAGCTTAATTAAGCTTGTTATTCAATTTAGATAGGCGCCTATCTAGGCGGCCGCCTCCAAAATAGGTGCCTAACTTTAGGCGCAGGTTATAGAATTTGGGCCTAAATGCTCCAATACTGTTCCAAATGGCCCATCTAGTCTGCCAATCCACAGTAACCATTATCTCTTCCTCTCTCTTCCCAGGTCTTCTTGAATTCAGACACAGTTTCCGTCTCCACCCCCTCGACCGGGGGACTGTTCCACGCATCTACCACGCTTTTTCTGTAAAAAAAAGTATTTCCTTAGATTACTCCAGAGCCTATCACCTCATAACGTCATCCTATGCCCTCTCATTCTAGAACTTCCTTTCAAAGAGACTCGACTCATGCGCATTTACATTACGTAGGTATTTAAACGTCTCTATCATATCTCCCCCCTCTCCCGCCTTTCCTCCAAAGTATCCAGATTGAGATCTTTTAGTTTGTCCCCATACACCTTATGACGAAGACCACACGTGCGCTAAATGCTAAGATGCCCATAGGATATAATGGATGCCTTAGCATTTAGTATATGCTAAATTGGTTAGCACACCTTAATAAAATGACCCCTTAGACAGCACAGACAACACCAAAATGAAGCATATGAAATAATTTGATGATGCCATTTCAAAATCAAATCTCTGATAATACACACAGGTAGGAGCGTTCCTCTTCCATGCATTCCCATCCACTGAAAATATGATCAGAATATAGACACAAAAATGTTCATTTTGAACTAGAGAATGACCCGGGGGAAAAAATCTGTCCCCGTCACTGCCCCGTCACCGGACAACCATCCCCTTCACCACCCCATCCCTGCTGTCCCCTTCACTGCCCCGTCCCCACAGCATCCACCCTTCCCTCTTGCCACCTCACCGCCCTTCAGTGGCCCGAGAATCTCCCTCCCTCCATCCCTCTTACCTTCGCGGTGTAAAGAAACTTAAAGGAGGGAAGGTGCGCAGTCCTTTCCCTCCCTACCTACCTCTGGCCAAATCTATCTCCCTCCCCCTTACCTTTGTGGCACTTTAGAAAAGAAACTGAAGCTGGCGAAGCCTGCCTGTGTTGCCCTGCAGTCGTGTGTGTGCAGGCGGAAGCGTCTTCTCTGACGCAACCAGAAGTTGCGTCAGAGGAGAAGCTTCCGCCCATACACACGCGACCGCAGGGCGGCACAGGCAGGCTTCGCCAGCTTCAGTTTCTTTTCTAAAGTGCCACGAAGGTAAGGGGGAGGGAGGGAGATAGATTTGGCCGGTGGTAGGGAGGGAGCCACTCGCGATTGGTGACCGCGCACCTTCCCTCCTTTAACTGCAGGGACAAAGCCGCTCCACAGGGCATTGGATGGTCTTGTCCCCGTGCCCGCAGTGAGAACTTTCCCCCCCCCACCATTTCGGCAGGTTACCCGCGGCTAGCCATGGGTAACTGCCACCGTGTCATTCTCTATTTTGAACTCAAGAATTTTAATATGCTTACAAAACAAACAAAAAAATACTGTTTTGAATTATTGACAAACTGTAGCCTCTACAACAAAAATTCCTAGGAATGTAAAACAAAATGAAATAGGAAAAAAAAAACCCATTAAAAAGTTTCTTCTCTAATTTTGTCTGGTGAAGGCTATTTCAAATACTTGAAAAATAGACCAGTAAATCACGATTACAATCTAAATAGGCATGTCTGTATTCAGCAAGGTAAATTTATAACTGTCCTTGGTGTAGAAAAGAAGGAAACAATTGTATGTTTGAGCACACTGCCTTGAAGAGTGAGATAGAGCGGGGAAGATGCAAAGAGAGATTTAAAACTACTAACATGCTAGATCAGCCACCAGACAGCTCTTAAAGTTACTCCCTTTTTAACCCTGTCACAAAGCAATTAATGCATGCTGCTTGCTGAAATAGATGAGAGCTGCTGCCTGTTTCTGTACAACCTACTCAGAATGTTAAAGCTCACTAAATAAAGCCCTAAAGTGTCTGAATTCAAATAGCAACTTTAAAATAGACTAGGTCAACATGGCTGTCAGCATAGATTGTCTCCTTGAGTTCCACTGATGCTTCTAAGGTTTTCTATTGACAGTCGGTAAGAAAAAGACCAAATGTAACACATACCCTGTAGCATCTATCTCAGCAGCTGGTCTGATAGTACCGTGTAACATACCAAATATTGGATCACAAAGACTTGCAAAACAAAGAACAAGTGGGGAAGGGACTGTGCACATCAGCCTCTAGAACAATTACAATTTATTGAAAATCATAAAAACATATCACATATGTAAAACACCAAGCCTTATATAGAGTGCTTTTGCTTATATCTTTGGACCCAACACAGCCTGTGTTTCAGCTTCCACTAGAAAGCCTTCCTCAGGGGAAGACTTGAGATCCAATAGATGGCGCTGATTTAATATATGTATATCTAAAAGAATGGCTTCAGGCTTGTAACACAGTACTAATGACTCAATCCAAACACTGTAGGAAAATCCAAAACAATAGCCAATCAGGAACTTCCTTAGGCTTCTCCTCCCTAAGAAAATCCCTGATTGGCTCAGTCACCTTAGGCCCCTCACAAGGGAGGAGCCCGAGGTACCTGAGACAATCAGTTCCTTAGGCCCCTCCCTGTGCATCACTGAGCACACCTCCTGCTCCCAACTTAACGGTACTGGGGGAGGAGGAGGACAGCAGCAGTAGGAGGGGGGAAGAAGGAATGACGACCCGACCCAACTGCGGGGGCCTGATGGCAGGAGGGAGTGGGCATCCCTCCTGCCATATCTTTGCTCTGTGGGGAGAGGGGGAGTGGGCCGATGGCAGGAGGGAGTGAGCATCCCTCCTGCCATATTTAAGAGTGGCAGGGAATGTCTGGTGGCAGGAGGGAGTGGGCATCCCTCCTGCCTTTTTTGGGGGTTGGGGGGAGGGGCGCAGTCGGGAGGCTTTTTTTAATTGGGCAGATATTGTGTGTGTGCAATACACGCAAAATATTTGTGCATTTAAAAAAATGAAAGAAAGAAAAAGCCTCCTGACAGAAGCCCTGAAAGCAGTGACAGGAGGCTGCTTCTCCTGTACTACTGTCAGGGCTCTGCACCGACTCAATCGCTCACTGAGCGACTGAGTTGGGGAGTTTGCATGGAAATGATTTGCACCTCTGTGCAAATCATTTGCATGCAAACTTGATAGTGAATCAATCGCTGTTTAAAAATTGGCCAGAGAATCAGCCAACAGCGATTTAATTGCTATCTTTAGTGAATGGGCCCTAGTGAAGCTTAAAGAATGGTCTGGAATTTGGCAGCTCAGATGTAATGCTAAGAAATGCAGGGTCATGCTTTTGGTCTGCAAAAACCCAAGGGAATGGTACGGTTTAGGTGTGAAAAACCTTTGTGCAGAAAAGAGGAGTGTGATTTGGATGTGATTGTGTGTAATGATTTTAAGGTGTCTAAACAGGTTGAAAAGGTAATGGCAAAAGGTAGAAGGATGCTTGGGTGCATAGGGAAAGATATGGCCAGTAGGGAAAAGCAGGTAATGATGCCCTTATATAAGACTTTTGAGAGACCTCATTCTAGAATATTATGTACAATTCAGGAGACGGTACCTTCACTACCCCCATGTCATCTTCTACTCAACCAGTTCCTAACTCAGTCTGTCACTTTGGGGCCCATCCAGAGGGCACTCAGTTTATTTATTAGACGTCTGTGTGGAACACTGTCAAAGGCTTTGTTAAAATCTAAATACACCACATCTAGCACATACAGTACAACACCAGAGAAATAGAAACAAATGAATTTCTTCCTGAACAATACAAAATATAGACAACAGATATAAATTTTCAAAACTAACATATTTCAATCACTGAATTGAAAATAAAATTATTTTCCTACCTTTGTTGTCTGGTGATTTTATTTTGTAAACATCTTTTCCCAATCTCTGGCTGCATTTCCTTTTGCCTGTGCTCTTAACTCTGTTTTCAAGACTTTCTTATCCATTTGCTGATTTTCTCTCCTTCACTTTTTGCCCATATCCATCTTTGGCATTAACCTTTAACATTCAACTTTCTTCCATTTTTCTGCTTATTTCTCAATCTATTTTTCCATGTCTTCCCCGCCTCTCCATACATGTGCATTATCTCCTCCCTCCTTTTCCCCTATTCCCATCAATTCTAAACATTTCTTATATCTCTTTTCTCTTCCCCACTCCTCCCATCCCTGTGCATCATCTCCTCTCTCTCTCCTCCTCCTGTGTTCTGGCATCTCTGTTTTCCCCCTTCCTATGGTCTGGCATATTTTTTCTCTCTTTCCATTCCCTCCTTCCCCCTACTGTGGTCTGGCATCTCTCTCTCCTCCTTTCCTTGCCCTTTTTGTGGTCTGACATCTCTCTCCTTCCATCCCCCCTTCCCCTGACCTGGTATCACTTTCTTTTCCTTCCCACAGTCTGGTATATTTCTCTCACCTTCTTCCCTTCCCTCCTTCTCTCCCCCTTCCCATGGTCCATTTCCCTCCTTCCCTTCTCCCCCTTCCCATGGTCTGCTCTCTCCTCTCCTCGCAGTCTATCATATTTCTTTCTTCCCTCCTCCCCTTCCATTTCTTCTCTGTACCGTTGCCCACTATCTTTTTCTCTCTCCCTTCTGCCCTCCTGCCCGTGATTTTGAGAAAGCTTTTCAAAACCCGGACAAAGTGCCATCCAGACCTTATTTGGGGCCTGCTGGAATATTGACCTAGGAGATTCCAAGGAAGCTTCTGGCATACATAGGACTTGGCTACATACCCTGAATGTTTAGTCTCTGTGCTATACTGTCTTTGTTTGAACCACCATCACTGTCACACCTCACATATTTCACTTCCAGACCTCTAATGCTCCCCCCTCCATAATAAGAATAGGCCTAGGTATTGTGCACATGAATATTACCATGTGGGACTGCTTGTGTTTAGTGCACAGTAGTGACTGATTCACAAACCAGTGTATGCCTAATGGAGGCAGAAACCTCTATACCATAGGCATGCCCTGCCATAAGCTACTTATAGATATCTTAATTTTGTGATTAATGCACATTGATTTCAATGTATGCATGCCTATGTGTTAATTTTTTTTTATCACACTTTAGTAAAAGGGGCCTTTTAATTATATTCTCTTCTGGGTTCAGAGAACAGCTATGTGAGGTGTGCCTGGCGATGCGACACTGGTGACTCACATCAACAAATATAGGGGCTGACATTTATGTTGCTAAGATATATCACAAGAAGTGCTCTTAGTATTCAGTACAAAATTCAACATTTGTGACATTTGTATTTTTGAGATGTTCACAGAGTCATGAAATATTCATGGGGTTTTTTTTCATAGTGAACTCCTGGAACATTGCATGAATTACTCAAAGAAACCTTTTGAAAGGTTTACAAAGAGTTCTTTGATTCCCACTTATAATATTCAGAAATCCATCCCTTTAACTTTATAAAATCATAGTAGTACTACTTCATATCAGTGAAAATGATTTCAGAACCATTTTTTTTTTCTTGCTTGCTTTAGAGATCAGTACTAGAGAATGACATGGGGACAAATTTTACCCCGTCTTGTCCGTTCTTTTCCTGTCCCTGCCCAATTTTTGCAAGCTCTGTCCTCATCTGCACAAGCCTCAAACACTTTAAAATCATAAGGGTTCGAGACGTGTGTGATTAAGGCAGAGTTTGCAGGAATGGGACAGGGACAGGGACAAAACTGGTGGGGATGGGGACAGGAAAATTGAGTTCCTGTGGGGATGGGGACAAATTTGTCCCCGTGTCATTCTCTAATCAGTACCCTGTACATGTTATGCTAGGAAGCTCTTATATATGATCATTGCAATTCAGCTCCAGATTCTCATTGTTACCACTTTTTTTTTTTATTGCTAAATACTTTATTATAGCTGCTGGGAAACTGAGGAAGTTCCTCTTCATTAGCAGAGGAGCTCATTACTTCAGTGCCACTGCAAGCCATTACTGCAGCTTTTTATGTTTTATAATAAGAGTGACTATTTGTCATTGCGCTTTCAAATAGTGTTCTGTTTCATAGTCTGCCTGATTCAGTCATCTATAGTCTTCACACATTACTTATCAGTCAAAAAATGTAAAACAAAATGGAATGGCTTGCCACCAAAGCAGAGAATGACGCGGGGAGAAATTTTTTTCCATTCCCGTCCCCGTAGGAACTCATTTTCCCATTCCGTCAAGTTCTTTTCCTGTTCCTGCCCCATTCCTGCAAGCTCCGACCTCAACTGCACAATCCTCAAACCCTTTAAAATCATATGTGTTCGAAGCTTTTGTGGTTAAGGCAGAGCTTACAGGAATGGGACAGGGACAGTGATAGCGACAAAACTCGCAGGGACAGAATGAGGAAATTGAGTTCCGGCGGGGATGGGGACAAATTTGTCTCCGTGTCATTCTCTACACCAAAGTTAAATGCTGCAGTGATAAGAGTTGTATAAATACACTGGAATTCTTCCAAGTTTCCAAGTTTAATCAAATCTTACTATCTGCACCAAGGGCAAAAGACTTATGGGCAGCTTACAATCTAAAATCTAACTAAAAATGGAAACACTAACTTAAAATCATACACAGCCAAACAGGAGGTACTACCACCTTAAGGTAGAGCAAAGAAAACCAAAGCTGCTCAATCTTTTTATTCACTCAAGACTCGACATGTATGTGTTTCAGCCGTGAGGCCTGCCTCAGGGGTCTTCCTTAATATAAAATGCTGTTTGTAATTGCCCTCTTATAATAATAATAATAATATACCGCTGTACTGTGAAGTTCTAAGCGGTTTACAGTAGAAACAGAAGAAATGCAATAATTAAGATTAATTAAGATGAAGAGAGAGTACTTAGAGTTCCCTGACTGTCCCAAAGGCTCACATTCTTGCTAAAGTACTTGAGAAAAATAAATTAGTTAGGTTATAAACATAGAGTAGAAGAAGGTAGGAAAACAGTTCATAGGAAAATTAATTTTGAATACATTATACATTATATATTGTTCAAGGCGGAATACAAATTATAGGAGATTTGGACATTACCAAAAGAATTGCGTAATAAAGATTATCTAGATAAATTACATAACAGTGATTCATGTACATTACATGGTGTGGTAGAGGATTCAATTATGAAAATTACATATCAGGGAATCAAGTGATAAGAGAATATAGTGGAGAATATCAGTATATAATATACAAACAATATCTAATTTAATGGTGATTGATTCAATAAGATGACTTAAAAAAACCAAGCCACTGTGTGCAGGGACAGTTATTTCTCTCCACTCGATCAAAAGCGCTTTTGATCGAATGGAGCGAAAGTAAAAATAAGATGTTGCATGTAAATAAGGGTTCTATAATTCTACTTTTCAGTTTCTGATGTTCAGTATAGAAAAATCGTTAAAAGTGAAACCATGATTGTGAATTCTTATTCCATTGGTTTAAAAAAACAAACAAACAGTGAATTTATCGTTAAAATGTTAACATTTATTTATTCATTCAATTTTCTATACCGTTCTCCCAGAACGGTTTACATGCATTTATTCAGGTACTCAAGCAGTTTTCCCTCTCTGTCCCGGCGGGTTCACAATCTATCTAATGTACCTGGGGCAACGGGGGGAATTAAGTGACTTGCCCTTAACATGATAAAGGGAATTAAAAAACATACCAAAAAAAAAAGGAATAGGGTTGTATTGTGAATACCAATTATATAACAGAAGTAGGAAGTTTTATTCCGAGTTTTACAGTAAAATAGTCAGAAGTGACATGTAGCCTTGTAATTGGTTACAAATGATGGCGTTCTTTTGAAATACACCATCACCATTTCCATTTGATGCATCACATTAGAAAAACTGACATCGATTGAAGAAGGCTCTTATGCCATAGTTGTATGTAGGGTGAGTTTCCTGTAAACTATTTAAATCATAGAAGTTTAAATGTTTTAAATATCTGAGAATAAATTAAATGTAAAAACGCCGGCTTTAAAAAAATATTACTTTAGATATTTATTAAAAGATGGTGCTTATGCAAATGTGCTGTGAATGTCATGATGAATGCTTCAAAACTTTAAACCAGAGAAGACAAGGGGTCCAACTTCGTCTGCAGTGAAAAACCAACTAGAGCAAACAAACCAAAACTGCAGACTTGTACACGATGCAGGCAAATTTTATTGTGACAAATAAATCATATCTAAAAACCTTTTACCAAGCGAGGGACCCAACACGGTCCGTGTTTCGGACAACCTTCATCAGGGGTCCATGGTGAAAAAGGAGAAAAGAAAAAATTGTCACAAAATAAGCTGAAAAGATAACGTTAGATTTCACGCCGAAAGTCGCAAATTACTGTAAACTTTGGCGATTATTTACAGTAATTTGCGACTTTTGGCGTGACATCAAACGTTATCTTTCCAGCTTATTTTGTGACAATTTTTTCTTTTCTCCTTTTTCACCATGGACCCCTGATGAAGGTTGTCCGAAACACGGACCGTGTTGGGTCCCTCGCTTAGTAAAAGGTTTTTAGATATGATTTATTTGTCACAATAAAATTTGCCTGCATCGTGTATAAGCCTGCAGTTTTGGTTTGTTTACTCAAAACTTTAAACCCCAGATGAAGCTTTGAAAAGTGAAATGACAAGAGCTCCTGCTGGGTCGTGTGAAAGCTAAGTATTGGCTTCATCTAATCACAATTCATATAGCTGAATGTTACAGCACAGCTCTAGTGGGAGATTTATCGAGCCAATGATGACATTCATTACCCCAGGAAAACACCAGCATGTTGCGGGTGTTTGGGTATTTGAGGCTTGATCCCCACTAAAGGATGTATCTTGTGTAATTGTTTCACTTGTCTCAATATTTGGGGTGAACATTATGTGGAGTTGAGCAAATTTTGTTCCACAACTTTTGAATCATTGGTGTTTTAAAAGTGACAGGTCTAGCATTAGTGCTGGAAATGTCACAAGTGCCATACTTGGGTATCTTTTCTGGTGGAATTAAATATATACATTTGTGGAGCTGAGGAACTATCAGCATGGATAAGACACATAAACAGAATAGAACATTCAAAGCGGATAAGAGAATGCATGAGAGTATAAGGGGAAGCAAGGCTTTTCTGGAATTTATCCAGCAAACAGCCATATTTTTTCTCCTGGGATGTTTATTTGCTAAGACGTCAAATCAGAAGCCCTTTGTATAATGTGCAAATGTCTAAATTAGATGCTGCAAACTGTATGTTGATCCCCAGTTCAGTACTGACCTCAGAAGATATAATAGTATTATAATAAATGTTCCACATTTCCCGCTGTTTGACATTGTTCCTTTTCACATGAGAATCTATTTATCTAAGCACAGAGATTGTTCCCTGACTTTCAGTTTTTATAAATTACTAGTCTTTAAGCCCGTTACATTAACAGGTGCTAGAATAGAGTCTGTCTGTCTGTGTTTCTTTATCTCTCTCTCCTTGGCTGCTGTCTGTGTCCTTCTGTCTCTCCCCCCTCCCCCCCCCCGAGCAAAGATGTCTGCCCCAGCACACCCCTCCCCCAAAGCAGCCCCCTTTCCCTCTCCCTGTCTCTCCATGGCCCCTTCTGTGTGCCCCCAGAGCAAAACTGTCTATCCCCAGCACACCTCCCCCCCAAAGCAGCCCCTTTTCCTTCTCCCTATCTCTCCATGGCCCCTTCTGTCTCCCCCTAGCACACCCCTCCCCCAAAGCAGCCCCCTTTCCTTCTCCCTGTCTCTCCATTTGCCCTTCTGTCTTCCCCCAAGAGTAAAACTGTCTGTCCCCAGCACACCTCCCCCCCAAAGAAGCCCCCTTTCCCTCTCCCTATCTCTCCATGGCCCCTTTCCCTCTCCCTCTGGCCCCCTGAATTAATCCCCCTGCTTACCTGGCCTGCTCCTCTTCAAAGCAGGCCGCGATCGTGGTGGCCAGCCCCAGCGAACTTCGCAGGCCGCTCCCCAACCCGGAAGCACGCTCCCTCCTACGCGATCCCATGCGTCAGAGGGAACGTGCCACCGAGGCCGGAAAGCGGCCCGCGAGGCCCGCCAAAGCTGGCCACGATCGCAGGCTGGCCAGAAGAGGAGGATCAGCGGCAACAGCAGCGACATCAGTGGTGAGCGAGGGCGGGAGGTATGGTTCCAGCTTGGTGAGGTGAGGGCGGGAGGTCTGCTGAGCCTTCGGGTTGGTGAGGGCGGGAGGAGGGGCATGGCCAGAGTGATCATTGGCCGGGTTCTAAAATGGAACACGGCCACGGATCACACACCACGGTCACAGTAATCACGCTTTTTTAAAAGCGCATGCGCCACTAACCTTTTATTATATAGGATAATGTCAAGTGTAATAGATGAAGGTGCTTCGAAAATATGGAATGACTTTGATAAATCAGTTCTACAGTCATTACTGATTATGCTGTAGCTTGTGTAATTAAAAAGGGTGGATGGATTTCAAAATACCTTAAGGATACGGAGATCTAGCTAAATATCTGGGTGGTCAAAATTCATCCTGGTAAATCTATATTCACAGTCAGTAATTCTATTTCAGTCATATTGCCCTTGTAGCTGAGCACACAGAAATTGTTCACACATTTAAAATAAGCACTTCAGGAAAAAAAAATGTTCTTTTCTGTAGAAAATGAAATTGTCTGCATAGAGTGATAGCAATGCTGTAAATTCTCTTTTATTGGCTTTACTATTTGTAAACTACTTACAGAAAAAATATGGGATGCAAAAGAAATTTTCATGATAAAAACTGTCAACAGTAAAAACTGGTTATTTTGAGGAATAATAGGGCAAAACTATTAGAGAGGTAATTACTAAACTGCGTTAAGGGTACTGTTCCCTCTAAGCTGAGCGGGAGTCCTCCATCTATAGTCCTGCCAGTGAGGGCACTGTCACACTTCACTTTTTTCAATAGTGGGGGACAGACAAGCTCTTCAGAACTCCAGGGAACCTACCTTTACCAGTGCAATAGGTGTATAATTTTGGACAAGTGGGTAATCTCCCAATGGTCGCAAGCCTTTGCAGAACGAATCCACTCTAGATTTTCTCTGTATCCCTCCTACTTCACTGAGAGCTTTACAGCCACCTACAATCCTAAAGTTGTTGGGCTTTTGTGGGGGGAGGGTTTGTTTTGCTGTTTGTAGCAATTTTGGACATCAAAAGTCTTCCGGTGGCCCTCTTGAATTTTAGTGATCTTTTTTTAAAAAAAAGTCCCCTGCAACTTCAAATCGTGTTTGGCTTAAAAACTTTAAAATCATAAGTGTTTGAGGCCTGTATGGTTAAGGCAGTACAAGAATGGGGCAGGGACAGGGACAGCGACATCTTGTGGGGAGGGAGAAATTTTGTTCCTGCGGGGACGGAGAAAAATTTGTCTCCGTGTCATTCTCAAGTTTCAAGTTTAATAAGGATTTGATTGATCGCCTAATCAGAATTCTAAGCGATGTACATATTACTAAAATTACAAAATTTAGGGAACAATACAACAAATGACAAAACTAAATCTTGCAAGACTAACGTTACAGACCCATGAAACACAAGGGAAGGAAGGGGAAGGAAATACAAATTGTTTGATAGTAAGTAAGACGTTCAAGGGCAAAACAAGAGGGAAGGCAAAATCAGTATACTTCAAAGAAGCTATACAGTGAAGTTAAAATCTGGCCACAAGACTGGCTTACTAATTATTACTAACTAGTCTTTAAGCCCGTTACATTAACGGGTGCTAGAATAGAGTGTCTGTCTGTGTTTCTTTATCTCTCTCTCCTTGGCTGCTGTCTGTGTCCTTCTGTCTCCCCCCCCCCAAGCAAAGCTGTCTGCCCCCAGCACACACCTCCCACCGAAAGCAGCCCCCTTTCCCTCTCCCTATCTCTCCATGGCCCCTTCTGTCTCCCCCCAGCACACCCCTCCCCCAAAGCAGCCCCCTTTCCCTCTCCCTGTCTCTCCATGGCCCCTTCTGTCTGCCCCAGAGCAAAACTGTCTGTCCCCAGCACACCTCCCCCAAAGCAGCCCCCTTTCCTTCTCCCTGTCTCTCCATTTGCCCTTCTGTCTTCCCCCCAGAGTAAAACTGTCTGTCCCCAGCACACCTCCCCCCCCCAAAGAAGCCCCCTTTCCCTCTCCCTATCTCTCCATGGCCCCTTTCCCTCTCCCTCTGGCCCCCTGAATTAATCCCCCTGCTTACCTGGCCTGCTCCTCTTCAAAGCAGGCCGCAATCGTGGTGGACGGCTCCAGCGAACTTCGCAGGCTGTTCCCCAACCCGGAAGCACGCTCCCTCCGACGCGATCCCGTGCGTCAGAGGGAACGTGCCACCGAGGCCAGAAAGCAGCCCACGAGGCCCACCAAAGCCAGCCACGATCGCAGGCTGGCCAGAAGAGGAGGATCAGCGGCAGCAGCAGCGACATCAGCGGTGAGCAAGGGCGGGAGGTATGGTTCCAGCTTGGTGAGGTGAGGGCGGGAGGTCTGCTGAGCTTCCTTTGGGTTGGTGAGGGCGGGAGGAGGGGCGTGGCCAGAGTGATCATTGGCCGGGTTCCAAAATGGAACATGGCCACGGATCACACACCACGGCCGCAGTAATCATGCTTTTTTAAAAGCGCATGCGCCACTAACCTTTTATTATATAGGATTATTAATTCTCTACTGTGAAGCTGCAACATTAAAAAGCACAAGTTACAAAAAAAGCCTGAAGTGGTAGTGGCATTTCGAGACAGAGATAAGGAGAGGGTAACAAAGTAAGAAGGTAATGATCCGATCGGGAAATATGGTGTCCTCATGGGTCTATACTCCCTTGTCTTCCCCATCTCCCCCCTGGTACTTTTGCCTTACTTCCTACACTTATACTGCAATAAGTCTACTGTTGATTTCTGAGGATCTACTGCCACCAGAGCCAAAGAAAGCTGTTGCTACAGCCACTGACTCCGAAGTAAGTCGCTGCCGCCGATGTTGTGTTGTGATCCTGGTGTGGAGCTTTGAGCATCTGTGCTTGCTCAGGGCCTGCCTTCTCCCTTTATTATGGTTAGCTCAGACTCTCATACAAGTATAGAAAAAAAAGGTTATACAAAATAGGAAGGAACACTAATCAAATAGCGATAATTATAGCACACAAAGCTCTCAGGAGGACCATTACAATGTGATATGCATACACACTGACATAAAAGACAAATTAAGACAGTAGCACCATTGTACTATACTAAATTGTATCTCTTTAAATTGTTCTGTAAGTCGCCTTGAACCTAATTAGACATAGCGCAACTCATAAATTCCAGGTTAGATTAGATAAAGACAAATGGGGGGAGGGGAGTTGTATGCCTGGCAGAGTAGCATCCTTTGAGGCTTAAGAGAACAAAGCCTACCTTCTGAACTTAGGGAGTCTTAGGTTTCTCTGTAACGTACAGAATAAGAAAAAAAATGCATATTCATTAGTTCAGATAACTTTAGTGTAACTCAGGTTAGAGCGATAAACATTCCTTTTTGTTCTCATCACCTCTTTTACTGTTCCTAGCTAATCTCCAGATTGTGTCATTTTCATAGTAAAAAGCAAAACTTGATTTGACCCTTAATTGGAGGGCCCTGATTGAAGGGCAGGGGGTGAATTGCCTTGAATGTAAAATGCACTCTCCCTAAACTTTGTCTCATCAGGGATGGGAAAAAAGAACAAAAGGAAATTCAGAAACAGAAATAATGGGAATGTTAAAAAGTCAGAGAAAAGCAGGTACCTGCTTATAAAGTATTTTTAAAGTCAGAGAAAGATTTATAGGAAAGGAGCCACACTTCAAAGAACAGAAGAAGAACAAATGTGCTTGTTTTTTTTCACATTCTTCTTTCTTCAAAGGCTCATTGCCTCTAAGGCCTTGGGAACAAGCATCCTGCATTCCCAATTAGTTTGGTCAGCTGCATTCATATTGGTTATTCTGTGTGCAAGAGGGAGTTTACAGTGAGGAAAAATGAATGCCATTTATCTCCTCTTTGGGGAGGGGAAAAAAAAGAACCCCCCCCCCACACACACACACAGTTTAGCCTTCCCCCCGGTGTCCTGGCCTTATCTGGTGGTCTAGTGGACTTTCAGGGCAGGAGCGATCTTCCTACACTCCTGCCCCATGTAGATCGCCAATAGGAAATGGCTGTGGGGAGTTCCCGTCGTAGTCTCAAGAGACTACGGGAACTCACGGCAGCTATTTCCTATTGGCGATCTGCACGGGGCAGGAGTGTAGGAAGGTTGCTCCTTCCCCGAAAGCCCGCTAGACCACCAGGTAAGGCCGGGATGCCGGGGGGGGGGAATGTAGGAGGGAGGCGGGGGTAGGTTAGAGCCGGACCAGAAGATATTTGCGGTATTTCACCATTTGCGGTCCGGCTCTGCCCCTATCCCCCGTGAATCCGGAGGGAGAAGTGTAAAAAAGGTTAATGTCTAATCTGTAGATTGCTGAGATTGTCCAGTATTTTTAACTTTTGTGAACCGCATCGACCCAAGAAGTTTTCTGGTCTAGAAATGAAATGGTATTTGTTTTAAAATGTTTAATTGTAAGCCGTCTTGATCTGTGCACAGCATTGGCGGTTAATTAAATTTTAAATAAACAAAAACATGTAAGAACTGTTTCATTATGTACTATTTTTTGTTTTTAGGTTCCAGATGTACCAGAACCCAAGGACTTTTACTCAGGGAAAGGTATTTCTGTCGCTTTTACCTCTCTAGTCTTTCTTTTCTTGTCTTTTTCTCCCATTTGAAAAATACTATTCTATGTGTTCTTCTTCTTTCTTTTATAGGATTTCTCCACCTTTCTAGGCAGTGGAGCCCTTAGGTCTTGTGGCTTTAATTTTCTTTTGTAATCATACTTCCTAACTTCTCAAAGCTAAATAATGGGAAACCCTATGCTATTTCCCATTTTAAAAGTCTCATACTAAACTAAACTAAAATTAAACTAAACCTTAAGTTTGTATACCGCGCCATCTCCACAAGCGTAGAGCTCAGCACGGTTTACAGGGTTAGGTTGAAAAGGAGCTAGGAAGGGTTATAGGAAAGGAGCTAGGAAGATAAAGAGGGACAGGGTACCAAGGAGCGGGAGGTGTTAGATTTTTGAAAAGAACCAAGTTTTCAGGTGTTTGCGGAAGGATTGGAGGGAGCTTGAAATTCTGAGCAGGGATGTGAGGTTGTTCCAGAGTTCTGTGGTTCTAAAGGGGAGGGATGTTTCCTACGCGGGATATACCTTTTGCAGAGGGGAATGATAGTTTCAGTTTTTGGGAAGATCTAGTGGAATTAGGGTTAGAGGAGTTCCAAAAGAGTGGGATAACGGGAGGGAGGATGCCATGTAGGATCTTGAAAGCTAAACAGGCACATTTAAAGAGGACTCTGGAGTGAACTGGAAGCCAGTGAAGTTTGGACAGGAGTGGGGAGAACCCTGTACTAAGATGATAAGATCATTTTTATTTCCCATTTCTTACACTTAGAATCTCAAAATAAATGCATGGCCTTTTTCAGAATTCACATAAATGTACTGGCACCAACAACTACACATGCAGCTCAATTTATATTGCTTCTTAAAGACTGTCAGCAATTTCGTTTGCTAGCCAGAAACCACAGACTATCCAAATCCTAGTTTAATTACACATGTCACTGCTTTCAGTTTTAGCTGATATTAAAAATTAGGCACTAAGACTCAAATGGAGTTCATTTAGGCCTATGAAGCTAACCACATGCTGTAAGCTTCCTGTTCCAGCTCTCACACTTTATAACACTGGCATTCGCATCACTCCTCATATACACATCCAGTGACGTACCTAGCATATGTGACACCTGGGGCCCATCATTTTTTGACACCTCCCTCCCATCTGTACGAAAAACATGATTTTTAGTAAAAAGCCACACGTCACACATGAGTACCTAGGAAAAGGCAGCATCTTACATACTGCAGTGAGCAGTACATCAATATACCCATTGTAAAACTAAACAAGCCAGACTAGTACAGATCAATCCTGCAGTCAATCCTAACAAAAAACCATGTCTTTCAAACACACAGAACACAGAAAACACCTTTGCCTAGTATGGAATATGTCATCACAAAACTAACCCCTCCCTCTTTTACAAAACTGTAGTGTGGATTTTAGCCACGGCGGTAACAGCTCTGACGCTCATAGAATTCTGAGCCTCAGAGCTGCTACTACCATGGCTGGCGCTAAAAAATGCTTAACAGTTTTGTAAAAGGGGGGGATAAAATAGAAATACATAGACAAAGGTTAAATTGAACCAGTAAGAAGCTGGACTCTGCATACAGTGCACCACAGAAACACTGACACATGTCTCCTAAAGCAATAAATAAATAGAAATTTTTTTCTACTTTTGTCTTTTGTGGTTTCTGCTTTCCTCATCTTCTTGTTACTGTCTTCCTTCCATCCACTGTCTGCCATCTCTCTGCCCTTCCCTATATGGCACAACACCCAAAGGTGAAACCACCAGATCTGGAAAAGGCGGAAAAGAAAAGGGGCCAGCAATCCTCCCCAACTCCAACTCCTTCTGCAACTTTGTACGCACCACCTCCACATGCCGCTCAACAGAAGAAGAATTACAACAAGGATGAGCAAGGAGTGGCCCAGCAAAAGGAATCACAAAACCAAAATGAAAACCCTCTCTAAGCAGCTGAGCAACATCCTCCAAAGGATACAAACCCAACCATAGATCAATCATGGGTAAATTAATTGGGCACTCTGCTTTGACCTGGCAAACTCCCACCAAAGGACCCGGCAGTCCGGATCCCTGCCCCACGACCGCTGGCTCCAGCATTGAAACAACGAAATGCTGGGTGGGCACCGGAACATTGACTACACCGATGTCTGAATTTATAAATCGCTCGGTCACAGCGTCCGGCGTTAAACTGGAAACAAGGTACCCATGGCGACCCGAAACCTGGGCAACCCAAAGGTCTCACCGCGTCCAGAAGTGCCAAAGGGCCTCCATGTACCAAAAGAGGTGGAGACCCCACTGAAGGAGGATCCTCCCATAACAGATGACCTAACCCCCCCCTCCGAATCGAAAGGAACCAGCATGAGCCTGCGTCATCTCTGCAAGCCATAAATCAACATCCCTATACCCCCACACCCATGATTTATCAGCAGCCAAACTTTTGTGAAATTGCTTGTCATATTTTAACCATGACCAACCACCATAAATCCGAAACGCCCTCAAAATAAGATCAGAGTATTTCAACAAACCTGCAAACAATCCCGGCCGAGCTGCCCCAACCACAGAAGCATAAATATTAAAACCCAGCAACCAATTCATAATGGTTCTAGGCACAAGAAAACGATTACGCTGCCCATCAGCCTTACCAGCATCTTTCTTCTTATCCACTTTGTCTTGCTCCTTTTCCAACAAGGAAAACACATCCACATACTTGCCCTTCAATATTTTTTCCCACAATTTCTTTGAAATACTACAATCTAAAGGTGCAATTTCACATAATGTATGACCATGACGCATCAGCTGAGCAGCCGCACCAGAAGAACCACTCGACACAGACGTGGACGAAGGAACACCAACTCCCAAACCCACCGACTGGGCTGAAGGTCCAGCGGCAGCACCACTCTCAGATGAAGAAGAGGCACCAGAAGAAACCTCCGAGGAATCCCACAATCAGACGACTGCCAAACAGCTATCGGATCCGCAGGAGCACCCCGACGCCGCCTCTTGTCCACATCTAACCGTTTAACAACATGCTGAAGACGCTTCAAAAATTTTTTATCCCGCAAACGCTTCACCACTGATCGCGCCACCGGACGCACCCCATGCTGCCCCCCTTGTGCCACCCCGCTCCCAGACACAGCAGCACCCACCCCAGCCAAAACATCCATCAAAACCCCAAAAGACTCACCAGAATGATCAACCAGAGCAAGATCCACTGTAGATGTACCAGGCTGAGAGGCAGCTGGCACCAAATAAGTCCGGGTACTAGAGGTCCGACCACCATGGGCCCCACCCCTGCGAGGCCCAGCACCCCTCTAGACAGCTGCATGAGAACCACACTGCTGCCTCCCAGCAGCAGCAGCACATGGAACAGCACCTGCAAGAGAGGGAGAGCGTCCTCTACGAGTTCCTCTAGCGGAAGAGCCCTCCCTAGCAGACTGTGGCTTCCTAGGAGCCATAACAAACGAACATGAAATCCTGCTCCCTATAATACCAAAACTGTGCAACTCAACCACCCGACCAACCCCCAAACCAGAAGTAACTCTCACCCCCCCCCACAAACCCAGCAATCCAACCCCAACACACCAAACCCAGAAACCACCCCCCCCCCAACCACCAGCCCAAGGATCAAACCCAAAACCTGAACAAAATAATAAAGCCAACAAGGACTACCAAGCAGGCACCTCTACAGCAGGAAACCAGTAGTCTTCAGCACTGCCACAGACTCCGTGCACCACTAGCTCACTGACACACGAATCTCTTGTCAGCAGCAGAAAAAGAAGCAGGGGAAAAGGATCACCTGACCTGCTCAGTATTCACCCAGCCACTCGATGAGCAGGACACGCAAAGCTGACTGAGCAATGCCGGCTCACAAAGACGCGTGTCGTCCCTGTCAAACCAGAGCAGGGAAAAGATGCGCTGTGCTCAAACCGCCCGCTCTAAGCTTACCGTTCCAGCCCCCAGCAGACGCATGGCACCACAACAGCAGAAAAGAGCCGGAGGGCCTATAAAGGCTGGCTCCACACCAACGCGCGTCACCCCTTCAAACACCGCGAGAGCAGCAAAGAACAGGACATTCGTTGCCGAAGCTGCTAAACCCTGTAGGGAACTCCGAGAACCCTTCTACACAGCTCCAACGCACGGCACAAATACCAGCACTAAAGAAAGCCAAAGCGCGACGGACAGCTCTCCACAGAAAAACAACCCTGCACTTCACCCCAGCCCAAAACACTCCTAGTCAGCAACCACTGCAGGAAACCAAGGGGAAAAAAGGTAAAACTACAATTAAAGTACAATTAAATGGCTCACTGACCGCACAAACAAATTTAACTCTGCCTACCCACCTCTTCCCATACTCCCACCCTTCCAAAAATGATTTAACCCGCCAAAATCACCCTTAATCCCACACAATTCCTCCACCAATCACCCTTCACCCTTCCAACCAATCCTCCTGTCCTAACATCCCAACCACCAATCCCTGCCAACCTCCAGCTCCCACTACCAACCCTCACATTCTAACCACCCCCTCTACCCCCAGCCCACTGTAACTACTGTATAAGGGTTCGCTCAGCCACTGTTATCAGCTTACAGCTTACAACTCCAATACAGCTGTTAACTCATTTTTAACTAAATTTTCAAATCTCATCAAATTAAATTAGGCAGTCATAGTGTTGAACCTTTCAAAGCTCAAAACGATCCTTTTTTCATCTCACCCTTTCATTCAAGCACATAGTACAAAGGGGTGCTGAAATGATCTCATCCAAATCAAGAAGATAATAACGTGGATATGGTTCAATCAATGATCTGAAACAATGAGAAAACAGAATTTTGTTTCTGCAAATTGGCACTTAACGAAATAAAATAACACTCTTTTCAACTACAGTGGCAAAATAACGCTCAGAATTTAGGAAGCTGGTTATTTGGGCTGGGAACTTTTCAGTGCCCCCCTCGTATATAAGATTTTCTATCACAACACTTTTTAAATCATCTAGCCCTTCTAAAATAAACTCACACACTACTGATCACTTTCTTACAAATCCCATCTCATATGCCACTTAGACACAAGTCATCTCCCTATGGTGTTTTCCAGCCTCTCTCCCTAACTGAAATATAGCTTGTTTCCCTAGCAACAAGCTCACAAGATTCACCTAGCCAACTGTAGTATAACCATTCTGAGTTTCCATGCAAGCTCAGGCTTGTCTGCAAAAAGTTTAAATATAGAAGATTCCAAGATGGCCGCGGTACAGAAGTGCTGAGAGGATCGCACCTGAACCGCACCACTCAGAGCCTTTTTCCTGATAACTATTGCGGCTCGTGTAGCCTACCTTCAATGATGCCAAAGAGGAGAGACAGGTGCACCGTTAGCACCTCACGACATCCCGATGCTCCAACCTTTGGCAGCATCGAAGAGTACCTGAGAAGGATGCAGGGAGCTGCAGTAGCGACGCCAGGAACCAGTCCGCTGAGGGCGCTGGTTATGACGAAACCAGAGTCGCTTCTCCTGGGCCAGATACCATGCTTAGCCCCGACGTGAGAGCTTCATCCCTGCAACCCTGAGTTACCAGCTCTCCAGGGGAAGAGGAAACCCCGGAGACGGGAGAGGAACTCTCCCTGGAGGCGAGTTTACCGTCGAAGAGTTTGGAAGCAGAGCCCCTGGTTCAGGGTGTCTCTGTAGGAGAAACTGGGGGAGATCCAGCTACCGGAGGTGAAGATATCCAGTCGAAACAAAGCCAAGAAACAGTTTCCACAGATGGTGAGCATTTTTATACTCAGCAAAAGTTCCTAATTCCTGATAAACCAGCACAAGTGACTCTTGATTCCCTATGGGATTTAATTACAAGTTTTACAGACTATTAGTCTCAAATTCCAATATGTTGAAGCAAAATTGGTTCAACATACTAAAGAGCTTAAGGTGCACTGTTTCAAAATCCTCAATTAAAAAGCTTGACCAGGACTTATTATTAACTAAACAAGTACAACAATCCCTTGTTAAGGATCAAGTGAATCTTAGGAAGAAGTTAGAGATTCTTGAGAATAATGCAAGGAATAATAACTTGAGACTAATTAATTTTCCAAGATTAACGATAGTGACTCCTAGGGAGATGCTTAGGAGATACCTGGTGGAAATCTTACAAATTCCAGAGGAAACATTACCACCCTTTTCCCAAGTTTACCATTTGCCTAATAAAGGAGGGAATCAGCAACAGATTACAATGACTGATCAAACTGCAATAAATGTATCGGAAATTTTGGAAACATCAGACAGAGATATTGCAATACTATCTACAATGATAATAACAGTAGCTCTCTCAATTGATAAAATGTGGTTATTGAGGCTTTTCTTCAAAAGCAAACAGAAATAATTTCTTGGTTGTAAAATTCAAATGTTTCCTGATCTTTCAAGGGAAACTCAAAGGCGTCATAGAGAATTTCTTCTCATGAGACCAGGAGTCACTTTACTGGGACATTTTATTTGAGACAGCCTTTGCCACCGTTCAGTTAAATATGTTTTCTTTGAACCTCAACAATTAAGTGCGTCTTTGGCAACGTCCCGCCTGGATGAAAGAAAATCAAGTGCTCAATAATTATAGAAGAAGCTCCTTCCCCAGCACTATCTGTATCAGATCTTGCTAAATTGTTGTACAATTTTCTTTATTTTTCGTCTATATGTAATCTTGGAATCCTAGATTGAGGACTTGAGAGAATTAGTCAAAGTTTTCTTAATTTTCTTTTTCTTTGTAAATTGTATTAAGATATGATTTACACTTTATGGAATTGTACTCAGACTAATTCACTTTCTCTACAAGTTTTTTCCCTTGGTATGTTATAATGAAAACTTATAAATAAATAAATAAATAAATAAATAAATAAAGTTTAAATATAAATCCAAAATTCTAAACTGCCTTTTCCATAGACATACGAGTACATGAAATAAAATTACTTTTTCAACTGTATTCAACAAATAAGAGCATCAATATATACATAAATACAGTGGGTTGCTAAGAAAGCATTTGTATCTCCAAGAGAACGTAGCAACGGGAGTTCAGATATTGACCTCAGAGTATAGAATGCTCATACGGTCTCATTCGTCATTAATCCCTGCTAATGTTCTCATATTTTTGTATATTTTTTATAATCTTTTTGTTGTTGTATATTGTATCATTTAATTTATTAATAAACTACTGTTTATATATCGTATATTTTGATCACTTAGCTTATTTTGCGTATCTGCATTCTGTGATCTACTGGTTCACCAGTGCTGTCCCAGCATTAGATTAAGTATTCCCCCATGCCAACGCGTTTCGCTTAGCTTTATCAGGGCTGGGGAATCTGCGGGAAACATAAAGCACAGAGAAAACCTATTACTGCATATTAATCAGTACATGGAGCAAAGTATTCATAAAGTAAAGCATCTTACCATAGTTTTAAACTTCCATACTATCACGCCGGCAATAACCAAAAGATGGCCGCGGCGTGCACCCCACAATATAAATACACACATCCCTTGACGTCATCTCCAATAAGGAGCGAACAGTAAAACTGTCAGAATACTAACAGGCTAGTTAGACGTCAGCCTGAGCTAGCCAGTCAGAAGCTTCATTCAATCCCTCAGGAGCCATCGACCCTAGCATGAACATCCAACGTAGTTCTTTTAAGTTTAGATTCCTCTCTATGTTTCCACCCTCCCACCCTACATAAACAGAGTCTAGAACCCTCCACCTAAGGTCATCTAGAGTATGGCCACATAGTAGCCAATGCCGGACCAAAGGGGAAGTTTCGCTTTTTGTATGAACACGCGATTTGTGCTCTGTCAGACGTGTTTTTATGGATCTCACGGTTCTGCCTATATACAGTTTAGGACAGGGACATTGAATCAGATAAATGACATGATCAGAATTACAATTTGTTTTAGTTTTTGAGCGATAAGCCTCCCCCGTACGGGGGTGAATCCATGTTTCACCTGGCATGGTGTAAGGACACCATTGACATTTACCACAAGGCAAGTGGCAACCTGCAATTTTAGCTTTTGGATCTCTAAGAAGGTTGTGATTTACATACTCCCCAATATTTTTCCTACGTTTGTATGAGAAAATGGGTTGCTCAGCTAAAGTTGGATTGGCCAATCTAGCTATGTGCCAGTGTTTCATAACTAGTTGGGTGATGTGGTGAGATAAAGGCGAAAATTGTTGAACAAAAGCCACCCCCTCAGATTCAGTGCTTTTCTGCTTTTCAAGAAGTAGCCATTCACGATGGGCATATTTGGCTCGAATATATGCTTTTTTTATTACTTCACGGGGATAGCCTCGTTGAAAAAATCGTCTCTTCATTATTTTAGCCTGGGCCCGAAATTCATCAAGGGAGTAGCAAATCCGCCGAAGCCGCAGGAATTGACTGATAGGTAGACTTCTTCTGAGACCAATGGGATGGAAGCTGTGGTATCGAAGTAAGCTGTTCCTATCAGTTTGCTTTCGATATATCGTTGTTAATAGTTTGCCATGCTTCTTGATAATTTTTATGTCCAAGAAAGCAATTTCCTGGTTATTGATAGTCGCAGTGAACTGTATGTTTGTATTTAGTTTATTCAAATCTGCAATGAATCGATGGAGATCCGCTTCAGAAGATGACCATATACAGAATACGTCATCAAGAAAGCGCTTCCAAATTACCATGTGTTCAAACAAGGGCATCAGATATATCAGTTCTTCCTCCATATTTGCCATAAAAAGAGTGGCTAGAGATGGTGCCAAAGAGGCCCCCATCGCAATGCCCTGACGTTGAAGAAAAAACTCACCATGGAAGTGAAAGTAGCTACGAGTTAAAACCAAGGTAGCCATCTCCATCAAAATTTCAGTTGATAAGTGCGGACGAATAGTTTGTTTAGAGAATATAGTCCTAAGCAGATTTAAAGCTTGATCAACAGGAATCATGGTGTACAACGCCGTAACATCAAAGGTGACCAACAACCAATGATCCTGGATTTCTTGGATTTCAGATAGTATTCGAAGCATGTGGGTAGTGTCTTTGATGAATGATTTAACATGCTGGAGGTCTTGTTGAAGAAAAAGATCTAGAAATTTTGACAATGGTTCCAATGGGGAGTTCCTCATAGAAACAATCGGACGTCCAGGGGGGTTCTGCATATCCTTATGAATTTTCGGAAGAAAGTAAATGTTGGGGGTGGTGTACCAGTTAGGGTTCAAAAAATTGGCTTCACGGGTAGTGATCATTTTCAACTTGAAAGCTTTCGAAATCAATTTGGATATGATGGTCTTTAATTCTACCACAGGGTCCTCTCTCAATTTTAAATAAAATTTCGTATCATTGAGTTGGCGAAGAGCTTCAAGAATATACTTCTCTTTTGAAAGGAGAACAATCGCTCCTCCTTTATCAGCCCGGGTAATGATCAGGGAAGTATTGTGTTGAAGTTCTTGTAAAGCAGACCATTCTTCCCGAGTCATATTATATTCAATGGGAGAATGAACATTCAAGCTCTCAACCTCTTCTAAATCAGCCAAAATTAGATCTCTAAAGGTCGTTAGATGAGAGTGAAGAGGAGCAGCAGGACACCAACCAGATTTGTTAGCAATCAACGTCCCATCACTACAAGAGGAGCGGTCCAGAAAAAACATTTTAACATGTAATTTACGCAAAAAGCTGAAAATGGACAATCGTGTTTCAAATGCATTATATCTTGTAGTCGGGACAAACCCCAATCCCAGGGTTAAAACCGCTTCCTGGGTAGTAGATAGTACATCTGAAGATAAATTCACTATGGGGGATTGTTCCGTGATTGTGATCGGGTCTGGGGGCCCGGGGCATACCCCTGTTGTTGATACTGAAAACCGACTCGTCTTGAGCCTCGGTTTTTCTGTCTGCCGCGTTGCCCTCGCGGATAAAAACCCCCCTGACCCTGTTGGCCAGTGGCAGCATATGACCGACCTCCACTCCGACCACTGGATGAACTTGAGTCAGTGGAGAGGTGGTCATCTTCAAATGGTTGTTTGTTAATTGTAGGGTTTCCCTTGAATAACCATAGATATACCTGGTTAGTCTGGTAATCTCGCTCATCTCTACGATATTTCTTTATTTTTGTCTGTTTTATGGATTCCCTGTAGCTATCCATTTTTTGATTATGATCATTTTCCAGAGTCTTAAAGTCCGCCTCATTACCACAGGCTTGCTTGATTGTAGTTTTTAAATCTTCCATAGAGAGGAATCTAAACTTAAAAGAACTACGTTGGATGTTCATGCTAGGGTCGATGGCTCCTGAGGGATTGAATGAAGCTTCTGACTGGCTAGCTCAGGCTGACGTCTAACTAGCCTGTTAGTATTCTGACAGTTTTACTGTTCGCTCCTTATTGGAGATGACGTCAAGGGATGTGTGTATTTATATTGTGGGGTGCACGCCGCGGCCATCTTTTGGTTATTGCCGGCGTGATAGTATAGAAGTTTAAAACTATGGTAAGATGCTTTACTTTATGAATACTTTGCTCCATGTACTGATTAATATGCAGTAATAGGTTTTCTCTGTGCTTTATGTTTCCCGCAGATTCCCCAGCCCTGATAAAGCTAAGCGAAACGCGTTGGCATGGGGGAATACTTAATCTAATGCTGGGACAGCACTGGTGAACCAGTAGATCACAGAATGCAGATACGCAAAATAAGCTAAGTGATCAAAATATACGATATATAAACAGTAGTTTATTAATAAATTAAATGATACAATATACAACAACAAAAAGATTATAAAAAATATACAAAAATATGAGAACATTAGCAGGGATTAATGACGAATGAGACCGTATGAGCATTCTATACTCTGAGGTCAATATCTGAACTCCCGTTGCTACGTTCTCTTGGAGATACAAATGCTTTCTTAGCAACCCACTGTATTTATGTATATATTGATGGTTAATATTGAATGAAGACACTTTAGACTCGAATTATACAAATAAGAGCAGTCATAAATAAAGCAAGTTATTTTATTTTAAATGACCATTTTTGTTCATTCTAGACCTTCACAACCACATCATATACATTATTTCTTGGTACACATCTCATCACTGAAACATGACCAAAACAGATCAATAAATCACCATAAAACCTCAGTACACCATTTGACATTACTGAAAAATCACTATCGAATCACCCCTATATGGCACATTTCCTCTACAGGTATCTTATTTATGTTACAGGAAATTTCCATGTAACATAAATAAATAAATAAATTTATTTACTGCCTTTTCAAAGAAATTCACTCAAGATAGTGTATAGCAGGAATAAGGCAAACATAAGCAATAGACAACTGCAGCTACTCTAATTCAAAACTTTAATATTAATTTCTATTTTTACATGGATGGCATAGTGCTATTTTTTTTCCTACATCATCCTATTCCATTGATCTTTGTCCCTTCCAGAATTGTCTTAACTCTGTTACCCACCCACCCCCTTTTTTTTTTTCGTGGCCCACCCGATTTTCTCTTCTCGCGGTCTGGCCAACTCCCCTAGTCCCCGATTTGCTCTTCCGTGTCTCTGATGACGTCATCAGAGACACGGAAGAGCAAATCAAGGCAGTAGAGGCAGCGAAGCAGCGTGTTTACAGTGCTGCGGCCGCTGCTGGAGCCAAGAGGTTTGTCGACCGCGGGAAGGGAAGGGGGTGGCGGCGGCGGCGACAAGAGACTAGGGGAGCTGGCCAGACCGCGAGAAGAGAAAATCGGGTGGGCCACGAAGAGACAGGGAGGAACTGGAGCGGAAGAGGGAAAGGGGCCTGCTTTGGGGAAGGGGTGTGCTTAGAGGCAGACAGCTTTGCTTGGGGGGGGAGACAGAAGGGGGGCCACAGAGTCCAACGCTGGCGGCTGGAAAGCAATGCGGCTGGGAAGCAGTAAGGCTGGGGACTCGCGCATGCGCACTCCTGCAAAGCCACAGACATACATCTCAGGGATTTCAGATCACGCAGGTCTGAGTGCGCATGCGCGTCTAGCGTTTTATTATATTAGATGGTAATCACGCAAGATCAGGAAAGAACACTGCACTCCGTTCTTAAGTGTTCTGGCACCCTCAGCTTGGATGTTGACTGCCAGGTAGTAGCATCCCTCTGACTTCCCTAGGAAGTAGAAGTACTATAAGTTAGTGATAGAAATCCCACTGAAAAATCATATGGCAAGGATGTCTAGATTTTGTAAACTTTCTCACCAGGATCACCCAAATTTCTAATCTCAGTTTATATTCGAGTCAACCTTTTTTCCTCCCCTTTTTTTGGGGGGGTGGAGGGAGGGGGTAAAAGGTCATTTTGGTTTATATTCGTATCAGTTTATATTTGAGTATATAAGGTAACTAATCTGTGTGAGGCTACGACTCTGGATGTCTTTTTTGGTATTGGTAAGGAACAACTAGGCCTCATTTCTGCCTAAAGTCAGGTTACCAGATGTCCAGATTTACCTAAATATGTCCTCTTTTTGTCTGGGTTTTGAAAAGCTACTTCTTCGAGACCATGTCAGGAGGGCATCTGCATATGCGTGAAGGCAATACGGTGACATCATTGTGTTGCATCCACCCATGCGCGGATGCCCTCCCACTGATGAGAGCAGTTTGAGGGGCGGGGCCAGGATATGATGTGGCATAATGGGGTGGGCCTGGGGGTGGGACTAAGGGTCAGGATTTTATTTAACTAAAATCTTCTAACCCTAGCCTGAAGGTCACTCTGAACCTCTATGCCCTCTGAACCTCTATGCCCATGTGGGGGGAGGGGAGAAGGGAGGGGATTTCTGCCAGGGGAGGGGTATCTTGTGACAGGAAAAACTGGTGCTGATGCTCCCAAGTAATGAACACCCCCTCCCTCCCAGCAAAATGCTGGGATTATTTTACTATGCACAGCCAGAACTTAACTTTATAAAATACCCCCCCCCCTATTTCTTCTTCACAGAGGTGATGTGATCCTCAGTTGCTTTTGCCTCACTGGCACTGGGTTTCAAAATGGCACTGGATAATCTAAAGATAGCACAATTTTGGAGTATGGCACTAGCAGTGCAGGTTCTATTGAGGGTTGTTCTTGCCCTGTGGTAGATATCAATAGATGGTTAAGGTGTGAGGCAGATGCATTGGGAAAAAGTATTGGTGTGGTAATGGTTCCTTCCAAATTTCATTAGTTTTTGTTGTTGTGTGTTGAAAATGAAAGAAAAAAAACCCAATAAAAAAAAAAATTAAAGTAGTCTATTTACCTCCTCTTCTACTAAACTGTGCTAGCGGTTTTAGCGCGAGGAGCTGCACTGAGTGGCCCGCGCTGCTCTCGACGCTCATAGGAACTCAATGAGTGTCGGGAGCAGCGCGGGCCATTCAGCGTGGCTCCCTGCACTAAAACTGCTAGCGCAGTTTAGTAGATGAGGGGGTTAGTTTCAAATGGAAACACAACCCTAGTCAGCAGCCCCTTGCCTCTGCCTCTCACCAACTACACTCCTTCTAATGGTCAACTGTTGGCTTTCCCCTTCTTCCTAGTTTAAAAACTTCTCAATTTTCTTGCTTGCAAGTAGCCTTGTTCCGTCTCCGCTGAGGTGGAGTCCATCCTTCCTGTATAGCTTGCTCTTCCCCCAGCTATACAGGAAGGATGGACTCCACCTCAGCGGAGACGGAACAAGGCCCATTATATTCGGTCCGCGCGCCTTAGTAAAAGGACTCTAATCCTGTCAAAGCACTAATCAAGCATCAGCAGTCACATTAACAATCAGTACCATAACCAAAATATATGGTTTAAACCCACATTCTTTTCTTTCCAGTCATTCAGTTCTTTTAAACATAACCAATGCTAACCTCCTTTCAGACTCTCAGACACAATTTTTCCTCAACTTTTTTTTCTTTCACCAGAGACACTCTCACAGATGTCTGACTCTCTTTAGTTCTTCAGATCTTCTGCGTAACTGAAACTTAAGCTGTTTCAAGGAAACAGCGATTTGGATGATGTTATTACTCCTGCCTTCTTCCTTGTCCACAAATCAGGATCATTTTGCAGAAGAAAATCTCCATTTTGAAGTCCTCTTTTTCCATACACTCATTGTAAATCACCAAAATTACTAGAAAATGTTCCAAAGTTATTTAAAGTGCTTTCCAAACCCAACCCAAAGTAAAAGTAGTTTTCTAATCTTTTAAACACTATAAATTATATTCTTACATTTTTCATCAAAATTCTCTCAGAAACTTATCAGATACTTATTAATGACTCTTAAAATGGTTATTTTCTTTTTTGAAAGGCATAATTCAACCTTCAACCTGATTTCCAGCTCATTCACAAAACACAATTTTTGACAAGCAAAATAAGTTTTTTTTTAGGTCCAACACCTCAGGACCTCCAGACCCTCCAACACCCAAAAATAAAATTTTGAATTAATTCCTTGAGCCCGAGCATCACCAGACCCAAAATGGCCCATAGAAATTAAAAAATAAAATAGAAGACCAAGGGTCTCCTTACCTGGTCTCTACTACCACTATTTATCATTTCTATAGTGCTTAAAGGTGTACAAAGCACTGTACATTTTAACATTCAATAGGCAGTCCCTGCTCAGAAGAGCTTATAGTCCCTGACAACTCTCACCATCAAATTCAGTCCAGTTGGATTCCTGATGCTGTCAGAAGCTGCCTGTAATCTTCAGTAGCAGTCCACCAAATACATTACAAAACTGAGGCCTCGGCTTTATTTTAGGCCAACTGGAATTCTGGACACATTACTGCTTATGAGCCAGATCTCGGGCAAGCCAGATAGTTCATTGGATTTTAAATCTGGCTCATAAGCAGTAATGTGTCCAGAATTCCAGTGGGCCTAAAATAAAGCCGAGGCCTCAGTTTTGTAATGTATTTGGTGGACTGCTACTGAAGATTACAGGCAGCTTCTGACAGCATCAGGAATCCAACTGGACTGAATTTGATGGTGGTCAAGGGTTGCTTTTTTCATTTACAGTTTATTAAACAATTCAGACCATTTCTGAGTGAATTCAATTTGGTAAAGATTGTGTATGCTTTAATAACTAGTCAATTAGATTATTGTAGTTCCTTGTACAATGGATTGCAACTAGTGCAAAATACTGCTGCTAAATTGATAACTGGAAAAAAAAGAAATCAGATCATATTACATCTATATTAGGTTAATTTGCATTGGTTGCCGACAAATTACTTTTAAAATTTTATGTTTGGTGTTTAAAGCTTTGAAGTAGAATATTCCAGCGTATTTGTCAGATGAATTGAGTAAATATGCTCCAACACGTCTTCTGCATTAATCACAGAAGAACTTGCTTCAGTTATCAGCAATGGATAAAGTGAGATTGACTGGAACATTATAATTAACATTCTATTATGCTGGACATAACTTGTGGAATAAAAAAGCTAATTGAATTGCAATCAATGGAAAATTACCTGAGTTTTTGAAAGCTTTTGAAAACATGGCTTTTTACTGAAAACCTTTATATTGTGGAATGAACATTATAACATGGACAGCAAGGAGAGTCAGAATGCTACAGGTAACATCTATTTATTGAAGTCTTTTATATAGTTAATGAGCAGATTTGATCATGAGGGTTGCAATTAGATGATTATATTTGGGGTGGGTCCTATAGATTTATTTATTTATATTTCTATACCATTCTCCCAGTGGAGCTCAAAATGGTTTAAATGAATTTATTAAGCTATTCAGGCATTTTTCCCTGTCTGTGCCAGGGCTCACAATTTATCTAATGTACCTGGGGCAAGTCTGGGCAAAGATGGCAAAACAAAGTTTACAAAGCATGATAAAAATATAATATGACAAAACATGGGACCATTGGACGATGGTGACAGAAAGGGAGTAGTAAAAGAAGAGAAAGAGATAGCTGACAGGTTAAATGAGTTCTTCACGTCAGTCTTCACAATGGAAAATATAACCAACATTCCGGAACCCGAGGAGATCGTAATAAGAGACCAAGATGATAAGCTGGTCGATTTAGAAGTAAGCCAAGAGGATGTACTTAAGCAGATTGACAGACTAAAGAACGACAAATCGCCAGGTCCGGACGGCATTCACCCAAGGGTACTCAAGGAGCTAAAAAACGAAATAGCGGAGCCATTTCGACAGATATGCAACCTATCCTTAAAAACCGGTGAGATCCCGGAGGATTGGAAAATAGCAAATGTCACGCCCATCTTCAAGAAGGGCGCAAGAGGAGACCCGGGAAACTACAGGCTGGTAAGCCTGACCTCAGTCCCGGGAAAGATGATGGAGGCACTGATCAAAGACAGCATCTGTGAGCACATCGAAAAAAATGGGCAGCTAAAACCGAGTCAACACGGCTTCTGCAAGGGTAGGTCATGCCTCACTAACTTATTGTACTTCTTTGAGGGGGTGAGCAGTCAGGTGGATAAAGGGGAATCTATAGACATCATTTACCTTGACTTCCAAAAAGCCTTCGACAAGGTGCCACACGAGAGACTGCTTAAAAAGATATGGAACCACGGGGTACAAGGGGAGGTCCACCGATGGATCAAGGTCTGGCTGGCAAACAGGAAGCAGAGGGTTGGCGTAAAGGGCCACTACTCAGACTGGAAAGGGGTCACGAGCAGAGTTCCGCAGGGGTCGGTGCTGGGACCGCTCCTGTTCAATATCTACATAAACGACCTAGAGGCGGGAATCAAGTGTGAGGTCATTAAATTTGCAGATGACACCAAACTATGCAGCAGGGCTCAAACCAGGGAAGACTGCGAAGATCTTCAAAAGGATCTAACACAGCTGGAAAAGTGGGCCGAAAAATGGCAGATGAGCTTCAACGTGGGGAAATGCAAGGTCATGCACGTGGGGAAAAAGAACCCGATGTTCACATACAAAATGGGGGGAACATCACTAGGGGTCAGCAACCTGGAGAGAGACCTGGGAGTGATGGTAGATGAAACACTGAAGGCATCAGCACAATGCGCCACGGCCTCAAGGAAAGCAAACAGAATGTTGGGTATCATTAAGAAGGGTATTACAACCAGGACGAAAGAAGTCATCATGCCGCTATATCGTGCAATGGTGCAGCCGCACCTGGAGTACTGCGTCCAGTACTGGTCGCCGTACCTCAAGAAAGACATGGCGGTACTTGAGGGAGTACAAAGAAGAGCAACTAGACTGATAAAGGGAATGGAAAAACTTCCATATACCGAAAGATTGAAGCAGTTGGGACTTTTCTCCCTGGAGAAGCGAAGACTTAGAGGAGACATGATAGAAACCTTCAAGATCCTGAAGGGCATAGAAAAAGTAGACAGGGACAGATTTTTCAAATTAAGGGGAGCCACAAGTACAAGGGGGCACTCGGAGAAATTGAAAGGGGACAGGTTTAGAACAAACGCTAGGAAGTTCTTTTTCACTCAGAGGGTGGTGGATACGTGGAACGCGCTTCCAGAGGCTGTTGTAGACAAGAAAACATTAAATGGTTTCAAAGAAGGTTTGGATAGATTCCTAGAAGAAAAAGGGATTGAGGGGTATAGATAGGTATAGACCATTGCTCAGGAAATGGGCCTGATGGGCCGCCGCGGGAGCGGACCGCTGAGCAGGATGGACCTAGGGTCTGCCTCAGCGGAGGCAACTTCTTATGTTCTTATGTTCTTATGAGACATAGCATGGAAGACATGGAATGGCAAACTGTGTGGGAAACATGCTATGATAATAATTATTGTGTGAAAATTCTGTGGAGATGGTGATGTTCAAAATGCAGGCTTTATTTAAAAATGTACAATTTGATAATCCACATAAAATATATCTAGGACCTAAACCATTGAGAGGTGTGGACCCAACACGATCCATGTTTCGACAATGCTGTCTTCCCCAGGGGTCCCTAAAAGTCCTGATATGAAAACACATGGATTAAAAACTGAAAATGATACTGAGTCGTAACTCTGCACAGATGAGGCCTTAAGTAGTGGTAATTGTTATATTCTAATGTGGCAATATTTATATCACTAAAATATTATCATAAGAGAATCCAAATCAATTTAACATTATAACAAGAATTTATTTAATCAATATTACTGCATTTAAATCACAATATAAACATAAAATTCATAAAACATTGATAATAAATTGTAGACAGCAATCTTCCGCTGTCTGGCGGTTTTGTTATGCTGCTTATGGTCAATCCAGTGTTTCTCCTCTCCTGTACCGTTCTTCCTCTTGAAAAAAACAATATCGAAACATGATTCATGTTGAGGGAGTTGTATCTGTATTGGAGTATCTGTTCGTATTTGGAGTTGGATTCATCTATGTGGATTTTGAAGGGAGTGGTGAAGGAGGAGAAAGAAGTGGCGGAAAGACTAAACATGTTCTTTTCATCAGTATTTACAAAAGAGGACACATCTAATATAACGGAACCTGAACAAATCTTCAAAGGAGACCAAGCAGAAAAATTAACATCCATGGAAGTAAGCCTCGAAGACGTACACAGGTAGATAGAAAAATTAAAAACTGACAAATCACCGAGCCTGGACGGAATCCACCTTAGGGTACTGAAAGAACTAAAGGAGGAAATAGCGGAGCTACTACAGCAAGTCTGTAATCTATCCCTGAAAACAGGCGTGATCCCGGAAGATTGGAAGATAGCCAATGTTATGCCCATCTTTAAAAAGGGATCGAGAGGTGACCCAGGAAACTACAGACTGGTAAGTCTGACCTCGGTTCCAGGGAAAATGGCAGAAGCACTGATAAAAGATAGCATCGAGGAGCATCTAGAAAGGAATAAACTTATGATAACAAGCCAACATGGCTTCTGCAAGGGAAGATCGTGCCTGAGGAACTTATTGCACTTCTTCGAAGGAATTAACAAATGGATAGACAAAGGGGACCCAATAGACATCATATACTTAGACTTCCAAAAAGCCTTTGACAAGGTACCCCATGAATGCCTACTTCGGAAACTGAAGAACCATGGGGTGGAAGGAGACGTACACAGATGGATCAAGAATTGGTTGGCAGGTAGGAAGCGGAGGGTAGGAGTAAAGGGCCACTACTCGTACTGGAGGAGGGTCATGAGTGGTGTTCCGCAGGAGTCAGTGCTTGGACCACTGCTATTCAATGTATTTATAAATGATCTAGAAACAGGGATGAAGTGCGAAGTAATAAAATTCACAGACGACACCACACTATTTAATGGGGCTAGGACTATAGAAGACTGCAAAGATTTACAAAGAGATCTGAACAAACTAAAGGAGTGGGCGATGAGATGGCAGATAAAGTTTAATGTAGAGAAATGTAAAGTCTTGCACATAGGAAACAGAAACCCAAGGTACAGCTATACGATGGGAGGGCTGTCATTGAGTGAGAGTACCCAAGAAAGGGACCTGGGGGTAATAGTGGACAAGACAATGAAGACAAGACAGTGGACAAGACAGTATGCAGCGGCTGCTAAGAAAGCGAATAGAATGCTAGGTATAATCAAGAAGAGTATTACAACCAGAACGAAACAAGTTATCCTGTCATTGTATCGGGCGATTGTACGCCCGCATCTGGAGTACTGCGTCCAATATTGGTCACCGTGCCTAAAGAAGGATATGGCGATACTCGAGAGGGTTCAGAAAAGAGCAACACGATTGATAAAAGGTATGGAAAACCTTTCATACGCTGAAAGATTGGAGAAACTGGGGCTCTTTTCCCTGGAGAAGCTGAGACTTAGGGCTCCTTTTATCAAGGCGCGCTACGTGAGTGTCGGACATTTCATCACACGCTAACCCCCGCAGCAAGCCTAAAAACTAACGCCTCGTCAATGGAGGTGTTAGTGACTAGCGCGGCAGGTGGTTGAATGCGCGGTATTCTGCACGTTAATCGCCTACCACACCTTGATAAAAGGAGCCCTTAGAGGGGATATGATAGAGACTTACAAGATCATGAAGGGCATAGAGAAAGTGGAGAGGGACAGATTTGTCAAACTTTCAAAAACTATAAGAACGAGAGGGCATGCGGAAAAATTAAAAGGGGACAGATTCAGAACCAATGAAGTTCTTCTTCATCCAGAGGGTGGTAGACACCTAGAATGCGCTTCCAGAGGGTGTGATAGGACAGAGTACGGTTTTGGGGTTCAAGAAGGGATTGGATGATTTCCTGAAGGAAAAGGGTATAGAAGGGTATAGATAGAGGATTACTCTACAGGTCCTGGATCTGATGGGCCGCCACATGAGCGGACTGCTGGGCATGATGGATTTCTGGTCTGACCCAGCAGAGGCATTACTTATGTTCTTATGTCACTTTGTGAAGCACTTATGAAACAACTGCACTTGCACCTTATGGACTAGTTGTACACGAATTGGGATTAAGAACATCTGGACTTTGAAGTTTTTACTTTATCTTGAACATTCTCTATTTATTCCTTCACTGATTTTTGGTAAAAATGGATGATTGAATGTTATGTATTACATTTTTTTGTCGATATTTGTATAATTGTTACTGTCTACAATTTGTTATCAATGTTTTATGAATTTTATGATTATATTGTTATTTAAATGCAGTAATATTAATTAAATAAATTCTTGTTACAATGTTAAATTGATTTGGATTCTCTTTTGATAATATTTTATTGATAGTTTGAGAATCCTAGTGTTACTATATATCTCTCTTTATTGTTCATGTTGTTAATATTTAGATCACCACAGGTTACACAATAATGAGCTGCAAGGATACAAATCAGCTTATTACTATGCAAAAAACATAATGATTTGTGGTGTGCACCTACTGTACACAGCACTGTGTTATGACCATAAAATCACAGTAAAATAATCTAAAAGCTGGGGTTATTTTACCATGGCAGGAGCATCAGCCCTCAAAGCTACAACCCGATGCTCTGGGAGGCCTGACTCTATAGGGGCTGCAAGGCTACTCAGATCCCTCTAATCATGACCCCCACCCCCCTAACATCAAGATCAAGTACCCCTACCTGATCAATTCTCCCCTAACCCCAATCACACACACATACCCCTACACCCTGGATCAACACTTCTGATTATATCCCCCCCACTGAAGCCACATTCCTACCCCCTTTAGGCTTTCCTTCAACATCATATGAAACATGACCCCTAGTGGTATCAGCAGGAGACTATTGCTAGAGGTGTCGCTTTGGAGATTGTGTCGGTAGAGCAGAATCACTGCTTTTTGGATCACTGAGCAACCAGATAAAGGGCCCTTAGGAGAGAGAGGGAGTCTTGATCAGCAAGTGAGAGTGTTGTTTCAGTGTGTTTGTGTGTGTGTGTGTGTGTGTGTGTGTGAGGGGGGGGAGAGGAGTAGTATGATTCGAGAGATGGTGGGTGTTGATCTGTGAATTTATGATACTGCAATACATAAAAATTTTAATAAAACTTGAAACTTGATCTGAAGGTTGGGAGTCATGATTAGGGGAGGTTCTTATTTACTCTGCAGCTCCTTTAGGTCATCTATAGGCGTTGGAATGGGGGAGACCACAGGGGCCATGACCTCCCCCCAAATTAGTGGTTGACAGTTCACGTCTGCCCTCTCACCCGTTTCCTGGTGTTGTACTTTATATCTTCGGAGCAGCTTCCGCATAGCATCAACAAGCAGGCCTGCCTCAGAGCCCTTCATTCTACTTCCGGGGGCAGGCCTGCTTGTTGATGTTGTACTGCGGCTGCCCCAAAGATTTAAAGTACAACGCCGGGAGGAGATTGGGGGGAGAGGGAAGTCAGGAGCTGGTGACGGGCCGCAGGATTCCGCTGGGGCTAGGGTAGAGCTCCTGCTCCCCTCCCCCCCAATCAAACAGCGTTCCGCTGCCTATGTTGGAAGCATCAGGCTGCTGCTTTGAGGCCTGATGCTTTCAAACCAATGGAATAAAGCTGCTTTCACTTTGTTTTGCTGGCTACAATTTAGGGATATTGTCACTGACATCCTAATTTACAGTGATCCCAAACTCCAGTCAGTTACAACATACCATTTCTGTCTGTGGATGAAGAACTGCATCATAATCTCTCTGATGGAAATTTCATTGACTCATATGGAGAGCTTGACAACTTTGCCTCACATGTTGTGATGTAATCCCAAGGTTATAATTTTGATTTGCCATCAAAGGAAATTGTCACTGACACTGCAAGGTAGTTTAATTCCCCAAATCATCCAGAAAATCAGCATGGGGCTATCTGTGACAGTGTTCTAAATGTTCTTGGAAGTACTTACTTTGGAATTATATCTGTCGTGCAGGCTATTCCAAAATCTCATAGGTGGTTTAAAAAATTGATGCAAGTCTGTTGGAGCATAATACAGTACAATAGCAGTGGAGAGACAGAAAAACAGATAAAATCAATAGGCCCCCAACTCTTCAATTTCATTCTTTTAGAATTGGTGAAAACTTTTTACCAAAATTTTAAAGACTTTGCCCTAAAAATAGAGCAGAAGTAGAATTTTAAAAAGCATTGAACTTTCAGATTGGTGGTAATTTGATTGTTAATTAACTACACAGTAATGAGAAACCAGTAGCATAGTATCAATGGTCTTTTCCTGAAGAGGTAGAAAATTCTACTGGTTGTTAATTGGAAATGTATCAGCATATATTCCCTCCTAAAAAAAACTATAATTAACAAAACTCTTTTAAAATAAAATAAATTTTTTGCCTAAGGGTCATTTTTAAAAAATCTTTATTGATTTTTAATCTAAAAGTGTCATACAAATGAAAAAACAGTAGGTATTACATACATTACACTAATATCTGAACAGGTAACATATATATCATTCAAGGGTCATTTTAAATTTTAATCAGCTTTACATGTTTTCAGTATGTTTTCTTCAGCATTCACATAAATGTTCTTCAGAATACTATTCCATTAAGCTTTTTTCATTAGCTGAAATCTTCATAATTGACAGCTGTTGGAACAATTATCTATGGGTCATTATTTCATAAATTACCATTTTTTGAAATTTGATTATGGGCTCCTATTACTAAGGTGTGTAAGCGGTTTTAGCGCATGCTACAATGCCGCACACGTTAAACGCTAACGCCTCCATAGAGCTTGCGTTAGTATTTTTCGTTTAGCACAGGGGTGTCAAAGTCCCTCCTCGAGGGCCGCAATCCAGTCGGGTTTTCAAGATTTCTGCAATGAATATGCATGAACTCTATTAGCATACAATGGAGGACACCATTTTAAAACAAAGACCCGACGCCAGCACCACACAAGCCAGCTCGAACGGGCCGGCGTGGGAGCCCTGCTCCGCCCCCCCATTCCCGCAGGAGGACACCATTTTAAAACAAAGACCCGACGCCAGCACCACACAAGCCAGCTCGAACGGGCCGGCGTGTGAGCCCTGCTCCGCCCCCCCGTTCCCGCAGGAGGACACCATTTTAAAACAAAGACCCGACGCCAGCACCACACAAGCCAGCTCGAACGGGCCGGCGTGGGAGCCCTGCTCCGCCCCCCCGTTCCCGCAGGAGGACACCATTTTAAAACAAAGACCCGACGCCAGCACCACACAAGCCAGCTCGAACGGGCCGGCGTGGGAGCCCTGCTCCGCCCCCCCGTTCCCGCAGGAGGACACCATTTTAAAACAAAGACCCGACGCCAGCACCACACAAGCCAGCTCGAACGGGCCGGCGTGGGAGCCCTGCTCCGCCCCCCCCGTTCCCGCAGGAGGACACCATTTTAAAACAAAGACCCGACGCCAGCACCACACAAGCCAGCTCGAACGGGCCGGCGTGGGAGCCCTGCTCCGCCCCCCCGTTCCCGCAGGAGGACACCATTTTAAAACAAAGACCCGACGCCAGCACCACACAAGATAGCTCGAACGGGCCGGCGTGGGAGCCCTGCTCCGTCCCCCCGTTCCCGCAGGAGGACACCATTTTAAAACAAAGACCCGACGCCAGCACCACACAAGCCAGCTCGAACGGGCCGGCGTGGGAGCCCTGCTCCGCCCCCCCGTTCCCGCAGGAGGACACCATTTTAAAACAAAGACCCGACGCCAGCACCACACAAGCCAGCTCGAACGGGCCGGCGTGGGAGCCCTGCTCCGCCCCCCCGTTCCCGCAGGAGGACACCATTTTAAAACAAAGACCCGACGCCAGCACCACACAAGCCAGCTCGAACGGGCCGGCGTGGGAGCCCTGCTCCGCCCCCCCGTTCCCGCAGGAGGACACCATTTTAAAACAAAGACCCGACGCCAGCACCACACAAGCCAGCTCGAACGGGCCGGCGTGGGAGCCCTGCTCCGCCCCCCCGTTCCCGCAGGAGGACACCATTTTAAAACAAAGACCCGACGCCAGCACCACACAAGCCAGCTCGAACGGGCCGGCGTGGGAGCCCTGCTCCGCCCCCCCGTTCCCGCAGGAGGACACCATTTTAAAACAAAGACCCGACGCCAGCACCACACAAGCCAGCTCGAACGGGCCGGCGTGGGAGCCCTGCTCCGCCCCCCCGTTCCCGCAGGAGGACACCATTTTAAAACAAAGACCCGACGCCAGCACCACACAAGCCAGCTCGAACGGGCCGGCGTGGGAGCCCTGCTCCGCCCCCCCGTTCCCGCAGGAGGACACCATTTTAAAACAAAGACCCGACGCCAGCACCACACAAGCCAGCTCGAACGGGCCGGCGTGGGAGCCCTGCTCCGCCCCCCCGTTCCCGCAGGAGGACACCATTTTAAAACAAAGACCCGACGCCAGCACCACACAAGCCAGCTCGAACGGGCCGGCGTGGGAGCCCTGCTCCGCCCCCCCGTTCCCGCAGGAGGACACCATTTTAAAACAAAGACCCGACGCCAGCACCACACAAGCCAGCTCGAACGGGCCGGCGTGGGAGCCCTGCTCCGTCCCCCCGTTCCCGCAGGAGGACACCATTTTAAAACAAAGACCCGACGCCAGCACCACACAAGCCAGCTCGAACGGGCCGGCGTGGGAGCCCTGCTCCGCCCCCCCGTTCCCGCAGGAGGACACCATATTTAATTCGACCCAGGGTCAACGGCGCACCGCCGTTCGGCGCGCCGACGAAGGCGCACGACAAAGGCGCCTGCGCCTTAGTGAGCGCCTTCGTGGAGCACCTGAGAGGAGCACGTGCGGACCTAGGAACCGGGAACACCTACGCCCCAAAGACCACTCCACAGAACCTCCTGCCGACTTCCAACATAAGGTAAGGAGCGTAAGATCCCCGCTCCTCCCACTCCTCCCAGCACGAAAAAACCAGCCACTCCCGATCCAGCTGGGACTCAAAGGGAGAACCATTCCTTCTACCTAACACTCCGAACCAGTCATCAAAAATGAAGTTCTCCTTGCATACACACACTCTAGCCACCCTTTTGATAATCCTCCTCATTTCTAGTTGGAAAGCAGCAGCAAACAACTTACCCACCACAACCACATCCTCCAGTACAACCAACTTCCAACTCCCCAACAGAAGAATAATCACAACAAGAAACTCGAACCACCACACCAGCACTCAACACTCCATCACTGTTACCTGGAGAAGAAGATCAACACTTCCGAAAACAAAATCTCATCCATCTCCCACAACACTCATATACCCGGAAACAACACACATTCCCCAGACTGACACGACCTCCCTTACATGTGCCTATGTTAACATCAGAGCACTAGGACCCAAAACAGAAAACATAAAAAATTGGATAAAAACAGAAAAACTTGACTGCCTATTCCTCACTGAAACCTGGTTAACCTCAGACACAGACCCAAGAATAAAAGAAGTATGCCCGCCGGGATACAAAATAACAGTAACCTGCAGAGAAAAAAAAAGAGGAGGAGGACTAGCAATAATAATCAAGAATTCCCTAACTCTAAACATACTTGAAAAAACATCCACCCCGCAAATGGATTTCCTAGCGTGTCATCTCACAAACCCAACACTAAAAAACTCACTAAACTGCTTGCTCTGCTACATAACACCAGGAAACTGGACCACAGTGAGACCTGAATTTGAAAACTTCATCTACCAAAACTCATTAACAGCAGAATATAACCTCATCCTAGGAGACCTAAACCTACACCTAGAAGACACAACCTCCACACCAGCAAACAACTGTCTATCCTTCCTCAATGCCTTATCCTTCCAGATCCTAAATCCACAAACCACCCATGAAAAAGGTCATCAACTGGACATTGCTGCATTCATGACTCACCAACCATCCAATCCAGCAATCCAAACTCCTAACGGAACATGGTCCCCTTCCCTATGGTCAGACCACTACACATACAACTTCAACATCAACTGGACCATGACCAAACACACACCTCAATCAAAAAAAACCACATATACCACACGCAAACATATCGACCCAACCATTTTTTGGTCAAATGTAGACGAAACTATCCAAGACTGCGACCCAAAAAACTTCATCTCCCACTGGAAAAATGTGTCCACCAACATCCTTGATGATCTGGCCCCCCTACAAACCAAAACCAGAACCAGCAGGAAATCAGACCAATGGTTTGATAATGAACTACTCCAACTCAAAAGACAGTGTAGAAGATTAGAAAGAAAATGGAGAAAAAAGAACCAAGATCAAACAAAAACCGAATGGAAAAAAAATCAACAAACAATACAAAAATCAACTAAGGGATAAGAGGAAAAGCTACTATACTAATCTCATAGGCACGGAAACCCAAGACTCCAAAAAAATATTCCAAATCCTGAAAGAATTAACAGACACCAAACCATACACAACCACCACGAACACACCTCCACCATCACCCACCCTCTTAGCAGAACACTTCAAGAACAAAATTACCAACACCAGAGCCACTCTCATCCTTAACCCATCCCATCAAAACCCAATCACAATCCACCCTTCAGGAAAAGAGGCATCTGCAGCAGACAGAATTTGGACTCAATTCCCCAACATACAATGGTCAGAATTCAACAAATTCTACAAAAAATACAGCCATGCCTCCTGTGACCTCAACCATTGCCCCTCATATCTCCTTACCACCTCGAGTGTAAAATTCCGCGCCATAATTCTACAATGGATTCAATTCACGCTCACAGAAGGCACATTCCCTGCTGACCTCAGCGAAATCGTCATCACCCCAATCCAAAAAGACCCAAAAGCACCACAAAACCACCCAGCTAACTTTAGACCTATAGCCTCAATTCCGCTATATGTCAAAATTATAGAAGGCCTAGTAGCCAAACTCCTCACCAACTACATAGATGACCACAACCTACTCCACCCCATGCAATCAGGCTTCAGAACAAATTTCAGTACAGAGACACTACTAGGCTCCCTTATGGATACCGTCAGACAACACCTTAGTACAGGGAAAAAAATGCTTCTCATACAACTGGACCTAACTGCGGCATTCGACCTAGTGGATCACAACATCCTTCTACAGATCTTAGACGCAATAGGCATCTCAGATAAAGTATACTCTTGGTTTGAAGGATTCCTAAAACTCAGAACCTACAGTGTAAAATCAAACAAAGAAAAGTCAGAATCCTGGTCAAACCCCTGCGGCGTACCACAAGGATCTCCACTATCCCCCACCCTCTTCAATCTCTACACTGCATCTCTAGGAATGCATCTGGACAATCTGGGCATAACCACTTATAGTTATGCGGATGACATCACCATCCTCATCCCATACGATCATTCCAAACCTACCATGACTGACAAACTTCACCAAACACTTGAAACAGTCACAACCTGGATGAAAAATCACAAACTTAAACTCAACCAAGACAAAACAAAATTCATCCTTCTCGAAAATGACAAGATCCAAACCACAACCAACTTAGACATAAACGCAATCAAATATCCCATCCAAACCACCATAAAACTACTTGGCATGACCATAGACAGATGCTGCACCATGCAACCGCAAATAAATAAAACAATTCAGAGATCATTCGCAGTCATGAGAAATCTGAGACAAGTCCGAAAATTCTTTGAAAGAACACAATTCCAACTTATAGTACAATCCCTAATACTAGGTATATTGGACTACTGCAACATCCTCTTCCTTCCTTGCCCTGCAACTATGATCAAACAACTCCAAACAATCCAAAATACAGCATTGAGACTCATCTACTCTTTGAAAAAACATGACCACATCACTGAAGCCTTCATCAACTCACACTGGCTCCCAATCCAAGAAAGAATCCAATTCAAATTCTACTGCATATTATTTAAAACCCTACACGGAGACAGCCCATCATACTTGAACAATCGCCTCATCCAAGCACCCACTACAAGACACAGAAAAACGCACTCCCCATTCATACCCCCCCCCAATCAAGGAAGTAAAAAGAACAAAACTACACGACGGCCTCCTAGCCACCCAAGCCGCAAGGCTGGACAACAAGATCTCCAACCTCTTGATGACCACCCCAGACTATAGGACGTTCAGAAAAGAATTAAAAACCACACTTTTCAAGAAATTCCTGAAGCAGCAATAACATCACGACCGTTTAATAACTCTAAAACTGACATTTGACCTATCCATTACTGCACGAATAATAACAAAAGAACTTCCACTATGACCACCTATTAACTCTTTCACAAACCACCTCACCCTCAACAACCCGCTAAATGTTTATAAGATCTACAACTTACCTCTCTTGCTAATCATTGTAACTCTGTTTTTTTTTAATTAACCTTTTGTAATCCGCCTTGAACCGCAAGGTAATGGCGGAATAGAAATCCCTAATGTAATGTAATGTAATGTAATCTATGGGTCATTATTTCATAAATTACCATTTTTTGAAATTTGATTATGGGCTCCTATTACTAAGGTGTGCTAGCGGTTTTAGCGCATGCTACAATGCCGCACACGTTAAACGCTAACGCCTCCATAGAGCTTGCGTTAGTATTTTTCGTTTAGCACAGGGGTGTCAAAGTCCCTCCTCGAGGGCCGCAATCCAGTCGGGTTTTCAAGATTTCTGCAATGAATATGCATGAACTCTATTAGCATACAATGGAAAGCAGTGCATGCAAATAGGTCTCATGCATATTCATTGGGGAAATCCTGAAAACCCGACTGGATTGCGGCCCTCGAGGAGGGACTTTGACCTGGTTTAGCATGTGGTTTGCACGCGCTAATCTTAAGCATGCACTAAAAATGCTAGCACACCTTAGTAAAAGGAGCCCTATGTTTCTGGTTTTAAGGAGTATGAGTAAAGGAAGTGCTTCCAAATACAAGCTAGAAGAATGCAAATTTGATGAGATATGAGTTAAGATTTCTCAATTCCTGTCCTTGACAGCAATGAATATTTATTCATACACATAACTGAATACATTTGGTCAGAAAAATCAGGTAAAGTTGAGTATTTTTGTCATTCTAAAATCCAGATCTCTTTTTCAATCTTAAGAGTGAGGGCTAGAGGTTCCTATATGATATTAAAAAAAGGGGTGTGCAGACAAATATTTTATAGTTTGCTTAGCTTTTCTGTGACATTTGCAACTTTTGTCAATTTGCTTCATTTTTGGTTTTTTAAATTTATAAGTGGCTGCAGCTGCTGCCCTAATCAAACCAACAAGAAACCAGCTTGTGACAACTCCCCCAACTCCCTTATCATAACTCAAAAGCCTGATGCCAACCTATACTCCTTACCCCCATTGCACCTCCCTTCAACATTAGGCAGTATGTCAGCCCCCACTGAAAAAGCAACTGATCCTCCCTCCCCTTTGGCATTTACCATGGATATTAGTGGTAAAGTGTGAGGGTGGAAACAATCTCTCCTCAATCCCACCTACCCCCATTTCACTGAAACAAAAGTAGTTTAAGTTCCTAGATGGGAATACTAGGAGCTGGAAACATTGAAGCAATGGTAGGTGTAACCTGGAATGGAGTACCTGGATTTGGAGCCTTGGAAGGATGTAGCTTAGTAATACAGTTTAAAGCCACATATCTAGAAATCTTAGGGTGGGTTTAGGACTGAGACATTTTGCAGTGAAAATTAAACACTTAACAATACGTCCAGGATACCATTTACACATTTAGGGCTAGACCTGTTTAAAAAATGAATAAGAATCAAAAAGGTAACCAAACTGACCAAATGACCACTGCTAAGCTTTGCGGTTTTTGTAAGCATATCATCCCTTAACTATGGCTTGCCAATTGACATTAGAGCAGCATTACAAAATTGCCACTTGGCAAGGAGTTTTTCAGCCTCCTACTGCAGTTCAGCAAGAGTTTGAGAAGCTTTATGGCCAACACACTGCTCCAACACATAACACAATTTACGGTATCCATGGCAAGTTTCTCAAAACAAGATCTGTTCTTGACAAACCACACAGCGGAAGGCCTGCTACCACCACCACCGATGAAAACACTGAACTCCTGGAGCAGGCATTCGCACAAAGCCAGGGAAAATCCATCTGGAGGGCTGCAATGGAACTCAGCATCAACAAAAGTTCGATTCAGCGGATTCTTCAGAGAGTGATACAGCTCTACCTGTACCGACTTCAGGTTGTTCCAAAACTTTAAGTGGAAGATTACGATGCTCGTGTGGAAATATGAGAATCACTCCTGCACCATTACCAAAACAAACCTCAGCTCTTGGAAAACGTATGGTTCAGCGATGAGTCTATCTTTCATATCTCTGGTAAGGCTAACTGACACAACTGTCAAATTTGGGGAAAATCAAACCCAGTATAAATTCTCGAGCATGAACAAGACTCTCCAAAGCTAGTGGTTTGGTGTGCAATGTCTAGCACTGGGCTGATTGGGTCATTTTTCTTTCGCTATGCATCCGGTAATACGACCACCGTTACAAGGGAAAATTACCTGGAGATGCTGCAAGAATTTGCTGTGCCACAACTTCAAGCGAGGAGTCATCTTGCTAATATCTTTCTTCAACAAGACTGAGCCCCTCCCCACTTTGCAAGGTTAGTCAGAGATTTCCTAAATATCAAGTTTCCTGACCGATGGATCGATCGAAGGGGTCCCCTTGAATGGGCTCCATACTCCCCTGATCTTACACCTTGTGGGGCTATATCAAAAGCAAGGTGTATGCCACTAAGCCCCGTAACCTGTCACAGCTTGAGGAAAGAATATGCATGGCCTGCAGCGAAGTCGAGGAAGAGATGCTGCAAAACGTTGGAGAGGCTTGCATCTGAAGGTGGCTGAAAGTTATCAAAAATGGAGGTGCTCATGTGGAGGTATACAACTTGTCTTTGAGGTATTGGAACGTGATGGCAAGCCTAGCAAGTAAAATTGCAATAACTCTTTTGTTGATGCTAAGAATATGAATAAACTCAGATTCTTGTGTAATTTTTAAGAATTTATTAAAAGTGTGTAGTGACTTTTGGGACACCTGTACTGTAGTTTAAATAGAAAGAAAAGATAGAAGGTTTACACTTAATTTTGTTCTTCATCAGTCCCACTGTTCCTTCTCCACCACCACATTCAACATTTCTCCCTCTCATCTCTCTCTTCTCCATGCATCTGCATCTTATGCTTCTCCCACCACCATTTCCAATATTTTTCTCCCTCCCTATGCCTAACATTTCACTTGCTTTCTTCATTTCCCCATGTGCACCATCTCTTTTTCCCTCTCACTCAGACACTCATGCCCAGCAATTCTCCCTTTCTATTCCCTCCCCATCTCAGCATCTGTTTTCCTCACTTCCACCATTCTTCCATCCTATGTCCCAAGTTCATGCTCCACTCCCTCACTCCATTCTGTGTCCCATGTTCAAGCTCCCTCCCTCATTCCTTCCATCCTTTGTCTGAAGTTTGTGTCCCCTTCCTTCCTTCTGTGTCCTAACGCAACCCTGCTTCTCCCTTGCTATGCCAACGCAGTCCTTTCTTCCCTTCCGTGTACCTAATGTGCTCATCGTTGGCGTGGCTCCCTCCATTCTGTGTCCCAAATTGATGCCTCCCACATTTACCTCTTCTTGCCGGCTCCCTCCTCCCAACCGCATTTCTGTTGTCAAAGTTGCAAGTGGTGGCTCTACACGTGGTCCCCTGGTCTTGCAAAGCCGCGATCTGCAGTTCGTGCATGCGGCCTGCTGACCTGGTAGCCTGTTTGAAGGAAGGCTTCTGGTCAGTGGGCTGCATGCATGAGCCACAGATTGCAGCTTTGCAAGACCAGGGGACCATGTGCTGGAGCCGTCGCTTGCGGCTTTGACAACAGAAGTGTGGCTGGGAGGAGGGAGCTGGCAAGAGGAGGTAAACACGGGAGGCAAGAATCTGGGATGCGGAATGGAAGGGGCTGACGAGGGGTGCATTGGAACACAGAAGGTAAGAGTTGGGTCGTATTGGGACAGGAAGGGAGGAAGAAGGGCTGTATTGGCAAAGGAAGGGAGAGGCAGTACCCTAGTTCATAAGTACGAGTTTGACATAAGCTAAGTGTTCTTACACCGAGGACTGCCTGTATTTAGTCATATATTCAGTGCCATTGACTGTTGAAGAATGGGAAAAGCCTTTGATCAACAGACCTATTGTGTATGAAAATTTAATCTGGAGGGCACACGCTGCTAATGAAATGAGAGTACTGCGTTCTTCAAGAAAGCCAGTCATTTGCCATGAATTGTTTAAATTCTTCAAAAGGATAGGTAAGGGGCTCAGAAATGTGCAAATATGAATCAACAATTAAACATGATACTGTGAACTGCCATTATAATATAACATAAATGTTTATATTTCGTAAAAGCTTTTTGGTTCTATGCGGTTTACAAAAGAGATGGGCTGACCATTGTCAATGAGCTACAATAGATAGAACATTGGCATCAACAAGTTAACAATAGTTTCACATGGGTTCCCTGAATGGAAAGATCTTGATACTCAATATAGTTTGGAAATCCTATGTTTCCAGGCGGATTTCTTGGGTCACCAAGCCGCTAAGTGGTATAAATTGATATATGGTTTTACAAATAAAAAACAAAAAACAGGTCTCAGAGACATTTGGAGCATTGAGATTAAGCATCAAATTTCTGCTTCTTAATGGCCACGAATTTGGTCTTGGAGAATTAGATGTACAGTGTCGGCATCTATGAGACAGACTTGGTTCTTTTTGTTGCATAGAGCTCTTTTGACCCCAGTATGTTTACAAAAGTTTGATAGCTCTAGATCTAATAAATGTTGGCACTGTAATCTAGAAGCAGGGACTTTGGATCATCTAATTTTTTATTGTCCTTGTATTAACGCCTTCTGGAAGTCAATTTGGTCTCAAATTAATTATTTTCTAGAAAATCCAGTTGCTATGTCATATGATACAATTTTGTTTGGAACAATGATGAGAGCAAAGAGTCAAATTTCAGCAAATAATAATAAATTACTAATGATTATGACAGGAGTTGCCATTCAGAATATAACTAGAAATTGGAAAGATTATACAAGACTTAACTATACTTTTTGGTGGAATTCTATATGTTATATTTATAAAATGGAACGAATTCTTGCTATGCAAAAAGGAAATTATAACAAGTTTAAAAAAATTTGGGGGCCATTGATTGAATATTCGAATGATTAGACATTTTTTTTTATAGAAGAATAATATGATATGGGATTGGGAGGGTATAATGTGTGAGATTCAAATAAAATGTTGATATGTGTGGAAGGGAAGGGGGAAGGGGGGATAATATAAGATTTAATATTATATGAAGTATACAAGTGAATTGTATGAATATTGAATGATTATTGTATACTTGTTATGAGATATGAAAATGAATAAAGAATTGGAAAAAAAAATAGTTTCACATCAATATGCTGCTTTGGAGGGATTACAAGAATTTTAAAGTTTGTGAAGTGTATAAATAATCCAGGTAAATTCAACATTTTCAAAACATTCAGAGTCAAATTTGAGCCTAGCAATGGAAAATGAATAATGTCTGGATCTGGATTCAAATCAAGTTACTCATCTTAGGCTGTCTCCAAATGCCAATAAATTTAGACCTCCTAACTAAAACCGTATTTAAAAAGCTAGTGAAAATGTAACTTATTTTAAAAATTCCAAATCAACCCCATTGTCATTTAGCTCTGTTTGTTCATGTGCAAGAGAAAACTGGATTTGGCTAATCCATGTCAGCAGAGCTTTCTGTTGTTGACTTAGCGCTGCTCTTTTGTGAAATCAGGGGTGCCTTTTGCAAGTAGATGGGGATGTTTATCTTTCATTAAGCAAAACGGAAAAAAAAAGTTCTTATGCTCAATCAACATGACTTAAATTGGCCCTCTTTTCATTAAATAATTTCTTAATGGTAAGGAAAACAAGTACAAATTGAAGCCACAATTTTCAGTCTAATAGGGCTATAATATTTGCAGCAGTTAAAGTATTCTCTGCTCGGTAGTACGCTCATGTTTCTTTAACACATTTTAGGACAGCACTCCAGGTGCTTTGATGTCTCTTGGTTATGCCACAGAATAATCACCATGGCTCATTTATAGTTTTTAGGTGTATTTGTGCTCTCTAAATTACCTAAGTTTGATATCAAATAATAACAAAACTGTTATCATGCTTTCTGACCTCATTACAGAAATTCTGGTAATAGCATTTCAGTTTCTTCTTTTTTTCATATAAGGCAGTGAGCACAATAACAAACATGATAAATCACTTTAATCATAAGTCTTGGAAATTGTGCCGACGGTCTTCATTTGTTTTGAGAACCGAGCTCTGTTTCCATGTCTGAATCTTGCCTTGCTTTTCATGGATGCTTTAGAAAGAGGGACAGAAAAATGTGAAATGTTTCATTTGGCATACAAGATCTCATAGTATTTTTATTATTATCCATTTTAAATGATTATAACTAGAATAAAGCAATGATAGTCTCTTTGTAAACCAATAAAAAAGTAAAAAATGGAAACAAAGGTAGTTTAGTAATATTAAGCATACAAATTAAAATGTAGAAGAAAATGGGCATTTGAAGAAATAAGAGGCAATTAAAGGATGCAATTAAGTATCCAAATCATAAGGTCTTAAACATTTCACATGTTTCAGAAATAAAAAAAAAAATGGTGGTTGATTTATGTGTTTCCTGATCTCTTCTCTTGTAGGATGCTAATAGTCTGAAAATAATTTCTGAATTGAAACCTAGAGCATTGGTATATACTCTCTCCTGGAATTTCCCATGCAATCTCTGGTGAAGGTTCAAGGAAAAGACTATGTTTTCTAGAACCTTCTTAATGCAAAGAGTTGATTAGAACCCAGTTAGACTCATCCCACTTTTAGGCCTTTAGGCCCAGATTCCCTATAGGTGCCGATATCAGTGGCTGCCTAAAACGTGGCCGACAATTGCGTGTCAGTCATGCAATGGCACCCTATAGAGAATCATGCCTCCATGAAAGATAGGCACCGGAAATATAGGCCAGGATTTTCCAGGCCTACATTTCAGGCGTCTATCTATGTCATGAATTGCACCTATGTAGGCACTTTATGGCACCTAATGCCACTTCCGGTGTTAGCCACACCCATAATAGCATTAAGCGCTGATAAGCGCCTATGTAGGTGCGATTCTGGTACCTATTATTTAGGCACTGTTAGGCACTTTATTTTTACAATTTTTGCCATTTTAAACGGCATTTACCATTTTTTGCCAGAAAGGGGTCTACCAGCGCCTAAGTTTCAGCATCATGTATAGAACATCATTTATAGAACATCATTTATAGAAATCCCCCTTTACCATTTTTTACCAGAAAAGGGCCTACCAGCAGCTAAGTTTCAGCATCATTTATAGAATATCCCCCTTAATGGTTATTAAAGATGTTGGGGGAGACCTTTCCTTTCCATGCAGTAGGTATAGGTACTGTATAATAGGGCTGTAAAACACGTGCTTATGCCATGTAAAGCAATTGCTAGTGTATGCTAATTAATAAGGATGTATGTACATTTATAGCATTTTTTTTTTTTTTTGCCCCAAATGGTTATGGTTATCTTTATTTTATATACAGTGTTCCCCCGGTCGTTCGTGTTTGGCGATTCGTGGTCCCGGTCATTCGCGGTATTTTCCGACTGCGAACCGCCGACAAGGAGAGGGCAGCGGGAGAGGCAAGAGAGAGCAGCCGGAGCACCGCGAGTGCAGGACATCATTTGCAGTACGCTCCGACCACCTCTTCCTGCACTAAGTCAGGCCTTATTCAATCAGGAGCTGCTTTGACATGCAGCTCCTGATTGGATAAGGCCCGACTTAGTGCAGGAAGAGGCAGTCGGAGCATACCGCGAGTGATTTCCTGCACTCGCGGCACTCCTGCTGCTCTGTCGCTGCCCTCTCCCGCTGCTCTCTTCAGGCTCCCCCATGAAAAGCCGTATTCGCAGTTTTTCTGAATATCGGGGGAGTACTGTACTGTCTTTTCTCTGCAGATATCAAGGTGATTTGCACTACATTGACTTGTAAGCAGGTACTCTATTTTCCCTTTCTGTCCTGGTGGGCTCACAATCTAGCTATAGCACCTGGGGTAATGGAGGGTTGAGTGACTTTCCCAGAGTCACAAGGAACAGCACTGGGCTTGAACCCATAACTTCAGGGTGCTGAGTCAGCATCTCTAACCACTAGACCTCACCTTCACTCCAGGAGAAACCCCAGTATATCAGGTTTTTTTCATGTGATATAAGCGCACACTATTCTCAAAGAGTGCACACTCTTTCCTGATTCAGCACACATATATGTGCCATTGCACATGCATGAATAGTATGCCCTTGAAGGTACTGTTGGTAAAAGGAAGCACTCTTCTGAAAGAGCAGTCTCTTTGTTGACAGTAAACAATGTCTGGCTGATATTCAGCTGACAGCAATCACCTTTTTTAAATGATAACCATTACCAACTACATTAGCTCCAGATATGTATAAAATATCTGCCCGATTAAAAAAAAAAAAAATTAAAAAGCCAGCAGAAGCCCTGACAGCAGTGACAGGAGGCTGCTTCTCCTGTCACTACTGTCAGTGCTCTAGCGACGTTCAGTTGATTGGGGGGGGCGTGCCTCCGATCGCCCCCATTTGCATGCAGATGGTTGGGGAATTGGTTGGCCTGCCTCCAATCGCACATGGAGCGAACACGGATCGGAGGGTTAGTGAATCTAGCCTTTGGTCCTTAGAGAGAACATTGATGGTAAGGACTCCTGCGTTTATCCTGATTACCACTTTCACGCCCACTCTCCACCTATTCCCTGCCCCTCCCCCCAAATTAAAAAAATTAAATACCACATACTTAGCATGCGCAACCAGCAACACTAACTCAGGCCATTTCAGAGCATCCTGAGTTAGGCCATGTTAGCACTTAACACAGCTTAGTATGCAGGCCCTTTTTGTAATTTGAATTTTCCTTAAGTTTATTATACTGTAATAGTTTGGCAATTTCTTTATGAAATGCATTACACAAGAAATGTCTCTGTCTATGCGTTAACCTACTTCCAGTCTCTTACGTTAAATTTATGTGTACCAACTTGAATTTTAGCAATACTATTTAATATGAAACCACCTTGCTTTAAGTTTCCACAGGTCACAGAAATGCTGGCACAAAACTCTATTAGCATAAAATTAGTCTCTTATCTAAAAGACACACATTTTACTTAGAATTAGCAACATATTTATATTTCACAAATAGGAAAATAAATTGGAAATAATCGTCCATGAAAGGATATGAAACTTTCTGCCAAACAAGAACGTCATTAGAAATTCCTGACATTATTTGAATGCTTGAGGGTTTTCATTCCTCTGATCTCTCGGGTTTGCTTTGACAGACGTGGTGTCTGTGTAGTTCAAGCAAATGAAAAGAAAATTGGATAGTAAAAGAGAGAGAGAGAGAGAGCACTTTGAAATAGCAGAACATAGTTTCCTACAACTCTTCTCAAACAGGAGCCATTATGGGCTTGATTCACTGAAATGCATAGCTTAAAAACATCCAATACAAAGATATTTGTTCAGAGAAAATTGCATGTTCTGTCAAAAACTGTTTCTTAGAGACCTTCTATATCACAGAATAAAGTGAATAAACTTTTTAGCTTGGTGCTCTGTTTATTAATCTCTTAATATACCATCTAATGGGTATACACACAAGATGGTTTACATAGTTATTTAGTAGGTGATGGCAGATAAAGACCCGAATGGTCCATCCAGTCTGCCCAACTTTACCCTCTCTTTAAATTACTGATTACATTTTCCTTCTTCTTAGCTCTTTCTGGGCCAGAACCCAAAGTTCTGCCCAGTACTGTGCTTAGGTTCCATCTACTGAAGTCTCCGTCAAAGCTCACTCCAGCCCATCTAAACCATCACAAGCCATCACAGCCCATCCTCAACCAAACGACCATATACGGACATAGTCCATGGAAGTCTGCCCAGTACTGGCCTTAATTCTTCAATATGTACCATTATTTTCTGATTAGAGATCCTCTGTGTTCATCCCATGCTTTTTTGAACTCTTGTCACCATTTTACTTTCTACCACCTCCCTCGGGAGCGCATTCCAGGCATCAACCACCCTCTCCCTAAAGAAGAATTTCCTAACATTACTCTTGAGTCTCCCACCCCTCATCCTCAAACTTTGCCCTCTGGTTTTACCATTTTCCTTTCTCTGGAATAGATTTTGTTCTACGCTAATACCTTTCAAGTATTTGTACATCTGAATCATATCTCCCCTGTCCTTCCTTTCCTCTAGGGTTTACATATTCAGGGTTTCCACTCTCTCTTCATACATCTTTTGGCACAAACCTCCTATCATTTTTGTCACCTTTCTCTGGACCACTTCAAGTCTTCTAATGTCCTTTGCCAGATACGGTGTCCAAAACTGAACACAATACTCCAAGTGGGGGTCTCACCATCAACCTGTACAGGGGCATCAACACCTTCTTTCTTCTACTGGTCACGCCTCTCTCTATATATCCCAGCATCTTTCTGGCAACAGCCACCGCCTTGTCACACTGTTTTTTTGCCTTTAGATGTTCAGACATTATCACCCCAAGGTTCCTCTCCCCATCCGTGCATATCAGTCTCTCACTTTCCAGCACCTTCCAATTTCTAATCCCCAAATGCATTACTCTTCACTTCTTTGCATTGAATTTTAATTGCCAGATATTAGACCATTCCTCAAACTTTTGCAGATCTTTTTTCATGTTTTCCACTCCTTCCTTGGTGTCTACTCTGTTACAAATCTTGGTATCATCCACAAAAAGGCAAACCTTTCCTTCTAACCCTTCGGCAATGTTGATCATAAACATATTGAATAGGATCGGTCGCAGTACCGATCCTTGAGGGACTCCACTACTCACCTTTCCTTCCTCTGAGCAAATTCCATTAACCACCAACTAGTTTCTAATCCAGTTCATCACTTTGGGTCCTAACTTCAGCCCGTCAAGTTTGTTCAAGAGCCTTCTATAAGGAACCATGTCAAAGGCTTTGCTGAAATCTAAGTACCTGTAAATTACATTTAGCATATGCCCTTGATCTAATTCTCTGGTCACCCAATCAAAGAATTCAAACAGATTTGTTTGGCATGAATCTGATTGAATTCTTTGATTGGGTGACCAGAGAATTGGATCAAGGGCATATGCTAGATGTAATTTACTTAGATTTCAGCAAAGCTTTAGACACAGTTCCTTATAGAAGGCTCTTGAACAAACTTGACAGGCTGAAGTTAGGACCCTGCAAAAGATAGGTACTTGAAATGTAGGCCAGGATTTTCCAGGCCAGAATTTTCTAGGCCTATATTTCCGGCACCTATCTTTGTCTTGAATCGTGCCTTTGTAGGTGCTTTAGGTCATCTATCACCACTTGCGGCATTAGACACACCCTGAGTGGCATTAGGTGGCCTAAATTGCCTATGGAGGCACAATTCTGGCACCAATTTTTTTAGGTGCCAGTAGTACCTTGAAACTCAATAAAAAATACAATTTGACCAGTTTTTTTTTTACTGAGCTTGAGCGCCTCCTGAAAAATCAACACTAGTTAGAGAATCCAGGCCAAAGCTCCAAATCAAAGAGATTGATGTTTGTAATACTGAGACCTAGTAAAAAATTTTGTTCTGTCAGATATTTAAGAGGTAATTTTATGATAGTACTGTTACTTGTTAATGGTTCTGAGTTTCTAATAAATGTGGGTTGTGTTTTCCAAGAAAAATATTGACTATGGTAAAAAACCCAAGGGTCGATGCAGAAACTTGATTTAGAGCATTTGCAGATGATTTAGTACATGGCTTCTAACAGAAAAGCATAAGAAAAATAACTATAATATTATCATTTTGTTGAGGCCATAGTTAAACCATTTAAAAACTGCGAGAATAACAAAGTTTTCAGGAATTTACGAAATAATTGCAGTCTTTCTCCACTATTTAAGTAAACTACAGTGATACCTTCATAGCATAGTCTATTTTTGAATGCATGTTATGGTTTATTAAGTATTCAAATTGAATATCGTTTTTATGCCTGTAATGACATTTATTATGTTTGTTGATTTGTACTTCACTTTGTATAAGGTGAATAATAAATAAAACAAGCAATACAATATAACACTAACATTTGCTAGTCATATTCAGAAAAAAACAGGAACGTGTTTTATTACATCTTCTTTTTGAATGTCATGCTACTTTTCCTTTTTGGATTGAAATCTCGAATATTCTAAAACAACTATTCCCTATTAAAGAAATACAATTCAATGGCTTAAAATATTGTTTGGATTATTAACTAAAAGTTATCTTCATACCATACCAAGCTAGGTTGGTATGATATTCTTGTTTCAGTTGCACTTAAATGAGTTCTTTTGAACTGGAAAAAAATAATCCTTTTCTCTCAGTTACAGATAGAACAGGTACCTCAATTTATAATAAGAAAACTTGGGATCCATTAGATTTATTTCTCAAACAATGTAACTAAAAGTTATTTTCTGTTTATTATTTATTTCTAATCAGATAATTAGCATTTTTCAGCATATTTGTGTCTCTGTGTTTTGTTATTTGTTATTGATGACATTTTCTGTTGTATTTTATTGTACTGTTCTAAATCTTAAATAAATATACTCAGACTTATAAAAAGTCCAAAAACCGGTCTAATTCGGCACTTGGACGAACATTGGCAAAATACGTCCAAGTGCCAATAATAAAAATGGGTATTGGACATATTTCTAAACGACCTAGGCCTTCATAGTGCCGATGAACGACAATAGTTAAACAGAGCGTTTCAGGAGGAGTGTCGAGGGCGGGATTTGGGTGAGACTTGGGCAGGCTTAGATTTAGTCGTACTGCATGTATAATCAAAAGTTATACAGCACAGGATCGACGGAACTTGGACATTGTGACTTAGACCATTTAAAACATGGTCTAAGTCACAAAAACCCACCTAAAATGACCAGATAAGCACTGCAAACAAATAATACAGACCCCCCACACACTACCCCAGTGATAACAGACCCTCCCCACCCCCATAAAAATATTAATCACAACTTGAAAATTGTGCCTTCAGAACATCATCACCTGGCAGCCTGGCATTGGAAAGCCTAGTCATGCTGCACAGAGGCGTCTTAAGCCATCTTGGGGGTGCGTTAGGGACCCATGGAGAGGAGGACCCATGCCCATAAGCTCCTGTAATCACTGCATTGATATTGAAACTTGTGCACTTCCCTATACACCCCCAAAACCCTTTTTCATTGGCATATAAGTGGCTCTTGCAGCCATAAGGGCTATTGGAGTGGTAGATAAGTGGGTCTAGGGGATTCTGGATGTGGTTTGGGGGGCTCACCATGACCTATAAGGGAGCTGTAGTGAGGAGAAGACATGGCACCCTTTTTGTGAAGTTCACAGCAATGCCCTGTAAGGTACCCCACTATTTAGGTGCCATATCTGGGTGTTCAGTCCATCACTTTGCAGACCCCTCCCACGTCCAACAGGGCTTGTTCTAGGCGTTTTTGACTTGGATGAAAAGTTGGACGAAAATGTGGTATAAAGATGTATAATTTAGTGATTTGGACGATCAGATCGGCAGGAAGTATACTTAGACGATTTTCGAAACAAAAAAAATGTGGACATATTTTTCAAAAATGTGTCCTAAGCTGTTTTTCACTTTGGACGACTTGCAACTTAGACGAAAACGGACTTAGACGTTCCTTTCAATTATGCCCCTCCATGTGAGCATTGCCATTGCAGAATCAGGAACATAGGCATTTTTCTGGCCTACCCAAAACACACCGGCATCATGCAGCTGATCTACATGCGTAAATAGTGGTTTTTGAAAAGATGCTATTTATACATATTGGCAATACCTGTGTAAAAGACACACAAGCCATGTAAGAGTTTTTCATCTTAAAGATGAAAACTCTTTATGAAGAACATATTGTTTGAACACTGGCATTTAAAAGAAACTTACAAAGCAAATAGCAAAGTCTTAATAATACTTGCTTTTATTGTATTATTGGACACGTGCAGTGCTGTACAATAGTGATAAGTATGGTACCCAGGTATGAAAAGTCCTGTTTGCAGAAGTTTACAAGCCAAGTGGGTATCTGGTACAATGACCTTTCAAGGTCACAAGGATGATCAGTGGACGATGTGAGAGCTGAGCAATTTTTTCATTAGTTTCCAGACCATTTTACTACTTCCTAGTCCATTTCATTAAACATTAGACCACTATTTCTTTGAGATTCATGCGAGTGTTCAGATGCAAGCACTGAAATTGAACTGTGAAGACATTTATGTTGATGCAGTTTGAGCTCCATTTGGTTTCATTTTATTTTAGAGCCCAGTTATTGAATGAAAAAAAAAAATATGCTGAGAATTTATGTTGGCTTAAAATCATAACTTGTGACTAAGGAAATTAAATGGAGCCATTTAAAAACGTCTCTGGCTAGATGCACCAACAAATGACTCGACTGTGCACAGAGTAAAATCCTTTGAAGGACAGTGCAGACTGTGAATCACCATTGAGTTCATGTTATGGAAATGTGAACAAATGACTTACTAATGGTAGGAACTATTAATGTCATGTTACTTGAGATGTATGTTAAGCGGGTTACACATGCTCCATAGACTTTCTTCTTTATATCCTGAATCTAAAAATAGCATGTCAAGGATACTGAAATTCTAAAGTGTGCTGTCTGACTATCCATCACCGTAAGAGACTGTTGCTGGGTTTTTGGAACTATATTTTGGCCTTTTAATTTTATTAATGGACGCAACGGTGCAGTAAATTCAAAGCCTGTAGGTTAAAATGTAATTCTATCTTCCTGTAAAATATACATTAATAAAAAAAGTATGCACTGTTTTAAATTATGAGCAAGGAAAATGGATCACCAGACATCTGTGAACTAAGACGATAATGATAACTCTGTTAATGAAATTATACCTCAATAGCAAATGTTAGGTTTATGGGAAGCAATTCATTTAAAATTATTTCCTTAAATAATTAAACATATTTTCAAATTCTCTCACAAACAGATTAGCACTGGGTCAATAACAGTTTGTAATCTGCATAAGAGCCTGTTAGTGAATTTGGATAACATAAAGCTAGATCAGGTAATTGCGTATTTTAATTAATTAGATCTGAAATGTGCAGGATTTACACGTTAAGGGCTCTTTTTTTTTTTACAAAGCCGTGGTAACAGCTGCTGCTGTGGTAGTCACTCTAATGCCCATAGGGATTTAATGGGTGCTGGAGCATTTGCCTCTTAGCAGCTGCTATCGTGGTTTTGTAAAAGGGTGGTAATTTTTTTTTTTCATGATCCTCCATGCTTCATCGTATAAAGTAAACAATCCTCCAAAATCTTGTGAAACACACTGAAATCCTAAGAACCTGGCTATAACACAAGTCCATAAACAACCAAAAAAGGTTGTCTAGAGAGGTAATTGGGGTCTCAAGCGCTCACAGCTATATGCCCGTCAATCACATCAAGGCAAATAACTACCAAGTGAGCTATCATCGGTCCCTTACACTCTCCTCTCCTATAAGTTTCATAATTTAAATAATTTTAGTAATTTTAGTAATTTAATAATTTTAATTTTGTTATGCAATTACTCTTCCATTGTAATTATAATTATAAAGTACTTAGCTTTGGTGTGGATTCTTAACCTGGGCCAACTAGGGCAAAAAAGAATGATGGAAGATCTCCGTTTCCCTCCCATCAACCATGAAAGAAAATATGACTAAGAAAATATAACATTACATTTAAGGTTTTGAATAAACAAGGGTTTAATCATTAAGTAGTATAACCTGAAGTGGTCCAATGGAGCCTTTTTAAGCATGAGTATTTATAATCATATTTGTTTAAAATAGTAATTGATTAGAGTAGTTAGTGATATGTTTATTCATAGTGTTGGCATTCAGCACTTTTCCCGATGAAGCTCTTTCATGGTTGATGGGAGCGAAACGGAGATCTTCCATCGTTCTTTTTTGCCCTAGTTGGCCCGGGTTAAGAATCCACACCGGAGCTAAGTACTTTATAATTATAATTACAATGGGAGAGTAATTGCATAACAAAATTAAAATTATTAAATTACTAAAATGACTGAATATTAAGGGCTCCTTTTACGAAGGTGCGCTAGTGTTTTTAGCGCACGCACCGGATTAGCACGCGCTATAGGAGGCGGTAGCGGCTAGCGCACATTAAAGCCCTAACGCCCCTTCGTAAAAGGAGCCCTAAATGTCACTGCACATCACTGGTAATCCTTAAAATAATAATAAATTGCTTATCTGAAAACTCATGTTATCATAGTGTTCGATCTCAAACACTCATTTTTCAGGAAATCCACTTCACTTGGAGTTATCCTTGAACATAAGTTTGCAATTATGTATGTACAATATTCTGTGGGGCTGCAAGCTTCATGCACAGTTTGAAAATTGCCTTGGTAATGTGGCGATGTCACTGTTCATCAACACCCACACCCTGGGCATAGGGAAGAATTTCTGTACGGGAAACAAAGCAATTTTTGTTTTAACCAATAGAGTATTTGGGATGACAGTCGTGACTGGAACAAAATAATAATCTTTTTATTAATATCTTTCAACAATTTATAAACAGCACCACACAAACAAACGTTGATATCAGAGGTACGGAATCCAAAACATATACTGTACTTCTAAATTTGTTCCACAAATGAATTTCTCTCTCCGGCTCTCTCCCCTCCACCTCTTGGTCTTGACATTGCTCCCCCTTCAATCCTCCCCCCCTCCCATTCTCTAGCATTTCCGTCTCCTTGCTTTTGTAGGAGGTCTGGCATCTCTCCTTCCCGTTTGTAGTTTGCCAGCCCCCCACCCACCATCACCACCACCAATATCTCAGCCTACCTATTCTTCTAGAAGTCTCCGACAGTGGTAGCAATTCACATTGCCTGCTCCAAAGCCTTCCATCTGACCTATCCTATCCATGTGGACAGGGAAGTTAGTGAGAGAGGCTGGAGGCGGACAGACAAAGATATACGAGTAGCTGGATCACATGAGGGAGCAGAGAGACACGGGACCCATATTCCTTTTTGGCTGAATAGTCAGTCTGCCCCTGGATAGAGGGTAATAGCAGCAGTAGGAGGAGGCAGTGGCTAAGAAATCCGGGGGGAATAAATGCCTCTGCTTGCCTCTTCCCCCACCTATTTACATGTCCAAGCACAATTGAGAAATCGGTGATCACCAACAACCTTTCTCTCCCCTCCCCCCCAATTACAAGAAAGGAATCCCTCAAAGACTGACATTTCTTCCCACCATATCCCTGCTCCAAACACAGGAACTGAAGAGACAGGTTTATCTCATTTTATAATCAAAAATATTTTAAATTTATTTTAATGGTAACTTATGAAATTTGCAGTTTCAACTAAGCAAAGTCTTGAGCTCTGCTATTTACCATTCAGTGGACTGAATTAAAATTCAGAGCACTGAACCAGGAGTATTACATTCCAAGTCTGGCTCTGACCTGAAATCTGATTGGCTGTCTCCCCAGTCTGATTTGTTTCTCTGCTCTTTCAGAGACATTGATGGATTTTATAAAATGAGCTAAACTGAGAATCAATAAATCTTTTGTAAAGTACATTGATATGATTTCCTTGAGGTAAACTTGATCAGGGGAACAGAAAGAAAGAAAACGAAGAAAGTGAATAATAAAATGTTAAGGTAAAGAAGAGAAAACAGAGATCTATTCTTTTTTCATTATTTCTTACTTTTCAACAGAAAGTTACAGATAAAAAAGTATGATATACAAAACAAGCTAAAAAGCAACATATACTGTGTGTATGTATATATATATATATATACAGCTCTCTCTATATAAGTGTGTGTATGTGTGTGTATATGTATGGATATATGTGTATATATATGTATGTATGTATATGTGTGTGTGTGTATATATATATATATACAGTATATATAAAACAAAGGAAAAACATGATCTCCCCCTTATTCTTCAATCATAGCTCCAGAATATAAGCGCCATATGAATACCAGCACTTAAGCAATAGTCACATATGCAGGCACTCTATGCTTGCTAAGTACTATCCTGAAAATTGTGTGTGCTTTGCATGTATTTGCAAGAGATGGGGTTCTACATTTACACACATAACTTATCCCCCCTTTAATATAACCGTAGCACAGTTTTTTTTTTCTGTTCAAAATATTTTTATTGATTTCATAGTTATAAAATAGAAAATATACAACAAAGGCTTCCGAGGAAGCCTAACAAGAAAAACCAAGTGACAGCTCCCTTCAGTACATCATATCACAATAAGAAATATTATCGATACTCAAGGATAGAAGCAACAAATAATAATGAGAAAACTAACACAGTCTTCTGGTCATAGTACATTGCAAGATAAATACATAAATAGGATGGCAGGACCATGAATTATGTATAGTATCATAATGTAGTCTAGTATGTAAAGCCATAGAGAATACAAAAGCTTAATAGAATCTGGCATTATAAATGGAGAGAGGGTCATATTGATTCCTGAGATATATCAGATAAGGAACACCAATGAAAAGTGTGAAAGATTAAAACAAATTGATGAGTGATGTTATATCAATAAATGATCTCATAAGCATTATTTCAAAGGTCTTGAGTAGAATGGTCTATTAGTATAGACCATGTATTATCATAAGTGGATAGTGACTTAGAGCGTTCTGCCATATGTTTCTCGTATTTAGCATGTAGGCATACTGAATTCCACCAATGAGTGAGGCTGAGGTTAGAGAAGTCTTTCCAATTTTGTAAAATTAATTGAAGAGCTATGAATAACAAAAGGGTCAAAAGACGATCATGATACAAAGATAAAGGTGAGGACAGTGCCGAGGATCCCAGAAGTAAGACATCCAATGTGAAGGGGTCATTAATAATAAAAAGTTTGGTAATCATATTCCAGATAGAGGACCAAAAAATCTGTAAATGGGGACAATCAAATAACATATGTCGTAGGGAGCCTTCGGAGGATTTACAGGTCCAACAGGAGCTATCCGTGGATCTCTTAATTTTAGCTGTTTTGGACGGAGTCCAGAAGGCTCGATGATACAGAAAAATCGCAGTTTGTCTATGGGAGGCTGAGTGGAGCGATTTAAAGATCCTAATCCACAGTTCTGTCCACATACGATCAGTTAACGGAGATTGCAACACCAAATCCCACTTAGTCAGGGAAGCCGAAATTGCAGGGAAACATTTTGAATGTATATATTTATACCAATTAGATGATTGTCCATGGGATGCAGAGAAGGAAAGAGCCATAGAGTGTAGGTCTGAAGTGGTATGAAGAGAAGTTGGAGAAGGATACCTCGCAGAAAGGCAATGGTGGAGTTGAATCCAATTGAAATATTGAGAGGGAGGGATGTTATATTTGGCCATGATATCTGAAAAAGTAATCCATTTGTCATTAGTCAAAAGATGGGAAATATGCCAAATTCCTCGCTGTTGCCAAGTTTTCCAAACCATCACCGCGTTGCCTATCTTGAGTTTGGGGTTATGCCAGATAGGTGCAGATACTGAATCAGCCAATTTCATATTTGAAAGGGAGTCAATATAACTGATCGCCTGCCAAGTACTTAATATAATCGGGTTTTGTTTTGCCAATTGAGGAAGAGGAATGGCAGGAGCATGATGCAATATATAAGAATCAACTAAAGAGAGTTCCAAAGGTAGCCACGTAGGATTTACATGCATAGACTCAACATTCAGCCATAAGGAGCCCTGAGACATCAAAAATGCATGGTGATATTCGCGAAAGCTAGGAAAATTGACTCCTCCCTGCTCCTTAGAACATTTCAGTTTACGGAGTGCAATCCGAGGCTGTTTGCCTTGCCATAAAAAGGAAGTGAGTAAGTGTTCAATACGAGAATAAATTGAGTGAGGGAAGAGAAAGGGAAGCATACTAAGGATGTAATTGATTTTCGGAGTGATCATCATACGTATTGTAGATAGTCTACCCCACCAGGAGAGATTAAGGGGGGACCATCTGGAAGTGCAGGAACGAATAATAGAGAAGATATAGTCAGAGTTAAGTCGTGAGGTGGAGTCGAGAGAGGGCCCAAAATACAATCCAAGATATTTGATCTTAGAAGGGGACCATATGAAACCATATTGGGAAGAATCAGATTGAATATCTATACAGTTTAAAGGTAAAAGTTCAGATTTATTGATGTTTAATTTGTATCCAGAAATCGCCGAATAGCGATTAATTTGTTCAAGGATAAAGATAATAGATTCTGGATGAACATAAAGAAGAACATCGTCGGCATATGCCGAGAGTTTAACTGAAAAATCATTGTAATGAAAGCCAGCAATTCGAGAATCATTCCGTATAGCAGATAAAAGTGGTTCAAGAGCAAGATTGAAGAGTAAGGGAGATAGGGGGCAACCCTGTCTCGTGCCACGGGATGGAGAGAAGGGTTGGGAAAGAAGTCCATTTATCATAATTCGTGTCGTGGGATGAGAGTAGAGAACTTTAATCATAGATAAGAAGGGATCAGGAAAACCATACCAACGTAGAATATGAAATAGGAAGGGCCATTCTAGACGATCAAAGGCTTTTTCGGCATCAAGAGCCATGATTACCAGTCTTTCTGCGTGAGAAGATGAGTGGTGGATAATGTGAGACAAGAGTCGGGTATTATTAGAAGAGTAACGATTATTTAGAAAACCAGATTGGTCTGAGGAAATGAGCAGAGGAAGTACGGTTTGAAGCCGAGAAGCAAGGATCTTAGCGAAAATTTTTGCGTCTACATTTATTAATGAGATGGGACGGTAATTTTTGACCTCTTGAGGGTCCTTACCCGGTTTAGGAAAGACAATGAGATTAGCTTCTGTAAAGGAGCCTATGGAATGACCTTGATTGCACAAGAAGTGAAAGAAAGGAAGCAAATGTGGAAGTAAAATTGGTAGAAAGGCTTTGTAAAATTCTATTGTAAGGCCATCCGGGCCTGGAGATTTGTTCGGAGCCATGGAGTTAATGGCATCCGTGATTTCCTGGGAAGTGAAGGGAGAAGAAAGTGAGAGAGAATCTGTAGGAGAAAGAGTGGGGTGCGGGAAAGATAAGAAGGAATTGAGATTAGCTTCAGAGGAGGTGATTTCTGAAGAATAAAGATCTTGATAGAAATTATGGAAGGCGGATGAGATGATTGAAGGATCTGTAGTAAGTATTCCTGCGGGGTCTTTAATGGATGATATGGTAGTTTTATCCTGGGATTTTTTCAAATAATTCGCAAGCAGATGTCCAGGTTTGTTATTTTCTGCGTAGTACGAAGCCGCTTGGACGAAGACTGAATTGGCAGCAGATGAACTCAATAAAGAGTTGTATTGGATTCTAAGGTTACGAAGAGTAGTCAGGGCTGTAATATCAGTAATGTCTGAAATATGGGTAGCTTCCGCTTCACGTATGCGAGATTCAAGGTCTCGTAGGGTTTGTTTTCTAGAGGAGTGGAGTCTAGCAGTAAATTGAATTATTGTCCCACGTATGAAAGCTTTGAAGGCATCCCAGGTGTTGATCCAATTGGACTGAGTGGGGATGTTAAAATGAAAAAATTCTTGGATGGCCGCAGTAATACTTTCAGAGAATTGGTTTTCAGCAAGGAGTGAAGAGTTGAACCGCCATTGCCTACTGCGAGGTGTAAGAGAAAAGTAAGAGCAAGTCAGGGAAATAGCTGCATGATCAGAAATTGTGATAGAGTGAATATCAGAGGTGGTGATGTGAGGTAAGATAGAAGAAGAGGCAAGAAAGTAATCAATCCTGGAGTATGTCGAGTGTGGTGCTGAAAAGAACGTAAATTGATCAAGGGTGGTATGCTGCAATCTCCAGGGATCTGTTAAGTGAAGCTGGGATATAATATCATGCAATGCATACCATGATTTTGGTTTCTTGTAGGAGGCATGTGATTTCCTGTCCTTGGAAGGATCTAAAATAAGATTAAAATCACCTCCAATAATAATAGGGGTGTCAGGATCCTGTAAGATATGATTGGCCAAATTATGAAAAAATTCAGGAGAATCTAAATTTGGTGCATATATATTTAAAATGCGTAATGTGCGATTGGATATAGAAAGTTTGGCACTAACCCATCTACCATAAGTATCATGAGAGCTAGATAAAATAGAGATGGATGGATGATGTTTAATTAGGGTAATTACACCATTTTTTCCATTCAGAGCAGGGGAAAACAATGGCGCACAAAAGCCTTGTTTAAGAAATTTACTTGAGCTAGATTCATTGAGATGAGTTTCCTGAAGCAGAATAATATCTGATTTAAGATCATCAATATAAGACAATAATTTCCGCTTTTTAATCACATTATTTAGACCTTTGATATTTAAAGATGTTATTGATAATGACATTGAAAGCATGGATATATGATATTTAGCATGGTTGAGATACCTAAATAAGCCAGACAAAATTTGGTGTGGGACTTATAAGCTGTAAATAAAATTATGGCAAAAAAAGCAGAAGCTGTATGCATCTTATAACAAAAATGAAAAATCAACAAAAGGATTATAGTAGAGGAGTAAGAGATGTACCTGAAAGGAGAAAGAGCCCACTGTAATAAAACAGCAAGCAAAAAACTTTGGGTGGCCGAGGAGGGGACAGATAGCCGAGTGAACAAAACAAACTCAGCAGCCATTTGATCAGTGTATTGCAAAAGGTAGCTCTAGCTGTATGCACAATTAACTAAAGTAAACAACAGGTCAAAAAGTTTAAGTGCTGTGTTTATAATGAATGAACTATGCCAACAATGGCAATACACAGCAACCACTAAAACAAGTGAATCATCAGAATAAAGAGGCACATTCAATGTCAGTCAGCCATGAATGCCTGCTGTGGAAGTAACATTAATGAAATAAACTAAAAACAATATATAATGATTATAGAGTTCAGGAGGATAAATAAATGGAAAGAGAGGCATAATAATACAGAAAGATGAACTACTCAGGCAGTCAGTGTGTCCCACTAAGGACATTAGCACTCTGATCTAGTATAAATGACATCAGATAGCAAAGCCTATGATGTCATAGGATAATACAAGTAAGGAAATTCATAAAATAAATAAAAGATTAAAATCCGTGGCACAGTAATTGAGTCATGTGTGAAAAAATTGCAGAAGACCAAACCTATGTAGTAAACATTCATCATCTAAGTTTCTGGACATTTAAAAGTGTAAATTTAAAGCCACTGTACTTTCATTATGCTTACCAATTAACATCCGCACCAACGAGAAGAAAAAGAGTAAGAGGTTCAAAGGGTTTTAGCAGGTAGAGTGAGCATAATAGTCCAGTAACATAATATAATATATATAAAAAAAAAAAAAAAAACACAAAATGGCTGAGGTGCATGGTCTTGCAGTGCAGAGTCACATGTCTGTAAAAAGAAGAGAGTAACGAACATGCCTAGAGGTCCTGCGATGCAGTGGAAAGGTAAAATGGTAGTAAAAATGAAAAATAAATTAGAGAAGGAGTCATTCAAGCGATATATAGTAAAAGAGAGAGAAATAATCATGGAAATAACAATTGTAGAGTTAGAATAACATGTAGAAAGAGTCAGTTTCAGAGGCAGCATGGCAGATGAGCATCAGGCACAGAGGGAAACAGGCTCACACAGAGTCAATCGGGGTTGGTGAAGTCTCTTCGATGTAAGTAGCCAGAAGCTCCGGGTCAGTGAAGTCTTTTGTTTGATTTAGGTAAGTTACCCTCATTCTTGCCGGGTAGAAAAGACCGTAGCGGGCTCCCATCTTTTTTAGTTGTGGTCTGAATGCAAGCAGTTGTTGTCGTGCTTTAACAGTGTTCTTGTGCAGATCTGGGAGGAAAAGGATCTTATTTCCCTCGTGGGTCACAGGCGCTAGTGATCGGGCTTTTTGTTGAATTTCTAGGACCTGCGGGTAGCGGAGGATCCGAAGCACTATGGGTCGTGGCCGGCGATCACGCGGGAACCTGGAGGATGGAGAGCGGTGAGCACGTTCAATTTCAAAATCATGCTTAAAGTGCAGATCTAGTATTTTGGGGATGAAGGACTCCAAGAACGCCACCATATTATTGCCTTCCTGCCCCTCCGGGACCCCCAAAAGACGCAGGTTATTCCGGCGGGAACGATTACTGGCGTCCTCCATTTCTTTTTCCAGGGCCAGCGTGCGTTTCACGTGGCCCTGTAATGCCTTAACATTGGCATCTGTGGTTGCTGATTTTATTTCCAGATCAGCTATTTTCACTTTGAAGGTGGTCAGTTCAGTTTGGATTGAAGATAAGTCATCTTTAAGCTCAGAGATGGCATCCTTGGTCTCAGTCATCAGATCCTGGACTGTTTTGATTGCATTCCACAAATCAGACATGGAGGGAGCCTCAGGGCCATCCTGTGTCACCAATTTAGAGTCCTTTGCGGGAGAGGGAGGGTCGGGCTTGTGCCTTTTGCCCTTAGTAGCTGTAGCCATCGTTTATAGTGTGGATGGAGCTGGATGGAGGGGTCTAACACCAGTGCAGTGCAGCCAGAGAGTAAAAAGATGGTGAAGGTTGCTGGAGCCTGCTGTTCAGACGACCATCTTTGTCGGGCTCAACAGCGCCCCCCCCCGTAGCACAGTTTTTAATGCCAACCACAGCATTAACAGCTCCGACGATCATAGAATTCCTATGAGCGTCGGAGCTGTTACCCGCCGCGGCCAGTGCTAAAAACCATGCTACAGTTTTGAAAAATGGGGGTTATTGAATACTATGAATTATGTGCAGGGCTGGATTTAGATGAAAAGAGGCCCTAGGCTATTCCACTTATGAGGCCCTTTCACCTCCCATTTTTAAGTTTGTAAATTACATGAGATAATAAAATACATCATTATTGTGATATATATCAATATTTTAAATGAAACATGTTGTTATTGGTACTAACCTTTATAAAAAATGTGACACGGATAATAAATAAAAAAAAGTCGAGAACGCTTATTTGGACATTTATTCTCAGCACCATATATAGTACTTGTAACAATAACTAATCAAACATAACACACAACATTGCCCCTTCCTATGTCTATAGTGCCCCCAGTGCGTCCTTCCTCACCTCACCACCCCCCTCCGATGCCCGCCTGCCTCCCATCCCCCTTCCATTGAACACTCCCCATGCCATCCTGCCTGCCTGCCTTCCATTAAACCCCCCCACCCCCCTCCGATGCCAGCCTGCCTGCCTCCCATCCCCCTTCTACTGAAACCCCTCACCCCACCCCACCCCCGATGCCAGTCTGGGCCACCCTGTCCTGACGGATTCACATTTTTCCTCTCTCCCTGCCGGACTGACGTCTTTCCCTCCCCGATCCTCCTCCCAGGGCGAGAAAAAGAAAGGGAGAAGCCGAGTCAGCGCCCCGTTGCGGCCGGAGCCGGTTCCGATCCCGAAGCGTAGAATTTCTCCTTATTTCGGTTCAGTGTTTTAGTGTTCACTGTTTTTAGAATAGTGTAATTTTAATTTTGCTAACAATTTGATCTTGATCTTGAGGCCCTAGGCTGAAGCCTAGTTAGCCTATAGGAAAATCCGGCCCTGATTATGTGCTAAAGAACAATATCTACTGTATATGTGCGCATTTATACCTTCCATAAGCCAGGCATAAGCACCTAAATGTTGGCATGTAAATGGTGACCTCTGTTCATTCTAAGCGGAGCACATGAGCAATTGCTCATACATTCTAGGAATGTCATTCAGAAAAACACTTGCAAATCTAGTTTTTAGAACTAGTTGCTCACACGAAAAAAACCTAAAACAATTTAGAGCTTCCTGTCCCAAACTTGCATTTACCAGGCCAATCCTTAGAGGGAGTATTGATGGAGACTTATGCTTTATTCCAGTGTTTTTCAACCTTTTTTGGGCAAAGGCACACTTGTTTCATGAAAAAAATCACGAGGCACACCACCATTAGAAAATGTTAAAAAATTTAACTCTGTGCCTATATTGACTATATATAAAGTAATTCTCTTGAATAGGAATCAAATAAACACAAAGAAAGTATTTTATAATGCTGCCACCGCCAACAACACCGTTGGCGGCGGTGGCACTCAAGTGGCTAAAGAGCCGCAGTTTGCCGGCCTAGGGACAACACTGGAGGGTGGCCAGCTGTGCACCCCCTTGGGATGTAAACCCGGGGTGGGGCAGACCGCCCCCCCACCCACCCTGGTATGCCACTATCTGTACCTCACTCCCTCCCTATGACCAAAAATTCTCCTTTCTTCTATTCCCCGTGTACACAACCATCTCTTTCCCTCCCTTCCTCTCTCCAAAGTCCATGCCTTCTGTGTCCAAACATTCATTCCCTCCCCCACCTCAGCATCTCTTTCCCTCCCTTCCTCTCTCCCAAGTCCATTTCTTCTGTGTCCAAAAACACATTCCCTCCCCCACCTCAGCATCTCTTTCCCTCCCTTCCTCTCTCCCAAGTCCATGCCTTCTGTGTCCAAAAACCCATTCCCTCCCCCACCTCAGCATCTCTTTCCCTCCCTTCCTCTCTCCCAAGTTCATGCCTTGTGTCCAAAACGCACTCCCTCCCCCCTTTTGTGTTCCGTGTTTGCCTCCCAGCCCATCTTTGCAACTTTCTCAGCCAAACGAAGCTCAAGCCGCGAGGCTTGTCTTCTGCTTCCTGCCTGCCCTGCCGCGCACAAATAGCCGAACGGAAGTATTCTCCGACGTCAGTGCTGACATCGGAGGGCAGGCTTTGCTTAAGCCCTCCCTCTGACGTCAGCGCTGACATCGGGGAACGCTTGCTATCGGCTATATGTTAGCTGCAGGGCAGGCAGGAACAGAAGACGAGCCTCGCGGCTCGAGATGTATTGAACTCCGCGGGTCCCCCGGCCAGCTCTCTCCTGTCCACGTGGGGCGGACCGCCCCTCTCCCTAGACTGGTGGTACTGCCCTGATGGCGGCCCTGACCGTACGGAACAGCGGTTGAAAAACACTGCTTTATTCTATAATGACATCTGGGAGCCCAGATGCCTTTATAAAATAGTACTTAACACCTGCCATTGTATGCACATTTTGGCACAGTTTTGCCTCCTGTTCTTCTAATTCTATAATCTTGTATGCCTGATTGTGAACACAGTTTATATAAAACTTAATTGTTAAATCAGGCACTAATTGGTATTAGCATTATTAATTATTGGCTATAATTTAGTTAAACCATCACTAATTTTCAGTTACGCTTGTAACTGCACTTAGTATTCTATTTGTAACACCCCCCTCAGAAGCATCTGTCGATTGGGATCCAGCTTAACAGGAGCCCTTGGGGCCGGCTGTGCCCTGGTGTCTTCACCTAAGGTAAAAGATATTTATGGGTAAGATTTCCTTCCCTTTAAGGGAAAACACTAGACCTGAGAGAATTTGACTCTCTCACAATTTCTCACATCTCTGTCATCTGTGTTCTGTACTCACTGACAGTTTCCACACAACTTCTTTCTCAATAGAGAGAAATAGATACCGTATATACTCAAATATAAGCCAGGATTTGGGGGACAAAAAGTGGCCCATAAATGGGGGTCTCGGCTTATATTCGGGCTGCCTAACCGCCCTCATCCCAGACCTATTGCAGGCCTCCGGTGGTCCAGCAGTGGGCTGGGACATGAGGATCCCTCCCCCGTCTCCCGTCCTGGCTGAATCCACCCACCTGCCTCCCCCGCACATACCCCAACTCTTCAGCGGCCTTGCAGTGTCTCAATCCGTCCTCCTTTTTCTGGAGCCATATGGTAATCCTACACTTCCTGCCTGCAGCTGCCAATGGGGAGGGGAAGAACAACAGACACTAAAAGAAAACGGAATCACATAACTTTATTGTTATGACAATTTTACATGTGTTGCCAAAGAAATGTATTTAGCAGTTAAAGGGGGGAGGGTAAACCCAGACAAGCACTAAGAGAGTAATTGCGGAGCTGGGAAGGGATGAAAAGGTTTGAAAAGGGTTAGTGGCTGGAAGAGAAAATGCAGCTGTGAAGAATTGGAGGTTATAGAAAGCACCTGTAAGGATAGGAGAGCTGAGTAATAAGAACAAGCTGAAAGAGCTTTAGAAAGCTGTAGAGCTGTAGAAAGAAAAATAAGAAGGTATAAGTGACTAGAAAAGGGGTTGATGCCTAGGAGAAAAATTCTGCTGGAAGAAACCAAGAAAATGTACAGGGAAGAGGGGCTGGGACATTGGGACTTGTGCTGAGAGTGGAGCTGTGGGTAGATGAATAGACAAGTCTAAGAGGTGAAAGGGATAGAAAGGGGTTACTGACGGAAAAAATTTGACTGTGAAGGGCTGGAAGAAGCAGAAAATAGTTGTATGGGAAAGAGACTGGGTGATGGAGACAGGCTGAGAAGGGGGCTGTAGGAAGAGGAAGGAGTATGTCTGGGAGAGAAAATGCTGCTGTGAAAGGCTGGAAAAAAACAGAAAAGAATTATAAGGGGGAGAGGGTGACAGGGATAAGCACAAGTAGTGGAGTTGTGGGTAAAGGAACAGAGGGGGCTAGAAAGGGATGAATGGAAATGGCAGAGAGAGAGAGAGAATTATCCAGTGAAGGATTGGAAGAGGTAGAAAGTAGTTATAAGGGGAAGACAGACTTGGAAGGAATTGAGGGCACTAAGGAGTGAAGGGATTTGAAAAATAATGGAGAGCTGTAAGTGTCTGAAAGCTCTAAAAGGGAAGAGAGGCTAAGTGATGGAAAGTATAGCTGTGTGAGTGGAGACGAAACAGTTGAGAGGAACTCAGAAGGGGCATGGACTGTGATGGGGAAGGAAGCTGGAAGGCAGGGCCGGATTTAGATGAAAAGAGGCCCTAGGCTATTCCACTTATGAGGCCCTTTCACCTCCCATTTTTAAGTTTGTAAATTACATGAGAGATAATAAAATACATCATTACTGTGATATATATCAATATGTTAAATGAAACATGTTGTTATTGGTACTAACCTTTATAAAAATGTGACACGGATAATAAATTTAAAAAAGTCGAGAACACTTATTTGGACATTTATTCTCAGCACCATATATAGTACTTGTAACAATAACTAATCAAACATAACACACAACATTGCCCCTTCCTATGTCCATAGTGCCCCCAGTGCGTCCTTCCTCACCTCACCCCCCCTCCGATGCCCGCCTGCCTCCCATCCCCCTTCCATTGAACACCCCCCATGCCATCCTGCCTGCCTGCCTTCCATTAAACTCCTCCCCTCCTCCCCCCCCGATGCCAGTCTGGGCCGCCCTGTCCTGACGGATCCACGTTTTGCCTCTCTCCCCACGGGGCTGGGCTTTGCCCAGCTGTTTCCGGACTGAAGTCTTTCCCTCCCCGATCCTCCTCCCAGGGCAAGAAAAAGAAAGGGAGAAGCCGAGTCAGCGCCCCGTTGCGGCCGGAGCCGGTTCCGATCCCGAAGCGTAGAATTTCTCCTTATTTTCGGTTCAGTGTTTTAGTGTTCACTGTTTTTAGAATAGTGTAATTTTAATTTTGCTAACAATTTGAATGTAGGCCCCTCTTGATCTTGAGGCCCTAGGCTGAAGCCTAGTTAGCCTATAGGAAAATCCGGCCCTGCTGGAAGGAGACATGCTTTCTTAAGAACATAACAATTGCCATACTGGGACAGACCGAAGGTCTTTCAAGTCCAGTATCCTGTTTCCAACAGTGGCTAACCTAGGTCCCAAGTATCTACCAGTAGCTATATCCCAAGTAGTAAAACAGATTTTATGCTGCTTATCCAAGGAATAACCAGTGGATTTCCCAAAGCCATCTCAATAATGGCCTATGGACTTCTCTTTAGGAAATTATATAAACCTTTTTTAAACCCTGCTAAGCTAACTGATTTCAACACATTCTCTGGCACCAAATTCCAGAGTTTAATTACATGTTGTGGGAATAAATATTTTATCAGATTTTTTTAAAATCTCCTACTTAGTAGATTCAGCTTATGCCCCCTAGTCCTAGTATTTTTAGAAAGAGTAAACAAGCGATTCACATCTACCCTTTCCACTCCACTCAGTACTTTAGCCTTTCCTCATAAGGAAGGTCGCCCCGTCTCTTTTATCATTTTCATCGCCCTTTTCTGTACCTTTTCTAATTCCGCAATATCTTTTCTGAGATGTGGCGACTAGAATTGCACACAGTATTCGCGGTACCACTGTAGAGCAAGACAAGGGCATTGTAACATTTACATCTTTGTTTTTCATTTCTTTCCTGTTAATTCTTAACATTGTATTTGTTTTCTTAGCTGCCCGTGCACATTGAATTGAGATTTCAATGTATACTCAGCATCACACAGCTATGTTTTAGGTTCTTCTTTTCCATATGCATCACTTTGCACTTGCTTACATTAGATATCATCTGCCATTTTGGTACCCAGTCTTCCAGTCTCACAAGGTCTTGCAATTTTTTACAATCCTTAACAACTTTGGGCTCCTTTTACGAAGGTGCGCTAGCATTTTTAGCGCGTGCTACAATGCCGCATGCGCTAACCCCACAGTGCTTGGAAAATACTAACGCCAGCTCTATGGAGGCGTCAGCGTCTAGCGCGCGTGCTAAAACTGCTAGCACACCTTCGTAAAAGAAGCCCTTTGTGTCATCAGCAAATTTAATAACCTCACTAGTTATTCCCATCTCTAGATCATAGATAAATATGTTAAAAAGTACCGGTCCCGGCACAGACCTCTTGGGACCCCCATTATTAAACTTCTCCATTGAGAATATTGAAAACAAGAACAAAACTGTGGATACAAAGTACTTGATGTCAAAGTTTATTGTAATGACTCTTCACGGTGTATTATTGTATGGAATTATTTCTTATGCACTATTTGAATCCACTGTGAAGAACCATTACAATCAACTTTGACATTAAGTACTTCATATCCACAGTTTTGTTATTGTTTTATTGTTTTCCCTTGGTATTCTGTGGATTTTCATTGGTGTTCTTTTTGTTGTGGACTATTGAGCATATTGTCCATTTAAACCTATGGTTTTCTGTTTTTCAACCAGGTCCTAATCCATAATAGGATATTACTTCCAATCCCATTACTTTATAATTTACTAAGAAGTCTTTCATGAGGTACTTTTTAAAATGCCTTTAGAAAATCCAAATACACAATATCAGCTGGTTCACTTTTATCCACATGTTCCTTCACCCCTTCAAAGAAATGCAGTAGATTGGTGAGGTAAGATTTTCCTTGACTAAATCCATGTTGGCTTTCTCTCATTAATTCATGCGTACGTGTATGGTCTGTCATTTTGTTCTTTATAATAGTCTCAACCATTTTGCTCGGCACTGACGTCAGAGTCACTGGTCTAAAATTTCCTGGATCACCTTTGGAATCCTTTCTAAATATCGGTGTCCTTTTAGCCACTCTCTTCTGGCACTGTGCCATATTTTAAAGAAAAATTGCCATCTAGGTGCATATTGCCATCTAGGTGCATATTGATGATGTCACAATGATGTCAAGATAGTACGTCAAACAAGTCTACTTGCTCTGAGCCATTGCCATTGTGAGTAGGGTTTCTCTTCTTATTTTCTTAAACTTTGGGAATGAGATTTATTATGCAATACATTTTATCATGTGCTTTGCTTGAGTAATGCATTATTAAACTTCATTTTCCATTATCAAAGAGGAGTCCTCTTTATACCCAAAAATAGGTTTAGTATGCAATATATATATTTATTTTTTCATGTGCTTTGATTGAGGAACACAGAGGCCAAAAGAAGAACTGGACAAGTGTTGAAGGTACATGTTTGATATTTTTCTTAGAGAAATGACTGCTTATGAATCAAGAGGATATAAGCTTGGCTTTTGAATTGACGTGGTTTAATATTTGAGTGTGTGTGGCGCAGTGTTTAGAGCTACAGCCTTAGTAGCCTTCACTGCTCCTTGTGACCCTGGGCAAGTCACTTAATCCCCTGGAGCCTACAAGGACAGAAGGGAATTATGATAAAGTAGCCAAATATAAATAATTAAAAGATAAATAAATAAAATATAACAGTGGTGCTTCTGTAAAATCGGGCTGCCTTCTGCATGCCATTTTACTACATACAATTTTAATGTTAAAAAAAAACAGCATAAAATCGCCATTCTAATGACATCATAATGCTAAAATGCGAGAGATGTGAAGATGTCTATGCGACGCCGAAAAGGTGATTCTATAAAGCATGCCTAACTATATAGATGCGCTTAAATTCTCTGAGCACCACTGAGCACGATTCTATATTGTGCATCTATGCTTAATAGAATTGCACTCAACGTTGTGCAGCCGAATGTCTAAATGCTGCCTAAATTTTAGGCATCCTTTACAGAATTTGCCCCTGAAAGTGTAGCTGATCTACAAACTAAGCACTTGAAGAAGTTTATTCTCCCTGCCCTCCAAGATCCACAAGAAGCAGGAAAGAAGATGCCTTTCCCTCCATAATTTGTAGCTTCTGAAGCTACAGATCTTCAAATGTCCCAGTACATAAAATGGCATAAATAAAATTTAGGTCCAAAAATGAAGAGGGACATACAGTACAAAATAAACAAAGAAAATAGCACAAGGTACCTTCAAGGACAATCAATGTGTGTTTTATTAAGACCTGACATGGGCTGTGTTTCGGCATGTTCGCCTGGGTCAGGGATCTACAGTATGTATGGTTATCAAATCAGACTGGTTTAGCCACAAACAGCAAAAAAAAAAGGTGCCCAACTAATAACTCAAACAAGAAAGTGAGATCGTGCCAAAAAGTTTTTATACGACTTAATAAAAGTTTAATAAAATGTAAAAATGTTTCCTTTCACTGGGAACAATGAGAAAGTCACTAGGGAAAAAGGTTTCCTATAGTTATTCTTGGAGTAAGCAGTAGTAGGGTTGAATCTCAATTTATGGGAGTAAAAGGTACAAGGTTTTTATAATGGAGCATAATGGTACCTGGCGGGCTGCATGAGGCCCCCGGGCACAAGTTTGAGACCACTGCTCTAGCCCATCTAAACCATCCCGGGCATCGCAGCCCTCCCTAGCCCATCCTTAACTAAATGGCCAAATACGGAGCACAAACCGTGTAAGTCTGTCCAGTACTGGCCTTAGTTCTTCAATATATGCCCATCATATTCTGATTAGAGATCCTCTGTGTTAATCCCATGCTTTTTTTTTACTCTGTCACCATTTTCCTCTCCACCATCTCTTTCAGGAGCGCATTCCAGGCATCAACCACCCTCTATGTAAAGAAGAATTTCCTAACATTACTCTTGTCTACCACCCCTCAAGCTCAAATTATGCCCCCTGGTTTTATCATTTTCCTTTTTGGATTTTTCCAGATACACCCAATGCAATGGCCAAATATCTTTCTGTAGGAGAATAATTCAGAAAATCAATTTTTTTGGGCCCTATTCATCAAAGATATTCCATAAGTTATAATTTATGAATATATATTGATGCTTGTACATCTCCATACATTTCTTTAAACAGTAACAGAATTGTGTCACTTAATTACATTTCCATAGTGTAGAAAATAGAAGTTTCTTCCCAGAAAAAGAGGTGAATACACGGAATGGCCTCCCAAATGAGGTGGTGGAGACAAAAAGTGTAACTGAATTCATGAAAGCTTGGGGCAGATATATTGAATCTCTAAGGGAGAGGAAGGGATAGTAGATGGCATGGATAGACAGATTAGATAGGCCATATAGTCTTTTTTTGTCTTAATTTTCTCTCTGTTTCTATATTATTTTCATTTTCCAAGAATATAGAAAATATCCTGAATAGTATGTAGCATCCATAACGTTGTCTATCTGTTTGGTGTCTTAGTTATACAAGGAGAAATTCACATGATAAACTGTCCTCTCACCTTCTGGTATTTCAATGCATCAACAGCTGTGAAAAGTATACTGCTCATTGCATGAAACAAAGCTTGTGAAATAACTGAAAACATTTGTAGTCACAAAAGACACATTCCAGATACTGAAATGGGATTTGAATGTGCTCAATCCAATTGCCCTGAATCTCTTCACTTGCCTACAGTTTTAGGCTATAGATATGCTCTTTTAAATGCCTTCCATCAATAATTAAAAGGAACTCTCAAGACACCACTGAAGAAAGAGCAGAACAGTTAAAGGAGATGAGTTTGTTTAGCTTGTATAAAACGGAGGGTAATGTTATAGTAGCAGTGTTGTGTTTGAAGTGGCTATAGGGAGCTACATGTTTTTCTTTTTTGTCTTTTTTATGAAAACCAAGAGTATCTCATCAAATAGAGCATAACTGATGAGATAACCTAGATAAGAAACTAATATTATATCACTGATAGAAGAATTAAAGAGACAGCTTTTCCATGGTGGCATTCAAAGTGTTAACTTAAACACCAGCTATGCCATTCAGATGAATATGTATATTCAGCACTGCGATGCATGCCAAGGCAGATTTCAAACAGAATGTCCAGAGGGGGATTCATGGGTCCATGTGAGGAAGTGAGGAATTACCATGCTATTTTACAAGAGGGTCTGCCAAACCTAAATCCTCTTGTAAAATAGGTGCAGGACCGCACGTCAAAGACCCACTTCCCAAAAACATACAATCACCCCAAAAGGCAACCCCCACTATGACACCACTATTTTAGGCTAATCCACTTCAGAGCTCCCCTGCAACTCCCCCCATCATGGTGCAGCCTCCTCCAACCAACCCTCTCACAGCATCTGCCTCTCCCAAGTAACCCACCATCACAATACCTGATACTTCCCTCCCCTGACTAACCATTAGATGGCAAAGAATCCCTTCAAGTAACTCCCCAGCATGGCGCAAACCGCTTCAAATGCCTATATACAGTATGGAAGCCTAACACTTATGATGTCACTGCTAGAGGTCTTGGTGGCCATTTTGATGAGTTGGAGATATGAGTGGGAATGAGTGAGCATTGAACCTGCCACACTAAACATAAGTCAACAGAATAGTAACAAAACCCAAAAATGGGAGATGCAAAAACACTGAAGAGAACAGATCTCCCAAAACCCCAAGAAATGGAACTAGATAAGGGAGAGAGACAATCTGTAGAGTGGTTATTCTGCTGACACTCAGAAAACTGAGTAAGATAGTTTCGAATGTTTAAGATTAAGAGAGCCTCCCACCGGGAGCCCCCAGAAGTAATGGCTGTCACTGGCTTACACCCAAAAGGATGTTAACTGTGAAACATCCCCGGGCTCTCTGTGGAATTTTTAGTGATAAATAACACACAAAACAAGTGCTGAAGGTGCAAAACTTAATCAAAAACACACTCTACAGATAAAATTGTCTCTACCCCTTATCCAAGGGGCCCGAACATAAAGTTCAAACGTCCAAATCCAACTGTGCAAAAGTCAACTGGAAGTACTTAGCTTCTCTGTGGATAACGCAGCCAGCAGATAACCAGGGCTGTTACAGAGAAAATAGATTTACAAGGAGTGTCATAAATAATATGACATTGCACACCTGTTCAGACCACTCCCTCTCCCTACTTTCTTTATTCCATCTTGCCATCTAGACATACTCAGCTTCCTCAAGTGTGAATGGCCTCTATTTTGAAATAACATTTAAATGCCTGGGGCTTAGATGCACTAAGGATCAGTAAGACCGTATGGGTTTGCACCAATCTGATTTTTGGCCGATTCAGAGAGAGTTATTGATGCACTAAAAAGTTTGCATTCAAATGATTCACATGGATGTTCACCATAATCCCTGACTCTCCGATCCGATGGATCGCTGTGAGAGCGACTCGCACATGTGTAGAGCAAGCAAGGGAAGCCCGAACAGCTGAGAGGTAGGGGAAAGCCTGCTGCCACGCTGTTTGGGCAGGAAACCGTTTTTCCCCCTTTCATTTTTTTAGGTTCAAACAATTTTTATTCATGCAAGCAACAGCAAATAGAATGCCAGGGCACCACAATGGTGCACAGCACAAACAATAATATAATAATAATATCACTATCAGGTACATAAGAGGAGTAACAGCAACAAAACTCCTCCCCCCCTTCTAATTCACGCAGGGCAAGCGAGACCAGAGGGGCGGAAAGGCACTCCGAGGCCCTGGACTCTGATGAGCCCCGAAGATGCCCCCCCTCCCACACCCAACACCACAGATCATACCCATGACGAAGGAAGATGAGCTTACTGGCCAGGAAATGTATTCTTCAGTGCTGGACAATCTCAGACCCTCCGACGTTTTGGCATTGGCGGAACCAGTTGCATCAGTTGGCCACCTGGGAGGCGCGAGATGCCGGATGGGCTAGGAAGCGAAAGATGCTGTTCTTGAATATCTGGGAGCCATATCTGCAGTCCTTGCATCCAAAGGGACGCAGTGAGGTTTTAAGATGGGTGTCCTAATCTGAGTGCTCAGTTTGTTGGGCTGAGAGAGCAATGGTGAGTAAAGGTGGGGAGGGGTGGAGAGTACCACTGAGGGGGGGGGGAGGGATTGGGAGGAGAGATGGGGGGGGGTATTTGAAGGTTCCTTTCTTTTTTTAAATGGGCACAGATACTATGCGTGTTACACGCATACAATATCTGCCCCATGAAAAAAAAAAAAAGCCCCAGTAATCTGAGCTTCAGTATCTGATTACTGCTATGCTCCTAGTATAATTTGTTATAGATTCAGATAGGGAATGGATGCTAAAACTCTTTTTCAAATGTAAAAATGTTCCCTTTATGTCAAATGTAGTAAGAATGTATCCTGACGTATCACGTTCCACCCAGAAGAGAAGAAAGCAGTTTCTTATTTTGAGACCTCAGGCAGTGCAGTTAGGCGCAACATTCATTTTGAGATACCCCTGTAAATGTGTTATGGTTTATCAAGAGAATAGATATGTTTTTTTATGAGCCACACCAGCTGTCAAAATTTATTTCAGCCAAAGCGCAATCTGTCTCTACTACGTGAGACCTGTCAGTCTCTAATATTAGCTCAGTGAGGATATGTCTTGGTGCCTCCTAGACACATCTTTATTTTCCTTTTTTATAAGTATTTAGTTAAATATTTCAGTCTATTTGCAGCTCTGCCTCTACTGTTGTGGACTAATGGCACATGTTGTGGTAAATTTTCCTTTGTTAACTTAAGCAAGATATTGTTATACTTGTTATGATATTTATGTTGGCAATGTATTTTTTCTTCTTTAGACTGATTACTTTGTCAAATATTGAAATATATAAATAAATAATTTTTTAAAAAAGCCCCTCCGCACTGATGATATCCCTCCCCAATGACCCTGTTAAACCCGGCACTGGAAATCCTCCCCCCCCCCCCCAACACACACTAGTGAAAATAGGCAGGAGGTATGGCCTTTCCCTCCTGCCATTTTCCCTTCCCCCCTCCCCCCATGAGATAAAAATGCAGGAAGGATGCTCACGCCTTCCTGCTATGCCACCCCCCCCCCCCTACAGCAGCAAAACAGCAGGAGGGATGCTCACTTCCTTCAGCCATCAAAGACCCACTCGCACACCAGGCACCCCCCAAACATCCCCTCCCCTCATCCCCCCCCCAAAAAAAAGGCAGGAGGGATGCCCACTTCCTCCTGCCACCAGAGGTTCCCCCAAAACCTCACCCCCACTCTCCACCCCCCCTTCCTGTACCTTTTTAGAGAAGCTGGAGCGGGAAGGAGGTTCAGTTCTTCCCGCTCCAGGGAGGGAAAGGCCTACCATTTTGAACTGGCAGGACTACTAGAGGGATGGACTGAGCTTCCCTCCCACTCCAGCCTCTCTAAAAAGGTACAGAGGGGGGGGGTTGGAGGGTAGGGGGGGGGTTTCAGGGGGACCTGTGGTGGCAGGAGGGAGTGGGCTTCCCCCCTGCCTTTTTTATCAGTGAGCAAAAGGGTAGGGGATGTTTGAGGAGGCACCTGGCATGGGAGTGGGCCTTCAGTGGCAGGAGGGAGTGGGCATCCCTTCTGCCATTTTTCTAGTGCGTGGGAGGTAGGCTCGACATGGCAGGAAGAATTGGGCATTTCTCCTGCCATTTTCGCTGGCACAGGGTGGGGGTCAGTTCACAATGCCAGTTTTTCGGGAAGGGGTGTCATCAGTGGAGGGGGGTGCTTTTTTTTTCTAATGGGGCAGATATTGTGCATGTGTAATATGCACTAATATATATATAAGCCAGTGTTCTTTACATTGACTAATATAGTGTAGCTCATATCCTTGCGTCAATGTGTTTTTTATACATATATATATAGTCTTTAGTTACCTTTCTAGGGCGTCAGACATGCCATTTTTATTCGCCTAGATTCTGGCGACATAAAGAGTGTTTATGGCTATGACTCTGGCATTGGCCTCTTCATTCGCCCATTATCATCGATTATTTTAATTTTTTATATACTTTTTCTTTTTTTCAATTTTATAATAAAGTGCTATTGCTTATATTCTTAAATATTGAAGTGACAATAACTTATCTTAAAAAGACGTTTTTTCTTTAGTACATTCGGACCAGGGACCTGTCAAATCGACATGTTTCGCCTCCTCGGCTTTTTCAAGATTTTGTCCCCCTTTTCTTTTTAGTGCGACCATCCCGATACTAAAGCATTTTTGATCTGTCAAGATCTTGACAGATCAAAAATGCTTTAGTATCGGGATGGTCGCACTAAAAAGAAAAGGGGGACAAAATCTTGAAAAAGCCGAGGAGGCGAAACATGTCGATTTGACAGGTCCCTGGTCCGAATGTACTAAAGAAAAAACGTCTTTTTAAGATAAGTTATTGTCACTTCAATATTTAAGAATATAAGCAATAGCACTTTATTATAAAATTGAAAAAAAGAAAAAGTATATAAAAAATTAAAATAATCGATGATAATGGGCGAATGAAGAGGCCAATGCCAGAGTCATAGCCATAAACACTCTTTATGTCGCCAGAATCTAGGCGAATAAAAATGGCATGTCTGACGCCCTAGAAAGGTAACTAAAGACTATATATATATGTATAAAAAACACATTGACGCAAGGATATGTGTAATATGCACAGCATCTGTGCCCATTTAAAAAAGGTTAGACAGGTAAGTGATCACTTTTTTAGTGCTTCAGGAAGGCATGTTAGAGCATCAATGGCTCTACTAGTTTACATGGCATTCTAATATTCAGCTTATTTGTATGGTTGGATTGGGGAATGAGCAGAAAACTAGGTAGTGAGTCATTTTCTGAATCGGGTCAGCAAACGCTATCGTCGCTAAAGCTGTTAAAACAGCCCAAATGATCACTGGCTTTAGTGCATCTGGGCCTGGGTCTCTCCATTTAGACATAGAAATATTTCCAAGTAATAACCATAGCCAGCATTGCTGATTATCCATATTCACCTCTGACTACTACCACCACCACTATCAATTTAATTTAGGTCAGCTGTTCAGCAAGCTTAATTTAAAAGTAAAAACAGTTGAGGCAATTTTATAAACTGCCACTTCAGTTTAAGTGTCCCAATGCTGTGAACCTAGCACCAGTTCTCTTGGCACCATAATTCCGTTACAGACTAACTTAAGTGGGCATTGATATACAAATTCTATTCTACAAATTATCCATCCTATATTCAGCTGGTGCTGGGAAGGACTTTGACTGCCCACCGTCAGCATTAAACCTGATATTAAATGCCCAATCTCCTACTCCCTTCCATATTTCAGCTACTCCATATTACCTGATTTCTACCATATTCACTATTCTATTACTCACCATCCTCCTCTCATTCATCTCCTTGTCACCTCCTGGCATCTCCCATATGGTTCCACCATTTCCAACCTCTCTCACCTTCTACTGTTTTAGCCTAGCATCTCATCTTCCTCTCCTCCCTTGCCCTTGTAGCCTATCTTCCTGTCCCATCTTACTTACATCCTGCCCCCTATTCAGCATATCTCCTTCTCTCTTCTCCTATGATCCAGCATCTCTATCTCTCTCTTGCTATCCTTCCTTCCCCTCCCCTGTCATTTAAGGAATGGAAAAGGTCAAAAATGGATGAAAACTTGATAAACTTGATAACAACATCAATGCAGGTGCCATAAGGTGGTAAAAGGGGCCAAAAGAGACTACAAGGAAAAAATAGCCAAGGAGGCGAAAAACTTCAAGCCGTTCTTTTGATATATTAAGGGGAAACGACCTGCGAGGGAAGCGGTGGGGCCGTTGGATGACCGTGGAATAAAGGGAGTGCTAAAGGAGGACAAAGAAATCGCTGACAAACTGAACACATTTTTTTTGCATCTGTATTTACCAAAGAGGATATACACAACATACCAGAACCCATCAGGCTATATGATGGAAAAGAAGATGGGAAACTGACACGGTTGACGGTCAGTCTAGAAGAGGTATGCAAGCAGATTGATAGGCTTATGTGCGACAAATCCCCAGGACTGGATGGCATCCATCCGAGGGTCATCAAGGAACTGAAAGGGACTATAGCTGAACTGCTTCAGCTAATAGCCAATCTGTCGATCAAATCGGGAAAGATTTTGGAAGACTGGAAGGTGGCGAATGTTACGCCGATCTTCAAAAAAAGTTTGAGGGGAGATCCAGGAAACTACAGACTGGTGAGTCTGACCTCGGTACCGAGAAAGATGATAGAGGTGCTGATAAAGGACCGCATCATTGATCACCTTGACGGACACGATCTGATGAGGACCAGGCAGCACGGTTTCAGTAAAGGCAGATCTTGCCTGACGAACTTGCTGCACTTCTTCGAGGGAGCAAACAGGCAGATAGGCAAGGGCGACCCAGTTGACATTGTATATCTGGATTTTCAGAAGGTGTCTGACAAAGTTCCACATGAACGACTACTTCAGAAAATTGCATGCCATGTAATCGAGGGTGAAATACTCACATGGATTAAAAACTGGCTGGAGCATAGGAAACAGAGAGTGGGGATAAATGGACAATACTCGGATTGGAAGAGCGTCACCAGTGGGGTGCCGCAGGGCTCAGTGCTTAGACCCATGTTCTTCAACATCTTTATAAACGATCTAGACATTGGTACGACGAGCGAGGTGATTAAATTTGCGGACGATACGAAGTTATACAGAGTAGTGAAGACACAGGGGGATTGCGAAGATCTGCAACGTGACATAATCAAGCTCAAGAAATGGGCATCAACATGGCAAATGAGGTTCAATGGGGATAAGTGCAAAGTGATGCATGTCGAGAACAAAAATCTAATGTACGAGTACAGGATGTCCAGGGCGGTACTTGAAGAAACCTCCCAGGAAAGGGACTTGGTAGTTCTGATCGACAAGTCCATAAAGCCATCTGCACAATGTGCTACGGCGGCGAAAAGGGTGAACAGAATGCTAGGAATGATCAAGAAGGTGAATCACGAACAGATCCGAGAAGGTTATCATGCCGCTGTACCGGGCCATAGTGCGCCCTCACTTGGAGTACTGCGTCCAGCACTGATCGCCGTACTTGAAGAAGGATACGGTACTACTCGAAAGGGTCTAGAGAAAGGCGACTAAAATGATTAAGGGGCTGGAGGAGTTGCCGTATAGCGAGAGATTAGAGAAACTGGGCCTCTTCTCCCTTTAAAAGAGGAGACTGTGAGGGGACATGATCGAAACATTCAAAATACTGAAGGTGTAGAGACTTAGTAGAGAAAGACAGACTGTTCACTCTCTCCAAGTTAGGGAGAACGAGAGGACACTCTCTAAAGTTGAAAGGGAATATATTCCGTACAAACGTAAGGAAATTCTTCTTCACCCAGAGAATGGTAGAAAACTGGAACTCTTTTCTGGAGTCTGTTATAGGGGAAAACACCCTCCAGGGATTCAAGACAATGTTGGACAAGTTCATGCTAAACTGGTGAGACTGGACTCATTTGGAGCACTGGTCTTGACCTTGGGGCCGCCGTGTGAGCAGACTGCTGGGCAGGATGGACCATTGGTCTGACCCAGCAGCAGCAATTCTTATGTTCTTATGTTCTCCCATAATCCAGCATGTCTCCCTTTCTCTTCTCTACTAGTTGCCCTTAGACAAACATTGTGTGTTCAAGGGCCTGATGCTAGCGTTCAAATCCTTACACGACATGGCACTGTGCTATATGACAACCAAGCTTCCTCTGTATGTGCCAAACAGGTCCCTCCACTCCTAGGATGAAATATGCCTCAAAATGCCCCCTGGTCATGTCCTTCAACTGCAAACTGCCAAATGACGTTCTTATGCCTACTTCATACTGAGCCACTGGAATCAACTGCCCCCACAGATTAGATCCCTCGAAGGACTTCTCAACTTTAGGAAAGCAATAAAAAACATACCTCTTCACCTAACTCCCCCGTCCACAGCTGATAGATTAGAAAGAAAGGTATATTGATACAAGATCCTCCGTATGTATCACATTAGGATACAAACTTGTATTGAAAAATCTTGCACTGTAACTATGACAAATTTAACCTGTAAACTGTATATTGTATATTGATTTTTGTTCCCTAAGTTAGGACAAAAACTTGTATTGATAAACCTTGAACTCTAACTATGGCAAATTGTAACCTGTAAACTGTATATTATGTATGTTAGCCTGCAACCCATTCTGAGCTCTTTGGAGAGGACAGGAAATTAAATAAATAAATAAATAAATAAATAAATAAATAAATAATTATTATTATATTGATGTGTGGCATATCACAGTGAATGTTGACTAATTTTAGTTCCTTAATGGGGTGTGGTTACTAACATAGGCTGCTATTATATAATTTACAGACTACTTTAGTGGTACTACAGAAAGGTTTTTATATCAAATTCATCAATATTCATACCATTAAGATATTACTATTAACCACAGTTATTATTAACTGAGTCTCATTTTATGAAATGAGATGTGATAAAAGGGTCATCAATAAGAGCGCCCTTTAAAAAGGGGGGGGGGGAAATTATCAACATGGGCTACTGTTAAGTCAGGTTATTATACCACAGGGTCTCAAAACTGACCTTTTCTACAATAGCATGTTATTGGTAAAAATAACACATTTTTCATAACATTTGTTTGTAATGCTGGTTATTGGGCTGCTACAATTATTCCTTCAGTTTATGATAATGATGATATATGGTATAGAACACAATGACTTATCTGATATAGTTTCAAGTTTAAAAATTTGATTTAATCGCAAAATCTTAATCCAATGTGATTTACAAATAATAATAAAATCAGAGTAAATAAAAACACATTAATTGCAACTTTTGACCAACCAAGCACAACAGGAAAAAAAAGAGAAAAAAAGGATTAAATACAATTTGTAAATAAAATAAAAATGGCATGGGTAAAGAAACAATAGGATGGGAACAGGTTACCCGCTCAATTTTCACTTAACAGCATTATTAGTCCACTAAATAATATCCTGATTATATAGAACTAGCTTTATAGCCCGTTACATTAACGGGTGCTAGAATATATGTGTGTTTGTCTTTATTTCTTTCTCTCTCTGTCTCCTTAGCTGCTTTTTCCTGTCCATTCTCCCTTATTTTTACCTCCCCTGTGTCCACCACCACCCCTTCACTGCTCCCCTTATCCAGCAGCAGCCCTTCTCCCTTTGTTTTACCTCCCCCCGGTCCATCAGCACCTCTTCCTGCTCCCCCTGTCCAGCAGTAGGCCTCCCTTCATTTCCCCTCTGTCCATAAGCACCTCTTCCTGCTCCCCATGTCCAGCAGTAGGTCTCCCTTCATTTCCCCCGCCCCCCCCCGTGTCCATCAGCACCTCTTCCTGCTCCCCCTGTCCAACAATAGGCCTCCATTCCTTCCCCCCCCATCCATCAGCACCTCTTCCTGCTCCCCCTGTCCAGCAGTAGGCCTTCCTTCATTCCCCCCCTGTCCATCAGCACCTCTTCCTGCTCCCCCTGTCCAGCAGTAGGCCTCCCTTCATTTCCCCCCCCTGTCCATCAGCACCTCTTCCTGCTCCCCCTATCCAGCAGGCCTCCCTTCATTTTCCCCCCCTGTCCATCAGCACCTCTTCCTGTTCCCCCTGTCAAGCAATAAGCCTCCCTTCCTTTTCCCCCCCCCTGTCCATCATCACCTCTTCCTGCTCCCTCTGTCTAGCAATAGGCTTCCCTTCATTTCCCCCACCCCTGTCCATCAGCACCCCTTCCTGCTCCCCCTGTCCAAGGGAGTTAGAACAGGGCCGGTGTCTGCCATTCTCCCCAGAGTCCTTGTGCCCCCCCCCTTCCCTTCCCACGGACCTGACTACCTACCCGGCGATTCAAGCAGCGTGTGCACCAGTCTTCACACGCTGCTTCGGGTCCTTCTACTGCCCTGATTTACTCTTGCACGCCCCTGATGACATCATCAGAGACGCGGCAGAGCAAATCAGGGAAGTACAAGGGCCCGAAGCAGCGTGTGAAGACTGGTGCACACGCTGCTTGAATCGCCAAGGTATTCGGGTCCGCGGGAAGGGAGGTGAGCGGAAAAGGACACGGACTCCTGTGGTCTGTAGCGGAGGGTGGGCCGGCTCCATTTCAGCCGCAGGGAAGGCTCACTGCCCCAGCTCCTTACCCGTCCGCAGCCCGGGCCAGGCCTCCCGCGCTTTCTCAGCGGCCCAGCTCGCTCGGTTGTTTTGTTTTTTTTACTCCGCTTCCTGCATTCGCTGCTCTCAGTGACGTAATAAGCGCGCATGCGCACTTGTCTTGCCACATCCCGACAGAAAAGGGATCAGGGAACATGCGAGACAATTGCGCATGCGCGGCTAGCATTTTATTATTTAAGATATAACAGGAAAAACTGAGTTTCACATAGAAGCCTAGGAATTATCCAGGTTTCACTGCAAAATATAGCTTGGCCCAACAAAATGGGTTTTTGGGGGTTTTTTTTTTGTAAATTTGCTGTTTTCAATTCTGAGATTCCAAGGTTTCATAACCTAGGTGTAACGCCGCCAAAAAGTTCCAATAGGGATAACTCAACATAGCTTGTTCCAAAGTCTTGCTATTTCTGTTGTCAGGTCTTAATATTTCATTAATTTTCTAGTTTTGTCTTTAATTCTTATATCTCTTGGTAATGAAATTGTTGAAAATCACAGAATTATTCATGATTGATGTAATAATATCAAGTATATTATGACCCAAATGTTGGTCCATTTGAATTTGAAAGTCCAATAAAATTTTGACTTTTTCATTTTGTATTATTTTTTCTATATTATAATAATACCATTTTTGTTCTGGCTGATATTCAGAGAGATTTACGTGGGCAGGAGAGTGCTCTGGCCCACTTAAATTATGGTGAGCAACCCAATCACCAATATTCAGCAGCATTAAACTGGGCAGTGCTGCTGAAAATCACCTCTGCCCTTCCATGTTACAAGTGGGAACAACTCAAAAGCTGTCCTAACTTGGCCAGGTTAGGTATGTGAATTCCGAGACCCACATAAGTATTTTACTATTTTTGATGCCTCTCCAAACCTCCTCCTAGCTCCTAAAAACTGACTTCCCCCTCAGTCCACTGCCACTCATCCCTTCCCCCAATATCCTCCAACCTCTCACAGCAACCTCATGGTACTCATGTGCATTTACATTACATAGGTATTTAAATGTCTCTATCATATTTCTCCTCTCCCGCCTTTCCTCCATAGTATACAGATTGAGATCTTTAAGTCTGTCCCCATGCGCCTTATGATGAAAACTGCAGACCATTTTAGTAGCCTTCCTCTGGACCGACTCCATCCTTTTTATATCTTTTTGAAGGTGTGGCCTCCAGAATTGTACACAATATTCTAAATGAGGTCTCACCAAAGTCTTATACAGGGGCATCAATATCTCCTTTTTCCTACTAGCCATACCTCTCCCTATGCAACCTAGCATCCTTCTCGCTTTCACCGTTGCCTTTTCAACCTGTTTGGCCACCTTAAGATCATCACATAGAATCACACCCAAGTCCCGCTCTTCAGTCATGCACATAAGTTCTTCACCCCCTAAACTGTACCGTTCCTTCAGATTTTTGCAGCCCAAATGCATGACCTTGCATTAAATTTTAGCTGCCAAATTTCAGACCATTCTTCAAGCTTTGCTAGGTCTGTCTTCATGTCATCTTGAATATTCACTTTCCTTCGATTAGTTTGTAAAGCTCGTTCTTGAGCTTGTTCATACTTCATGAGCTACAGCCATGCCAGTTCCTGGTATAGTCCACATTATTCTCAATTTCCTTAAGGTATTGTCAATGTAAGGCCTTGATTCTCCAGTTAACTAAATGGGTTTCCAGTTGTTGAGTCTGTGCTGTTCTCTGTCTCTGATGTTCCTCCAGTAAACTTCAATTAACATTTTCTCATTTCAGGTTCTGATGTAATCATTAAGGGCTCCTTTTATCAAGTCGCGCTAGCGGTTTTACGCGCGTAATAGTGTGCGTTAAACCGCATTAGACGCTACCGCCTCCTCTTGAGCAGACGGTAGTTTTTGGCCAGCGCGGGGGTTAGCACGTGATGAAAGTTTGCGCGCGTTAACCCCGCTAGCACGGCTTGATAAAAGGAGCCCTAAGTTCCTGTTTATTCTCCTTAACAATCCAACTTGGAGCAGCCCTGACCACCACATTTTTTAATGATAAATATAGCTGGTCAATAACACGTTGGCAGTGCACATCATGATATACTGTCATCAGCATTTGAATATTTGGTTCAAATTATTATTATTATTTATGAAAAAAAAAATCTCTCGTTAAATGAATCACGTCATATACATGTATCAAGAACCATGTTTATTGTAACCAGTGAATCATAATAAAATGGGAAGAATGAGAGAAGAAACTGAGGTCAGGAGTTCAAATTTGTTTTCTTACATGAATGTTTAATTTATTCCTGTATTTCTATTAACAATATCCTGATTTTGTGGGTTAATGATTTTCACAGTTTCTTCTAGGTCTTTTGATTACCTTTTGATTGTCATTGAAGATCTTATATTCTTAAGTAATTAGACTGGAGGCAAAACAGTGTTAGGATACTTTACCTAATTAACTAACTGTGTTCTCTAGATTAAATAGTTTTAATTAGCTTTCCAGAGCAGGGAAAGTTCATCAACTTTTATCTGTTACTGACAAAATGTCATTAACCCTTTGACTGTCATGATGTTTGTAAGCTGTATGTCTATTGGATTATTATGGGGCTTCTCATCGGGCCTTTTGGTTGGTGTAAACAGCACTGTTCGAAGGGCAAATATGGTGGGGCACATGAATTTCTCCTAGATCACTGTCCTCTTCATGGTAGTAGCATAATGGGTGGGAAGGGGGGAGGGTCATCATTGTGATAGTATCATAAAGCCCCTAGATGTTTTCAAGATTTATTGGAATTATATTGTCCAGGAAGGGAATTAAGATCTAGACATGATATGAGATTGGCACTAATGAAAGAGAGAAATGTGATACATACTAGGTTTGGAAAATATGTTTTCAATAAAAGGAGTGAAATTTTGGAACTCACTGGTCTCCTTGTCTCAAGAAATATATAGTGGCACTAGAAAAGGTTCAAAGAAGAGCGACCAAGATGATAAAGGGGATGGAACTCCTCTCATATGAGGAAAGATTAAAAAAGTTAGAGCTCTTCAGCAGAAGGCAGGGCAGTCGGAAAGGACCTCAGCGACTGGTCTTCAGCAGTTGCTTATTTTGGATCAGCCAGCCCAGTCGGTGTTGCTTTTTTTATTTTAGTGAATCACTTCCTGCCTTCATTTGAATGCCATTACCCCTCATTTGCATGCGCGGATTGGAGGATGATTGGGACAATGGTTAGTGAATCGGGTCAAAGGTAAATCGGGTCACAAAGGGCTCGCAAACCGATCTTTACACGATGGGTTTGCTTAGTGAATCTAGCCCTTAGTTGTAAGGCTTAACCTATTTAGGAGGATGTAAATATAGCATACTTAGAATGGTTAACTGTAATCTTGTGTAAAGATAGCACACATCTCGGAGACCTGGTGGAAGGCAGACAATTAATGGGACACAATTACCCTGGGTACAAATTATATTACAAGGGTAGAGTAGATCAAATTAGAAGAGGGGGAGGGTTGCGCTATATATTAAAGAGAGAATTGAATCAAATAAAATAAACTTTCTGCAAGACATAGATAGCAGTGTGGAATCCATATGGATAGAAATTCCATGTGTGAAGGGAAGGAATATAAAGGTAGAGTTATACTACCATCCCCCGGGGACAAAATGAGCAGACAGATGAAGAAATGTTTTCAGAGATTAGGAAAGCTGGAGAATTGGGTAACAGTATAATAATGGGTGATTTCAATTACCTATAATATTATACACCAGGCAGGATAGATAATATCAATACAAACACTCTCACTCAATCCTCTTCTATTAAGGAAAGGACATACATACATAAGCACATTAGTGGAGAAGAAAGACCTCACATAAGCATCGTGGAACTTAACATAACAGCAACAGCTGAAATCAAGTAAGTTCACTTATCATCATTGGTCATAAGAAAACCTCCACCTTTGTGCAGAATCAATGTTTTGTATGGCTCCTTTCATCAAAGCACATTATAGGAGTTCAATAGAGGTTCAATGAACTGGAAAAACCAAGCAGCATAAGAAGGACTTCACTCTCCACTTCACAAGAAAGCAAACTGAAACCAACATAAAGCAAACAGGGCAATATCAAATCACAATGAAAAAAAATCCAAAAAAACAGAACAATTACAATTCTAATTAAAAAATAATCAAAAACAGTAATAATAAAGTCCCAGAGGAGATATTGCCCTTTGTATGCCAACAAAAAGTACTTAGCTTCAGCCAGAAATTGTACTTAGCTTTAGTTCAAGCAGTTCTATCGCATTCCAATAGCTCTCAAAGGGCTTCAGCGTTGTCCATTCCTATGCACAGTCCTTGAACACAAAGAAAGTCCCAATGGGAGTATCCCATTTTGCAAACAGTATCTTCAGGGGTTGAAACACAGAAAGTACTTTTGGCTGCGCTGAATGTGGCGAAAAAGTCATCGCTCTTCAAACACAGTCCTCAGATGACATCATCAGTCAGGTACCTCCTACAGAAATGCTTTCCATTCAATGGCATAGTTTAAGCTGGCGGGGCAGTAGATCATAAATTAAATATCCATCTTTGATCCTTTTGACGTAGAAACTGCTGGTGAGCTGTCATCTGCACCTGCTACAAAATGCAACAGTGAAAAGTTGAAAAACTTAAGCTCTTAGGTAGAAAGCTGAAATCCAGATGAGGGTCATCGTAAATGTGGCCATTGCACAGCTTGTCCGATGATGCTGGAGGGACCTACATTTTATGATGCAAGGACTAACAGGATTTTCTATTTACTAGCTGATACTTCATGTACATCTATGAATGTGGTCTATTTACTTATTTGCCCTTATGGACTTTATTATGTGGGGTAAACCTTGCGGCAATTATGTATTCGCCTCACTGAGCATAGACATTGCATAGCAGTTAGGAAACTTATGGAGCCACTGGTCGAACACTGCTTACAGGAACAACACAATTTTTCAACTTTTCATTGTTGCATTTTGGAGCAGGTGCAGATGACAGCTCGCCAGGGAGATGTCAGCAGTTAAAACTTACTTATCCTGGTGTTTAGTTAATTGTTTGCACTGTATTTTAAATGCTCAGACCTAGGAATTTCTCATAGTTTAGTTTAGAGATGGAGTTTATCTATTGCTATATATATATATCTTTTTACTTTCTGCAAGATTGCATTTTTACTGTCTTTAATGGATAAAATGTGCTTTGTGTGCTCTTGGGAAATGCAGAATGTCAAGTGGAATGGAATACTTTCCTTCATTTTCTCAAACTATCTGCAAATTTAACTACAAGATTTTTTTAAATGTTAATTTAGACATTCAGCCTCAGCCTCAGGCTTCTAAAACCACACCAATCATTTTGTTTTCCATTATGCTCTGACAAGAAATTGCTCCAATTTCAACATTTATTTGTGTTTTAACCATATATATTCAACAAAAAAGCTACATTGCCTTTCTTGCTGGAATATAACTCTGTTCTACAACTAAAAGGGGATTGGCAGTTATGTTCTAATGATGTTCCTCATATCAAATTTGAAAAGGTTAGCATTCGATAGTTTATTTGACAATGATTTTTTTTCCTTTTATTGAGTCCATGGCTGAATGCCTACAACTCTAAAAACATGTCTCAGAAAGCTAAGTGTAAGCCATTTCTCTCCACTGGCTTTGATGTTGAATCAAAGGGATTTTCTGTAAATAAGTAATGTGCTATGCCTATAGCTTATTATTTAAGTTTATTTATAGACTGTCTATCAAGGGAGGTTGTCTAATCAGTTTACATTCAGGTACTCAAGCATTTTTTCCTATCTGTCCCAGTGGGCTCACAATCTATGTAATGTACCTGTAGCAATGGAGGATTAAGTAACTTGCCCAGGGTCACAAAGAGTAGCGCAGGGCTTGAACCCACAACCTCGTTCCTGCCTCCTAAATTCTTAACATCCCACCATATTACATGCAGCTAATTAAACAGATGACTAGGCAATTAACAAAATAACAAAATTCCAGTGATGTGGAATAAGCTAGATATGGGGTGTCAGATTGACCGCTTGAAGTGAAAAGCACCTCAAAGGTCTATCAAATCTTCATTCGTCCCCTATATCTTTATCATAGTCAAATTTTTATACTTTTTTATATATAAATGCACTTTTCAACTATTCATAATAAGTTATATAAAAAAGATAACTTAGCTTCTTTCAATTGATTATTTAGGTCATGTTGTTTTGAATATGCTTTTTCCAGCGTTCAAAATAGATCGCTCCCCTGCCAACGTGTTTCGCCAATCTTTATCAAGGCATGGGGTTCTGTGTCATTGAATGTACCTAACTTTTAAGTCCAGCGGCATCGGATACCAAAATCAGTATAGGGATGAAGTACTTCTGTGCGTGAAAGAAAAGTGGGACTTGGGGATGATCGTATCTGATAATCTTAATGTAGCCAAACAGGTAGAAAGATCAATGGGAAAAGCCAGACTGATGCTTGACTGCAAAGGGAGAGGAATGACTAGCAGGAAAAAAGAGGGGAGATATAATAGAGAGGTTTAAATATGTATATGGCATAAATGAACAGGAGGCAAGTCTCTCTCAATGGAAAGGAAACTCTTTGACCTAAGGGCCGCCGCGTGAGCGGATTGCTGGGCACGATGGACCACTGGTTTGACCCAGCAGCAGCAATTCTTATGTTCTTATGTCCTGTAATCAGGGGGCATAGGATGAAGAGGAAAGGTGATAGATTCAGGAGAAATCTACAGAAATACTTCTTTATAGAAAGGATGGTGGTTGCATGGAATGGTCTTCCAGTGGAAGCAGTGAAAATGAAGGCTGTATTTGAATTCCTAAAAGCATGGGACAAGCACATGGGATCTCTAAGGTAGAGAAAAAATAGTTTGGTATAGGAGACTGACTAGCCCATATGGTCTTTATCTTAGACTACTGCAATCTACTTCTAACAGGTCTCCTGTTGAACCGCCGCTCTCCCTTGCAATCTGTACAAAACTCTGCTGTGACTTATCTTCTGCCAACCTCATCCCTCTCCTCAAATCACTTCACTGGCTCTCTATCTGCCTTTGCATACAGTTCAAATGCCTATTACTAACCTACAAGTGTGTTCATCCTGAAGCCCCTCAGTATCTCTCCTCAAGAACTCTGTTCCTCAGACAGATTACTTTTGTCTGTACCCTTCTCCACCACTTCCAATTCCAGCCTTCTTTCCTTTCATCTAACTGCCCCATATTTATTTATTCAATTTTCTATACCATTCCCCCAGGGGAGCTCAGAACAGTTTATATGAATTTATTCAGGTACTCAAGCATTTTTCCCTGTCAGTCCTGGCAGGCTCGCAATCTGTCTAATGTACCTGGGGGCAATGGGGGATTAAGCAACTTGTCTAGGGTCACAAGGTGCAGCATGGGTTTGAACCCATAACCTCAAGATACTGAGGCTGTAGCTTTAAACACTACACCACACTTTCCTCTGGAATAAACTACTTGAACCCATTTACTATGCCCCCTTCCCTTGTTCAAAAGTAGGCTGAAAACCCACTGTTTTGAGACAGCCTTCAATCATAACCCTACTCCACTCTGCTCACCACCCTATCCAACAGTTTAACCATCCCCTTTAACTGTAACCCCTACCCTGGCATCCAGTTTATCTGTCTTGATTGTTCATGAAATATAAAAAAACCCAAGAAGAGGAGAGCAGAAAGGACTACAGGGTGAAACTGAAAGAAGCCAAGAGTTGGCGAAGGCACAGGCGGAAGAACAAATGGCTAAAAATGTAAAAAAGGGAGATAAAAAATTTTTCAGATATATTAGTGAAAGGAGGAAGATAAAAAATGGAATTGCTAGGCTAAAAGATGCTGGGAACAAATATGTGGAGAGTGATGAGGAGAAAGCAAATGTGCTAAACAAATACTTCTGTTCTGTGTTCACAGAAGAAAATCCTGGAGAAGGACCGAGATTGTCTGGCAAAGTTACACGAGAAAATGGAGTAGATTCTGCGCCGTTCACGGAGGAGGGTGTTTATGAGCAACTTGAAAAACTGAAGGTGGACAAAGCGATGGGACCAGACGGGATCCATCCCAGGATACTAAGGGAGCTCAGAGAGATTCTGGCGAGTCCTATTACAGACTTGTTCAACAAATCTCTGGAGACGGGAGTGATTCCTGGGGATTGGAGGAGAGTGGATGTGGTCCCTATTCATAAAAGTGGTCACAGGGATGAAGCAGGAAACTACAGGCCGGTGAGCCTCACTTCAGTTGTTGGAAAAATAATGGAAGTGTTGCTGAAAGAAAGGATAGTGTATTTCCTTGAATCTAATGGGTTACAGGATCCGAGGCAACATGGCTTTACAAAAGGTAAATCGTGCCAAACGAACCTGATTGAATTTTTTGATTGGGTGACCAGAGAGCTGGATCGAGGACATATGCTAGATGTAATTTACTTGGATTTCAGCAAAGCCTTTGATACAGTTCCTCATAGGAGGCTGTTGAACAAACTTGAAGGGCTGAAGTTAGGACCCAAAGTGGTGAACTGGGTCAGAAACTGGCTGTCGGACAGACGCCAGAGGGTGGTGGTTAATGGAAGTCGCTCGAAGGAAGGAAAGGTGACTAGTGGAGTCCCTCAGGGTTCGGTGCTGGGGCCAATCCTGTTCAATATGTATGTAAGTGACATTGCTGAAGGGTTAGAAGGAAAAGTGTGCCTTTTTGCAGATGATACCAAGATTTGTAACAGAGTAGACACCGAAGAGGGAATGGAAAATATGAAAAAGGATCTGCAAAAGTTAGAGGAATGGTCTAATGCCTGGCAACTAAAATTCAATGCAAAGAAATGCAGAGTAATTCATTTGGGGATTAATAATAGGAAGGAACCGTATATGCTGGGAGGAGAGAAGCTGATATGCACGGACGGGGAGAGGGACCTTGGGGTGATAGTGTCCGAAGATCTAAAGGCGAAAAAACAGTGTGACAAGGCAGTGGCTGCTGCCAAAAGGATTCTGGGCTGTATAAAGAGAGGCGTAGTCAGTAGAAGGAAGAAGGTGTTGATGCCCCTGTACAGGTCATTGGTGAGGCCCCACTTGGAGTATTGTGTTCAGTTTTGGAGACCGTATCTGGCGAAAGACGTAAGAAGACTTGAGGCGGTCCAGAGGAGGGCGACGAAAATGATAGGAGGCTTGCGCCAGAAGATGTATGAGGAGAGACTGGAAGCCCTGAATATGTATACCCTAGAGGAAAGGAGAGACAGGGGAGATATGATTCAGACGTTCAAATACTTAAAGGGTATTAACGTAGAACAAAATCTTTTCCAGAGAAAGGAAAATGGTAAAACCAGAGGACATAATTTGAGTTTGAGGGGTGGTAGATTCAGGGGCAATGTTAGGAAATTCTACTTTACGGAGAGGGTGGTGGATGCCTGGAATGCGCTCCCGAGAGAGGTGGTGGAGAGTAAAACTGTGACTGAGTTCAAAGAAGCGTGGGATGAACACAGAAGATTTAGAATCAGAAAATAATATTAAAGATTGAACTAGGCCAGTTACTGGGCAGACTTGTACGGTCTGTGTCTGTGTATGGCCGTTTGGAGGAGGATGTGCAGGGGAGGGCTTCAATGGCTGGGAGGGTGTAGATGGGCTGGAGTAAGTCTTAACAGAGATTTCAGCAGTTGGAACCCAAGCACAATACCGGGTAAAGCTTTGGATTCTCGCCCAGAAATAGCTAAGAAGAAAAAAAAAAAAAAAAAAAAAATTTAAATTGAATCAGGTTGGGCAGACTGGATGGACCATTCGGGTCTTTATCTGCCGTCATCTACTATATTACTATGTTAGATTGTAAGCTCATTTGAGCAGGGACTGTCTCCTTTGTGACTCTGTACAGCGCTGCGTACATCTGGTAGCGCTCTGGAAATAATAATAGTAGTAATATCTGCTGCCATTTTCTCTTTGTTTTTCTCTTTCTGTGTTAAGATCATTAATGAACAAGCCTGTCCTAGGTCAGACCTTTTTCCACTGGGAAAATGACCTTTAGTCATACTTTTTGCTTTCTATTTTTTAATCGGTTACCAGCCTAGAGTAAAACATGGCCTTAAGAACATGGGAATAGCCTTACTGGGCCAGACCAATGGTTTTATTTAGCACAGTATCCCATCTTCACAGAAGCCAATTCAAGTCACAAGTATCTGGCAAAAACACAAATAGTATCAGCATTCCATGCCACCGATCCAAGGCAAGCAGTCTCCCATGTCTGTCTCAACAGCAGTCTATGGACTTTTCCTCCAGGAACTTGTCTAAACCTTTTTTAAAACCAGCTACATTAACCACTCTTACCACATCCTCTGGCCTTCTACCGCATGACTTTATATTTCCTTTGGAGTCTCATGAAATACCTTATCAAATGCCTTCTGAAAATGGGACACATTTGATAGCTCTTTTTAAATTGTTAAACAGCATTTTTTCAAGAAAAAGGGAAAATATGCTGTTGTGTCACATTGTGTATGTTTTGGGAAAACATTTTGAACTTCCATAACTGTGTTTTAAAAGCCTTTAAAAAAAAAAAAAGGAAAGGAAATTAAGACAGATGAAATGCTGTTAGATATTTTTCTTTTGTTTTAAAATGAAATAGCATGTTCATTGAGATTGTTCTTCCATTTCTAATGAAAGCACATCACTAATCCTCAATGTGACAGGATAACTCATCACTTATGATACAAGTCCCTTCTACAGGTTCACTTCCTGCCACTGACAGGTGATACTCTTTCCTGGTGACCTTGCTTCTACAAATCAGCATGGATGCTGCCAACTGCCTTGTGATGCTGACCAAGTGCCGTAACCCTCTGTAGTTAGATTATAAGCCCACAGGGACAGATAGGGAAATTACTTAGAGTACCTGCTTATTGTTTAATGTATTGTAAACCATTTTGATATCTGCAGAGGAAAGGCAGTATGTCAACTAAAAGATAACCATAACTATAAACATAATCAAATTGGCACCTCTGTCTCCAGCAGCCTTCTGTATATGCAGCTCCCTTCCTTGGTTCAATTCTTTTCTGTAATCATTGTCCTCCTTGGCACTCAATATGCAGTATTTTACTGCAAGGCAAAATTATTTCTAAAACGTAAAACAAGGCTACACTTGACAGAGGAGCAATAAAAAATATATGACTGAGAGATCCATAAAAGAAAGGCAAAATAAAGAGATCTGTTCTGCTTGAGAATAGTAATATATTTTTTCATTCATAGCTTCTAGGTCAATTGTTTAAAATTTAATAATGCTATAACCATATATTTTCATGTAAATAACAATAGCCAAGTATATTTCCAATATAAAAAAAAATTTGGAATTTGAACGTATAATAAACAGATAAGTTAAATTATTGATTTCTATCTGCTAAAGTTAAGCAGTTTATATAAAAATGATTTTGCTTCACTTTGAGATACCTGTGTAAGTCACCTGTGATATGTAATTATTTTTGCATCTGATTTGCTGTTTAAAGAGCCCACTTCAGAATTTCTTTATACTAGCAAAAAAAATAGTTCAATATATCTCCAATGAAGCACAATTATGCAAATGTAAATGTACATTTTAGGAAATGACATGGGAATGGTCAATAGTATGTCGCCAAAGCCCCAAAATGGACAGAGAAATCGTCCCATGTTGTCCTTGAAAAATAGTGTGCACTGTTTGATATTAGTGTGTGCTATTGATATGAGTGCACACTTATCAAAGAGTGCACGCTACTGGAACTGTGGGGTAGAGAATAATACAGTGACCTGTTCTTGCAGGAATAGGAAACATTTTGAGCTATTTACCATGGGTATGGTAGCAATGCTTTTCACTGCTCCACGGAAACAGAAAAAGCTTTGTTCCTAGGGGGGTGGGGGAACCCATGCTTCCACTCCCCGAGCTTCTTTCCTCCCTCTCTCCTGCCAGCACATACTTTCGCATAGGCCTGCTTGTAGACTGTCCTCTGCCAGGTCCCATCCTTATGATGCAACTTCCTGTTTTTGCGAAGAAAGGAAGTTGTTTCATATGGAAGAACCTGGCAGAGGAAAGGACACGAGCAAGATTGTTTGGGATGACTGGCTCTGGAAGGTATGTGATTCTAACCTGACAGAGGTTCCTATCAGTGAAAGGCTAAGGTAGCAGAAAAGCCTGAAAAGACAGCATGTCTTTCTGTGTAACTATTGCATCATGCATGTGAGGAGGAGAACTGACGCAAACGCACGCAGGAAGCAACATGGGGCTGGGCTGGAGATTGAAAAGATCTCTCCTGCCCTGCACTGCTGGCCGTGATTGGAGGAGCAGCGATTCCAGCGAGGGAGGTAAGGGGGGGATGATTTTTTAAAACTGTATAGGCCGCCCCAGTTACTGGTAGATAAACCACGGCTAAAAAAATGGGGTGGCTTATCTACCAATTTTAAAACTTGTATAGGCATTTTTTGTGGCCTATACACAGGGGCGGCCTATATGTGGGGAAATATGGTAAATGCCCAACTACCTTACTAATCAGTTCCTATTCACTGGACCTGTTCAATCCACACATCAGTCATTCTTCACCTTCCCCTCGATTAAAGGCTGCACTCAGAAAAAATTAATCAACACTCCTATCATATCAAGCCGCGTCCAAAGACCCAGAATGGAACCAACTGGTCAGAGCATCAACCTCTTACATGCACTTTAGAAAACTCCTAAAAATACATCTCTTTTCTAAATTCAGCAGTCCTTCCTAAGACTCCTAGAAAGTGACTTCCATTATTAACCACCTCTGCCAAGCTATGTTGTACCCCAATAACAATGATCAGTTCCACCTCTTGTAAAACTCTACCAACTGCTCCTGACAAGTAAACTAGCTATTTCTACCTCCTTGTAAGGACCTGTTTGTTATCTTGTTGCAATTTTCTTTGTTAACCACCTGCCCCATCTCTCCCTTTCAACATTCTGGAGGACTCTTTAAGTTTCACCTCACTACCCAGAGCCAGTGTAAAAATATTAGATGCCCTAGAACCAGTGTTTTTCAACCTTTTTTGGGCAAAGGCACACTTGTTTCATGAAAAAAATCACGAGGCACACCACCATTAGAAAATGTTAAAAAATTTAACTCTGTGCCTATATTGACTATATATAAAGTAATTCTCTTGAATAGGAATCAAATAAACACAAAGAAAGTATTTTATAATGCTGCCACCGCCATCAACACCGTTGGCGGCGGTGGCACTCAAGTGGCTAAAGAGCCGCAGTTTGCCGGCCTAGGGACAACACTGGAGGGTGGCCAGCTGTGCACCCCCTTGGGACGTAAACCCGGGGTGGGGCAGACCGCCCCCCCCCACCCTGGTATGTCACTATCTGTACCTCACTCCCTCCCTATGACCAAAAATTCTCCTTTCTTCTATTCCCCGTGTACACAACCATCTCTTTCCCTCCCTTCCTCTCTCCAAAGTCCATGCCTTCTGTGTCCAAACACTCATTCCCTCCCTTCCTCTCTCCCAAGTCCATTTCTTCTGTGTCCAAAAACGCATTCCCTCCCCCACCTCAGCATCTCTTTCCCTCCCTTCCTCTCTCCCAAGTCCATTTCTTCTGTGTCCAAAAACGCATTCCCTCCCCCACCTCAGCATCTCTTTCCCTCCCTTCCTCTCTCCCAAGTCCATTCCTTCTGTGTCCAAAAACCCATTCCCTCCCCCACCTCAGCATCTCTTTCCCTCCCTTCCTCTCTCCCAAGTCCATGCCTTCTGTGTCCAAAAACCCATTCCCTCCCCCACCTCAGCATCTCTTTCCCTCCCTTCCTCTCTCCCAAGTCCATTTCTTCTGTGTCCAAAAACCCATTCCCTCCCCCACCTCAGCATCTCTTTCCCTCCCTTCCTCTCTCCCAAGTCCATGCCTTCTGTGTCCAAAAACCCATTCCCTCCCCCATCTCAGCATCTCTTTCCCTCCCTTCCTCTCTCCCAAGTCCATTTCTTCTGTGTCCAAAAACCCATTCCCTCCCCCACCTCAGCATCTCTTTCCCTCCCTTCCTCTCTCCCAAGTCCATGCCTTCTGTGTCCAAAAACCCATTCCCTCCCCCACCTCAGCATCTCTTTCCCTCCCTTCCTCTCTCCCAAGTTCATGCCTTGTGTCCAAAACGCACTCCCTCCCCCCTTTTGTGTTCCGTGTTTGCCTCCCAGCCCATCTTTGCAACTTTCTCAGCAAAACGAAGCTCAAGCCGCAAGGCTTGTCTTCTGCTTCCTGCCTGCCCTGCCGCGCACAAATAGCCGAACGGAAGTATTCTCCGACGTCAGCGCTGACGTCGGAGGGCAGGCTTTGCTTAAGCCCTCCCTCCGACGTCAGCGCTGACATCGGGGAACGCTTGCGATCGGCTATATGTTAGCTGCAGGGCAGGCAGGAACAGAAGACGAGCCTCGCGGCTCGAGATGTATTGAACTCCGCGGGTCCCCCGTCCAGCTCTCTCCTGTCCACGTGGGGCGGACCGCCCCTCTCCCTAGACTGGTGGTACTGCCCTGATGGCGGCCCTGACCGTACGGCACACCAGGCAACATCTCGCGGCACACTAGTGTGCCGCGGAACAGCGGTTGAAAAACACTGCCCTAGACAAACCTTCATTCTTTAACGCTCTTCAACTATCAGGACCCAAATGCAACCCCTCTCTCCTTAACCTTCATACATGTGAGACTGATAGTTAAACTCAACAATGATCAGCTCAACAGACCCAAGAAGAATCCTATAAAAATGTTATAATTGGACATAATTTTGTACAGAGAATCATTGGCTATTTGAAAATGAACCACTCTCCCTGCAGGATAAATACACTGATTCTTTTTGAGTTACTGTAACTGTCAAGACTTAATGATTTTGCTTTGACTGCAACTCCTACTTGCCACCACCTAATCTAGTCCTCAGGGTGATCCAGGGTAGATACTCACAACTGTGGACACGTTATCGATTGAAGCCGATGCTTCTTCCATATGATTTCCAATCAACAGTACAGGCATTGATCCTGATACGGCTCGATTACTGTAATGCGCTCTACATAAGGGGCAACTGCAGAGAAAAAGAACTTCCAGACATTCCCTGACATTTTTAGATGAAGGGCAGGAGTGATTCCTGGATGCCTATGTCTTAGATCTTGACAGCTTGATCCCATAAGCTCTTAAAATACTTTCACATGTGCGTGTATTACACACAAATTCTATAATGGCAATTATAAATATGGCAGTTGCACACATATTTACCCCTGGATAATATATATGGTGTTTAGATATGGGCACCTACATTTGAGCACACTCTGAGATGCACATGAAACTTAATTGGCCAAAAGCCATTAATGAGCAATAATTTGGATGCTAACAACTAATTATCATCATAATCGGTTCTGATTTGGATTGGATTTAATGCATTTGATATACCACTTAAACATAAGTATTGTATTGCACACTGTTCTATAAGGCTGGGCCCTCAAATCCCATAGCACCCAACTCAAAAGAGGGCATGGCACCAGAATTTATACTAGGTTTCTGCAGGCATGTCTGGCGCCCAGAATTTGGGCATGGGAATTGGCACTAAGCATGATTCCATGAAGGGTGCAAGCCATTTATAGAATTCTTCTTAGCACTGATCTTTTCCGACGCCCATTTCTGAACACTGTTTATAGAATCCAGCCCCAGAGGCCTGATTCTATAAATGGCGCTTAAACTGTAGGCACTGAGTAGTGTGGCGCTTAGGAGTGATTCTATAAAAGTTAGGCTCACTTTATATAATCATGCTTAATGGCATCTACACTGGTCTTAGGCATTGATAGGCATCCTAACCTTAGGCGAACCATATTTATGCCAGGGTTTTCTTGGCCTAAATACTGGTCCATAACTCCAAAATGGTGCCTACATGTAAAAAATGCCCACGATCTGCCTCCCTAGCCATGCCTACTTTCTGATAGGCACCTTGGACTTATCCATTAAGTGCAATTAATATCAATTACAAGTTGTTAATTGCCAATTATTGGTGCCAATTAAGCTTTTTTTTTTTTTTTTTTTATCCTTTATTTATATTTTGAACATATTATCAAGAATAAACTCCTTGTACAGAATATGATTAAGTCAACATAATATAAACAATTGAAGTAACATCTATATGGCAAAATTGCTATTTACTTAATCAAAATTAAAGTCCCAAATTAAGATCCAAGATGTTCCTGAGTGAGAAACTATTAAAAGGAAAAAGAATAAATTCAAATTACAAATTAGGCGGTCAGATGAGAGTGGATCAAGAGTAAATTATACATTAAGATTTTCTTAATCCCCTTCCAGGCCCCTCCTGGAGAGAAATCCTGTCAACTGAGAAGGTTCAAAGAAAATATAGTTGCAAGATTTGTACTTTACAATGCATTTGCAAGGATATCGTAAAAGAAATGATGCCCCCATTGCAGCGACCCCAGAAGCAAAAATTCCTTCCTTCGTTTCTGAGATTCCCTTGTCACATCCGGAAATATTTGAACTTTATGTCCAAGAAATTCTTTATGTCTATTCTTAAAATAAAGCTGTAATATCCAATTTTTATCTGGTGATAAAACCACCGTCGCCAATAGGGTAGCTGGAATAGCTACCTCCTTCATTGAAGATTCCAATAATAATGTTATGTCCATTTGTTCACCCTGACCTTGTTGTTCTGGTGGATTTTGTTCTTCCAAATTTTTTGTTGGCAAATAATATATTTTAGAAAAAGGAGGAAAAGCATCATTAGGAACATTAAGAACCTCACAAAAGTACTTTTTCAAAACTTCTTTTGCTGATAAAGAAGGAATCTTTGGGAAGTTCAAAAATCTTAGGTTATTCAACCGCATATTATTTTCCATCATTTCCACCTTTCTCCTAAGGTTAAGATTGTCCTTAATCAGTGTCGTTTGAATTTGAGTTACTTCACTTATCTTTTTATCTATTTTTTCCACATTATTTTTCATCGCTATATTTTCCTGTTTAAGTCCATTTATTTCATTTCTTTGTTGTAAATATTTCTCTTCTAGGTCTTTAATTTGTGGTGACAATGTTTGTCCCAGAGTTATTACCAAATCCCAAATAGAGTCTAGAGTAACATTCATGGGTTTAGGAACAGAGAATATACTTGCTTGCATTGTCCCAGCTTCCACAGCAATGGCAGTCTTCTCCCTCTGGAAACCTTGCTCCATTTCAGGTCCCCTCGTTGGTCTCACCGCAGTCAAATCTTCCTCCAGTGCTTCACTCACTTCAGCATCCCGGGAAACGAAGTCTGCCTCCTCGGGCTGACTACTCTCCTGTGGAGAGCTAGCACGCTGCGGCTGAGGGGGCGGGGTTCTAGCGTCGGGGCTCAGAGTCGACTCTAGCCCAGGGAAACTTGCCGCGACCTCACTCCTTCCCGGCGATTCCAGCGGGCGACTCCCCAATGCAGCTGCTGCCTCTTGATTCAGGCGCTGCAAAAAATCCTCCATGGACATCTGAAGGGGAGTCTCCAGGCGCCTCGAGGCTCCAGAAGCGCCTTTCCCTCTCCTTTTCGGCATTACTGGGGCACAAGGTAAATGTTATATCGTAGGATCTCTGGCAGCGTCTCACTCACTCTCATCGGCGCGCGGCCATCTTGGATCGACTAATTGAAGTCTTTCTTAATGCGTTCTTTTTCCTCCTAGTCTCCCAATTAAGCTTTTTAAAGAATTGTTATGCACCTAGATCAGCTAAGCTCACCGATCTATTATTTATTTATTTTAATATATATATATATATACCGTCTACAACTAGGCGGTTAAAGTACAGACATAAAAGTTAGGAAATAGACATCACAAAACAAATTCTTAAAATATCTTCTCATAAAGTACACCCACTGTACTACTTACAGAATTCTCCCAGTAGGTACCTACCCAGTAGGCAAAATCATGTTTTTTCAGTCTCTACATGCTGAGGAAAGTAAGATCCTACTTTCACCAAAAACATTTCACCGTCCTTGTACAATCCATCATCCTATCCAAACTCGATTACTGTAATGCCATTTATTTATGCCTAACAAAAAAAGTCTTCGCAGACTCCAGCTTATCCAGAATACTGCAGCCAAGCTGATTTTTGCTAAACGCAAATTTGATCACGTCTCCCCACTACTTACCAATCTTCACTGGCTCCCAGTACTTTCCAGAATTCATTTCAAATGCTCCTGCCTGGCTTTCAAGATCATCCACGGCATCCTTCCGCCCCCTAATCCCTCTATCCTTCCTCGTCTGGACACCTGCTACCACCAGATCCGCTCACAGGTATAAACTATCCTTCCCCTCTCTACACGGCATCCTCCACGCTGGCAAACTGGGAAGATCCCTCCTCTCCAAAATCACGGGCCTTTGGAACGATCTCACTATCCCGCTGCGGAACCTAGGCTCCCTCCAACTATTCCGAAAACAACTGAAAACCTGGCTTTTCTCTAACATATAACATATCTTCTCCTGTTTACATCCCCTCTATTCATATGCTCTTGTAAATCTTTTTCCTCTCTCTTCCTATATTTTTAAGCTTTGTAAACCGTGTCGAGCTCCACTTCCGTGGAGATGATGCGGTATATAAACTTAAGACTTAGTTTAGTTTAGTTTACCTAAGGCAACCTTTACACTACTACTACTGCTATTATTAAATATTTCTGTAGCGCTACCAGACATATGCAGCACTGCAGAGTCACAAAGAGTAAGAAAACAGTTCCTGTCCGAAAGAGCTTACAATCTAAACAGGCAAGATAGACAAACCGGAGGTCATGGATATAGTTAAGGGGAATGGTTAATCAGCGGGCTGGGTTGGATGGTAGAGGAGTAGGGTTAAGGATTGAAAGCTATATCAAATAGGTGGGGTTTCAGTCTGCTTTAATCAAGGGAAGGGAAGGGGCTTGATGAACAAACACTGGTAATTTATTCCAGGCATAGGGGGCAGCTAGATGAAAGGAACGAAGTCTGGAATTGGCAGTGGAGGAGAAGAGTAACACTAAGAGTGACTTATCTGAGGAACGGAGTTCTCTGGGAGATGTATAAGGAGAGAGAAGTGAGAAGAAATATTGAGGGGCAACAGAATTACTCCCTATTTGTCAAGGTCATACAGTGACTGTAACCATGGTAATATGCTAACAGTTATCATATGATAACTGTGCAACAAATTTTAACTTTTTTTCTGGGGCAAGAAGAAAATGAGGTTTACTTTATAGAATTTGACCTCCTGTGTATGAAAATAGCCTCAGTTTTCTCCTATCACGTATAGTTTTTGAGCAAATCACAAATATTTATAGCATGAGAAGTCATAATGTAATGCATTGCGCCGATTTAAGAGTTCCTATAAATATTATTTTCTAGAATCGTTTTGCTGTTGAAGTGCATTTATAAATGAGATTAGGAGCATCTCTAATTAATGTCCAACAATAGTCAGACAGCATTAATGAATTTCATCTTCCCTGATTCTCCATTGTAGCAATGTCCTGATGAAACCTTTCCCCATTTTCATCACTAACACTACCAAGATTATTGGGGAAAAAATCTAGATATGAGTGAAGAAAATGAATTTTTAGCGACATATTGCCTTTGAGATCACAGAATGCTTTAAGCATCGTCTCTACCATTTGGATATAGTCTGGTGCCTTCCAATTCCCCACAAAATTCTCAATTACATTCTTCAATGCTATCCATGTACTTTTCTCATGTCCTTGCAAGACTTCATCAAGAAAAATTGTTTTAATATTTCAGAGACTGTTATAACATTTACTCCAAGAATATATAGCAAAAATGTCAATTTTTGCATTATAATGCTCTTTTGCCAAAAATCACTTTTAAAATTCTCTGTGGTATTTTTACTCCCCTAGTCCCTTTATCCTGGAACTCTTATAGATTCTCTTTTGCAAGGGGTGACCAACAATTCAAGCTGTCCTGTCCATCTAGTAAAGGTATTAAAAGAATCAAGACTCTTAGCCAATCTCTGTCTTTCAAGTTTGCCCAACTCTGGAAGACCTTCCACTTCGTTTAAGAAGTTCAGGCTCCCTTTCTTTTTTCGTAAGTCTTTGAAAATTATCCTGTTTACTAAACATTTTGAAAACTAATCTCTCTGATAACTTTCTATATGCCTTTACTAGCCAGTGGCGTACCAAGGGGGGGGCGGGGGGGAGGTCAACCCCTGGTGCAGCCTATGGGGGGATGCACAGCCGGCCCGATCCCTATCGCGTTCTCTCCCTCCTTATTTCGCCCTCCTTCGTGGCGCTTTCACACACACACCCTTACCTTCGTGGCGCTTTCCCCCCCCCCCATGCCCGGTCTGGTCCGAAAAACCTCCCTGCCCTGTGCTGGCAATGTCTGAACTGTCTTCTTATGGCAGTTGCAGTGTTGTAGTTGCATATGGCTGCCGTAAAGGTCGTCTCTGACGCAACCGGAAGTTGTATCAAAAATGGCCTTTACGGCAGCCATATGCAACTACAACACTCCGGCTGCCGTAAGAAGACAGTTTAGACATCGCCGGCCACAGGGCAGGGAGGTTTGTCGGCCCGGGCCTGTTAGGGGGGAGTGAAAGCGCCATGAAGGTAAGGGGGGGGGGTGAAAGCGCCACGAAGTTAAGGGGCAGGGAGGGAGAAAGGGAGGAAAGGTGGGGTGGAGAGGAAAAGATGCTGAAGGGAAATGGGTAAAACAGAAAGGGGAGAAGGACGCTGAAAGCACATGGGGAAGACAGAGGGGGAGAAGGATTCTGAAAGCACATGGGGAAGACAGAGGGGGGAGAAGGACTCTGAAAGCACATGGGGAAGACAGAGGGGGGAGAAGGATGTTGAAAGCACATGGGGAAGACAGAGGAGGAGAAGGACGCTGAAAGCACATGGGGAAGACATAGGGGGAGAAGGACACTGAAAGCACATGGGGAAGACAGAGGGGGAGAAGACGCTGAAGGAAAACGGGGATGACAGAGTGGGGAGAAGACGGTGAAGAGAAATGGGGAATAGAGAGTGGGGAGAAGATACTGGAAGGGAAGAAGACAGAGATGCCAGACTATGGGGGGAGAGGAAGGAAGAAGATGGGTACCAGACCAATTTGGAAGGGGGGAAAAAGGGAGAGGCACAGTAACAGAGCAAATGGAAGAGAGACAGTGGATGGAAGGAATTGAATGAGAAGATGAGGAAAGCAGAAACCAGATAACAAAGGTAGAAAAAAAAATTTATTTTTTTTTATTTTTTATTTTTTTTGCTTCAGGATAAAGTAGTATATTAGTTGTGTTGATAAAAATTTATAAACAAAGCCCTGCCAGCTGAACATCTCTTTCTCCAGTTCAGCAGCCAGAACTTTGATTTATAAGGAAGGAATAAGCTAAATATTGCAGT